>NC_064559.1:92165989-92805864 GCF_937001465.1 Orcinus orca | reverse complement strand
GCCCTGCCTCTGTGTTTAGGTCACCTGAGGGCATCTGTTCCCTGTCCAGACAGGATGGGGCTAAAGTAGCAGCTGATTCGGGGGCTCTGGCTCACTCAGGCCTGGGAGGAGGGAGGAGTGTATGGAATGTAGGGCGAGCCTGAGGCAGCAGAGGCCAGAGTGATGTTGCAACAGCCTAAGGCATGCCATGTGTTCTCTGGGGAAATTGTCCCTGGATCATGGGACCCTGGCAATGGTGGGCTGCACAGGGTCCTGGGAGGAAAGGTGTGGATAGTGGCCTGTGCTTGCACACAGGCTTCTTGGTGGCTGCAGCAGCTGCCTTAGTGTTTCATGCCCATCCTTAGTGTCCACGCTGATAGCCGTGACTCTTGCCTGTCTTTGAAGCTCGTTTAGGCAGTACTCTGAATCCCCTCTCCTTGTGCACCCCAAAACAATTATCTCTTGCCTCTTAGGCAGGTCCAGAGTTTTTCCTGGACTCTCTCTCTGCTAGCTGTGGTGCACTAACCCCCTTCAGGCTGTGTTCATGAAGCCAACCCCAGTCCTCTCCCTGAGATCTCCATATATTCATTTTTTGAACTCTTGTGTCACGAGGTCATTTTTCTTTCATTTCTTTGATTTCCTGGAGTTATGTAGACCCATAATTGTCATCTGCTTTATAATGTAATTTCTATACTTTATATTCTGCACCTTGGTTTGATTTTTTCATTTTTCTTTTCCTTACAGACTTGCAGGGACTGTCTAATTTTTTCTTGTTATTACCTTGAATGTTGACTGTTTATTCATATGATCAGCTCTTGGTTGATGTATCATAGAAGAGAGAAGAGAACTCAAGTGGATTAACAGACAGCTTTGATTTTGGTCTGCAGTCAATTCCTTACCAATACCATACTTTATAAGTGTGTCTTTGATCTGGGCTAACAAGATGCTCTGGGTTTGAAATCAGAGTATACAGATCTGAATTCTGATGCCAACTGTTCTTAGCTCTATAACCTTCGCAGTTTTCTTCTACTCCCTGAGCCTCATGCTCTGCATTTTTAAAATTGTGTAACAATAACACCTTCTTCATAGGGTTCTGCTCAAGATTAAAGCAAATAATTCATGTAATGCACTTAGTGCAGTGTCTGGTACATGGTAAGTGCTTAGTAGTAATTATTATTAGAGCAAGGCCTCATTTAGCAGTCTTCAGTGAAAAGATTTAATTTACTATCACACCTCTTTAGCAGACTAAACTTGTCAACTGCAAGATGGATTACCATCTTCTATTTCTTCTTTGTTTTGTCACACCATGTATTGGTTTCTTATGGCTGCTGTACCGAATTACCACAAACTTAGTGGCTTAAAGCAACACAAATTTATTATCTTACAGTTCTGCAGGTGAGAAGTTTAAAATGGGTTTCACTGAGCTAAAATTTAGGCACTGGTAGAGCTGTGTTCCTTTCTGGGGCCCCTGGGGAAGAATCAGTTTCATCTTTCCAGCTTCTAGGGGCTGCCTACATTCCTTGACTTGTAGCCACCTTCCATCTTCAAAATCAGCAATGGCTGGTTGAGTCTTTCTTTCAATGCTTTCTTGCTGGTTCTGACTTTTCTGCCTCCCTGTTTCCCACTTAAGGACCCTTGTGATTACATAGGTTCTGCCTATATAATACAAGGTAATCTTCCACATAAAGGTCATTGATTAGCCCTCTTGATTCCATTTGAAAACTTAATTTCCCCTTGCCATGTAATCTATAGGTTCTAAGGATTATGACATGGACAAATTTTTAGGGCCATTATTCTGCCTACCACATACCCAATAGCCTGCTTTCTTGGAAAAATGTCTTATCTGTTTTTTTCAGTCAGGTCCATCTTTTCTTCCTGTCTGTAGTGTCAGACAGGGTTGCTCCAGAAGTCCTCCACAAAATTAAACTTATATTACAAGCTAAGGGTCATAGAATTTTGCTCTTTAGTATGTCTAAAATTCTTATGGAAGATTTCACACAGGGCTCAAGTTCTTTAAGGGCTCAATGTGTTCTCTGTCTCCTCCTCTAAGTCTATTTTCCTCCTCTAAGTCTATTTTACAGGTCCTTAGTGCCATTCTTCACAGCCTTGAGGTTGCAATTATTTTCTCTCTTGGTTGAAGATGGTGTTTGCTGCTTTCATTATTCTTTTTGTTTTCAGTTAATGTCAGGAAGGCAAAACAAAGGTGCCACTAACCTGCCGTCTTACCAAACATATCCATCTATTTTCTTTAATTAAGAAAAAAATTTAGAGCAATTTTATGTTCACAGCCATATTGAGATGAAGGTACAGAGATTTCCCAAATACTCCCTACTCCCACACACGCATAGCCTTCCCCATTATCAACTTCCCCCACCAGAGTGGTACGTTTTTAATCAAGGATGAACCTACATTGACACATTGTCATCCACAGGCTATAGTTTACCTTAAGGTTTACTCTTGGTTTGTACAATACATTCTATGAGTTTGGACAAACATATAATGACATGTATCCATCATTATTGTATCATACAGAGTATTTTCATTGCCCTAAAAATCCTCTGTGCTCAACGTATTCCTCCTTTCCTCCTCTATCCTAAATCCCTGGCAACCACTAACGTTTTTACTATCTCCATAGTTTTGCTTTTTCCAGAATGTCATATAGTCGGAGTCATACAGCATGAAGCCTTTTCAGATGGGCTGCTTTCACTTTGTAACATGCATATAAGATTCTTCCATGTCTTTTCATGGCTGAAGAGCTCATTTCTTTTTAGTGCTGAATAATATTCCATTGTCTAGCTATACCATAGTTCATTTATTCATTCACCTACTGAAAGATATCTGGGTCACTTCCAGGTTTTGGAAATTATGAATAAATTTGCTATAAATATCTGTGTGCACTTTTTTTGTGTGGGCACAAGTTTTCAACAACTTTGGGTAAATACCAAGGAGCACAACTGTATGGTAACAGTATGTTTAATTTTGTAAGAAACTGCCATACTTCCCTTCAAATTGACATACTATTTTGAATTCCTACCAGCATTGAATAAATGTTCCTATTGCTCCATATTCTCATCAGCATTTGGTGTTGTCAGAGTTCTTGATTTTGGCCATTCTAATAGGTTTGTAGGGGTATCTGATTGTTGTTTTAATATGCATTTCCCCGATGACATGTCATGTGGAGTATCTCTTCATATGCTTATTTGCCATCTGTATATCTTCCTTTGTGAGATGCCTGTTAAAATCTTTGGCCCATTTTTAATCAGTGTGTTTATTTTTTTATTATTTACTTTTCAGAATTGTTTGTATATTTTAGATAACAGCCCTTTATCAGTTGTGTCTTTTGCGAATATTTTGTGACCTGTCTTCTCATCTTCTTGATATCCATCAATTTTTAATGTCATATGTATCAGAAATTTTTTGAAGGGTTTACCTGTAGAAGGTACTTTCCTACCTTCCAACTCTAAAGCAGGCTTTTTTTTCTAACATTATATTGTTGTAGTCATTTCAAGAGGTTCAATATCAGATTCAAGAGATTAGACATCAAATCAAAGCTCAAAGTGTCACATTATCTGAAAGCTCCCTCCTCAATTGCATATTTCATAAACTAAGATTACATATTTTTAACATATAGTATTTTCTATTTCTTGCCATTTTTTTCTTTCTGGAAAGGAATGCTAGTTTAATCTGATTTTATGTAGACATATTTTGATTCTATGAATGATTGTAACCACTGGAGGGCTAATTGCTAAGAAAGTTCACATGTTAGAATTTGGAAAGATTTTGGAAATTGTCCCCAGCTCCTCTGATTATTTACTGCATTTACCGATCTGATAACAGTAATTGCTTTAATGTCAAATATCTTGTGCTCAACAACTTAAAAGAATCTGAAGCAAAAGTATGTTTGGGAAGCAAATTATCCCCTAAATAGGTGACCCTGAAGCCTCATGAAATAACTGTGGTTTCCTCACTTATTAATAAGCATCATTTCCAAGCAACCAAGATGTATTGAGTTGGGAGTCCCTAAGTGTGAGAGGGTCCAGAAATAGCTTTGACTTTTCTTTTTTTAATTTACCTTGTGGGGCTATGGGGAAAGAGCAATCCTTTAGTCTGTCAATATCACCAGCAACAGCACCACATGAAGAGAGGATGGGGAGGGGAGGAGTGAGGTAATGGGGGGAGGCTCAGCTGAGGAGATGGAATATCTATTTGACACAGAAGAGGGTCCTCAGAACTCTGCAGAGCTGAAATGTCAAAAGCAGCCACTGAAAAAGAACCGAGTCATCAGAATTTTGACATTGACAAGGCTGTACTACATACAATATATGTGACTTCTAATACCCACCAACTGTTATACCATGGACTAAGACATTTTCCATTTCTGTCTTCAGTCTCTGGTAAATTTAATTGTTTTATTTTTTGATATTTCCTTATTCTATTTTCCTTTATTCATTTTATTCAACAAACATAGACTCATATGCATTGTCTTTAAAACTGTGTCTTGATATGCTCATAAGTAATTTTTTCTTATCAAATTGGAGGGCTACTTAAGAGATCAAATGAAATAATGCATAAAACACACTGTGAAAAATAGAAAATAATACAAAATATATGTTATTTATTTTAACCAAAATTACAAAATTTATGAAATATAATATATAGTGCAAATGCTAATATAGCATCACTTAACTGTAATTTTATAGCAAAGTAGACATGTCATATGCACAAAATGCAGAACCATAATTTCTTTGCAAAGGGTTTTCTTTCAATTTCATCAAAAATTATAATTCTTAACTGAGAGAACTAGATGCCACTGTTTTCATGCCCTTATCTTATTTAACAATGTTTTTGGGCAGGATTCAACCTCTGGCAAGGTTGCTGCTAAACTAAGCGTGAACTTCTGAATGGGAGGAAAATTCTCATGGTTTCAGTATTAAAACATGCTGTTGGAAAAATACAGTAGGATGCCATGGAAATACTGCTGAATTCAAGCACACATCCATCACTAAGGACCAGTGAGTTCTTTGTCAACCCATGTATTCTGTCTAGGTTGTTTACTCACTTGCAAAATATAAGTGCGGGGGTGGAGGAAGCTACCATTAAGGTGACTGTTAGTCTCAAAAATAAATTATATATGGGGAAATGTATATTTGGATAATTGTACACAAAACATGACTATATGTATTTTATTGGCTTGAGGAAAGAGGAGAAAAACCAGGGACCTCCTAGACCTACACTCTCTAAAACGGCAGCCAGTAGCCATATATGGTTATTTAGCACCTGAAATATGGCTAGTGCCGCTGAAGAACTAAATCTTTCATCTCTTCAATTTTAATTTAAATTTAAAAACCTGAAACAGGGAACTTCCCTGGCGGTCCAATGGCTAAGACTGCCTTCCAATGCAGGGGGTGCAGGTTTGATCCCTGGTCGGGGAGCTAAGATCCCACATGCCTCATGGCCAAGAAACCAAAACAGAAGCAATATTGTAACAAATCCAATAAAGACTTTAAAAATAGCCCACATCAAAAAAAAAAATCTTAAAAACCTGAAACAATGTAGAATATTTTTCTGTCAAACACAACTTCCTTGGTAAGGTAGGACTACATTTCATTTAAGCCATTGAAAATTTAGCATCCAATTTAAGATGTGCTACAAGTGGGGAATGTACATTAGAGTTCAAAAAAGTGCAAAAATGTAAAATATCTGATTAATCATTTTTATATTAATTACACTATGTAATAATCTGAATAATGGTGACCCAACGATATCAGCTACTAAACCCTGCAACTTGTACCTTATTTGCGAAAAGGGTCTTTACAGACATGCTTAAAGATTTTGAGATGAGAAGATTATCTGGGATTATCCAGGTGGGCCTTAAATTTAATCACATGCTTATAAGTGAAAGGTATAGGAATATTTGGACATACACAAAAGAGGAGACAACCTGACCATGGAGGCAAAGACTGGAGTGATGCAGCCACCAGCCAAAGAATGCCAGCAGCCAACAGAAACTGGACAAAGCAAAAGAAAGATTTGTCCTTAGAGCCTTTGGAGAAAGTATGGCCTTGTTGAAACCTTGATTTTGGTCCAATGAAACTGATTTCAGACTCTGACCTCCAGAACTGTGAGAGAATAAATTTTAATTGTTTGAATCCTCCAAGTTTGTGATAATTTGTTATAGCAGCCCCTGAAAACTAATATACTTATTGAAATTATGATATTTTCATCATATTGAGTTAACCGCAATATTATATCAAAATTAATTTCACCTGTTTCTTTTTCTTAATGTGGCTTCTTGAAATTTTAAATTAACTTTGTAGCTCTCATTAAATTTCTGTTGGACAGTGCTATCTTAGGCCATGTCATCCTACAGAACATAGGAATCAGAAGCCTGTCACCTCTTCACTGGTTGAAGACCCCTGAACATCCTAAAGAGAAAAAGAGAAAGTGTATCTGTCCAGGAAATGACTCCCAACAGCTTCAGTGCTATGTGCTCAGATTATTTCACTGCCAACCTAATATTTTGTCTCCTACCTTTGTGAAATAAAGATATAGGCCAGCATGCATTCAAAATTAAGACTTCTCTGTAATTTATCTGTTTCTCCATTATTTTGAGAAAAGCTCTTCATGTAAATATAAGCATCCTAAAGGAGATTTCTTTCTTTTTTTCCACCCCTCCGCCCAAATCTTCTTTTCAGAACAGAGCTCAGAGGGTATACATAGTAAATTGTTTCTTCTTTGATTTGCCTGACACTATTTAATAAAAGGCAAGAAAGCTAGGAACATGAACATCTACATTGCTTTTGAAGGCAGAAAAACCAAACATACACACAAAAAAGGACTCAACCCAAAAGACCTTAACTATTTACACAGGTACACATACTCCATAAGCAGAGATCATTTCATAAGCACTTAAAATGTATTTTTAGCATTTGCCAGAACTTTTTTTCTTCAGAGTGAAACCACAAATACAAACTTGTTTTCTTGCTACACTTATGAACCCCCCATATAATGCTGAGATGGGGGACCTGAGCAGGGTTGAGGAGATACAATTCATGGCACATAGTTTCATGTTTCCCAGACTTATGATTATGTAAGTCAGCCAACAGAATGACAGTAATTACAGGCAGAACATTGTAATGTGGTAATTTGGTACCAATAATCTCCACTGTTACTTTGTAAATGTGTTCTTACAGAAAATATACAGATAGCCAAATTTTGATTTGCTTGGTTTTATACATTATAAGCCTGTTATAGACAGACAGGGGCTCATCTCTCCTTGCTCTTCTGAACTCTTCCTAGAAGGCAGGTTGCATGTATTAGCTGAGACATTTGCCATCTTCCTGGTTGAAGCCCTCATTCTTTGGAAGAGGAAATGGAGGACTAGAGAAAGACAGTACTTTTTCTGCTTCCTGGAAGAGCCACTAGTTTAGGGAAATTTATCCTTTCTGTTCCTAAAAAGGATTGCAAATCTTTTCTGAAGCACCACCCATCAGAGCTGAACTCACCTTCCTGCTGTGGCTTCTCCTATGTGTCTGCTGTCTCCAGCAATAACAGTGCCATTCTCATGACATATGACTATGTCCCCTTCACATCATTCCTTTCTCATCCCTCACTTCAAATTCTAAATCTAATCTGCTCACTGAACCTATATAATGCTTTTTTTAAAATGTCCTTTCCTTTCCATTTCCTGAGCTGCTCACCTAGTGGTCCCAACTCCTTTCAATTTGATATTACAAAGGGTTTCTTACAGAGCATTCAACCTCAAATCTTTTCCAAGATTTGAAAATCCCCCTCTCCAATCCTAATCTACCTTTCACAGTGTGGCCATATCAATTTTCTTAAAGTCAATCCCTAATCATATTCCTCCACTCAGTAGCTCTCTATTCCATTAGGAATAAAATTCACACACATTAATTTGGTATCCAAAGCTCTCCACAATCTGACCTCACTCCACTTTTCAACCCTTCTGACAGACAAGTCACTTTCATGTACGAGACATTCCAAATGACTTCTTGTCCTTTTCCAAGTGTTTCCTTCTCTCTCATGCTTCCATAAATTTGTTTATGGTATTTTTTCTCTTTGTCATTTCCTTCCCTTCCATTATCCCTGCTTTACCAACAGTTTTTGCCCATCTTTCAATGCCCAGTATAAATTGCCTTTCTCCATGGAGCCATCTATGATCCTTTTTATTGAAAACTTCTATTGAAACTAACCTCTCTTACGTCTATGTTTCCTTAACTTTCTTAAGGAACTCACCACATTCTGCTTTATGTTGCTGTATTAGCACATCGCATCTCCCTACCAGAGTGGGAAATTCATACCATGAGTGCCTATCAGTTGCCAGGCAGCATGAAATGGAATGAGTCCATGCCATGCTAGGTTTATGAATACGAGCAGTAAACACAGTTACAATTGGACAGAAACTTCTCGGGGTGAAAGTGGAATGGGAGAGACAGGACAGCAAAATGTAGTTTCCTGAGTTGGAGTCAGGCCAGAGCAATGGGGTTAGCAGCAGTGCTCTTAGGCAAAGTGCTTGACCACATAGAATCATTAAGGCTCTTTTGCTCTCTTCCTGCTGGGAAACACTTACAAGAGGGATTCGCTTTGAGGGAAGGGGTTCTGTGCACATGATTAGTCTTTCCCTCTAAACCCCAGGGGTAGGATGCTGGTAATTACTTTTAGATCTGTTCAGTGTAATTACACAATAATCCTCAGCCACCTATAAATACTCTGTCATTACATGGCATTTTCCTGGTGAACTCTACTAGGTTTCCTTGTCAGATAATTATAGCTGTGCCACAGGGCAAAGATTAGTGGCACTAAGAACTTCTAGTATTACACTCACATCTCAGCTGCAGGACACTTTCCATTTGTAGAAGCATAAGCTGCAAAGAAGCTGCATACTTTGGCACGTAAAGAGGCGGCAGTTTTTGAAGTTTGGGGTGAAGAAGGAGCTTCTCCTCCCCACCATCATGGGATGGGGAGGATACCAGAATCTTTGACTTTCTTTTTTTCACAAATCTAGAGGGAAAGAGGGAAAGTTAGCATATATCTACCCTGGTTTCTCTAAAGAATAAAGTGGAGAGCACCAGCAAAATACACCAAAGCAATAACTCATCTTGGCATGAAAAGAAGAATTGAAGAACCAAGTTAGTGGTTTGCATACTTGCTTTTCTCACTATATTATATAAACCCTTGAAGAACATTTAACATTTTTCTCACCTTCATATCCCCCTCATCCTCAAGTGATGAGAATGATAAGACATTTTCATATGATACCTGATAAATAATTCATTAAAAAAATAAATAGAAGACAGACAAAGGGGAGAAAAGTGGAAATAAAATAGAATGTGGGAGGGCAGAGAGAAAACTAATGGAAGGAAGAAAGAAAAGAATGGAAATAAGAATGGAGGGAAGCCAGCAGGGAGGGAAGAAAGAGGAAGAAAAAGAAGGAGCGAGGAGGAAACAAGGGCTTGCGGGGAGATAATCCCATGATTACTTTGCTTCCATGGCTTTGCCTTATTTTAAAAAGTGCAGTCTGGCAAACTAAAGTACATAGTACATACTGGAGGAGAGAATAACATCAGAAGAACAAATTAAAACCAAGTTAAAAAAATATGAGTGTGAGATAAACCTGGTTTGGACCAGACTAAGAAAATAGGATTGAATGGGAACTTACACAAGAGAATACAAAAATAATTTGGAGAGAGCAGAATTAGATTTCAAGTTTGGTAGACTTCAAGACTAGGGAAATCAAAGGGAAGCTGCTTTTAATTTGAGGTAGAAATTAATAAAAATGACTTTAATTGTAGGTACTCTAATTCAACGATGACAATGTGAGATCCAAATAGAAATGTCTAGAGAGATATGAAGACAAGAGAATTCTTGGGGAATAAGACATTGGACTAGAGAAACAGTTTTACTGGTCATCTACATGAGGTGATATCCAGGACAGTTGAAGTCAATGAGTTTCCCAAGGGTAAAGCATGTGAAAGAGAGAAGAAAATACAAGGATAAACTGGATTTTGGGAATTAGCCATACTAGGGCAGAGACTAAGTTTTATTCATCATTGTAGCCCTAGCACCTAGAAAAATGTCTGGTATATGGAAGGGAATTAACATATTTAATGAATGAAGAAATAAATAATGTAATGGAGGAGGAAGAACCAACTACAAGAACATAAAAGAGTTCCTTAAAAAATAGGGACTCCAACTTTATTTAAGACTCTCCCAATAAGATAATTAGATTTTCAAATTCCTGGGCTGCATCCTAGAGATCCTGATTCATCAAGTCTGAAGTGAGATCCAGACATCTGAAACAAACATTTCAACTGATTCTGCTACAGTAGCTCCACAGACTTTCCTTGGAGAAGCACTGAGCTAGAGCAAGAAAGCCAAGTGAGTTTCATTTCACCATCTTCACCAATTAATTTTTAGTGGCTGTCTGGAGTACTGTGCTGAGAAAGATTACATGAGAATGAATCTCATGACTGCACAACAGTTACTGGAAAGTATGCATAATGAATATCAGGCATGGACCTTCTGTACCTTTGATAGTATTTGAGCCTGTTATCTAGTCCTTGCAGACTGTGGATAAACTGTGGAGCTCCTAAGATTCCTGATCCCTGGGATCTGTACTGAATTTCTAGGACCATCAGCTCTTTGTCCAAGGATGACCATGGTAGACTTGGTACATTTTGTGGCCCCATTCATTGGTCAGATAGTTCCATATTCATTAGTCAATCAGCCAACCAACATAAGCTGCTAGGGAAATGAGAGATTAAAGAAATGATGTGGAGATGAAATATAAACATGTGTTTTATACACACACACATGTATGTATATATATTCTGGAATTTGTAGAAGATGACTTCACCACTGTACTTGATCCATCATTTTTTAAAAATACCAAATTATTGTTTTAACCTTATTTCCTATTAATGCAAAAATTAATCTGTTAAAAAATTAGACTAGGGGAAAATGTTCAAGATGGTTTTGTAAAGCAATGGGGAATACACCCAGGAAAACCATAAAACTGCAGGGAAAAAAACAAAACAAAACAAAACAAACTTGCTCTTAAAGGGCTCTTGCACAGACTCACTTGAACTGAAAACCACTGCAAAAATACCAGATTGAAAAACACATGGATCAAAGATGAAGGGGACCCACTTACTATTATTGAAATGTCTGCTGGAAAGGCAGGAACCAATTGGATTGCTTCTTCAAAATTGGGTCTCTGGTAGAAGCCATTTTTGCAATCTCAGACTACCTTGCTAATACTCACGCTGACAGATGCCATTTTTGAATTCTCCCTCTAGTCTGTTAGCACCACGGGTCATACCCCATTGAGAGCCCCACCCATCCCTGTGCAAAGGCAGGGCCTCACAGTCAGCAAAGTGGATAACCCTGCCCATCAGCATGCCTCAGCAACTGCTGGTGGACCCACAGCCACCCCAGGGATGAACCCACCCACCAGTGCCCCACAGTATCCATTCTGGGTGCCAGCCCCACCCACCAATGCTCTGCAGAAGGCAGGAACCCACCACAACAGGAGGGTCCATGCATCTCATTTAGGGGACATCCCTCAAGTGCTTGGCTCTAGCGGTCAGGAATTGTGCTTCTGAGCCCCAGGACATCTCCTACATAAGGCCACTCCTTTAAGACTGGAAGAAGTAGCTGATGTACCTAATACAAAGAAACAAACAGAGAATTAGGCAAAATGAAGAGACAAAGGAATATGCTACATTCAAAAGAACAAGACAAAACCTTACAATAAGAACTTTAAAAACCTGATAAGGAGTTCAAAGTTATGGTCATAAAAGTGCTCACTGAACTTGGGAGAAGAATGAATGAACAGAGTGAAAACTTCAACAGAGAGATAGATAATATGAGAAAGTACCAAACAGAAGTTATAGCTGAACTGAGAAATACATTAGAGGGGTTCAATAGCAGACTGGATGACATAGAAGAACAAATCAGCAAGCTGGAAGACAAAGCAATGGAACTCACCCATATAGAAAGGAAAAATTTTAAAAAAGAATTTTAAAAACTGAAGATACCTTAAGTGATCTCTGAGACACCAAGCAGAATAACATTCACACTATAAGGGTCCTAGAAAATGAAGTGAGAGTGAAAGAACCAGAAAAATTATGTGAAGAAATAGTGGCTGGGCTTCCCTGATGGCACAGTGGTTAAGCATCCACCTGCCAATGCAGGGGACGTGGGTTCAAGCCCTGGTCCGGGAAGATCCCACATGCCGCGGAGCACCTAAGCCCATGCGCCACAACTACTGAGCCTGTGCTCTAGAGCCCACGAGCCACAACTTCTGAGCCCATGTGCCACAACTATTGAAGCCTGCGCACCTAGAGCCTGTGCTCTGCAGCAAGAGAAGCCACCGCAATGGGGAGCCCGCACACCGCAACGAAGAGTAGCCCCCACTCGCCGCAACTACAGAAAGCCATGCACAGCAACAAAGACCCAATGCAGCCAAAAATAAATAATAAATAAATTTACAAAAAAAAGAAAAAAGAAATATGGCTGAAAGTTTCCCTAATCTGGGAAAGAAACAGATATCCAGGTTCAGGAAACCCAGAAAATTCCAAATAAGGTGAACCCAAAGAGACACACTAAGACATAATTAAAATGGTAAAAGTTAAGGATAAGGAGAGAATCCTTAATGCAGTAAGACAAAAACAACTTGTGATATAAAAGGGAAACTCCATAAGTCTATCAGCGTATTTTTCAGCAGAAACTTTATAAGCCAGACAAAGACACCACAAAAAAAAAAAAAAAAAGAAAATTACAGGCCAATATCACTAATGAAAATACAAGCAAAAATCCTTAACAAAATATTAGCAAATCAAATCCAACAATACATTGAAAGGATCATGATCAGTAGGATTTATTGCAGGTGTGAAAGAATGGTTCAACATCCACAAAGCAATCACACTAAAAAAATGAGAGAGAAAAATCATATGATCATGTCAACAGGTACATAAAAATCATTTGACAAAATTCAACATCCATTTATGATAAAAAAAAAAAACCCTCAACAAAGTGGGTATAGAGGGAACATAACGGCAACATAATGAAGACTTTATGTGCTAAGCTCACAATTAATATCACACTCATCAGTGAAAAGATGAAAGCTTTTCCTCTACGATTATGAATGAGACAAGGATGCCCACTCTTGCCACTTTTATTCACCATAGTATTAGAAGTCTTAGGCACAGCAACTAAGCGAAGAAAAGAAATAAAAGGAAGGAAGAAATAAAACTGTCACTGTTTGCAGATAATATGATACTATCTGTAGGAAACTCCAAAGACTCCACCAAAAAAACTATTAGAACTAATAAATGAATTCAGTAAAGCCACAGGATACAAAATCAATATACAGAAATTTGTGGCATTTCTATGCAGTAATAATGAAGTATCAAAAAGAGAAATTAAGGAAACAATTCTATTTACAATTGCATCAATAAGGATAAAATACCTAGGAATAAATTTAACCAAGTAAGTGAAAGACCTGTACACTGAAAACTATAAGACACTGATGAAAGAAATTGAAGAAGGCACAAAAAATGGAAAGATATACTGTACTCATAGATTGGAAGAATTAATATTGTTAAAATGTCCATACTACCCAAAGCAATGTACAGATTAAATACAAACCTATCAAAATTCCAATGGCATTTTCACAGACCTAGAACAAATAATTTTAAATTTTGTATGGAAAACAAAATATCCTGAAAAGCCAAAACAATCTTGAGAAAGAACAAAGCTGGAGGTATCACACACCCTGACTTCAATCTCTACTACAAAGCTATAGCCATCAAAACATCATGGTACTGGCACAAAAACAGACACATAGATCATTGGAACAGAACTGAGAGCCCAGAAATAAACCCACACATATATAGTCAATTAATCTGCAATGAAGGAGTCAATAACATACAACGGAGGTCTCTTCAATTAATAGTTTTGGGGAAACTTGACAGCCACATGCAAAAGAATGAAACTAGACCACTATCTTACACCATACACACAAATTAACTCAAAATATTAAAGACTTGAATGTAAGACCTGAAACCATAAAATTCCTAAAAGACCATATAGGCAGTAACCTCACTGACATCAGTCTTAGCCGTTTTGTGGAATTGATGCCAAAGTCAAGGAAAATAAAAGAAAAAATAAGCAAATGGGACTACATCAAACTAAAAAGCTTCAGTAGGGATCATCTTTAAAAAGAAAGGCATCCTACTGAATGGGAGAAGATATCTGCAAACCATATATCCAATAAGAGACTAATATCCAAAATATATAAAGAGCTCATACAACTCAACAACAACAAAAACAAAACACAACTGTATTTAAAAAAAAAAGACAGAGGGTCTGAACAGGCATTTTTCCAAGGAAGGCATATAGATATCCAATGGGCACATGAAAAGATGTTTAACATCACTAATTATCTGGAAGATGCAAATCAAAGCCACAATAAGATATCACCTCTCATCTGTTAGAATTGCAATTATCAAAAAGACAAGAAATAACTAGAGTTGGAAAGATATGGAGAAAAAGGAGCCCTTATACTCTTTTGATGGGACTGTAAATTGTGGCAGCCACTATGGAAAATAATTTTTTGAGATTCCTCAAAAAATTAAGAATAGAACTACATTTGACCCAGCTATTCCGTTTCTGGATATTGATCTGAAGAAAACAAAAACACTAACTCAAAAAGATATATGCATCCCCATGTTCATAGCAGCATTATTTACAATAGCCAAGATATAGAAACAATGTAAGTATCATTGAGAAATGAATAAAGGAGATGCTGTGTACAAACACACACACACACACACACACACACACACACACACACACACACAGAGGAATATTACTCAGCCATGAAAAAAGAATGAAATTCTGCCATTTGCAACAACATGGATGGATCTTGAGGGATTATACTAAGTGAAATAAATCAGATGGAGAAAGACAAATACCATATGATTTCACTCATGTGAAATCTAAAAAACAAAACAAAACAAAAAAGAACAAAACAAATGAACAAACAAACAACCAAACAAAACCAAACTTGTAGATGCAGAAAACTGATTAGTGGTTGCCAGAGGGGTAGAGGGTTGGAGGGTAGATGAGATGGGTGAAAGGGGTCAACGGTGTGGTGATGGATGGTAACTAGATTTGTAGTGGTGATGACTTTGTACTGTATACAGATGTCAAATTATAATTCAGTACACCTGAAACTTATAGGATAAAAAATTAAACTAGATAACCACTATTTGTAAGCTCAGCAACACCTAAGGAACAATTTGGTTCAATTCCTTCAGTTTCAAGATAAAGAAAAGGACACCTATGATGGCAAAGTGACAGTTAGTGGCTGGTTCTATTCAATTTCTATGCCATCATTATGTTTTGTATTTTTAACTGAAGGATATTGACAACTGTGAATTAAATTGCAAATTTTAAAAATGCTACTGCCTTATTATATAATATCTGTGAGGATATATTATAATTCTTATCTCTAGGAAGAGGAAATAAGTTAAATTTCATTTTGCTCCCTTATGTATTATATTCATATTTTTATATATAAAGCTATTCTAGAACGTTATTAAGTTCCAAAACTGGTGATGGATACGTGCAGTTTTATTCCACAATTGTTTGTAATTTATAGATGTTATTGATGATTCTAGAATAACACAATGTTAGAATTGGAAGAGATTTCAGAATTGTCCTAAGTACTTCATTTCATAGGTGAGATAATTAAGATAGAGACAGTTATTTCATTGGAACCTGTAAATAACATAAAACAAAAATATAGGTATTTCCACATCATAAATTAAGTGAGGGTGTGCTTGAAAATTTATGTGGTATAAATGAAGCAAGGACTATATCCTTTTAGGAAGAAAACTAATATTTATTGAGCAACTTCTACATGGCAGACATGTACACATTCTTAATATCATTTCATCATCACAATAATTGATGATTTAAAATTTATGATTCAGGGAAAAGATCCTCAAACAGTTTAAAATAGAACATAGGTCAGACAGCAAAACAGGTCTTTGAATTCTAATTCTACAAGTCTTTCCTTCTTTTGACCACAGTTCTTTTGAGGTGAGCTGGAGTTAGCATTCCCTGCAACAGAGTTTAGTAAAGGCCCTTTTTACTCTTTGTAGCATTAATCAGTAACTGTTAAAGTGCAGTTGTCTGACCGCCACCGTAGAAACTTTCCAATATCTGTTTCCACCAGGCTTGTCCAGTTAGAAGTAAGGTTGCTTTTTGATATACATGGGGACAACTTTGAGATTTTAAAGTCGAGATAGGACCAAGATGTGCCCTGTGGGGATAATCATGTTATAACAATTTGTCGCTTTACGTTTCTAACCCATTTTACATTATTCAATAGTTTTCACAAAAAGGATTAATATTATTGCATGACAAGGTAGATGAGGAAACAATGGGAACACCAACCATTCTGGTTTGCCTGGGACTGAGGAGTCTCCTGTGACATGTGACTTTCAGTGCTAAAACCAGGACAGTCCCTGGCCAGCTGGGATGAGTCTATCACCCTGAGAAACAGAGACACAGGAAGGTAAAGTTTCTCAACTACGGTCACACAGTAAGTTAGTGATGGGATTGGACTAGAATCCAGAGCTACTAGCAACTAGTTCTGGGCCTTTCCAACTAAACCACAGTGATTATTAAATTTTGAAACACAGACTTTGACCCTTCCTATAATTTCATATGCTTAAGGCGAATGGATGTTGTATTGGCAATAAAAATATAGCAATATGTTATCCTATTTTGTTCCATTCTCTGCATTCTGACTTGTTCATTTTAATCAAGACTCTCACCCTCAGCCATGATGGGTGGCCACCTTATGCCGAATGGAGGTTCCTGGCCGGGCTTTACCAACCCCTCTCTAGCTGTCACACTGGTAAACAACTCAGGCCCATGCAAGTTCACACACAAAAGATTCTGCAATGGTAACATTTATCTTGTACATATTCCATTTATCTTTAGCAAAAAGCTTCAGACCCAAACTATCTTAAGTGATCTCAAAAAGACAGTGATAAGTACCTTCCCCCGTCATTATTGTTCATTTTGTCACAGTGGTGATAGCAATAATGGTGGTTGTAACCCCCATCAAGTCCATTTAACATGGCTCATTTTCAAAAGCCACTCAATGCCTTGTGACAGTCTGACCAGGCGGTTTGAAAAGATCACTTAACCCCGATGATCTGAGGAAGACTCTGAGTGGGGAAAGAAGGCCCTACAGTCAGAGGCGAGACGGTGAAAGGAGGGACGGGATAAAAAAGACCATTGATTTTATGACAAGGGGCAGAGCCACTGTCAAAACTGAGCAGCACAAATTGAAGGAATGTTTCAATTAGCTGTTTGCAAGTGAAATTCCCCAGAAGTTGGGATGCACTAGCTTCTAGTTATTGTTGATTATGTTCATTCTTTCAGTTTGAATATGTGTGTGCTTATTCTTAACACTAAAAGAGAAATCTAAAATTAGAATCTCTATTAGCAATGAAAATCGTTAAAGAAGACCCATAATAATTTCAATAAGAAGGTGTTTTATGATGAGCAGGCTGAAAAGGGGAAAGTGGAGCCCATGTGAGCCACCTGTCACACACCCCGACGTGAGGTTGCCTAACTCTGCTGCCTGTTCTGCAATCCCACAACTGGTCTCTGCAATTTATGTAGCAGGTATTGAAACTGTTACCAAAGCACACCAGTTTCTGGAGGCGATGGATGTGGATGAGGGCCATGGATGAGTAGATAACAACTAGAAGGAAAAAATATCAGTAGCACTCCCTTTTCTGCAACTCGTGCTAGCTCAAAGGATGACTCGGAGCTGGTGTTGCCTGAGAGCTCTCAGACCGAAAACATGGAGATATTCACAGTGATAACCCAGTTATTAAGGCAGCAGACTCAAGAGCCAAAGTACCTGGTTCAAAGCCCCCTTCTGCCATGTGCTGGCTGTATGACTTTAGGTTAAGATTTTCTCTCTCTAAGTTTCACTTTCTTTGTCAGCAAAATGGGAGTAATAGACCCTATTGCGTAAACCTGTTGTGAAATTAAAATACGTAAAATAATTCATGCATGTTCAATACAGTGTCTGTAGTATACAGTATGTCCTATAGAAAGGTGATTATGACTATAATTAATCCATATGACATACATATTTTTAAGCTTGATTTTCTAAGCATAAGTTCTTAATGAATTAATTGTCTTCTCATCCATCTCAAGATGTAAGTCTTGCCATAAAATAACTGAAGGGCACAAGGGTTAAAAAAAAGAGCCCTTGATTCTGCATTTACGTTCAGGCTCCATTACCTATGGGCTTTATGATCTTGATAAAGCATGATCATTATGTTTAACATCAAGGACAATATTACATGATGCTTAGAAGTTCAAGATTTGGAAACTTATATTAATCTGGTCTTGAATATTCATTCCACCACTTTCTAATGATAGGGTGTCTTATATATTCACAGGAGCAGATTGTGTTACCCATCCTTCGGACTTCACATTAAATATCATTTCCTCCAGTAATCTTCCTCACTACTTTTTTCACATTCTCAGTGCCCCCTGTACTTATCCCTTGTGAGAGTTATCAGAATTATATACTATGAAATTAACTATGTAATTATGGCCCAACTTTCCTAATAAACCACAAGCTCCGATAAAGCAAGCAACTTTTTGTTTATTTTTGTTCATGCCGGTATCTTCCTGGCTGGCACGTGGTAGGTGACAATTATTGAATGAATAAAGAACTTTGAGTAAAAGAGTGAGATGATATGAATTATATTTCAAGAGGATCATGCTGGCTGCTCTTTTTTAAAAGAAAGTGTTAAGTGGATGAGATTGGGAACAGGAAAACTAGTTAGGAAACTACTGCAATAATTTAAGTTAGAGATGTTGGTGGCTTGGACTGAAAGGGTAGTGATGGAGGTAGTGGGAAGTGATGGACTCTAGACACATTTGCTAATGAATTTGATGTTGGGTGTAAAAGAAAGAAAAAGAGCCAAAGACGATTCCAGGGTTTGGGTCTTGGGCAACTGGGTGGATGGAGTGTCATTATTTTAGACAGGGAAAACTACAGAGGGGAAGATTTATTTTAGTAGTTCAGGAGTTCATTTTTGGAACATGTTAAGTTATAGTGCCTATTGTGCATCCAAATGAACATATCAAGCTAGCCACTGTGTGCCCAAGTGTGTGGTGTAGAGGAGAGAGGTCTGAGCGGGAGATAAAACGTTTATAATTAGTGTCATGAGACTGGACGAGATCACCAACCAAAGAGAAGAGAGTCTAAGAATAAGCTCTGGAGCAATCAAATATTAGAAGTCAGGAGATGCTGAGGAACTAGCAAGGACAATGAGAAGGAACAGTCAATAAGGGGAGAGGAGTAGATGCTGGAAACCTTCCAAAAAGCTAGGGTGATAAACCACGTAAAATAATAAGGGGACTAAGGATTTCCCATTTGATTTGACAACATGAGGATCATTGGAAAACTTGACAAGGACCATTTCAGAGTGAACTGGTGGAGGCAATTGCCTGACATAAGTGGATTGAAAAGAGAATGAAATTTAATCCAAAACTGCAATGAGGTACCATTTCACACTCACTAGAATAGCTAAAATCAAAGAGACTGCTCACACTAAACATTGGTGAGGATGTGCAGCAAATGGAACTCTCATGTAATCCTAGTTGTAATGTGAAGTGTTAGAACTACATTTGTTTGACAGTTTCTTTAAATGGAAATATATGCTTACCATAATACTCAACACATCCACCCAAGACATATGTCCAAAATAAATGGAAACACATATCCATTCAAAGACTTATACACAAATACTCAGAGCAGCCTCTTTTTGATAGCCAAAACCTAGAAGAAACTAAAATATCCATCAACAGGGTCAGATTGTGGTGCAGTCATATAATGTTAATACTCAGCAACGCCGAAGAATGAACTGATATTGATACACCCAGCAAGATGGACAAATCTCAAAAACATTATGTTGAGCAAAAGAAGTCAGACTCAAAAACATAATTACTGCATGATTTCATCAGGCCATGAAGTCCAAAAACAAACTATATGAAGATATAAATTCATGTGGGAAGAAAATTATGTGATTAGAAAAGGGCGAGAGGAAATTTTCTGGGGTAATGGATATGCTCTATATCTTGTTTTGGGTGCTAGATCTATGTGTGTAAGCACTTGTCACAACTCACTGAACTGTACACTTGAGAGCTGTGCATTTTATGGAATGTTAATTAAATCTCAATTTTAAATAAGAGGGAATCAGAGAAGACTTGGAGTCATTGAATTATAGACAACTCTTTAAATGGAAAGAGGATCAGGAAAGAAGATCAAAGGAATTAGGTGAAAGCTGGAGAGGCACCAGAGTTAAGGAAAATCTTTCCTCCCATTATTTAAAATGAGACGTGTACTATATTTGTACGCTGATATAAATGATCCAGTAGACAGAAAAATAAATAATGATGCACAAGATTATAACACTTATCTTTCAGAGTTGTTCTTAGGATAAAATTAGATAATTAGTGAGAAGAACTTAACACAGTACCTGGAATGTAGTAAAAGCTCAGTACACCATAGCTGATTCTGTTATTGTTGCCAAGCACTGCTTATGGACTCGCTGCTTCCACTCTAAGTGCAGCGCATATGATGACTTATTTTTCTTATGACTTTTGCTTTATGCTTTCTTTGATAGTACCTCACTATTAGGCTGACACCCCCACTACTCCACCAATACCATCCACATTAAGGTCACCTGCCACTCTGTCAGTAAGTCTGAAATTTGTAATGCCCTCTTCCCCTTTCAATTTACATTCTATAATCTGCAATGTGCTGCAAAATGCAGATTACCAAACTGTTATAACCGAATCTATCAAAGAAGGGTGACTAGGCTAGGAGAGAACTCATTTATGCCATTTTAACTGATCCTTCCTCCTAACTCACTTGGCCAGGTCAGTCTCTATTCATTCTTTAAGTGTCCATTTAGATTCACTTCCCCTGAGAAGCTTTCTCTGACCACCAAAGACTAGGTTGTCTAGCTCTATAAGTCAGGAATTCTTCAGCTACAAGCAATAGAAACAAAACTAAAACTAGCTCTCTAAAACTATTTACAATAGCCAAGACATGGAAGCAACCTAAACATCCATCAACAGATGAATGGATAAAGAAGAAGTGGCACATATACACAATGGAATATTACTCAGCCATAAAAAGGAATGAAATAATGCCATTTGCAGTAATATGGATGAACCTAGAGATCATCATACTTAGTGAAGTAAGCCAGACAGAGAAAGACAAATATCACAGTATCACTTATATGTGGAATCTAAAAAAAATGATACAAATGAACTTATATACAAAACAGAAATAGACCCATAGCCCACAGAAAAAATTTATGGCTATGAAAGTAGAAGGAAGGAGGGATAAATTAGGAGGTTGGGATTAACATATACATACTACTATATATAAAATAGATAACCAACAAGGACCTACTATATAGCACAGGGAATTATACTCAATAATTTGTAATAACATATAGTGGAAAAGAATCTGAAAATGTATATATATATATGTGTATAACTGAATCACTTTGCTGTATACCTAAAACTAACACAACATTGTAAATCAACTATATTTCAATTTTTAAAAAGTGGTAGGGATGGATATTGATTCATATAATTGTAATATTCCAGAGGAGAATCTGGACAGATATGGCTAGATCCAAGAGTTAAAAAGGTGTCTTAGGAATCTGTGTCCCGCTGTTCCTACTTCTCTGCATTACCCCCAATCTCTGGACCCTGATTTCCTCTGTGTTGCTTCATTCTCAGGTGGTTTCTTTCAAAATGTTGACAAAGATGATCATGTAGTTGTTAAGAGCCAAAAAACTATTGAAAAGAACATTCCCTTTTCTCAATTCTAGCACAGGTCCCAAGGGGATTTATTTTCCTGACTTGAACCAAATGTTCATCAAGTGTCCCTTGGGGGATAGAGTACTCTGAATGAATATATGCCTTGGACATAGGAGCAAGGAGGTGGTGTAAGCCACCGCTATGAATCATTGACTAGGAACAGGAACTTCATTCTGGGCAGGTTTAGACATAGGGTCTCCATGTTGTCTCTCCAAGATACCTTAAATGAGCCCTATCTTAACACTTAAAAGTAACTGCTATTATTACTATGTGTTAAGGACTATGCTGAGAATGTTACACATAGCATTTCAGTTAATTGTCACAAAAGCCCTATGAGGCACTATTTAGTTCTATTTTACAGATGAGGAAACTGAAGCTCAGAAAAGTTGTTAGACATTCAAGATCAGGCAACTAGAAAGAGGTGGACCTACAGACGTAATTATGGACCTCTTACGATTCTGGAGACCCTCTTACCGTGCGTTCCTTATGACTTTTGATAGGTGGTCTGTCCTCTGGGGTTTTCCATGGAAACATAACCATTTGGTGTTTCTCCCAGCTGTTTACAGTGTATTCATTCCAGCATACTTACTTCCTTGAACACTTGACTCCCATCTCCGCAATCTGCAATGTTAATTGCAGCATTTCAACTTTGTTCAGTGTGAGCCATGACTTTTTCAATGCTTCTAGGAGACATATCAGTACTAAGTTTACACAATTTCTTTAGATTCTTGCCAGGATACTAAATCCTGTATGTCAAGAAAGAGCTCCCAGATCAGTAAATTATTTTCCACAGCATTTCATGTTCTGGGACTCTGGATGTAGCACCCTGAGCATCCAGTCCTAGGTGTATTGTGAGTATCTGTCAGCTCAGTTATGTAATTTGAGGCAAAGTCCCTTTCCTTACCGTATCAGGCCCAACACAGATCCAGATGGGCTGCAAGGCCTTCCTTAAAGGGGGTTCTATCTGGGCAGTACGTCTTGATATCCATCTTACGTCACAGATCACCTAGTCTTCTGAAGCAGATTATTACAAACTTTGATACATTTTATGTAACTATTAATTTGGTGAATATAGTCTTTTCTTTCTCAACTAGAAAAGAGGATTTTAAACAGTTTGCATTCACACGGAATGGACAGTGTTATAAATTTAGAGTTCTGTTCTTAAGCTATGTTAACTCTCCTTCCTTCTGTCATAATATAGTTCAAAGACACCTGGAGCATTTAGACATTCCACAAAAAATCACGTTGATTTACATTCACGACATTATGTTGATTGGCCCGGATAAGCAAGAGCTGGCCAGAACACTGGAGGCCTTAGGAAGGCACACATACATACCCTTCCATAGAATGATTCAGAGACCAAATACATCTGTAGAATCTGTAGTGGCCCAGTAATTAGAGCTGTGCCAGGACATCCTCTTCAAAGTAAAGACAAATTATTGCATCTTGCACTTATTACCACAAAGAATGAAGCATAATTCTCTCATGTCCTGGGGGCTGCATATTCCACACCTAGGAATATGGCTTTGCCCCTTATACAGAGAGAGGCAAAAGGCTGTCAGCTCTGAGTGAGGCCTGAAGACCTGAAGTAGGAGACAGCTCTTTTGAAGATCCAAACTGTGGTACCAATGGTCTTACCACTTGGACTATGCTCCTCTGGTGTTAGAAATATCATTGATGGGAAAAGAGGCTACACGGAGTTTGTGGGAGAATCACATTGCACCCTGGGATTCTGAAGCAGGACATTGCCATCTGCTGAAGAGAATTATGCACCATTTAAAAAACAACTCCTGTCATGTTTCTCAGCCCTGGTAGAACAGAAGCCTGCCCGTGAGACATGAGCGACCATGCAGTTGGAACTTCCCATCATGTGTTGGGTCCTATCAGACCCACCAAGTTATGAGATCAGTGAATCTGGCAGTAATCCACTGTAGGATGGAGTGTTGGCTCTAAGACTGAGATTAAGTAGGACCAGAGGGCATAAGTAAGCTGCATAAGCATATAGCCGATAGTCCCCTCAGTATCCACCACTGTTGTACCAGTGCCCCTTCCTCAGCTTGCACCTAGAGCTCTGTGGGGATTTCCTAAAGGAAAAAAAGTCCAAGCTTGGGACAGTGTCCCTGTTCATACACTTTGTCCTGAAACAGAGGTGGGCCCACATTACACTTCACAGGCAGTGGTGAATAACTGACCAGATGGAAAAGAGCCTAGAAGGAAACAGATTGAAATAATGGGGACAAAGAAATCTTGGATACAGACATACGAAAGAAGATATTGGACTGGGTGTAAAGTGTGAATGTCCTTCAAACACGTGTTAACACCCACTAAAGAGCATTCACCACAGAAGCACTAAATAAGCAAGTATATCAGATGACTTTACATAGTGGACACACGAAAAAAGTGGCCATGGTGACAGAGATGGAGGCTATGCATGGGCTCAACTATATGAATTCCTAACGACAAAGGCTGTTCTAGCTACTGCTGCCACTGGAGGTTCAAAATGACAGCAATAGAGACCAGTACTCAACCCCCAGCATGGTTCTATTTCTCTAAGATACCATCTGGCCACTTGATGACAAGTAGACGACATTTGGTCCCATATATCCTGAAAAGGCCAGCAGTTTATCTTCATAGGGACTCATTTCCCATATGGGTTTCCCTTTCTTGTTCACAGAGCTTCAGCCAGCACCACTATTTTACAGAGTGGCCAAGCCTGGGACCCACTTCACACTGTGTCATCATTGTGTGCACAGAACATGAGATCCAGTGGTCATTTGACATACCATAATGTCAGAAGCAGCTGGCCTCACGTGCTGGAATGGCCTACAGAGGCACAGTTAGAGCTCCAGCTCCAGCTCCAGCGGAGAGGCTATTATTTTAAGCATAGGTTGGCAAATTCAGTCTGCCACCTGTTTTTGTAAATAAAAGTTTTATTGGAACACAGCCATCCTTATTCGTACACATATTGTCTATGACTGCTTTCGCACTACAAGGGCAGACTTGAGTTGTTGTCACTGAAACCATATGGCCCACAAATTCTAAAATAATTACTATCTGGCTCTTTACAGAAAAAGTTTGCCAACCGCTCTTCTCAAGGATGTAATGCCATCAACCAGGAAATAGTATACGGTGTGCCCCCAGTAAGAAAAATGTATAGTTCCAGGAATCAAGGGGTTGAGGCATCAATGGTCTCACCATCACAGAGAATAATTTGCTGGATTTTGTGTTTCAAATACCTACGAGTCTGAGCTATATTTCCTGGTCCTCAAAAGTGGCACACTTCTTTCTGGGGGTACAATAAGGGTCCCATTGAATTATAAGATAAAGTGCTACTATATGGAAAAGTGGATCTGAGTGGTACAAGAAATGGAATGTAGTAGACAGAGAGATGAATAACTCAAATTCCTCTGCAAAGAAGTTCTTGTTTCCCCCCCTGCAAGGAGTGCAGTCAAAAGTTCCTTCAGGTTCTGTCTCAATTATAGAAAATGTATTTACCCAAGATCATGACCTTCACAAAGCAACCCATATCCAGAAACTGAGCAAAGCAGAGGTATAACGTTTTGGCTATTTTGGTCTTATGTGGTGAGTGGTTGGCTGGTACCATCTCACAAGAATAGGTTGTGTGTATTTCTTCCCCATTCCCCACTTAATGACATCACATCAGTAGCTTGAAGTCAGCTATGGTAGGGGAATTTATGTGATGGACATTGGCAAATACTACAAATCAGGATTTTTTTTTTTCCCAGAGAGCTAGTTGTTAAATGTTTATCAGCACAACTCTGGAACACTTTCTTGGGCAATACTGACTCTGTAACTCACTGTCAGAGTTGAGGGGCTTTGTTGGGCCTGTGTCATAGCTTTTCTTCTTCCTCTAACCAAGACTGCTTCCTCCCTCTTCCTTCCACAGGTATTGATCCCTAATAAAATGCTAAATTTCATCTCATGTCTGCTTCCAGAAAACCCAGGCTGCAACTTAAGATTTTTTAGTATAAATATTACTATTTGTAATCTTGGCATTTAAGTAGCACTTGCAGTTATTAAAAAAAGTTGTACTTATTTTAAGTGACATTGTATATTGCAATGCTTTGAATCAGGCTTTTGAACACCTCAGTATAGAATTTTAATTCTCAACACCCTGAGAAAACCAAATGGCAAGCAAAGGAGAGCTAAGTTAAAGTTATGAAATCTTGTATTATTTCTGAAAGGCACATCGACATGAAAATAGGGGTACTAAAAACAAATATCACAGGGAAGACCCTTGTGATACAAAGACTTATAATTAAAATTCTCGTTTGAAATAGTATAATGGAAATGCTCCCAGTACTAGTTAATCAATCACCTCTATACATAAACATAGCTGCAACAGGCCTTCTTAACCATATTTTAAGATCTTAAATTATAATACAATCACTCACTCATGATTCACAAAATATTCAATAAAATGTTGCATAAAAATTCTCAGCTGCTCTTAAGCTTGAAAAGCATTCTTTTTCATGGGTGTAGTCACTAATTCTTGGTGCTTCGGGGGAACAGAATGTGGACATATTGATGCCAAAGGAGCCAGTCCCAACCTGAAAATGGCCCAGGGAATTAAGGGAAAGAATGCCGGGTTAAGCTCCTAGGTCCAAAACATGGTAAATATGGTCCTAGGTCCTAGATTAATACTGTCATCTATAGCATACTACCAACACACACACACGCACACGCACACACACGTACACAAAACCGTTGCCTCAAAGCTCCTAGATACTGCCACCAAAATGTGCACTATTACCTTATGTGTTTTCTGGGGCTTTCCTATTTTAGGGAATGTGTTTCAGCTCTTTCTCCATAACCTTGAACACAATGTTTTGACTTATCTTTGGCTTCCTAAACTGCCCCTGCCCTACTTAAGTGAACAACACTTTCTCCTTGATGCCCAGCCTAGATGCCGGCCCCTACCCTTTTCAGGATTTAGACTTTAGCTCTGAGCAGCAGATATAGGTCGGTTCCATGAACTTCCATACCACGCTCCTGCACCACAGTGTAGCAGTGTGTCCTAGCCCTTTCTACCCCTCTTCACTGTTCTAGGTCTCCAGAAAGAAGACCCCAGACAGTCATTAACTCTTGATGACTTTGGGTAACAGGAATGATAGCAACACTTCTGGAACAAGAAAGTTACATTTTTAACAAGTCATGGAATTTTCCCCACCAGAATTATAGTGCAGTTGATGCTTATGATAAAAGCTGTCATGATGAAGATCAGACCACATTTCCCAAAGGGCTGTTCCCAGCAAGCGAGGCCATGTGTCAAAACATAGCCTTCGAAGGTACAGCATGGAGTTGGAAAAAGTGGACAGAAAAGCACAGTGTTGAGGAGACAGTGATGATGGAGGTAGGGAATAAGGGAGGTGGGGAGAATAATAAAGCCTTTCAAAGAAGAAGATGTGTTAAAAGAGAAATTTTTTAAAAATATTTCTGTTTTATATATTGTAGGTGGCCCTGCTTGACACTTTTACAGAGATCTAGACTAAAGACGTATGTTATTCTTCAAGGTTTCTGACGGTAGATTATCATTTCATTAAATGTTGCTATGAGGCTGTGCTCTGATTAAGTTTATATGTTATATGGAGAAAAAAAAATATATATATGTATATAGCTCTTCCTCTTTGTCATTATACATTTAAACTAAATTAGCTGGAGTAAAAGCCAAATAAATGAAGATTCAGTCCACACACCTTGAAAACACCCAGTGATTTTAAGATGCTCTAAATTTTCATGAGATGGTACATTGTATATACAACTCCAGGACTTGTGTCTGACTTATAGCCAGGGCCCCATAAAGATTTATTTACTTTTCCCTACCTATTTCTTCTCTTCAGGTGACAAATATTAGTTCATCAAAAATAACTCATCAAAATAGTTGGGAATACTATAAATTATGCAGAAAAAGAGAATAAAGAGGCTAAGATGTCCGTTCTGAAGAATTAAACTACTAAGTGACCTCCAGCCTTTCAGGCACAGTGAGGGATCATTGTGTCATAAGGCCCCAAAACCCTTTGATTATGCCAATCCTAGGAGTCATTTTTCAGGATATTGCCTTCAGTTTCTCTTTAGTGATCTCAGGCTCTTCCTCTGTATTTATTACTTTTCTTCATGTTCCCATTTCTCTCTTCTACCTTCCTCAGGCACCCAGCACCACCACTACTACTTCTTGGGGAATTACAGGAATTATTCTTGTTTATTTACATATTAGTATAGGGAAAACAACTGGTTATCATCCTATTTGTCAACTGTAATCAATTCATGTAGTGTCTGCCTGAAGGCTGCCTCAGAATCCTTCTCAACACCTTACTAGGCAGGGTGTGAGGAAGAGTCTGCTGTGATTAATCAATTCACTAGCGATGTTTCTGATGGGTTTGGGGGCTGATGGTGTTACTGTACAGCTTATTTGTCAAATCTGCCTTTGTGTAATTTTAAGTAAATATTTAGCTCTGCTCCTAACTCCACCAGAATATTTACTTTTTTAAAAAAATGTTTATTATGAAATATTTATGAAATATTTTATGAAATATTATGAAATATTTAAATATCTACAAATGTAGAGACAATAGAATAATGGACCTGATTTATCCGAAATCCAGATCCATCAAGTGTCAATACATAGCCAGTCTTCTTACAGCTATACCTCCAACTACCACCACCCCTTATCTCAAGACTATTTTGAAATAAACCCCAGAAATTAGAGTATTTCATCTGAAAATATTTAGGTACATATGTCTAAAGAGACAAGGACACTTTTAATACTTGTATTATCCATTTCCTCCTAATAAAGGAATGAAAGACTTCACAGTAGAAGTTTTTAGGAGGTAGGTCCCCTTCTCTGGATTGCCAAACTCACAGAGAATAGCACTTTCCTGCCTTTTCAAGACTGGTGATTTGAGAATTACAGATGATCGTGTTCGATTGGGAAGGAGATTTTTGCCTGATTTTTCTGAATGGGCAGACTCCATCGCACATACAAAGGCAGAAAGTGCCGGGAAATGAGAGTGGAGCTGTAAGTAGTGAGAGACGTGATGTGAACAAAACCTTACCAAGCACAGCTGAGAAAGCAACCAGCATTGCTCCAATTTCATTAAGATAAAAACCAAATTGGCTACTGGCCAACAAAAATGATGCCGCTGAGGAGGGGGGATGTGTTTTGATGAAGCAATGGTTCAATATTACACAAACTATTCAATAAAGAGTCTTATTAGATTCTGGTTTCTAATTCTATACAGTATCAATAAAGGTTGAGGAGAGTCAGGAAAACTAGCCTTATGTTCCATTTGCTAAGAGGAGCTAAGCCTGGAGGGTGAATTTTAGTCACAAGAGACCGGAATTAGGTTTGTGTGTAACTACCTCATCTGCCCATTCTTGGTGAAGCCATGATAAGTAAGCAAATGTCACACAGTAAACCATGTGACCTAGATGATTCGAAAGGGCATTTCAACAAGCCAAAACCACAGAATCAACATTTTCTCCCAACCCACTGCTCTTTTTTCTCATATAGCCATAGCTTAAATGATCATCTCAGTTCCTGGCAAAATAAAATGTTTTTTACATGCAATTTCTGTGCTTGCTCTATGCACCACTCCTTATTTCCACACAAATACAAGAACCAGAAGAGCGTGAGCCAATCAGTGTTGCCCATCTTTGCTTGTCTGAGACTCCATTGCTCTATCCAGAGCCTCCTCATTTCCAGGGAATTCCCATTTACTCAAGCTGCTCATTGGAACTGTTTTATTCCCTCTCCCCAGATGTATGCCCATCCATGAAATGTCTATGAATAACACTCTGGTTTCATAAAGCACATTAAATAAGCCCTGCATGAGTTTGCATCACTTATTCCCCCCTCCTTTAGAAAGTGGATAACTCAAAGCAAGCTGGCTGACTGTTAACAAATGTATAGCAGACAGCAAGCGACATCATGTCCATTGTTGCTCGAGACCCTCCACCTTACATAAGGCAAAGCTGACTCACGTTGGTGAAGGAACAATCTGTGTGCTGATCATTCTTATACGCACCTTCTGCATCCGTTCCACCTCCTATAACAAAATACCACCGACTAGGTGATTTATAAACAAAAAATATTTATTTTTCACAGTTCTGGAGGCTGAGAAGTCCAAATCAAGGTACCAGTAGATTTGCTGTCTGACGAGAGCCTGATTCCTGGTTCATAGATGGCTGTCTTCTCTTGCTGTATCCTCACTGCTGAAGGGGCAAGGTAGCTCTCTGGGATCTCTTTTATAAAGTCACTAATCCCATTCATGAGGCTCCAGCCTCATGACTTAATCATCTCCCAAAGGCCCCCCTCCTCCTAACACTGTCACATATGAATGAATTTGGAGGGTACACAAACATTCAGTCTATAGCATACATCTTGACTATGCATTACCATATGCTTTTGAGTTAATACATTCAGTTTCCTAAAAGTGTTTTGTGATGAAAGTCATGGAATAAATGTAAGTTCTCACTATGGCTTGCATTATAGCTTCACTACAATCTACTTTACTAGAACAATCATAAAATTACATATTTTCCCAATCATCAGGTGAAATATTGAATATTCTTTCCTGTGCACAAAACAAACCCATATTGGATTTTATAACTTTGATAGATATTATTTTTATTGTTATTTTTATATTATGCCTCTGTACTTTCCTTTATGTATCACCTTTGCACGAAATGCAAAGAATTGTCCCTCAGTGAAACTACTGTTCCTCAGTAGTTTCTGACTACTGCAAGTAAAGAGAAACTTCTTCAATCACCTCTTCCCTCTTACAAAGGAAGCAATTTCCTACAAGGAGGACTCACAGACAGGGTCAAAGGAGATCATTATGGTGAAAATGTCAAAGTCCCCTCACTTGAACCACATTGAGATGAGGGCAAGTGTAGGGATGCTTCAACCCACTGCCATGGGGCTTCATGGGGCTCTTTAGAGCTTTGTGTGCAAACATTGAGGCACCTGCAGAAAAAAGTTTAAATTGTTACAGTAAGAGTGTATAGAAATAAATAACTAAACATAAAATTTGTTGAGTTTAAATTAATTATGTATTTAAACTTCATTTCATAGGAATATGACTGTCAGAGTTGCCTTACAACGGGCTGGATGGATTGCCTCACAAAATGGTGAGAACAAAAGCATTCAATATGTTTAATCAAAGCCAGATGATAATTTGTCACGGACACTGAAGAGAAGAGTCTAGGCATCCTTGATTGCTCTCTTCCCCTCACATTGCCCCCAACTCCACTTGTGGAAATTCTATTGGTTCAAAAAATACATGTCGGTCCACTTTCTTTTTGCCCCAGTCCAAGTCACAATTATCTCCTGCCTCAACACTGTAACTGCCTCCTATTCCGTTTACCCTTTTTATCTCAACATCGTTCTCACTCAGCAAATTTAAGTCAAATTATGTCACTCTCCTACTTCAAATACATAGTCCTTAGAATAAAATCCAAAGCCTCTACTCCGGCCTAGAATTTCTTGAGAGACTTATCTCCCTTCTATCCTTCCAGACTTACTCGCCTCTCTCTCCTCCTGTATCACCACATTCTGGCTACAGCAGCCTCCTTTCCATGCCTCAGCCAGATCAAAGTGAGTTTCACTCCAGGGGCTTTTCCCTGCTGCCCCTCTTCCCTTGGGCTCCTCTTATTGTCAGTATCTTCCCTGAGGTATTAGCTCAGAGTGTCATCATCTCAGAGATAACTTCCCTGACTGCTCAAAGCACTCTCAGTTACTCCTTTATACAGTCCTAATTTTTCCTTCGTAAGCCTATGACCACCTAAAACATTCTCACATATGTTTTTAGTTAGTTATTTACGTCAACCTGGGTTTTTTTTTTTCCCACAAGAATGTTATCTTCATGAGGATAGGAACAGTCCTTGTGTGTCTTTACCATCACTGTGTACCCAGGTACCAGTGCAGTCTCTGGCACAGGGGCAGGTGCATTCAGAAAAGGTTTAAGGAATAAATACACATCTAGAATGGAAAAGATGGGAAGTAGTTCTTTGATACTCAAGGAAAATCTGATCCTCAGAGACAGAAGATCTTTGGCCTCTTTGAAAGTTCAACATTTTTTTAAGTTTGCCTTGTATAGAGGACTGAAGTTGTCCTCCACTTCCAAAAGGTAACCTCACCTGTAGACGTGAGCATGTACCATATTCATTCCTCTGTTCCACAGCACACAATGGTACTTTAATAGATTTGCTCAATAAATATTAGTTGAAGTAAATGCTTCCTTTTTAAAGGCCTCTCAAAATTCTGCCTTTTAAATTATGTAGCTCACAACCTAGCAGTTATCTAATAAAAATAAGAGCTATATATGGACTGACAAAAAGATTAGAATTACCCTGCATCCTATGCTATGTTTTTCTCCCAGATTCATTTTTTGTCTTTCTCTGCCATGCTTTATACCTGCAGTAGGATGACCTCTGTAGACAGCATCCTTTATGTCCCCTTGCCAGTTGGCAATGGGAGGCATTCACTGGAGATTGGGAGGTGGAAGGAAGAAGATCAGGGTATTTCTTTTCTATTTGCTCAACTCCCTAAAGATAGTTCCATGTCTACGGTTCTGGTTTCCCCTGAACACACCTTTTTGTTTTACCCCTCAACTAAAAAGAGGTCTTTTCTTTAAAGTCTTTCCATTTGAACCATCTGAGGTGAGTTCTCTTTTGCTGTGTCCCTGACTTCTATACACCTAGGATGACTAGAGGTAGCTAAGACAGCCAAATTCCCAAAGGCATAAAGTTTTAAGGTAAAATTCCTCAAGTGACCTGGAAGAATTTAAAGTGCTGATCATCAGAATCAAGGGAAAGACAGAAAAGGTAAAATAAAGTGAAGATCTGAAGATAAATTCATGGGGTAAGAGAACAGCAATGAAAAAGAGGCGAAAAAAGCCTCTGGGATCTAAGAATAATGTTGAGAACTAAGAAGACAGAGTATTTGGGTAGGTGCTGCCCCATTAAAGAAAAATCTCAGGAAGGGATATATTATTATGCCTTATAGAATGAACACTTTTTAAATTTTATGTTGAAGCAGCATGCCCACAATTTTAACTAAAGTATTATGGAATTCAAGGATTGGAAAAGAGAATGCCATTGTTAATTTAACCTTTAAATGTGTGTGTGTTTGTTTGAATGGACTCCTGGGTTTGATTGTACAGAAGTCTTTGTTCCACATATTTATGGACATTTCTCTGGAAATTCTGTATTACTAGAAAGCCACTGAAATAATGAACAAAGTACATTTAGCAGTAATAACATTTATTAATGTGTGAGAATTCCCACATTTGGCTTTACCTAACCAAAAAAGAATTTTATATGAGGAATCTCTCTCTCTCCCCCTCACTCTCTCTTTCTCTATTTCAATCTCTTTACCTCTCTCTCTCTCATTGCTGTTGCTTAAATAGCTTTACTGAGGTATAATTACACAGATATTAAAAGTGTATAATCTGATAACTTTTGACATTTGTATACACCCATGAAACTATCATCAAATCGAGACAATGAATACAACCATCAGATCAGTTTTCTCATGCCCTTTTGGAATTCCTCCTGTGAACTCCTCTCCATCGCTACCCCTTGCTCCCACCCCCAGGAAACCATTTATCTACTTTCTATCACATAGGATACCTTGCATTTTCTAGAATTGTATATAATGTAATTATACAGTTGTGCTCTTTTTGTCTCACTCAGCATAATTTGAAACTCTTTCATGTTGTAGCATGTGTCAATATCCCATTCCTTTTATTGCTGAATAATATTCTATTGTATGAATGTACCACAATTTGTTTATGCAGTCCCCTGTTGATGGCTATCTGGAATGTTTCCTATTTGAAGCTAATATAAATAAAACTGTTATGAAAATCTATGCACAAGTCTTTGTATTAACATATGCTTTCGTTGCTTTGGGGCAAATACCTAGGAATGAAATGGCTGGCCTGTATGATAGATTTTTGCTCAAGTTTGCCATTTTTTTCCCAAAGTGGTTGTACCATTTTACATTTTCACCAGCAGTGTATGAGAGTTCCAGTTCCCTCATAGCTTCACCAAGACATAATATACACATAGGCATTCTTTTTCATTTTAGCCATTTTAATAGGGAAGTTGCAATATTTCATTGTGGTTTTACTTTGTAGTTCTCTTATTTTTCATCCATGTACCTCCTCTGTTGAAGTGTTCACTCAAACTTTTTGCATGTTTCTTTTATTGAGTTGTTTGAGTTTTTATTATTATTGGTTTATTATTTTTTTATTTATAAGGGTTTATAAATATATATTATGGATATGTCCTTTATCATGGACATTATATTTTCCCTCAGTCTATGACTTTTTTTGTTAATTCCACTAATAATATCTTTCTAAGAGTAGACCTTTTAATATTATTATTATTATTTATTTTTATGAAATCTAATTTATCAATGTGTCTTTTCTTAGCTTGTGCTTTGGAGATATATCTGATAAATATTTGCCTAACCCAAAGTTTTCTTCTATATTCTCTTCTAGAAGATTTAAAGTTTTGGATTTTACACTTGGGTCAATATTCCATTTTGAGATAGTTGTTGTATATGGTGAAGTATGTGTCAAGGTTCATTGTTCGCATATGGATATCCTATTGGCACAACATCATTTGTTTAAAAAAACATTTTTCCATTAAATTATCTTTTCACTTTTGTTGATAATCAGTTGGTCATATAGGTGTGGATTGAGTTCAGGACTTTCTATTATGTGCCTCTTTTTATATCAACACAACACTGTGTTTGTTATTGAGTCTTTATTATAATTCCCAGGTAGTAAAAATCATGCAGGGCTCCTCCTCTAACTTTATTCTTTTTCAAAGTTGTGTTGGCTATTCTTAGTCCTTTTCATTTCTAAATAAAATTAATATTTGTCAAATTCTACCAAAATGCCTAGTGGCATTTTAATTAAGGTAATAATGAATCTTCCAAACAGTAAATAGGTCATATCTCTCCATTTACTTGGGTTTTCTTTATTTTTTCTCAGTATGATTTGTAGTCTTCAGTATGTAGGTCTATTGTCTTTTGTCAGATTTACCCCTAATTATTACATACTTTGATGCTATTGTAAAAGTTATTTTTATTTCAACCATTGTTGGTTTGTTGTTATGATTTAGAATATATGCTGATTAACTTTATATTCTGCAACTTTGCTAAACTTTTTCATTAGTTCCAGTAGGTTTTTTAAATGTATATAAAAATTCCATTGGCATTCCTATGTAATCACATCATCTGCAAGTATAAACAGTTTTATTTCTTCATTTATGATCTGGATGTTTTTAATTTCTTTTTCTTGCCTTATTCCAAGGGCTAGAAACTTCAATGCAACATTGAATAAAAGTGGTAAAAGTGTCTTACTACTTGTCTTAATCCTGGTCTTATGAGGAAGGCATTTAGTATTCAATATTAAGTATTACGTTATCTATAGCTTTTTCATAGATGCATGTTTTCAAGTTCACAAAGTTCCCTTCTAGTACTAGTTTGCCTAGAATTTTTATCAAGAAAAGATATTGTATTTTTAAATTTTTTTAATATCCAGCTGATTATAAGGTTTTTCTTTTTTAAGTCTGTTATTTATGGTAAATTATATTGATTGATTTTCACCAACCCTACATTCCTCTGATAAACAACACTCGGTCATGATATATTATCCTTCTAATATAGTGCTGGTTTCTAGGTTGTTAAATTTTTGTAAAGAAGTTTTGTATCTATGTTCTTGAAAATTATTTGTCTATAGTTTTCTTTCACGTAATGCCCTTTATGGCTTCGTATCAGGGAAATGCTGGCATCATAGAATGAGTTGGAAAGCAATTTTTTCCTTTTCAATTTTCTGTAATATTTTGGGTAGAATTGATATTATTTCTTCTGTAAATGTATGGTTGATTTCAGTAGTAACACCATCTGGCCTGGAATTTGTGTGTGTGTGTGTGTGTGTGAATATTTTTAACTGCAAATTTAATTTCTATAATAATGTAGGATTATTCAGGCTTTCTGTTTCTTCTTGAGTGAACTTTGATTATTTCATATGAATTCTCAAATATACTGGCATAAAGTTAATTCATAATAATCTCATCATTCTTTTAATATCTAGTAGAATGTGTAGTAAAATCACTTCTCCCAATCCTAGTTTTATCATTCTTTCTTGAGATTTGTTAATTTTATTGATCTTGTTTTTAAAAACTGGCTTTTACTTTTATTGATTTTCTGTATTGCTTTTCTGCTTACTGTTTCACTGCTTTCTGATCTGATATGTATTGTTTAAATTCTTCTTCTTACTTTGAGTTTAATGGACTTTTCTTATTCTACTTTATTCTACTTTCTTAAGGTAGAAATTGAAGTTATCAATTTGAGACCATTCTTGTTTTTCTAAGATTGGCATTTAGTGTCATAAATTCCCCTGAATACTACTGTAGTTTCATCCTACACATTTTTATGTGTTGTATTTTCATTTATATTCTGTTAAAAACACTTTATAATATTCCATTTGATTTCTCTTTGACTCATGTTATTTAGCTGTGTGTTGTTTTTAATGTTTAGTTTTCAAATGTTTAGGAATTTTCCTTTTATTGATTTCTAATTTAGTTGCATTGTAATAAGAGAGCATACTTTTCAGGTTTTAATATTTTTTAATTTATTGAGATGTATTTTACAACCCTGATTATGACCTATCTTGGTAGTATTTTATATGTACTTTTAAAGAATGTATATTAGATTGCTGTTGTGTGGAGTATTCTATAAAGGTCAATTTCATCAGGTAAAAGACTGTGTTGCTCAACCCTTTTATGTCTTTATTGATTTTCCATCTACTTGTTCTACCAATTATTTGAGAAGGGATAAATAATTATAATCTTTGTTTATAATTGTGAACTTTTCTATTATTCTTTAGTTTTATTAGTTTTTGCTTCATATATTTTGAAGTTCTGTTACTGAGTGCATAATCATTTAGGATTGTTATGTCCTCTTGATAAACTGGCTGCTTGGGCTTCCCTGGTGGCGCAGTGGTTGAGAGGCCGCCTGCCGATGCAGGGGACATGGGTTCATGTCCCAGTCCGGGAAGATCCCACATGCCACGGAGCGGCTGGACCTGTGAGCCATGGCTGCTGAGCCTGCGCGTCCGGAGCCTGTGCTCCGTAACGGGAGAGGCCACAACAGTGAGAGGCCCGCGTACTGCAAAAAAAAAAAAAAAAACTGGCTGCTTTTTCATGATAAAATGACATTTTTTATACCTGGTAATATTTTTTGCTCTGAAATCCACTGTCTGATATTAATATAATCACTTTAGCTATTTTTTGATTAGTGTTGGCATGGTATATATTTTTCCATTCTTTTACTTTAAACCCATTATGTCTTTATATTGAAAATGCACTTCTCGTAGGAAACATATTGCTGGTCCTTGCTTTTTATTCACTTTGAAAATCTATACCTTTTATATGGGGGTATTTGATCCCTTTACATGTAATATGATTACTGATCTGATTAGGATTAACTCTATCTAGAAATAATTTATTTTTCCTCTTTTATTCCTTCCTTTGGAATAACAGATTGCTTTTTTAAAATGTCATTGTGTTTTTGTTGATTTTTTTTTTTTTTTTTTGCGGTACGTGGACCTCTCACTGTTGTAGCCTCTCCCATTGCAGAGCACAGGCTCCTCTCTTCTATGAACTATATTTATGTGTATATTAGGTCTCTCATGGCTTTTCCAAAGCTCACTAATCTTCTTTTAATTGTATTTTTGTTTTTTCTTCCTATAGTTAATTCTGGAAAGTTCCCACTGCTTTATTGTTATATTCACTGATATTTTCTTCTGCAGTGTCTAAACTATTGTTAACCTCAGGCATTTTAATTTCAGTACTTTATCTTCTTAGGTGCTGGATATTTTTGTTTTCCTATGAGTATTCTTAAGTTTTGTTCTAAAATTAACTTACTTAAAAGCAATTAAAATTTGAGGGGTCTTGTTTCTAAGATTTGTTATGCAGACCTAGATTATGATTAATCTAGAAATAAATATTTTGCACTATAGAGACAATACCCCTTTGTATGTACTATGCAAATGTTTCATGAATCATGTGATTTTCTAGTATTATTGGTGGGGCCAGGAACATTTCCTGAATCCATGTGACTGCCAGGCATGTTACCACTACTTCTTTTAGATGATTCTTTCCCCAAGCTGACATAGTTTCCTTACACACATATGTTGATCATTGCTCAGGTGAATACTCAAGGGTGACCCTCTGCAGATCTCTGGAGTTCTTTATCTGAGCAACCCTCTCTTCTCCAGTATTCTGCCCTATGAACCCTAGCTACCTTTATCTTCCTTGTCTCTCAACAATGTCTCTTCTACTCAGCCAGATGGCTAGCTCCACTTTTGGTTCTCCTTTCTTGCATCATGACCCATGAGCTCTCCATACAGCAATATGAGACAGTCATAGGTCACCTCATTTGTTTGCCTGATGTCCAGTGTCTTACATACAATTGTTTCATATATTTTGTTCATTTCAATTATTTTATGTGGAAAGGTAAATACAATTCCTGTTATTCCATCTTCTTTCGAAGAGTAAGTACAGCAGCTGTCTTCATTTTTATTTTGTTTTGTTTTTTAATACAGAGTTTGGAGAATAAATAAAGTCTAGAGAGCAAAAAGAATGAGGGTGAAGCAACAGCCAAAAAGGAGTGGGGGATTGGGATAGGCAAGATCTTACTTGTCAGGAATGACACACGAGGGAAGGGAATAGGAAAGAACTGTAAATATGATTTCCCTAGGTTTGATTCACGAGAATATTTTAAGGATATGCAACTAAATTTGAATTATTTTAAAATTACTTTTGCTTGTCAGAATATGCCTTTTGTTTTGATTTGTTTTAAATATTGTGCCATGCATAAACTGGGCCACTGGCTTTTATGCAGATTATAAATATTTTCATGCACTTTCAAAAGTTTATACTTTCCCACATGCTTTTCTTTCTATTTAGAATGTGATTCCACCTAGACCTCACTAAACTCTTTACATCTTTTTACATTCTGGAGGTGTCATTTCCTCTGTGAAGCTTTTCACCTCTGCCCCCAAGCTAAGCCTGTTTCTCTCCCTTTTCTGCTCCTACAGTTCTTTGTTCAGGTATACACAAATTCTAACACATACTACACTGTATACCACTTACATGTTTATGCATTATTTTCCTCAGCAGACAGAGTATATGAAAGGCAGGAACCACATCTCAATCACTTTTGATTGAGCTCCTCAGTACTTCTCTAAAATAATATATACCCATCCCCTTTTCTCCATGTCTATTGTTTATTGAAATATTCCTTATCTGATATAAATGTGGTTTACTCCTCACTTTTTGTCTCAAATTTAATCTTTCATAAAGCTACAATTATTATTTAGTGCAGTCTAACAAGCTTGTAAAACAATGAATTGCTTTAACCAATTTGCATTACCTGAGGTATGTATTTATTTATTTATTTATTTAATATCTTTATTGGGATATAATTGCTTTACAATGGTGTGTTAGTTTCTGCTTTATAACAAAGTGAATCAGCTATACATATACATATATCCCCATATATCCTCCCTTTTGCATCTCCCTCCCACCCTTACTATCCCACCCCTCTGGGGGGGGTCACAAAGCACCGAGTTGATCTCCCTGTACTATATGGCTGCTTCCCACTAGTAACCTATTTTACATTTGGTAGTGGATATATGTCCATGCCACTCTCTTCATCCCAGCTTACACTTCCCTCTCCCTGTGTCCTCAAGTCCATTCTCTACACCTGCGTGTTTATTCCTGTCCTGCTCCTACGTTCTTCAGAAGCATTTTTTTTTTTTTTAGATTCCATATATATGTGTTAGCTTACGGTGTTTGTTTTTCTCTTTCTGACTTACTTCACTCTGTATGACAGACTCTAGGTCCATCTACTTCACTACAAATAACTCAATTTCATTTCCTTTTATGGCTGAGTAATATTCCATTGTATATATGTGCCACATCTTCTTTATCCATTCATCTGTCAATGGACACTTAGGTTGCTGTCATGTCCTGGCTATTGTAAATAGTGCTGCAATGAACATTGTGGTACATGACTCTTTTTGAATTATGGTTTTCTCAGGGTATATGCCCAGTAGTGGGATTGCTGGGTCATATGGTAGTTCTATTTTCAGTTTTTTAAGGAATCCCCATACTGTTCTCCATAATGGTTGTATCAATTTACATTCCCACCAACAGTGCAAGAGGGTTCCCTTTTCTCCACACCCTCTCCAGCATTTACTATTTGTAGATTTTTTGATGATGGCCATACTGACCGGTGTTAGGTGATACCTCATTGTAGTCTTGATTTGCATTTCTCTAATGATTAGTGATGTTGAGTATCCTTTCATGTGTTTGTTGGCGATCTGTATATCTTCTTTGGAGAAATGTTTTAGGTCTTCTGCCCATTTTTGGATTGGGTTGATTGTTTTTTTTTTTTTTTTTTTTTGATATTGAGTTGCATGAGCTGCTTGTAAATTTTGGAGATTAATCCTTTGTCAGTTGCTTCACTTGCAAATATTTTCTCCCATTCTGAGGGTTGTCTTTTCATCTTGTGTATGGTTTCCTTTGCTGTGCAGAAGCTTTTAAGTTTCATTAAGTCCCATTTGTTTATTTTTGTTTTTATTTCCATTTCTCTAGGAGGTGGGTCAAAAAGGATCTTGCTGTGATTTATGTCATGGAGTGTTCTGCCTATGTTTTCCTCTAAGAGTTTTATAGTGTCTGACTTTACATTTAGGTCTCTAATCCATTTTGAGTTTATTTTTGTGTATGGTGTTAGGAAGTGTTCTAATTTCATTCATTTACATGTAGCTGTCCAGTTTTCCCAGCACCACTTATTGAAGAGCCTGTCTTTTCTTCATTGTATATTCTTACCTCCTTTATCAAAAATAAGGTGATTATATGTGCGTGGGTTTATCTCTGGGCTTTCTATCCTGTTCCATTGATCTATATTTCTGTTTTTGTGCCACTACCATACTGTCTTGATTAATGTCACTTTGTAGTATAGTCTGAAGTCACAGAGTATTATTCTTCCAGTTCCATTTTCGTTCTCAAGATTGCTTTGGCTATTCGGGGTCTTTTGTGTTTCCGTACAAACTGTGAAATTTTTTATTCTAGTTTTGTGAAAAATGTCACAGCAATCAGAGAAGAAAAAGAAATAAAAGGAATCCAAATTGGAAAAGAAGAAGTAAAGCTGTCACTGTTTGTAGATGACATATTACTATACATAGAGAATCCTAAAGATGCTACCAGAAAACTGCTAGAGCTAATCAATGAATTTGGTAAAGTAGCAGGATACAAAATTAATACACAGAAATCTCTTGCATTCCTATACACTAATGATGAAAAATCTGAAAGAGAAATTAGGGAAACACTCCCATTTACCATTGCAGCAAAAAGAATAAAGTACCTAGGAATAAACCTACCTAAGCAGACAGAAGACCTGTATGCAGAAAATTATAAGACACTGATGAAAGAAATTAAAGATGATACAAACAGATGGAGAGATATACCATGTTCTTGGATTGGAAGAATCAACACTGTGAAAATGATTATACTACCCAAAGCAACCTACGGATTCAATGCAATCCCTATCAAACTACCAGAGGTATGTGTTTTATTCCATGGTTCCAAACCTGACTGTCATCAGAATCTCCCATTCGAGATTTACAAAATCGAAATTTCAGAAGAATGGTTCCTAGGAACATATATTTTTAAATAGTCACCGGGTTGAGTGTGGTCATTGACAAATATCTGACTTTGTTCCTAGTTAGATGTGCAAAGGTCTGGGATTGCCTTTCTGAGCTAAAACATTTTAGGATTGTTGGTTGCCCAGAGACCTACTTAAATTTGAAGATTGATAATAGAACCAAGATGGTAAAGGACAAAAAAATTGCAATGGAGGTATAAAATTTAATGTAGACATGTACATACCTCTATTTCCTATCTAGGGTGGTAAGTACAGTTAATAAAATGCATGTCTTTATTGAAGGATAGAAACAACTAAATTGTAGTACTTTTGCCATTTCAATAGTGAGACTATTAGGGATAAATTATGCATGGTCACTTTCCCATTTTTATCCCTCTTTTGCCATTTTCTAGGAATTGCATCCCATAATTTTGTTGTAATAAAACGTGACTGCTTGGGAAATGTTCACAAGTTTGTCATTCATTTGCATGCTGCTGCCATTTCAGCCCAGGGCATTCTCTCCTTCTTCCTGGTTCTCACTCATCTCCCTCCCAAACCCCCCTTGCAGAGAACTGATGAGATGTGACAACAGAAAACACAAGTGCATTTCCTAGAGATTTACCAACATCCAGCAGGAAAGCTCGGAGGAAAAGGAACAATAGAAAAGGGTACTTGTGGAAGAAAGAAAGTTCCTAAGCCTATCATTTGCAAATGTCAGCTCCATTCTCAGGGAGCTCTAGAGACTGTTAAGCAAACCTGTTTCTAATGAATACAACAAGAGCCATCTGAATCCTCTAGACTTGAGCCAGTCACATTTAACAGATCACCCAGTCTATCTTCCATTATCCTCAGAGGCAGCCTGGGCCTCACAGAATCTTTTAAATTTTGGCTTCAAATGGCTCAAGCTAAGCATTTCAAAAGGATTCAATAGGAAAATGATGTCAGAGGGTTAATATATTTTCCCCATAATATTATATATTTGCTATGTATTTTATAATATTATGTACTATAATATTATATAAGTATTATGTACTATATTATATAATTGCTATGTATTTTAGTCATCCCATCCTCTTTGCACTTTGGTTTAAGTGACCAATTAGTCTTCATTATTTATTAATAGAATCAAGAAAGCAGCATTGACATGCATAGAGCCAGTAGTCCTAGATTTTCTTCTCTACTCCAGCATTCCTTACTTGCTTGTCCTTGGGTAAAACACATCCTCTCCAGGTCTCAGTTTCCACATCTGTAAAAGTGAGATAAAATTTTATCTTATCTAAAATGCTTGCTGAAAGAATAAAAGGGAAGGATATATTTGACAAAGTATAAAATAATATAAAAATATGAGCTAGTATAATTATTGGCATAATCACCCCCAAATAACTGAAGTTGACTTTTTTACCTCATTGAGCTCATTGCTGAGTCACATGCTATAAAAGGGATTATTCTCTTCTTCAACATTACTTGGTTGAGCATGCTCATCATTCCTTTAGTTGGCTGCTTTGACTCAAAAATCATTCTTGTCATTCTGAATTCTCTCCTCTTTACCACTATATATCTGATCCTGAGGGGTCCATTGAGCAAGAATATTAAATAGGGCACAGTGCTGATAAGATTCTCCTTCACCTTCTTCCAAGGACATTACTTCCTTGGATCCAGCTCATATTTACTTCCTCCTGTGCATATACTAGCTCAACTATAATTTTCCCTGAATATAGAAATTATTACAGGGGCTTCCCTGGTGGCGCAGTGGTTGAGAGTCCGCCTGCCGATGCAGGGGACACGGGCTCGTGCCCCGGTCCGGGAGGATCCCACATGCCGCGGAGCGGCTGGGCCCGTGAGCCATGGCTGATGAGCCTGTGCGTCCGGAGCCTGTGCTTCGCAACGGGAGAGGCCACAACAGTGAGAGGCCCGCGTACCGCAAAACAATACAAAAACAAAAACAAAAAACAAAAAAAAAGAAATTATTACAATTCCCCAGAACCAAACAATTAATAAAGGATCATTTTTTAAATGAATTAATGTACTAACCCTGAATAAGGATCTATACATTTTTTGCATTTGTGAAATTATTTACATGTATTGATGATAATGCATACTGTCCTATGCTAAGTAGTAATTAAGTGAATAGTTCACCACAGACACTATCATGCTACTCTATGTACTGCTTCAGACAAAAAAAAAATATTGAGCCTGATGCACCACCCCGCTATTGGGAATTTCTTGAAGAACCCCATGACTTTCAATAGTCCCGATGTCTGTGTGCCACTTAGTAGAATCTGATGTGATGATGTTCTTGTTTTAGCCACTTTCAAACAGAAAAAAAAAAGACAACTTGTCATAGATCAAGGAAAGGGAAAGAAAAGGAGATGAGGGAGAGGACAATGATAAGAATAAAAATAAAGAGAAGAAAGAAAAAGGAGAAAGGAGAAGCAAAGGAAGAAGAGAAGCTGTAAAATATGAGGAAAAAATTACTGTGGGTTATAGGTGGCATTTTGGTGTATTTTTGAGAGGAATAGTCATTTTAATATATGTTAAACACAGTAAGATTTTCTTTTTCTTTTCCCTTTTTCAGTGCTCATCGACAATGCCTGGAATTATGAATAATGAACATGTGTCAGAGTTTGCAAATTCAACAGCAAATGGTAGGGAATGCAGAAATGGAAACATTTTCTAAGATGAATACAAAAGCCTTGTTAAAAATGAACTATAGTGATGCTTTATGCTGAAAAATCACGTTTCAATATTAGAGCATCTCCATATTTCATTTTGTATAATGAAAAGTGTCAGCAGAATCATACTGAATATTTTCCTTGAGAGGTGGTTGACGCCCCTTCCAAATCTTGGTCCAAACTTCTTCCCGCAGAAACCAGGTTCAACCCCATTCAAACTAATTGCACTCTTTCATGAGATGGTTAGAATTGGCAGGTTATCTCTGGTAAAATGATATAAATAGGGAAAGGTCGTTGTCATAGGCTGTTGAACCAGAGATAGCAGCATGTTCAGTCCAGCCAATGAACAGCTAAGAGCAGCAGGAAACACTCAGACTATGTTAGTAAGTTATGTCTCCCTTCCTCCTAACAAAGTCTGGGTTTCAGGTATCACCAGAACAGAGGTGACATAGTGAAGAAGAGACTGGCCTGAAACATGGCCCAAAAGGTAGACATTCATTCCCAATTAAAAGGAAGAGGTATTATGATGATTATGGTACAAATCATAAACAATCAGAGCAGCAGATGTGGCTTGATGCTGAATCATCTGTATCTTGAACAAAAATTTCATAAATCCCTGTCATGGAAACAAATGGTTGGCACAGATATTGGGACAAGATCAATGGGATTAGGGAGGATTATAAACTCAAGATGTTGCTACCTTCCCCAATGTGGACCTAGGGTTCCCAAATCATCTGATTTTTCCTGTTGAATTATAATATCTAACTTTCATGTAAAATTGCAATTTGGAACTGGTTGAAAATTTAAAGAACACTGTAGAGACCAAACAAAACATTTCTGATGATGGTCAGTTTTAAATTGCTGTAATCCTGTATGGAATTTAGCACTTATTTCTATTCAGTCCCATACAGTTCTCTACTTTTTAGTTTATATTATTGTTTCCTTGTCAATTAAATTTTAGGCCAGGCTGTCATCTCATTACTGGTCATAGTTCTCATAGTATCCAATACTGCATCTAATAAATACTGCAGGATTAATTCATTGCATGTGATAGTATATTGAATGAAGAATAAAATGCAAAAAATATTGACATATTGCAGAAGGGAGTAGAAAATAATAACTTTTCCCTAACATCACTTAGGGATTAAGAAAACATACCAGCAGGAAAAATATCTCTGTACCATTAAAGACAGGAGTACAGCAATTCATTATTTTAGGAAAAAAAATGTAACTTAAAACAAAATCTGCTGGAAGGAACAACATGACCAATAACACTGCTATTATTTTATGGGAGAAACATCTGTAAATGATTCACCAGCTAACTGGAAATTGGAGAAAAGGGAGAGAGGGATAGGGAGGGGGAAAGGAAGGGAGGAATTGAGAGAGAGAGAGAAAAGGAAGGGAAAGGAAAGAAAAGAAAAGAAAAAAAAATGAGAGAAAAGCCAAAAGGAACATTGAGGCAGAGATTAAAAAGTAAAAGTTTGAGAATATTCCAATACATCAGACATAACCTCAAGCTATAATGTTTTCAGAGCCAGTTCAAACTGCCTGGTAAGAGCTGAGGTCTCCTATTTCTTCCAACATCTTGTCCAATAACTTCACACTGGTAGCTTGAAATCAGCTATGGTAGAAATACTAACACCATGGAAATCAGCAGATGATGCAAATAAGAGCTCCTTCCACCCTTACCCCCATACCCCTTCCCAGCAGATTGTTAAACATTTACCAACATATCAATGTATCATATAGATTTTCCTGACTTCCTTTTGTTCAAAAATAACAGTTGGGGATTTAGGGGTGTTGACAGTCAGCAGACAATGAAGTACCAGCCTGAGCAGCCTCAGCAGCCAACTGTCCCAAATTCTGGGAGAAGCTCAGTACCCTGCCCTCTCCACCACCCCACACCTCACTTGTATTCTTTCGCTGACTCCCTGACCTCACTGACGCCCAACTTTTTTCTTTTTTAGAACAACGTTACTCACCAGCCTCTGGCAGCAATAGCTGGGATAGGACTGGACTGTCTAGACCTATGGTAAGTTGCTGGTCAGTTACTGGACCTATCCCTACCTTCCCAGCCTGATTTATCACTACTTATGTGCCAGGGTGATAAAAGGAGAGACTGACAAGCCTACAATGAAAGAAGTGCCTCTCTTTAGAAACTTCTACCAGCCTATGAAATAATGTACTTTCATTCAGCTGGGATCAATGTGGATATGGCCCATTAAACAAAACCCCATACAAGAAAAGGTAAATTTGATAACAAGTATTTATTTTAATGAAGAATTCACCATAGAATAACATTAAATAACTAGCTTTCCAAGTGCACTTACATAAAATCTCTTCAAGAGCACTGCCATTATAGAAAGTGAGTTAATATTTAAGCTGAATATACAATGATTCTTTAGGAGAAAGAGTGTTTAACTACTGAGAATAATTGTGGGACTGCTTTAAAATTTAGGAAGTCACTGGTTTCTACAGCTCCACTATAATAATTTCTCTGTTCTGTGCTATGGCTGGCCCATCAGAAAAGGTGCAACAGAACTAGAAGATGGGATCTTAAAGGATAGAAGGAACTGGGAAAATAGACATAATTTCAAATTCTATTCCTTTGTCAACATAAATGGAATACTATTTATATATCAATTGAAATAGTCCTTGGATACATTCGGAACGACTCAGTAGCTTATGATTTCTAGAGAATATTGAAATTGGAATTCTATAAATGTATGGCCATTAAAAATATTAAAGTTAGATAACAATGGGGTTATAAGTGCTGTCGAGTTTTCACTTGATCCATTTTGTTTTGCTACTCATGAAATTCAGCTAAGCTTGTTAGCTTTTATATGATTGTTTGAAATTTAACCAAGTACTACTAAACAAATGTATTTTTTTTCTCCAATGCAGGAAAATTAATTCAGTGGGAGGTGGCAAGGAATAAGAGGAAAGAGAAGAAGGAAAAATTTAAAGAGGACTTATTCTATGAAAGATTACATTGAGCAATTGCATGTGATTTTTTTCTAATTTTATCCTCCCATAAAACAAAACAAACAAGCTTCAAGACATTTTAGTACATCTGTTTTATGAAAGTGCAAACTCAGAGAGGTTAACTAGCTTGTCCAAATTCACAGAAATGGTTTTTCAGTGTCAGATGGGATTTGGAGTCTATTTGAGTCAAAAACCTGTTATTTGGGTAGACACTGCTGATGTTCACAAAATAGTGCCTATTTATTTTATAAAATTAGGAAACAATGAGAATATTTAAAAATTTAAAACATGGGTTAATCAATTAACCTCGAGGTGCTCATGGTTTATGTATAATCATTGCCTTTCAGTCTTTTTTCTATGTATATTTTTCTAGTTTATAACATTCTGTTTTTCTTCTTGTGAAAAGAATATATCTTCATTGCAGAAAACACAGAAAAGTATAGAGAAAGTAAAAGCCATCTATTATTTGCTATAGTTCCTGGGCCAGACACACACAATAGATCATTAATAAGTACTGTATTTTTCTATTTATTGTTTTTCAAGTTAGAATTATGCTATATATGTATAGAATTCTGTACCAATTTAATAGACCCCTTGCAGGACATTTGGTCCTGTCCAAAATTCTCTATTGAGAATTTTGGTCCATGATTCATTAAATATTTAGCTTTGTTAAAGGTGTATTTACATTACTTTTATTGTAGTTCATGATGAAATTTGGATTTCACATTTATTCTTGTTCTTCCTAGTCATGAAGTTCATCAGAATTACTCTTAAGTCAGTGAGTGAGTGCTCTCACGTATACATTGGCCTGATTATTGGCTTTATATCCATTATATCTGTCAATAATTTCAGTTATATGAATTGGATTTGTCAGAATTGTCATGAAGCTGGTGGCCATATTTGAGTGTGGCCACCAAGAACCTGAGTGATAATTGTTCATCTTTGCTGTTCATCATTTAATGCTTAAATAAATCTCTAAATTGAAGGATAATGCACTACTATCAGCTTTTGGAATTTGCTATGCCAGCCTTCCACCATGTTGTTTGTCCTGTGTTCGCCATTCAGTTCTGATGTATAAACATTTCAAGTTTCCAGTGGAAATCTTAGAACTTGTGCTCTTCTGCCCCTGCCAAGCCTTCCATGGACATATACTCTTTCAACATAATCCATTAGGTCATCTAAATGTTCTTCTGCAATTTCCACAATGTACTCAAAAGTTTCACTTACATCTTCCAAAGGTACAAGTTGAAATACAGACCACAGGTATGCACAATTATGGGTATTATCTTCTGTTGTCATATACTCGGGTATTAGACACAAAGAAGACGTTTTTCACCACGGTGGTTACACAGTTACTTCTGCATTTGACAGGAGTTGTTGCATCACATTGATATTTGCAATCTCAAAATTCATCATGCAATGAAGGGTTAATGTTGAAATTTCTTCCCGTGCAAACAAAAGCACTTTCTCATATGTATATCTGTAAGTGTCTTCTTGCCTTTTTATTGTTAGTGCATAAATCAATGGCATAGTATAACCCGATAGTACACTGTGCACAGTAAATAACTGAGTAAACTCTGTTGGTGCCATCTTGAAGGTACCATGGCTTAGTCATGTTGCACTGGCACTTCATTGTCAAATACAGTCATAACTTGTGTGAAAAAGAATTATTTCCTCATCTTGAGCATTGGAATCATACATAACAAACGGGTCTCCACATCTGGTCACTTCATACTCCTCTGGAATTTCAACTCCATGCGATGAAATTGGGTTTGGGGATTGACGTTTGTTTTGAATTCTATTTACTTGCTTCTTTGATGAGTTTCTTTCTGGTAGTATTAACAGGACCTGTTCATCATGAATATCATGGATAGGTCTTCATAGTACCTGTGATGGTGTTGCATTTGGTTCTTCTTCTGTGTGTTGTTTTAACCTTTTCAGGGTGTTCCTTACTTCCCTTCAACATTACTGTTATCGTGATGTTTTCCTGCCTCATCTTGAATGATTGTAATGTTATCCAAATCCTGACCAGTTGTACATGGGGCATTGAAGATTCTCCTTTTTTCACAACTTCAGTATCTTTAGTACTATCTCTGTTAAGTAATGGAAATTGTAACAAAAACCATTATAATGTAACTTTGGCTTTTCTTTTTGTGAGTATGCTATTTCTGCCATATTCTGCTGAGAATTTTCAAATAAAGGTGTCATATTTCTAAGCAAGAGAAGAAGGGTTATTTCTTTTCTTTTGCCAGCATCTGACCAGTGGTCACTGGTTTACTAGTGGGGGAACACTTACTAATATCTTATGGATTCTACACCCTGTTCAATCAGCCAGTACGTAGGCACCAGCTGAGGGCTTGGTGGTCCACATTAATTGAAAGGTAAGTGTGGGAGTCACACCAACTCAAACCTCTCCAAATAGCAGCAGGCACTTCTTGCAATATTGCAATCATACCTCTATAGGACATCAATTCAAGGGAAACATTGCCTATCAACCCTGGGCAATGGGATAGTTGTAGGGGGGTTAATTAGATGCCCAGTATCCCACTTGTGGCAGCTATGACAGCTGACCACGATGGTAGGAGATCCACACCCCTTCTCATTTCTCCCAAACAAGGGAGTCACTTTATAAAGTGTTACCTCAAAGTATTTTCCATCTGTTTTACACGGAGGCTTGACCAAGCTCCTCTTTTTAAATTCTACCCTTACTGAACAACCCAGCCACATCCAACCAAATGCCCAGTAAAATATTAACACACCATACATCACAAGGTCCCATCCTGGATGTATCCTCTGTGCATTTCTCTAACTGTAGGACTCTTTCTTGGTAAGCATAGTTAATATAAATCCTCCTCTTCTACAAGGTTTGAACCCTGACACATCTACCTACCCCATGTGCCATTACCAGCTAGGCTACTGAGGCAAGAAGGGTTGTTACTGGCAATATAGACATAACACAATTATTGGACCAATAAAACATGATTGTTTTTATGTATTAATTCTGTAAACCAAAAGTATAAATAAATGTTATAGGCTATTTGAACCCAGGGATGTTTTCTAAGTGTGGAGGTTTTAACAGGACCAAATATCAAAGATCATCTGGCAGGGACCAAATATGCTCGTGGACTTTTTGACAGGACCAAATTTCAAGGACATTTTGGTATGGATCAAATGTCTCAATGGACGTTTGGACAAGATCACATGTCCATTAATCAACAGATCATGAGTATGCTTTGTAAAGACTTCATGATTTTCCATGGTTTGAATTTACCCTAATTTATGGAAACATTCCCTTTCTATTAGAAAGTTAGGTCATTTTCAGTTGTTCGTTACTTTAAATAATGCTGCAGTGAACATGCTGAGTCACAGCTCTTCAGTTCCATCTCAAATCATTTTCGTAGGGTAAATTTCTACAAGTGAATCATTAGGTTAAAGCAGCTGAGAATTTTTTTTAAGTCCTTGATACATATGGGCCAAATGGCTTTCCAAAGTGATTGTACCAATTACAATCCCACCTGCAGAGCCCTGGAGTGATTTTAGCTATAATAAGGTTTTTATATTGATCAAAATTTGTTCCCTCTTGTTATTATTTCTAAGGACTCTGCTCTTTTTTTCTTAGCACTTCTGCTAAGAGTAAGTCCTTCTGCTTACTTGTTTAATGTAAGCCTCTCTTATTAACTGTAACCCTGGTGAAAATAGGAAATGAATCTATTTTTTTCACCATTAAACAAGTATTTGACATAGAGTCTAACAGAGATAACAGTATCTATGTTTCTTGAATAAAAGGAGAAATTTGTTCAGTAGAGGATTATTTTTCTGAGTATATAAGCACCAGAATCAACTAAACAAGATAATAACTCTGAAAGAATTTTTTAAAATAATCAAGTTTTTAAAAAAATTATCATAATAATAAAAGACGGATTTGCTCTGGAATTCAGCATGTGGTCTGGTCTCAGGCTCTGGAAAAGTAGACAGTAATGTCACAGCAGCCCAACCCATGTGTGATGCACAAGGTATTGCAGATTGCAGTGAGCTCCCACTGTGCTCTCATGGTAGGAAGTTAGGAGAGGGAGGGGGAATGGGGGGGTGGTCTCATTATTTGCACACGAGCTGTGATGTTTCCATTAGGTATTTATAAGTATAACCCAAACAAAGCAAAGACTGCACGCTTAAGAGCCAGGCTCCTTCATGTCACTTGGAAAGAAACAACACTTACAAAATCATTAAAGAATAATAATGATTTTTGCAACAAAAGCAAAAATTAGACAAAATTTGTGGGATGGTCCCATATGTAACTATATTACTTTCTCCCACCTTTGTGTGTGTGTGTGTTTATTCAAAGGATGAGCTTTTCTCTTGCCCTTGGGCAAAAGCCTTGACTGCTCCATGAATTTCCTAGTCTTTTATGATATTGTTGATAGTCACTTAAACTGAACATTGCTAATAAGTTCTGTGGTCACTTTAAATTGCCAAATACAGGCTTGATTCAGAAATCAGAATGCCCAGTCCAATATATAACACAGCACACACTTCAATTTTCCTGGCTTCCACTAGGACCTTGTATAAGCCTTCTTCAAGGACTTCCTTCAAGGAAGGGAATGTGGCCTGTTTTTTTTCTCTCTCTCTCCCAAAACCCCCCTCCTCCAACTAGTCAGGTCTTGTTATTAATCTCTAGGGGATGGGGCATGAGCACAGAGGAGGAGAAGCCAATACAGACATTTTTTATTTGTGTTATTATGGTCATATAGCTCTGGGTTTTCTGGATCCTGGTGGATGTGTGAAGCAGTCTATTTCTCCTGCAGCCACTATGAGGTTCTCTCAGAGCCTGCTCTGATTGGCCCCTCCAAGTGAACTCTGTGAATACAGGCAAAGTCCTGTATTGCTCCAGCTGCCTGATGCTTCCCTACACAAGGACTCTCTCCAGGTTCCATTAACCCTCCAGGCAGTTTTCTTGAGCCAGAATTAAATGGCTCCACCTTACTCTACCCATGACATACAGCTGTTTTCTGAAAAACACTTATAAATCCTTTGCTCCCACAAGTGGGCCACAGTGCAGGAGCTCCACTCCTTTGCTTCCCCCAATGCAGCACAGACACCTGCTTCCCTCCTCTGACCCTGCAGGAGGTGGCATCTGTCCTTGTACTTGGTAAGACTGTGGAAGTCTTCACCCTCTGGTTGAAGGAAGGAGACAGGCAGACCCTACTTCTCTACCTACTTCACTCCCTCTGGAACCCATATTTCCTTCACTTCTCTTTGGGGGTAAAAATAATGATGTAGATCTCTTCATTAGGTACAATGAAGAGCCCAACATTGCCAGGTACTTAAAGGTCACCAAAAGTATATAACATTTTTAAGCTGAAAGGAGTGGGGGGTAAGAAAATGTTAAGGAAGATGGATAAAGACTGGCGGGGTGGCTAGAGCTGAGGAAGTGTGAGTGTCTGGTATCAAATGCTACACAGAAGTTAAATAGTCTGAGGGTTGAAGGAAGGCCATTTGAAGGAAAAATTAAGAAAACAGCATTGTCCTTTGAGAGAACTATTTTGGCAAAGCGGTAGGGGCCAAAGTGAAAATTAATATATGCATTTCTTTATTACTCTCCCCAAGTTCACACCTGATACAAATTTAAACACAATTGAAAGCAAGCACAGGTGTCTGAAATGGCTTTATTCAGTATGCTTCAAGCCTTTTTTCTTTTTTTTTCCCCTAAAGGTGCATCCTTAGGATGTAAACCTGGCTTTCTTTTTCCATCCCCATCCATTCATTGGACCATTTATTAGTTCATTCATATGTCCAGGCCTCTAGTAAGTCTCCAGCATAAGCCTTTCCCCTGCCTTTACATGCCTGGCCAAAATGAAGCTGTAAACACACAGTGTGACAGCCCTCTTCCTATCGCATGTGCCTCTGTATCTGCTGTGACCGCCTCAGAATAAAATTATCCCTTTACCATTCAAGCTCTTTTTATGTGCTCTATTATGTTCATTTTCTTTCCATCTGCACATTCCTTATCTTGTGAAATAGAGTTAAGACCTATACACTTGAGGGATGGACTGTGTCTTATGCAAAGTCTCCACACAAAGCTGTCTGCCTTAATTTTAAACATTCCATTTTTTTCCCCTTTCCTACAGGGCAAAGTCTAAAGCTCTGAGCATACCCTACAACTCCATTATGTTATAACTAGTTGTAACATAATTGGAGTTTTATGCATCAAAGCTTTGCACATGCACAGATGGAAAGCAAACTCCTGGAATTCCCTTAGTAACCATGATTTAGGCTTAGTTGCTCAGTACAGAAATATTAAGTGTTAATTGTGTGCCAGACACCAGACACAAGAACTGTCTTTAAGGAGCTTGCATCATGCTGCTTGTATTAGTTTGCTGTTGCTACTCTAACAAATTAGCACAAACTCAGTGGCTTTAAAACAGCACAAAGTTATTTTCTTAGAGTTCTGGATCAGAAGTCTGAAATGGTTCTCCCCAGGCTCAAAACCTCCATTCCTTCTGGAGGTTCTAGGGGAGAATCTGTTCCCTTGCCTTTTCCAGATGCTAGGGGCTGCCTGTGCTCCTCGGCTCATGGCCCCCTTCCATCCTCAAAGCCAGCAATGGTGCATTCAGACCATATATCACATAACTCCAACCTTGTTTCCACCATCACATTTTATCTGACTCCCTCTTTTCTGCCTTCTTTCTCTACTTTTAAAGGCCCTTGTGATTGCCTTGGGCCCACTTAGATAATCCAGGATAATTTCCTTACTTTAAGATCAGCTGAATATCAACCTTAATTCCATCTGCAGCCTTAATTCCCCAATGGCATATATTGTAACACACTCACAGGTTCTAGGACTTGGTATGTGGACATCTTTGGGGAGCCATTATTCTACCTACCATACTGATAGTTTGTCGTACATGAGTAATGTAAAACGTTTTATGGTGTAAGAGAAGTCTGTGTAGAGGGAAGTAGAGCAGGAAGACAGAAAGGATCCTGTGATCATTTCTGGGTGGTAGAGAGTCAGTTATTATTCTAAAATGAGATGTCATTGGAATCAGAGTCCAAAAAATGGTATAGTTTCTCACCAGGCTAAAGAGATGAAACAGTGTTAGAGAAAAGTAATTCTCAGCAAAGAGGACAGCAGGAGCAAAAATGCTTATTCATGAAGCAGCATGACAAGTTAATGCAAATTGAAATAATTTAAAAAACTGTGCAAGAGTGAAGTGTACCAAGATATAAAATTAAAGAAGAAAGCAGTGGCCATTTCAGGGAAATCCTTGCATAATATATTTAAAAGGTGGAACATTGTCTTGAAAATAACTAGTATTTGAGGGGTTTTTAGCAATAAATTAGTATTATAAGGTTTGTGTTTTTAGAACAATTACTCTAAACAAGAGTAAGGTGGGACTGGAGGTAAGGAATCCAGCTGTGTTTCAGTCAGGAAATAATGAGGGCCTGAACTGAGGGAGTTGCAGTGAGGATGGAAAAAATAATTTGATTAAAAAATGATGAGTAAAATTTGTTAGACTTGGTGACTGGATTTATAGAGTGAAAGAGGGGAAAGTTTCCAGGGTGACTCACAGGGTTTTGTTTTGAATGACTGGTATGATCCAGTGAAAAGGGATCTTAAGAAGAAGAGCATGTTTAGGAATGAAGATAGAGTTGAGTTCTATTTATTTTAAATACTTGTAGGAAATCCAGTGATGATTTCCAGGAGGCAGTTAGTTGTACTGATCTAGAAATAAGACATATATGGGCTAGAAGTCTAGATATAAGAGAGATTATTATACAGATGTTAGTTGAGGCAATGAAAATGTTGAGCATAAAGTGAGAGGAAAAGCTGACCAAAGACAGAATGCTGAGTATCACCAATATTTATAGGATAGGTAGAATAAGGGGATGCAGCTCAGGAAACTAAGAAATACTGGGGAATATGAGGAGAAACTGAGAGAGAGAAAAAAACTGTCATGGAAGTTAAAGAAAGAAAGACTTTCAAGAAGGGAGTGATCAATAGTGTCAAGTATCAGAGGAAGGTCAAATAAGGAGATGATGATTAAAGCCCATTGGACTTGGTGATTAGGACATTGCTGACCTTTACTAGTACCATTGAAGAGATGGAACAGAAACCTAATCACAGTGAGTTAAAGAATAAACTGGTGGTAAGCAAGTTAAGACTATGCTTTCAGTATTATTAGCTTTGAAGGAAGAGTTGGCAATAATTAAAATCAAAAGAAGTTTGTTTTGTTTTGCAGATAAAGACACAAGGATTTCAAATCTTCACTCCTCCATGAAATTCTTTCCAATTGCTTCGAAACGAATTGAGTGCTTCTTTCTCTGAACTCCCATAAAACAGCACATACCACTGTGAACTTCTCAATAACACAGACAATATCCTGCTCCCTTTTGTACCCTCATGCCTGGTGCATGGAAAGAGGTCAATAAACATTTTTTAAATGAATGAGTAAATGAATGAATGAATGAATGAATGAAAATTTGTTGATTGGTTGATCTAATTTTGGAACACAAATATGATCACATACGTTGGTTGAAAAATAGATTTCAGTGATGTTGTTTGGTCACCAGACACCAAGAAATACAATGCTAGGCAGTATTCAATATATTTCTTTATAAGCAACAAACAATAACTGGCAGAACGTTTTCCACCTTAGGGATTTAATTTTCATTACAACACTCTCTTTATTGCTTACACTACACTTTGTAATAAGTAACCTGAAGCTAAAGAGTACTGGAGAGATGATTCTTTGGAGGAAGTTTCACTTTGCTGTACAATTCTTGCTGCCTGGCCCTTACTAGCCTCAGGGAATAAGTGGGAATACTTTCTTCCCATGTTAAGAAGGACTTCCTGGGAACCCCTTGGAGGGCTTGGCATATTCCCCTGAAATTTGAGGTATCTAACCGTCACCTAAGAAAGACTAAAGGGAAAAGGGGTACTTGCTTAGAGACAGAGAGAAGAGGATTAGATGCACTAGAAGCCAAGTGTGCTTCCACCAATGGTTAGCTGAGAGTGTGTGCTTTGTGAGTACAAGAGGCAGACCCTTGAGTAGAGAGCTGGCCTAAATCATCTCTATAGGGGTCCTACTGAAAAGGACTACTGGAGAAGAGCCCTGACAGCACTGTGTGGAGTTGTCCACCAGAGAGAGGCTCAGGGAATGGGGACAGTGGTATTGGGGTGTGTGGCAAACGATGAGCCAACTCCCATGTCAATGGAACAGCAGGAACAATTGGGTTCCAGAGTGAGGTGAGAGTGTATGAAATAAGACAATAGCAGTGGATAGTGGAGGATTCAAGAGACATTTTAAAAGTAAAATAAGCAGAATTTGATGACCTATCTACTGGGGGATATAAGTGAGGAGATCAAAGGATGACACTCAGGTAACATGTGATGTCATTCAGGCAGACAGGACATCCAGGAAGAGAAGGATTAGGAGGAGAGAAAATGAAAAATAAGCTTATTTTTAGATATATTTTCATCCTTGATGTTTTAGTCACAAGTCAGGAGCAGTTAGTACAATATTTCAACATTGTGCAGCCAGACTTGCTTTCTTTATTATTATGGTAAGAACACTAAATACGAGAGTTATCCTCTTAAGTACATAATCCAATATTGTTGACTATAGGTACACTGTCATACAGTATATCTGTAGAACATATTTTTATTGTGTAACTGAAACTTTATACCTATTGAATAACAACTCTCCATTAAAGCCCTAAAATTTTAGTCCAGGAGAACCCTCTTCCTGGTTTGTAAACAGCTGCCTTTTTGTTGTGTCCTCACATGGTAGAGAAAGGAAACTCTGGTGTCTCTTCCTCTTCTTATAAGAGTGTGCCATTCCCCTCACGAGTGCTCCATTCTCATGACTTCATCTAAACCTACTTACTCGCAAAGGCCCCACCTCCTAATACTATCATATTGGGGGTTAGAGTTTCCACATACAAATGAGGGGGAGGGCACAAACACTCAGTCCGTACATTCTTCTTCTTCTTCCTTTCTTCCCAGGTTTGACCTATGTCCTAGAAGTTGGGGAGGAATTTAAATATATTCTGGAAATGGGCATGGAGGTCAGGAGAGGACAGCTGATTCCTAGTCATCATTATCTCTCTTCCATGGCTTTCAATACGATATAATTCATGTCATCACTCCCTCATGTGTGCTCAGGTCCCCAGGACCACCCAGCGTTAATTCTCTTTTCCTGAATGTCAAGGGCTCTTTGAAATCTACAGGCAGGCCTGCTCTCAGATTTCTCAAGCTCTTCCTGTGGGTTCAAGAACTCTATCTATGAATAAGTTCTGAGGATGGAGCATAGAACATGCTCACTACACTTGACGATACTGTATTGTTTGAAAGATGCTAAGAGAGCAGATTTTAAAAGTTATCACCAACACACAAAAGAAGTGTAACTATAGGAGGTGATAGATGTGTTAACTAACCTTATTGTGGTAATCATTTCAAAATACATACATATATCAAATCATTGAGTCGTATACTCTAAACTTACCCAATGTTATATGTCAATTACATCATAATAAACCTGGAAAAGAAAATAACTCTATCTATACTGTTTTCCTCACACTATACTGTAGTGGATAACTTTGTAGGGGAATAAAATTTTCCCTTGACCCTCTTAGGGTCCTTAGCTGGGTTATAAAATTAGACTGACAAAGACTAAAGAGATAGAAGATTAACAGGAGAAAATCATGCAAACGTACTTAATATTAGTTTTACAAGACACAGGAAGCTTCATAAAGAAATGAAGACTTGAAAAACAGTTTAAACCTAAGGGTTTTTTGCTAAGTTTGATGAGGTGTGGGAAATCACGGGAAAATGTGATGGGACGAAAGTGAGCTAAGTGCGGTAAACTTGGCAAGTCCTGTACTTTCAGATTCCCCTCTCTGTTCCTTCCTCAGAGATAAGGATGCTCCTTTCCTCTGAATATAGGGCAGGCACCTCTCACATGATTGTTTTATAACTCATAGGAAGGTCAGAAAATTCTTCCTGCACATGCTATTTCTCAAATCCTTCAGCTTGAAATATTCAGTATGCCAAGGTGCCATATTTGGGGGTAGTGTGTTTTGAATCCCATCACCTTGTAAGGCTATCTTCATGCCCATCTCTTAGGTGCTTCTCAGCCTTTGTTGCTCTTCTGCTCTAGAAATATACTGGCCTCAGACTTCTACATCAGATACACAGCCTCCCCAGACTACTCTCAGGAAAGGGAAGTACAGTTTTCTTCTCTCTGAGATTCCCCTCACACGGACCTGGGTTTATATTTTCTACCTACCCAAGCCCAAGGATTCTATGCTAATAGAGGACACTAGGCAAAACCCACATGATCATCAACTGCCTTTTTGCTCTACTCTTCCTCCTCCATGTGAGACAAAAACTCTTTGACCTGCTCTAGGAAGAGTGTATAGCCCCTTTCCTTGAAGGAGTTGGGGCAGGAGACTAATCAGAAGTCTATACTTACTATTATGCCAAACACTGACTCTTAATATTGAAAAACCCTTTTCATTGAGGAATCGCGTCTACCACAACATTGACACTACACTATTTGGAGAAGCCCAGAGGCTCACATTTTGACTCTTTGTTCTCTCCATATTGTCCTTACCTGAGAAGGATAATAGAATGGCCATACCTCTGCCTAAATGGGGAGAAAGCAAATGTTAGGGAAGAAACTTTAGTTAAAATCTCAGGATTTTGTCTGAGATATGTCATAAGAGCACATAGGAGCCCTCTCGGTGTGTGGCCACAGCAAACATGGCTCAAGCTTTAATCTCACTCTTAAAAGGTTTTCCACACTTAGAAAGTGTTTCCATTTCCACACCATGTTTCCTAACTCCCACCCAGTTAAGTGAGATCCACTGCCTTATTAGAGTTTTCAGAATGTCAGTAATTAAGTAACCAGGACCGCAGTGCCTCTGAGCCAGAATTAGAGACTAAATCACCCAGGTCATTGGTTTTAGGGATGTCAGGGTGAGCACCCTTCCCCATCACGTCCTTTCCTGCCATCCCATCCTTGAGAAAATATTTTAAACATTATTTTTAATTGAATTAAGAAAATGTTTATACCATTTCCTTTTATAAAGCAACAGTAGGCCTCACAGCGGGATGCTGATGTTGTTGAGTCTCTACTTAGAGGATATTATAGAAAGATTGAGCCCCCTCCCTGTCTGTCTCTCTCCCTCCCTCTTCCTCCCATTGAATTGTCAGGAAAATTCTCTTTGCCTCTCTCCAAAGGCACCTCAACAGCTGTGAACTCCTGACCTAATTGTTCTAATGGCATTCCCAAGCTCCCCTGCTCAAGGCCAGAGAAATCACAGTCCTTTGGACCTCTAGCCAGTAATTCATGATACTTAGTCAAACTCCTTCCCCCACCCCTTCAGGCCCCCTCCCGCTTCCCTCCCACTCCCTCCTCCTGTCCTCTTGCTCTCACACTCTGCTCCCTCCTCACACCAGTCTGAAGCAGCTTGATCACCTGCCAACTGGTATTGATTTTTGCTTCCCAATCTCCAGGCTGTATGGAAGGAAAAGATTAAAAACAGTTTGTCAGTTTGAAGTTGAATAAGAATTCGGCACAAGGGACGTCTTAGAAATGTGAGGAAGTGGCAGGAGAGGTTGAGAGTGTGGGCAGTCAAGGCCGAAGCAAGTCTTAAGGGAGTTTAACCCTTTATCCCAACCAGCCCCAGAATTTCTTGGAGAGGATTGAGCTATAATCTTACACACTCCCTTTTTCCTGTGTCTCATGCAGTCAGATCCTCTCATGATTTTCCCTTAGCCCACAATATCAGCATAGATTTGATTGGGACTATCCCAGGTCCTAGGACATCACCCTCGTCAGCTCACCAGATCCCTGATACCTCCTGTGGGGTCAATTGGTCCTCACAAGGAGGTAACATCTGTAGCTTCTCAGTTGTCGGGGTCACTGGTCCTGTACATCTGAGCTCTGCCAGGGCACTCTGTTAGTATTCATAGAGCAGAGTCCGCTGCTGTCCTTGTCAAGATAGAGCTGGGAGACCAGAGAAATTTGCCCTTCGAAAAAATGAGTATCGTTGACTCATGAAGGATCTTCTTGGTTTCTTTGTCAGATATAGAGATAACAAATGATTTGCAAACATCAGTAGAAAATCTGAAGGGCCAGAGCACAGAGAAACAGCATGTGAAGTCAAATTCAGGGCACTAAAATTTGACTCACTCAATGGCCAGTTTACCAGTCTGCTAAAAGCTCAGGGGCTGAGCTAAAGCAGGAGATTTGCCTTTCTCTCCTGTGTAAGCACAACAGTTAGGACCAGGTCAGACCAACTTGAGGCCAAGGAGGCAGCAAATGGGAGATTTCTGCACAATAATGAAAGCTATGCCAATTATACAAAACATAGCTCACTGACAGAAGAAAAGTCCCTCTTCTTTCCTTGTTCATTTCTACAGGATTTGGTATCAATGATTTGTAGTGTATAGAATAATCAGACAGAAATCAGTCTTGTTAACATGAAAGTCTGGATGAAAGCTATTCTAATGGTTTTGCCCACTTTGTGCTCTTATATTTTGTCACTAATTATCAAGTGTGTTCTACCTTATCCAAGTAGTCTTTATGTATAAAACATAATACCTAGCAGTGCTCTATGTCAGTATCTCATGAAGGCAACAAAAAGATATGTGAAGAATGATTAAAATGATGCTGACTATTAGGAATTCTATGCCATTTATTCAAAATATTTAAGCAAAGTCAATAATAAGCAGGAATCTCTAGTTCTTCCTCATCACTCTTGCTACTAGACGGAGTCTGGTCCAGATAGCTTTCTGTTTGTCTCACACATTCTTTGTTTCATGCCGTAGGCTTTGCCATGTCAGTTACTTTTTCCAATATCTTTAATACTTGATCTCAAGTTTATCTTTTGCACATGTTCTAACTGTCATCTCTGAGTCCTGACTTTTTCACTGGGAAACTGAATTTTCACTGCTTGAAATTACAACATATTATAAAGCTATAATAATGTAAACATTATAATACCAGTGTAAGCTATCTAGTGGAACAAAATTTCAGGGAAAAAAAGATGGCATTCTAAAATAGTAATGAAGTATGATTATTTAATTAATTAGTTCTGAGAAAATTAGTTAACTCTTCAGAAAACATAAACTTTCTTTAACACCAAAGTAAAATTTAGCTAAACTATCTAGTACAGTATATAAAATAAGACATTATGGAACTATAAGTAATATAATTAGATAATCTTTTCACAGCATAAAGAAAAAAGAAGGAACAAAAACTTAATCTATTTAAACTTCTGCACATGAAAAAAAATACCATAAATAAAATAAAAAAGCAAGTGTGAGAGTGTGGAAATATTTTAACTTATATGAGAAAGAAAAAGGTTACTATCCCTATTACATAAAGACTAAGATCCCTAATATAAAAGCAGTTCTTAAACAACAAGAAAAGTAAGTATGTAAAAAATGAATAAAAGACTTGAAGAATGAATATACACATGAATGCATACACATTTCATACACACTTACAACAAAGAATGAAAATCATGAAAATATAGTGACCCTCAGGATAGATCAAAAATGTACAATTTTTTTAAAGAAAATTGAATAATATTTTATTTATCAAATTGGTAAAGCTTTGTTAAAGAGATAATTCCCATGTAAGAAGAGATTTAGGGAAGAAAGTTACTGTATTATTTTAATTGAATTATAAATTATAGTAATACAACTTTTAAGAGTAATTTAAAATTATATAATAAAAGTTTTATATCTCAAACTTCTAAATAATCTCTTACACAACAATTTCATATACAATATAACCTAATAAGCACATGTGAAAAAAAATACAGAATTGTACATTTCAGTTAAAAAAAACACAAAATTTTACAAGCAACTGTAGCATCTAATAACAGTTAATTATATTATGTTGCATTCCATATGTTACCACTAAAAATCTTGTTTCAGAAGAATATTTGATGAAATGAAAACAATTGAACAATATATTGACAATATATTGTGGAATTAAGTTGGGTTATAAAATAATCCTGCAGTATTAACCCAGTTTTCAAAACATGTATGTGTGTGTATATGAGGCTATAAACAAAAATGCTAACAAGGACTATTGATTGAAGAAGATTTTAAGCTTTTTTTCTATTAGTATCTATATTTTCTGGATAAAAATTATAACCTTCATAATAAGAGAAAAAAATCATATTTTAAAATCCCAATTATTCAATCCAAGTGACTTTGAGAATAACATTTTAGAGTTGTCAGATTTGAGGGGGTGGGAAAACTATGTTTCTAAAAAAATGTAGTTTTATAATTTTTTTAAAATGCTTAAATATTTTTCATTTATTTGGAGATGCAAACATTTTCCCAATGTTTGATTTCTGCATACTACCTTAAAATTCTGCCAGTATTTCTAGGAAGCATGGACTGTGAATTATCGAGCCTGACATCTAGGTATGATTTTAAAGAAACCACTTATGAGGAAGAGTTTCCAAATTATGAAGGATTTCAAACTGCTAGATAATAAGCACATATGCCTTTCCTTTCCTATGTAAGGAAATATAAAACTGTAACTCAATAGATACAAACTTATGTGCAAAGTTTGGTTTTGAGTATGTAGGTTCAAATAAAGTATCTGAAACTTCTTATTTGTGGAATCATGGATTGGCCAAAATCTCTCTGTACATTGGTTTTCTCATCTGACAAATGAATTGATAATAACACCTCACGAGATTGTTGCAATGATCAAGTGTGATTACTCATGTGAAATCACTTTAACAGGTATAATACATCATAGAAAATATTTGTCATAATTGAGAAATATACATATGTTTAATTTTTTCATTGAATATTATTGATTATCTGCTATGCACCAGGAAGTGTTTTAGATCTTTGGGATACATTATTAAATAAAGTCAAACAGTCCCTGTTCTCATTTTCAGTGAGAGAAGACAGGTAAGAAACAAAGGTAAATTTGAATTAGGGTGGTGATAAGCATTGTGAAGAAAAATATAGTTCAATTAATGGGCCAAGAAATGCAGGAAAATCTTACCTAAGAGAAAAAAAAAAACAGCTGGAAAAAATATAATTTAGAACTATTGATGGAATTGAAGAACCAATAAGATAGTAGGGAATTACCAGAGCAGGAGAGCAGAGACCTAGGGAGTTGAGTGCTATGTAGGTATCACTTTTTTTCTGGGGCTTTAGCCTATTCCACAGGGGATGCTAAGGACTGAGCTGTGCTTTTAAAAGCCACACAGGGCTATGGGGACACGAATTAGAGTCTGGGACCTAGCAAGCAAGAAGACTTTATCCTGGTAACTACCTCCCCCTCTTTGGGTTGGGATCTGGAATGTGACACCGAAGAGTGAGAATGAATTGATAAAAGACCACTCTTGAGGTGACTGCAGCTCAGATTCTAATAGATTCAGTCTCTGAATTTGGACTAAGATGATGCTGCATTGCTATTACTTCCAAACCCTAACTGAAGTAAATTTAAATCTTCACCAGAAGAATGTAAAAATATCTGATCTCAAATTATCGCTGCCAACAATTTTTTTTTTTTTTTTTTGTCATGTGTGGGCCTCTCACTGTTGTGGCCTCTCGCATTGCAGAGCACAGGCTCCAGACGCGCAGGCCCAGCGGCCATGGCTCACGGGCCCAGCCGCTCCGCGGCATGCGGGATCTTCCTGGACCGGGGCATGAACCTGTGTCCCCTGCATCGGCAGGCAGACTCTCAACCACTGTGCCACCAGGGAAGCCCCCTGCCAACAATTTTATAAATAAGATATTCAGCATAAAATCAAAAGTAACAAAACACAACAGGAAATCAGATATACCAAAGAAAAGCCAACAGAAACAACAGATAAGAGAAACAAGACAGCAGGCTGTTCCAATACTGGAGTTATCAAATACTGACTTTAAAATAAAATGCTTATTATTTTCACAGAACATGCATAAGATTGAGAATTTCAACAGAGACCTAGAAATTATAAGAAAAGAAAGCAAATGAAAATTCTAGAATTAAAAACTTTTATAATAGCCAATTTGGGTTGAGAAAAGGTCAGACATAGCCCAAGAAAAAACTATGTGAAATGGAGGGTAGGTCAAGAGAAAAATAACAATTCTAAACGTGTATATATCTTAGAAAATAGGATAAAGCTATGGAGAGCAAAAAATGAAAGAACCATAAGAAGAACCAAAACTATTTGCTTCATTCTAAGATATCTAACTCAGTAATTAGCAGAAAAAATGAAACACAAATATCAGTAGAATTAAATAGTTAATTTTATACTAGCAAAGGAGATTTTAAAATGTCCGTAAGATGTATAAAATATGCAATACTAGAAAACTTGCCTTATTATGTATAGAATAACTGCAAAATAAATACCTTCTGTAGCAAAGAATACTTATAAAAACTAACCACATAGTGATCATTAGGATAGTCTCCATAAATTTCAAAGATTGAAATCAGTACAGAGAATGCTTTTTACGATAGTGAAGTAAACTAGAATTTTTTATTAATGGGGAAAAAACTCTCCAAACATCTAGAAATTAAGAAATACATTACAAAATAACCTATGGATTAAAGAAAAAATCATAATAAAATTATAAAATATTTTTAACCAAATAATATAAATCATAAATATCAAATCTTTTGAGATGCAATTAAAACAATTTTATAAGAAAATTTTACTTCTATAAGTGTATATATTAGAAAAAAAGAAAGGCTAAAATCAAGAACTTAATATTCACATTAAGAAATTAGAAACTTAACAGCAAAGTTAAACTCAAGGAAAAAAAGGAGATAACAGGAATAGAAACAAAGATGTAATACAGAGAATAAACAAACAAAGCCAAACTTTGTTCTTTGAAAAAAATAGTAAAATTAATAAATTCCTACCAAGACTGATCAAGGAAAAAATAGAAAAGGTACAGATAATCAATAATCAAATGTAATTTTAAAATTGTATGAAAAAATATACGCAAATAAATTTGAAATTTAGATGAAATGAAAATGTATATTTTTTTAAAGTACAATTTACTAAAAATTACATAAGAAGAAAAAAGAAAAACGATTTGAATAATCTTAAAAGTACTAAAGAAATTCAATCTTTTATGTAAAATTTTTGCCAAAGAAATATATAATCCAAGATGATTTATTTCACTGGTTAATTCTTACAAACATTTGAGCAAGAAATAACATCAATCTTACTCAAACTTCTTCAGAGAATCAAAGAAAGAATATTCCTAAATCCATCTATACAAACAAAATAACTTTGATATCTAATTCTGAAAAGGACTTTATAATAAAAGAAAATTGCAGACCAAATAACATTCAAGTGGATTAAAAACTGTAATAAAAATATTAGCAAAAATAATTCAGTGATGTAGAAAAAGGAAAGTACATAACACAATTTTGGTTTATTTCAGGCAAGTGAGTGAAACATCTGAAAATCATGCAGTGTCATTCACATTAACAAATAAAGAAAATTAATAAGATCATTGTAAAATATGAAAAATAACTTAATAAAATTCAAAATTAATTCATGGTAAAAAGAAAAATCTAGGAATGAAAGAGAAATTCCTTAGTCTAATAAAGCATATCTGCAAAATAACATGCAGCATACATCATATTTAATTATGAAAATTGGAGCTTCCTCTTTGATAAAAATCTAGTCAAGGATGCCTTTAGGTCCACTTCTGTTAATCATCGTATTGACCAAATTAGTAAAATGAGAAAAATAAATAAAAGTTATAAGGATTGAAAGGAGAGAAACAAAACTTTTATTTGCAGATTATATAAATCTATATGGAGAAAATACAAAGGAAACCACAGGTAAATAATGACAATCAATGTGGTTAGCAAGTTTGCTAGATACTGGGTCAATATACAAAAATTAAGTGCAAAAATTAAATGCATATCAATACACCAGCAAAAAATATTTTTGAAAACTTATGCCATCTGTAATTATATCAAAATATCAAGTCTCTATGAATAATGACATCAAAGTTGTGTCAGATAACTGCAAAAAAAAAAACACTATAAAATGTTATTGAAAGTAGCCAAAGATCTAAGAGAAGAGACAATAAAGCGTGTTCATAAATTGAGACTCATACCATGTTTTAAAGATGGCAAGACTCTCCAAATCGATGTATATCTTTTAAATGACTATAATCAAAATCCCAAAAAGGAGTGTGTGTGTCATGAAAATGTCCAAAATAATTCTCAAACTGATATGGAAATGACTATAACAAAATATCACCAAAATCCTCTAAAGGAAGAGTTACAAGGTGAGAGGACTCGCTCGACCAGATAACAAGACGTATTACAGATCTACAATAACTAAAATCTGAAAATGAGCATTTAAAATTTATGACAGAGGTAACACTGCAGATCAGCGGAGAGTAGTAAATGCTGTTGTGTCAATTGAAATATCTGTGTTAAAAAAAAGTTGACTTCTATTTATCAAATAAATAAAACTCAATTTCAGTTAGACTGTAGATCTAAATGTATAAGGTAAATCAGTAATTACTAGAGGATAACACAGAAGGTATTCATGACCTTGTGGTGAAGAAAGAGACCTTAGGACATAAAAAGCAAACAAATGCTAAAGGAAGAGACTGATACCCAGAGTATATTAAAATTACAAACTTCTTTTCATCTAAAAGTACCATAAGAGAATGAAAACGTAAGACATGGAATGGGGAAAATGTTTCAACACACATAATGAGAAAGGGATAATATGTAGAATATATAAAGAGCTTCTATAAATTAATTAGAAAATGACAATTGAAAACCAAATATAAACATGGGCAATGTTTAGAGTTGGTATTTCAAAAAAAGGGAATATTCAAATGGCTAATAAATATTAAAAACAGTGTTCAATGTAATTAGTAATCAGAAATTAAAATCAAAATAAAATAAATAAATAAATAAATAAAATAAAATGTTACTACACATCTACCAAATTAGTTAAAGTTTTTTTTTGTTTGTTTGTTTTTTTAAAGAAGATGTTGGGGGTAGGAGTTTATTAATTTATTTATTTATTTTTGCTGTGTTGGGTCTTCATTTCTGTGCGAGGGCTTTCTCTAGTTGTGGCAAGTGGGGGCGACTCTTCATCGCTGTGCGCGGGCCTCTCACTGTCGCGGCCTTTCTTGTTGCAGAGCACAGGCTGCAGACACGCAGGCTCAGTAGTTGTGGCTCACGGGCCTAGTTGCTCTGCGGCATGTGGGATCTTCCCAGACCAGGGCTTGAACCCGTGTCCCCTGCATTGGCAGGCAGATTCTCAACCACTGCACCACCAGGGAAGCCCAAATTAGTTAAAGTTTTTTTAACAGACAATATTGATTTTTGGCAGGGATGTGGATTAATGAACAATCTTGTGCCCTGCTGGTGAAAGTGTTAATTGTCACAGTCATTTAAAGAACAAGTTGGAATTATTAACTGAAATTTAACATTTCCATACCATATGACTCAGAAATTCCACTCCCAGGTATATATCCAACAGAAATCCATGCACATGTGTATGAAAAATCCTACAAAAATGGTCATGGCCGCATTAATCATAATGCTTTATAACTGGAAATAACTCAAATGTGCATCAACAGTAGAATGAAAAAATAAATAAGCTATAAATAATCACACAATAGAATAAAATGTTGCAATGAAAATGATGGAATTAGAGCTATGCGCAAAAAAAAGAATGAATCTCAAAAAACAGTATCGAGCAGTAGGAGTCATGTGAGAAAAAAATGTGTAGCGTGATTCCATTTTCTATGAAATTCAAATAGCAGGCAAACTTAACTATTGTTATATTGCACACTCAGGTGGTAGAACTTTAAGAAATACAAAGAAATGGTTACCACAAAAGTCAAAATGGCTGAAATGTTATGAATGAGGAAGATAAAGTTAGGAGATGAGATCAGAGTTTTCAGGGCATCAGATCATACGGAGCCTTGTAGGACGTTGTGAAGTTTTCATTCTATCCTGAGTCAGATGGAAAACCACTGGAGGGCATTGAGCAAAGGAGTGACATGAATGAAAGTGCATTTTAAGTGGCTCATTCTGGTCTCTGTGTGACAAATAGACTACAGAAATGTAAGAAGAGAGCCTACTTGGGAGGCTCTTGGAACAGCCCAGGTGAGAAATGATGGTTGCATGAACCAAGTAGTGGTGGAAACAATGAGAAGTGGTTAAACTCTAGATATAATTCAAAAGTAGAACTAATGGATTGGAGATACAAGTAAGCCAAAGAAAGAAAAGATGTTTTTCTTGGTCTGAAAAACTGGATAGGATGTTGTCATTTAATGAGATGGGGAAATACATGAAATATGATCATTCTCTTCTAGAGCATAATGTACTATAAAGTCATTAAATAGAAGTATTTCTTATGAATAAATAAGAGCCTCTTTTAAGTTACTTTATTAAATATAGTAGAGCCAGTGGCAAGTTGAATGGGCCCCATTCACCAGAGTCTCTAAACAAGGTTCTGCAGTGTTCAGAACATTTGCTTAGTATGCTGTCTCCTTTCTTAGGATCTCTGATGTACAATCCTTCATTTCACAGACTTGAGTGATGAAATTTTCTATTTTTTGAAGTGGAAAAGAAAAAGAGTTAAATGTTAACCAAAGTTTAGACTAAATCACAAAATATATTTTCCCCTACCCACGGAGATGTGTGTTCTTGAATTTTTCTTATACTTTTCTGAAACTCAGATGACTATCCAGGAATCTTGGATTTGGAGATGAATAACTCACTCTGAGGCAATATCCGTCTATTGAGTTATCATGCTTGAGTAAAAATGTTCAATGCCTGCAATCTTTAAGAACAAAATGCTAATAAGGACAAGGTTTGAGGTTCTGGCCATAATAAGTGAACTAAGAAACTTAACATAGGAAAGATTAAACTCATAATTAAAATAGTACTTAAGAGCTTGACTCTGGTGTCAGGCAGCCATGGGATCCAATCCTACTTCTGCCACTTAAAGACAGTCTGACTTTAAGCAAGTTATTTAACGACTTTGTAGCACAATCTCCCCTTCTGAAAAACTGGGTTAAAAATGAGGCCTTTCTTGGAGAAATGCTGTGAATATTAGATAATACGATCTATATAAAGAACTTGGCAGAGTACCTAGCATATAATTTGAAATGTTCAGTAAGTGTTAGGCAAATACGTTTGCCAGAAAACAGAGTAAGGATTCAGCTGGCTCAGTTAGGAGCACTTTGACCCCTAGTAGGTAAGAAACCCCAGTCTTGACTTCCTTTCAGCTGAATTTAACTGAAAATGTCTCCACTGCTAGAAACAATGACCTATAGACAATGCTTTGCTTTCATTTTTTTCTCATAGATCAGAACATTTGTTTGAAGTCACATCATTTTGGATAATTAGAAGGAAGAAGGAGGTTGGTCTGGAATAAAGATTATACTCTGTGAACTTGAAAAATCACAATTGTTGCTATTGCTTCAGCTAAGACTGGCACCTTCTTCTCTGAATTAAGTTATTTTCATTTAACCCACATTTGGTTCTCCACCCTTACAACAGGGACTTCCAGTGGTTGATTGAAGCCCTATATAAAAAATGTATCTTACACCTTTGCTCAAAAATTATGTCAGCACCATGCCTGAATGCCGGTTGAATTTAAATGTATGATTTCCTTAAGAACATGTGTTGACGGTTACTTTCCTCATTGGTCTCTCTTCTTGGTTCCAAGAGCCCATAAAATCTTACAACCACACAAACCAAAATTATATGGAAGACATTTAGTTATGTTTGGCACAAACTAGATTGTGTGGAGTTGAACCTTACTTCTGTCTTCAGGAATTTGCTATGCTCTACCCTGCATGTTGGTTCAATCTTCTCTGGTTCGGCTATTGCTTCCCAGGATGCCTTCCGCATTCCTCCTCTTACACACCTTCCTGATGCAGGAGAGACTGTAGGCCTCTCTCACTTTTTAAGGTGAACAGACATGTCGTTTTCTCACTTAACAATTCCTGCGACATATCACTGAAGTAAACTTAAGCTCCGGAGTGTAAAGCTTTCTGGCACTTCAGTGATTTTCAAGGCCATTCAAGGAGCTTTGCTAATACAAGGAGGTATTTAACAGACAGCTCTCACTCAAGTCAACGTCTCCAGCTACCCAGGTCCAGAAATCCCTAAAAGAAAGACTGCTGTCTATGCTGCAGAGCCATTTCTGCTTTCTTTAACACTGTGACACCAGTCAACTCTGACCCTCTCCATAGCATTGTCCCCAAACATTATTTAACGTGTGTTAGGTTAGGTAGAAATGTCAAATATTTACATGACCCGCTAGGCTATCTGTATGGAAACTAGAACTAATCATGAAACATATTAAAACCTTTCAGTGGCTTCAGAATAAAATAAATGTGTCATAACTTGGAACACAAAACCCTTCCTGAGTAGGTTCTTATTTACTTTATAGCCTTAATGTGTCATCTCCCACGCCCTAGACACACAGACACACACATATACACACACAGGATGCACGTGTCTTCTCATTTTACTAGGTCTCTGCCTGAAACTCATACTTGTCCTTGATGTTTCAGTCTAAGCATCACATCTTCTAGGAAACCTTCCTTGATATACATGCTGTCTTGCAAGGGTGGTATATTGCCCTGTACTGTGCTCCTCAACATCTTGATAGAGTGGAAATTCCAAGTAGCTTGGTTTTAAACAATCTCTACTTTTTTATGTACTCTTCAATATCCAAAATGTACTGCTGAGAATTCATGTGTAAACAGAATCTCTATAAACTGACCACTATTTTAAATACATATAAACAGTGTTATGGTGAAGAAACCAAATTATGAATTTCGTTCTTAAGGAAAACCTTTAAAATGGATTTATATCAATTATTATATATGTATATAATTATATGTATAATTATAAATATGATAAATATGTATTATTTATATTATTATACATGTATATTATTAAATATTTTTCATATTTTAAAAATTTAGATTAAAACATGCCAAAAATATTTGATATGCTTTAAACAGATGTGCTCAGTTGGTTGATTCATTTTATATCATCCATGAGCAGATCCATTCACATCTAAAGCTAATGGAGAGGAGGACATCTCAGCTTAAAAAAATGTTAATTCCAGCTACAGTAGCTCTCAAAACCCATAAATCCCAACTTAACCCCTAGTAATGCTGCTGACGTTTAGCACATGGATCCTTTAATAATATTCTTCTAGATACGGTATTTGTTTTTATCTTTCTGACTTACTTCACTCTGAATGACAGACTCTAGGGGTAAGATGGGAATAGAAACAGACCTACTAGAGAATGGACTTGAGGACATGGGGAGGGGGAAGGGTAAGATGGGACGAAGCACGAGAGAGGTATGGACATATATACACTACCAAACGTAGAATAGATAGCTAGTGGGAAGCAGCTGCATAGCACAGGGAGATCAGCTCGGTGCTTTGTGACCACCTAGAGGGGTGGGATAAGGAAGGTGGGAGGGAGGGAGATGCAAGAGGGAAGAGATATGGGGATATATGTATATGTATAACTGATTCATTTTGTTATAAAGCAGAAACTAACACACCATTGTAAAGTAATTATACTCCAATAAAATGTTAAAAAATAATAATAAAATAATATTCTTCTAATAGTTATTAATGTATGAGAAGTATGTCTTTAGGGAATTCATTTACATAATAGAAGACATAGTGGACTTAGAGAGAAAAGACCTTTGAAATTCAAAATCGAGGGTGGGAAGGGCACCTTCTCACCCTCCGACCAGATCCACTGGGACATCTGAGGAAAGATTTTCCTCTAGGTACCCAGAGTTCTTCCCCATAAAAAAGAATTTGTATCCCAAGGAAAAAAGAAATTAATCTTTTTAAATACCCTGAAAGGGGAGATTTAAAGTCAAAGTTGAATAGCCAGTTTAGGAAAGAAAAAATGTTTCAGCCTACATGGGGGATGGCTTATGGGGAGATGACTTCTAATTAGAAATGTCAGAACTCCCAAAGCCTCCCCACATTCACAGCCACTAAAACCTGAGGTCACCCTACACATTCACAGGCACATATCACCCAATGGGTCTGATTGCTTGAGAGGTGTTGTTATCACCTTTCAGTTTATGTTTTGTGTTTGTGTGGCTAAAAGCTTTCACTAACTCTACCAGAGGTAAATACTTCTCTAAATATACAGTGTCCAATCAAACTCGGACTGTCAATGATTACTGCAGCATGAGGAATCATAGACCCTCAGTGTCTCCTTCTGAATGTTTACCCCTATTTAAAGTTAAATAGTTCCACTATTTAACTTTAATTTCAGCGTTTTGAAAACCAGTATAACCCTCAGACAATTTTTCCTAATTGCAAACATGTTTATTATGGAGATATTAAATTTGGGTAGATAACAGCCTCAGAGCACCTTTTCTATTTAAAAAAAAAAATCAATGCCTCTAAGTTTCTAAATTCTCTACCTTGCTGAAGATAATCTCTTTCATCCTTTGAGGTTTAATGTAAGTAACAAAAAGTTTACAAAAATGGTAGATGTTTGTTTAGTTTTTCCTTATGGACAGTTGCTAATTAGGTCTTTCATTTTGTGAAGGAGACTAGGTTCTGGAGATCTATTTCCTTTGCAGTCGAAAAAGGACTCTTCTTGAGTTAAAAAATATATAAAACCCCAACCATGTGCAGGGTAAAGATGTAGGTTGTGATATTGTAAAGGCCTCCAGCAGGACTATGTCTGAACACCTCTGGGTAACCCAGTCATGATGAAAGTGCTATAACACTTGATGAGGGTATGCCCTAGAGTAAACCCACCATATGTGAAAATAGTACCGTCCACCTAATAAATGTACCTTGCATTTGTACAGTTCACACAATAGTTCCCAGAACTCAGCTCATTTGAGTGAAACAATAACCTTGCAAATTAAGCGAGAAATATATTATCCTCATTTTATCATTGAGGAAATGGAGTCTGAGATGATCACTGCTCACACTCAGAAGTTAGCAAGCGGTGGATCCAGCAGTAGAATCCATTGTCTGCTTCTTGGATTATTCCAGATAATAAGGGACCCAAAAACCAAAATCAAGAAACAGCTAAACAGAATAGATGTTCCCCCAGTAATTGCCCCTACCCTCCCACACTGATTCTCCTATATCAATGGAGGTGAAGACTTCTCTGTTATTTGTCTGATTGTCCGATTTGGTGGGAATCATCCTCTCAACCCTCTGTTGCATCTGACAGAGGGAACACAGGGCTGGTACATGTTTGCTCAGAGGCACTCTCACCCTTCTGCCTCCACCCATAAATCACAGAGCCTTTGAGAAGGCAGCCACCTCTGGGCTGAACACAGCAAGTGTTGAACTGTGAGTAATAATTTACACTGCAGAGTAATTTCAGACTGAAAGTGAAAAAGATTTCTCGACCCTCCTAACGCTGAAAGGGGACGTAAGTCATATAATTTTATGCCAGCAACACATGTATCATATGAAGGGGGAAATATTCTTTCAATGACCTGAATGTTATGTGTTGTCATTAAAATATGTTTAGCCAAGGCTGTGGCTCAGTTTGAAGCCCATTTGAGAGTATGTGTCATACTTGGTCTCAAGCAGGACCTGAAGCCAATTTATAGAGTGTGTATTATGAGAAGTCTTCATGTTAGAGGTATGAAATTTACAGTCAATAGAAAGTAATTTTCTTATTGGAACTTAGCCCAAATACTGCAATGAATACAGTGGGAATGCCACGGGACCTGCAATATACATCAATGACAGATTTTGGGCAGGGGGGGGAGTTAAATTCTCTCTCCAAGCAGAGTCAGGGCAGGCAAGATGCAGAACTGGACAAAAATCATATAAAAACTGGATAAATTAAGTTCTTCCCAACACCATATCCTATGTAAAATTTCCCCTGAAGTTATCTACAAGCCTTTGTTCATTACAATATTGACAAGTAGATCTCAAAATATGATCTGTCTTATTTATCATGCCCTTCTGTTTCCATTTCCTACAATTTGGAAAATTTTGCAATCTCATTTATGCCCATGTTTACAGGTATTCTAAGATTTTTGTCATGTAAGCCTGCTTAGGACCCAGCCATCAACAAAAGTCATCATGACTATTTGAAGAACTTCCATATTTGTAGCTTGGAGAGTTGGAAGAATTTCTCAGAATCTTGGAACTCTATCTCACCATACCCATTTTTTTTTTTTATACCTTAAGATCCAAAGCTCATGACAATTTGACGATCTAAAACACAGCTGTAGCCATACCAAACCACTGACCAGAGCCTGAATATTCCACACATCTCCATGCTTGGGCTCCATCCAGTCCAGTTGAGTGAGAAACTCTAGATATAGTGGCCCTGGGCATTAATATTTTTTTTCAAAACTCCCCAGATGTTTCTAATGTGCAGACAAAATAAGAACCATTCCCTAACAATAATTCTAACCCAAATTTTAATGTACATATAAAGTCACCTGTAGAGCTTTTTTAAAAGCAGATTTTGATTCAGTAGTCTGAGTGGAATCACAGTCTGAATTTCTAACAAGCTCCTAGGTGAGTCTGATGCTACTGGTCCATGGATCATATTTTATGCATCAAAGTTCCAACCTATTTCTTCAAAACTTAGCTCAAATGAGGTATCTTCTATAAAGATTTTCCTTAGGTTCTCAGGGAGAATTAAGCATTGTAGCCCTTCTGTATTCTCAAACATCAATTATAGCCTTACAAATGTCATTAATTGATCATTTACTTGCTTGCCTCCCAACACATATACATATGCCCAGTATACCCTGAACTTAGGAGCAAAGGTAGTGACTTACTCATTCTTGTTGTCACTTCCTATCACAGAAGTTAGATAAATGTTTTAAAGGAAGAAAAAGTGAGAGGTAGAGAAGAATTCATGAACTTTCTTGAACCTCTTGATCACTTTAAAGTATCTACCACAAAGTGAAACTACGGTCATAGCTCACTTCCACATTATCATCATGCTGAATCTATTACAGGTTCTGTGTCTTTACTAATTCAAGGGGCCTCTGACAGAATTTGTCAGCTATGGATAAATGTTTCAGTTAGCTACTGCTGAGTAACAATTGTAAAATTCAATAGCTTAAACAAATAAGTGTTTATTATTTCTAAGTTATGGGTCATCTGGTTGGCAATAGGATTTAATAAAGAGATTAACAAGTACGCCTTTCTCTAGTAAGAGAAGAGTACTTCAGTTATGATACTGTCAACATATCAATTACTGGGTTGATAATAAATTTCCTCCTCTATGGTGACTTGGTGTGCCTACTATTATATCTGCATCACATCTTGGGCAATCAGAGTTTTTTTAGAAAACTGTAGGACTTTTCCTTTCCAGAATTCAGTTTGCTTTTTTCTTGGAGTTCTTTTACATTTTTCAGTGTCATTTAATGAGGTTTATTATCATTTTATCTGTTTAAATGAAAGAAAAATAGATAATTTTAATCAAACTAATCCCAAATAATAATACCCAAATTAAATAATTCAGCTCTCAATCTCTCTGGATAGATAGAGGATAGATAGATAGATAGATAGATAGATAGATAGATAGATAGATAGATGTTAATTATATGCTATGTATATATTCCTCTTGTAGAACGGCATTCAGATTTAGTTACTATATATTTTTATATGATCAAGTCTCTGGAAAAGACTCTGTGTTTAAAAATATTTCTTTCTAATCCTATCAAAGTAGCTAAAATTCTAACCACGGTATCTAAAATTCCTTTGAGTATTACAATGCAAATATTACTTGGGAAGATTAGCGTATGATTTAATTACTATCCACTAGTGGCTTGATTTGAGTTTGTCAATATCATAAGTGTGGATGAACTCTTGAAGGAAAGGAATTTATAACAGGTACCTTTGGATCAGAATGAGTGGGTGTTCCACAACCACCCCCTGAGAAGAAAGGCAAAAATGGAAAACCCCTCTGAGATGTAACTCAAAAGCTCAAAGAAGCTAAAGGGTCACAGTGAGGCTCCTGGGTTGCAGAGGAGTAGATGGTAGAGCTGAAGAGTACCCAAGGAGGATAAAGGTGGAGAAATTGAGCAAAATGAGAGCTCTGCAGACAAAATCAGTCTCCTGTTATACAGTCCAAGCATTGAACTAACAATTGCCTAGACTTTGTGCATTCCAGGAATGATCCTTTTTCACTGGAAATCTATTAATTTTGCAATTATCAAAAAGCAAGAAAGCACTTTCTGATATTTTTAGCTGGGAGACCTAGAATTTACATTTATTATTCAGGCAAATTTCTCTCTTTTATCCTCCTTCACCTTCTCTTTTTATCTTACTACAGTTGTACACTACCTCTTTCTCTCTTATCTCCTCCCCTTTTCATTCTTTCTGCCCCTTTCTTGCTCCCTCTATTAGTCTCTTATTGTTATAAAAGCAAGGTGATCTCCAGGGGAGAAGAGGAAAAAACAAAAAGCAAAAAAACGACAGAGCAAGTGAAACACAAACAGCTCCCTTAGAAAGGTCACAGGAGTTTTAAGTAGAAATGTCACTGTTATTCTGTCGCAAATATAATAGCCCTAAACTGCTTGCACGAGGGGTGGATTCTACTTTTCTGGAGCAGGAAATGGAGAAATGCTCCTTTTGAGGTTTGGCTGTTAACCCAGAGTTGTGTTTTAAAAATGTCTTAATCCATCTGTTATTCTCCCCACACACAGCTTCACAAACATAGTGTGTCTTTTGGCTTTGCTTCCACACATTTAGACAACCCCAGGATGAGACAGATGTAGGAAGTATCTGGTGTGCTTTGCATTTACCCTTCTCTAGGCTATTAGAATCTCTGACTGACTCAGACTAACAGTTCTGATTGGCGATGAAGCCTGAAGGCCAGAAGAACATTAAGCATGTAGACTAGATTTCCCCCTCTGCCAGACTTGACATTTTCCAGGCTTGTAATCCATTAGCGTCTCTCTTTCTTTCCGTCTCTCTCACAGCTCACTGGGGATCAAAAAGAGCTGATCAGTAGAAGACAAGAACCTAATAAGATGAAGCAGTGAAAGAGGATAGGTCTTTTTAATCCTTATCTGTAGTATGCACATTAATGCCTTCTACAGCCTCAGCCTGTTTCTTCCTGTAATCTTGGTTGAGAATAGATGGTGGGCAGAAAGAATGATAGTCTTGGGCCTTCTTCTCCATGAATAGCAAAGAGTGATTCTCCCTAACTTGTTGACTGGAAGAGAATGGACAACACTAACCCAAACACTTACAGACATAACCTCTGGTGACTAATCAGGTTCAAAACTTAGGAATCCCAAGTTAAATGCACTGGTCAAACTGTGGTCATTTTGATACTGAATGTGTCTTTTGAGGACAGAGTCATTCAAGTTTTAATACCAGATCTGCCATTTACAAATTGTATGTGTTTGGCCAGCTATTGATCCCTTCTTGCCTTAGTTTCCATATCCATAAAATGGGTATAATACTTCATTAGGATATTAAGTAGATAGTGACTACAAGTGCCTACCACATGGTAAGCACTCAGTAAATGATATTTATTATTACTATTACTATTTTTATACTCATTGCAATGTAGGCAAGAGCTAACCAATAAATCCAAAGACATGGTGGATATGAGACAACTTGATACATTTCTCAGTAACCAATGCAGAGAGGAGTGATCCAGGTAAGTGATAAAACTCTGCTCCTAGAGGTGATCCAGGGGCCCAGGTTTCTTCTGCCTAAGTTTCCGTCATCTTCTCAGATCTGGTTATTCCAAGTGTGGTCCTGGATCAGCAACATCAGTATCACATGGGACCTTGCTAAAAATGTTAGAGTGCAGGACCCACCCTGGCCTTCTGAATTGGAATCTATGTTTTAACAAGATCCCTGGGTAAGCAAATTAATATTTGAGAAGCATTGCTTTAGAATATATCTCATCTGCTTGGTTAAAATTGACCCGTCAGCACTGCATTCAAGAAAAGTAGAAAAGAGAAAGGAGCAGAGAGTAAGCAATTTTCTTCTAAGGAGATGACATGGAGCTCACACATATTACTTCCACTCACAGTGACACACCTACCTGCAAGGGGGTTGGGTGATGTAGCCTCTTGCTGGATGGCCACGGGCCAAGCTAACACTTCATGTAAAGGAAGGAAGGGAGAAGAGAAGAAAGAAGTCACAATTTTTGCCAAAATTGCTATCTTTGTTTTGTTGAAATTGTTACTACAATGAAGAATGGAATACAATGGTCATGGGATAGATTTAACTGGTCCACAGTGGGAAAAATAACACAACCTTAGACTTTATACTGCTAGGCTATTCAGACACAAACTTAAAAAAAAGAGGAGAGAAAGGAATTTTCAAACTACAGCCAGTACACTCCCTTTTTTTACATTTTTTTAATTGAAGTATAGTTGATTTACAATATCATGTAAGTTTTAGGTGTACCGCACAGCAATTCAGAATACATATATGTGTGTGTGTGTATATATATATATATATATATATATATATATATATATATATTCTTTTTCACATTATTTTCCCTTATAGATTATTACATAATATTGCATATAGTTCCCTGTGCTATACAGTAGGTCCTTGTTGGTTATCTCTTTTATACACTGTAGCGTGCAGTACACTCCCTTTTTTAAGTCATCAATAAATAATATTTTAATACCAAAAAAATGCATTTAGTCGGAAGAAGGTATTCTTTTGAGGAATATGTAATTCACAAGGAACATCCAGATGCAATTCAAAACAGTGACATTTCTTGGATCGTGCAAAATTCTTTCTGAAAATACTACATCTGATCACGAGGAAGACATATATATCAGTGGGACCCTAACTGAGACCCAGAAAATGAAAAAAGGTAAAGCGGCCCAGGAAGTTGCAAGGATGGCTGTAAAATGAGCAATTAATACCAACTGCCCATCTGAACAGTGAAACATAACAAAAGTTGACTTCTTGCTTATGTAAAGCTCCATATGATTCAAGCAGTCTTATGTCATCTCGTAGCAATGCCATCTAGAACAGACACCCTCTAACGATGATGAAGCAACGGAAGAGAAGGATGAAGGAAGCATATCAGTACTTGATTGCTTTGGTCTGAATTATTTGTTGGTGACTGTCTGCCACAAAGATACATAAATTTAGGAGCATACAAAGGAGAAAGTAGGATTAAATAGAGCAGTTGTCCCTTATATTGCACTTCAAATAAGTTGCCTCGATCCATTTTTTCCTTTTACACCTAAATGCCCCTGAACATAAGATTCTCATCAAGTTTGTGGTCATCTAGAAGTAAGTGAACTCAGCAAGCATTTCTTTTGCTAGCTAGGATTGCACCTTCACTTCCAAATCAGAGAATAACTAGTTTAAAATCCCAAAAAGTATTCAGAGGTTTAATCTGAAGTACATTGGTTTATTTCTTAATAAGTTTTGGAAAATTGATTTTATTTTCCCGACATCTCTATGAGGTTGCTTTGTATAGAGGCAGCCCATTTTAGAGGGAAGAACCCAGGCTGGGAGTGCAGACCCAGAACCTTTTCTCATCAGCTGAGGGTGGTTGGTGGCTCTTCTGTGAGCCTCTTCTCTTACCTATTTAATGAGACAGAAGAATAGACAATCCATAAGATCTCTTTTAACACTTAAATTTCACTAATTAGCACTAATGGAAGGCAGATGGAAATATCACCTTCTGGGTAATTTCAAGCTCAATTTATATATCAGTAATATTCAAATTGCAGGTATTTTTTCTGCCTTATATTAGAACATCTATACAGACCCAGGGAAGGAAAATCAACTGGATAAGACCAGTAACCCACAGTTCTGATAGTCATGCATCATACAGTTATGAATTACTGCTTAATATTTTTTAAAAAGGATTAATTTTAGATTAAATACCCACAAACTGGATTTGGACAACCAATGATTACAAGTCAAAATCATTGCTGGTATCATTGAACAGGCAACAGCCAGCCTATCACAAAGCTGTGCTTCATACTCTAAAATAGACATTTTCCTGAAAATCAGGTTTAAAGAGAATTTAAGTAAATGAAATTTGATTTTTCACATTGACTTCATTTAGGTGAAGAACCAGAATGGATAAGTATTTTTTATTCACATATTAGATAGAACTAACTTCCCTCTTAGTACTTGTTCAGATATTTTTCTCAATAAATACATGTCCCCAAAACTATTTAAGGCACTAAAATATTTTGGTTTAATCTCTACGTTTGCTAGAAGACAAAGGAAGTAAGTCCTGATCTTAGGTACTTTCTATTTCTTGATTCGTATTACTATCTGTGTTCTTATTGTTGTTTTTGTCTTTCTGTTCTTTTTTCTTTTTCTTTCTTCCCTATCTTTCATCATTCTCTTCCTAACTTTATAGCACTGCCCTCTAAGGATTCCCACAGCATATAATATTCATATGTATTTTTTGTTCACCAGTAAACTCTCTTAGCCTTACCTTAAATATCTTAAAATAACATGCTCATCTTAGCAATCACTGACACCCTCCCCAGCTTTTGTAGCCAAGGCCTGAACCTATTCAAACCTCAAGACTGAGCCCTATACAAATAGTCTAGATATCGGGAAAAAGATGTCCCTAAGAGGATACTTGGAAAAGCCGTCTAGCAATGACACTTTATTTCTATGTCATTCTTAATTTTTCTTTTCAGAACAAGTTCTCATACTTCATTTCACCTTCACAGTAACTTTGAGAGATTGGCAGGTGCGTTTAACCCCTTTTGGAAAAAAAGGAAGGAACCTGAGGTTGGGGGGATGAGGTGAATGTCCTGGTGTCATAGAGTTAGTTGACTTGAAAAGATAGTGGGAACATCTAGTCCAGTGGTTGGTGTCAGTAGAAAGTCAGTAAGCATTAGCTGAGTGTTCAGGGCTGCCTTAACACCCTACATCATGTCCCCATTTAGACCTTATGTGTGTGTTGTGTGTGTGTGTTTACATGAGTGATATTTGCAATTTTATGGTGGTCTAGAAAAAAATACATTTCCCCCACATCCAGCTCCAGAATTAAAGTAACTCCTTTGATTTTCTACCTTTAATTACTGAATTTTTGTATCATCTCAACACTTGCAGTGGCATTGACAGCTAATGCTGGGTTTGCATTCCTGGTTGCCACCGGAGACAAGCCACTCTGTCTGGAGGATGCCTCTCATAACGTTATTTTCTACTCCACCTCATGAAGCGTGTTCTGTATAAATATATTTTAATTAATTAATAAATAGGATGTAATGAATTCTGGCAGGGTGACATTTGAGCACAAGGCGAGGGGTTTAAACAGATACTGACGTGTGTTAGCCAGGAAAACACCCCACACATTCATACACACACACACACACACATGCACTCACACTCACAAAAGGTCTTTTTATTCATTGGAGATATATGTAATAAGGAGTTCCAGAAGGTTAATTTGACCTGTGAGGGGAACTGAGCAAGAGATACAGAGGTATAGGAGAGGCAAATGTTCCAAAATAGTTGGCTAGTCATTAATAGTGATACCTTTATGTTTCAGAACTAAAAACACTGGACAACGCTAGAACTGATTCTTTCTAATAAGCTTAAAATGGTTCGTGAATAAATCCCTTACTGTTTCTTACCGTAATGTTCTCTAGTAAATCCCATCTTGGTATGCGGTGAAGTGAATATACGGGGACTTACATAGCACACAAGTGTATCCAATAAATTTTAGTTGTATCATCATTTAAATCAGCACTTCCTAAAACACAGCTACCTTGATTTTGAAGATTTTGAATGTCCCCACTGCATCAATCCTTGTCCTCAGAATACATATGTATGGAATATTTTAGACACATAATTGCAAAATCAACTCAATATTGGTAATCCATTCGGAATAAAACTTAGAGAAGAAAGCTACTTTTGTTATTGGAGAACTTTCCTTGTTACTTCTCTATGCCTTTAAAAGCTTACTTTTCATAACAGAAACCCTTTCATATTTTAAAATACATTTCAAGCATTCTTCTATTTTAGCTTGTAAAAATATACATTGTAATTACCCTTCCTTCTTTCCCCAGCTATACTCTGAGCTGCTCTATGGAAGAGACTGCATCTTATTCATGTTGTATACTTACGGTCTGAAAACAGAATATGTTTCTCAAATGAATGAACCCTCAATTGTATTCTTCAGGTTGGTAAAATTATTTACATTTTTGCAATCTATTTCCTATCACTATTTAACACACCTTTAAAAAATATTGTCAACCTTAAGCAAAATTCACAAATGAGTGAGGTGTCTTGAGTTCCTTCCATCTGCCTTTCTAATCCTCCTCAAAGTCCTGCTATCTAACCTTGCTCTCCCATCACCTAATTGCCGAATGCATTGATGATGCTTCCCTTTAGCTATAAAAAATGCTTCTCAGGGCTCCATGTTGTGTCAGCTCCTGACCACTAACATCACCAGTGCCAGAAGCAACCCAGGGGCGTGAGTGAAAAAAAGTCACTTCCTCTCTGAAGCTCAGTTCTCTCATCTATAAAATGTAAAAGTAAAAATATCTGCTCCTGTTGTCAGGGCTAATATTCTTCTGAGTTGGACCAAACAAACAAATCCCTTAGGCATCCTAGAAGAAAATTTGGGCCACCAATCTTACCATGATCTGGTTTTAGCTTTTTGCATATTGAAAATGATACACTGGAAAAAGCTTATTGATACCAGTATTATTTTTAAAATTATTTATTTATTTATGGCTGCATTGGGTCTTCACTGCTGCACGTGGGCTTTCTCTAGTTGTGGCAAGCGGGGGCTACTGTTCATTCAGTGCGCCGGCTTCTCATTGCGGTGGCTTCTCTTGTCACAGAGCACAGGCTGTAGACTCACGGGCTTCTGCAGTTGTGGCTCGCAGGCTCTAGAGTGCAGGCTCAGTAGTTGTGACGCAGGAGCTTAGTTGCTCCGCGGCATGTGGGATATTCCTCGACCAGGGATCAAACCCGCGTCCCCTGCATTGGCAGGAGGATTCTTAACCACTGCGCCATGAGGGAAGTCCAATTCTAGTATTAATGATCTTCTGCAGCCAACTTTACTCACATGGAATTTATAGGCTGCAGCCTGCTCTCTTTTCCACAGTCTTTATTTCAGACAGATTTGTAAAGTGATTAAAAGAATGCCCATCCCATAGTAAGCATTAAGTAAATGTTGATTAAGTACCATAAATGATCAAATTCTTGAATACCCTTTATTCAGATATTCATACGAATTAATATTTATGAGAAAAGTTGCCAGACCACAATAGGGAGGATTTGGAAAACAGAAAAAGAAGGAAAATCACTTAACACCACCACTATTAGCATTTTGCTAATTACCTTCCAATACTCTTCATAGATGTGATAGAGAGAGAGGGCAAGAATATCATTATCATCACAGTCAAAAATTTTTGAACACTTACTTTGTGCTTTACAGAGATTACTTCATATAATTCTACCAATAATTCCCACTGAATCCCTATTGTCGGATTCGAGACTCTGGGTAATTCCACCATGACAATTGTGGCAGAAACAGGCAGTTTTCTAACAAAAATTTGTGTTTGCTTTCCTTAATGTAACAGTATTGTTGCAAAGCAGCCTTCCATCCAGGAAGGCTATATTTCCTGCCTAGAAATGTCGAGGCAGGGCCATGTGAGCAGGTGCTTACCAATAGGATTTTTTTGTTTTGTTTTGTCTTAGTACACACGTTTATTAATATGTACATTAAATGACTGTATATGGGTCAGATTTTGTTTTACCTATTTGAACCTAAAACAAAGTAACTCAAGTTGTACAGAAATATAAAAGCCACTTCATTCAACAACACATTGTGAACTATATTTTCTATACTAGAATACCAATAGGATTTTATTGGGAGTGATTTGCGTCACTTCAGGCCTGAGGTGGTTAAGAGCAGATGTGGCTTCGCATCTTGCTTTCCATTTCTCTTCACTGCAAAGAAAAGACCCCAAGGTCCTGGAGAAAATGGTAGAGCCACAGAGTAGAAGAAGCATGGGTCCCTGAATCACCTGGAAAGTTCCCCTCCAAACACGAGTGTTGAATTATTTTAGCCTTTCCCAAGTGATAAATAACCTTTGATTATAAACACACTGAAATTTCAGAGTTTATCTGTTACCTTAAATAATACTTTGAAGAATTCAGGGCTTCCCTGGTGGCGCAGTGGTTGAGAGTCTGCCTGCCAATGCAGGAGACACGGGGTCGAGCCCTGTTCTGGGAGGATCCCACATGCCGCGGAGCAACTGGGCCCGTGAGCCACAATTACTGAGCCTGCGCATCTGGAGCCTGTGCTCTGCAACAAGAGAGGCCGCGATAGTGAGAGGCCCGTGCACCGCGATGAAGAGTGGCCCTCGCTTGCCACAACTAGAGAAAGCCCTCGCACGGAAACGAAGACCCAACACAGCCATAAATAAATAAATAAAGCAAAACTGTCCAAAAAAGAATTCAGTAATACTACATACCAACTTGCAAGAGGATATAGTTGTAATCATACTGATATCCAAGCTTTCAAATTACTTTTTATATTTTACATCATTTGATGAATATTTCCCCCGCAATGTGACATAATTTCTATCAATGTAAATCCTTGCAAAATAGCAAGGTATTCCACAGTTTTATAATAATATCTTATTGGTAGACTTCTGTAATTCACTTTTGCCAATAACAATGAAATAATGAACTATTTAATACCGTCTTTCATATAATGTTTTCTACATAAGAATCAGGTAATTGCAAAATATCCCTTCAAAATGAAATTACTGTTCCAAAGTATGTAAACATTAATGCATACAAATTCATTTCCAAAATAATTTTACCAGTGTCCTGGCAAATAACATTTCACTAGAGTATGTGTTTTATCATAACGTTCTAGGAATGAATAATCTTTTGAAAAAAATATTTTCAAGTTTAATTGATGAAAGTGATAACTTGCTGTTTTGATTTGATTTACTATCCCTCCTAGTGGCTGTATTTTCTTACCCCTTATATGTTCTACTAGTTACATGAAGAACATATTTAGCATCTGCAATTTCTCTGGAACCTTAACTAGATGAAAATTATGTTGAAAAAACTTGATTTGTGTAGAAGACTCAATCAGCAAAAAGAAATCAATGATATAGTTATGTGTTTGGAGGACACTATAAAATCTATAAAGTCTTGTTCTGGCATTGCTGAAAAAGATGAGTGGAAATAGTGAAATTGGAAGACGCCCTTTGTATAGAGCTAGTACACCAAATAAGACTTGGCAATGTCTTTCCAGGTTTTACACAAGAGATTAGCTAGGACTCGACATTTTGAGGAGTTTAACATTGCCATTGCTTAGAATGCCAGCTGATAGAGCCAATAAACCCCGTATCTCTTTAGCTGATTTAAGGGAACTGGCACAGGAAGCTCAGAGCTCCTACAGAACCATTGTTCCCATATTAGGACCCTACAAATACTCTTAGCTGAGATTGTGCTTCTTGCTTTAGACTTGGCTGTAGAGACAGAAAAGTCAGGAAAGAGCTGGTATTTACAAGCTAGTGAAAAAGACAAGAATAACATAATAGGGAGTCAGGAAAAAAATTCATGCCAATACCACTAAATTTGATGTTATGTGCTCTCACTGGTGTATAAACATGAAAGAAAACAAAGGAATGAGGAAATTAGATGGTTCAACCCCCAAATATTAGACTTACCTCCTATTGCCTAGATAACTTTAATAAAAGTTTTATTGTGGTCTGATTTATTCCAATAATTGTCATATTTTCCCCCCTCCTTCGGCTCTATAGACATAATCATAGATATTAAGTCACTTGTTAAAAGTAGGCATTGGGGACGGGGGAAGCATTTCTACATTCTGTATGTCACAGAAATTTTCCTTACTGACAGTTCCTATTAGGAAACACTACAATGGCGATTTAAATTAACTTAGGTCAACTGGTTGCCTAGCAGTAAGAACCAACCTTAACATCAATCTGAATATAAATCCTAGTTGATAATATTTAAAGCTTGAACAACTGTGTTTTATTAGTTTATTGCAGGGGTCTTCAATGGCCTTTGTGTCTCTTTTGGTAGGATGTACAGAAATTGTTCTGTAGGTCATCAGTTACAATTGTTCTTTCCCAAATGTTAGGTTAAACCTTCTAGAAACCCTAACATATTTTTAATCCAGCATGATTGTTAAGTCACAGAAGTTCTGATGGTTTAAGTTCAGTTAAATTAAGTCACTCAAAGTGGGCAATGCAAGTCTATGAACCTCTGAAACTGAAAATGGTTAGAATTATGGGGAAGGGCATTCATTTTAAGTAATCACAAATGATTCAAGAATTTTAACCAAAATCAAATTAAACTAGTTGATATTATCAATATAATTTAATACAATTAAACTATTAAATATTAATTCAGCCTAGTATGTATACTAATTCTACTACATATCATTTTGAATCATTTGCAAAATAAAAAAAGAAAATAACTGAATGATTTGCACTTATTACAAATTTTTCACATAAATATAAATGGCCAGCTGACTAATCATGGATTTTCTAGCCCTATGTTGCCCTGAAACAATTAACTTAGTGTAAAAACAGATGAGCCCATGCTACAGCCATTCTAACATTAAATGTCATGAGAACCTTATTTATCAGAAAGAAAAACAAATACTCCTAAATCATTCCCCTTAGTAGATTTTGCTTTTGAGATTACAAATACACATATATTAGTTATAATTTTCAAAATATGTGAGACCCTTAATAGCAAGGGCACTATGTTTTTTACTCAGAACTGGAATATAGGGCCTTGTGTGTCTGGTTTGTAGTGTGTGTACAGTAACTACCTGTTGAATTTTTTCAATCTTGCTGATATTTGGGTGCTCATTCTAGTTTCAAATAGAACCATAAACCTTCAGCATTCATAAGGCTGGATTATATTTTGTACTATAACAATTTTACAACAAATTTCAAAACTACATTAAAGTCTCACATAATATATGTAATGAATATATTTTCTTGAATGAAAATATGCACAAAAAATGTGCTACATCTCAGAGTTTCAAAGGGCTTTTTGTCATCAATTTATTCCCTGAGCATGTTTTTGTATTTTTTAAAAATTCAAACTCAAGTCAAAATTTGGTATGCTGGAATTAAAGGGGAAAGCCATGTGTGTGAATTCAGTGCGAAGGTACAGAGAAAAACCTGTTCATTCAAATTGGTAAATATTTATTTATTGTAAAAGATAACAAAGTTTTCTTCTGTGGTGGGCTTTAGAAATGATTGAACTTAGACAGTCAGAATGACCTACAAATGAGACTTAGCTGTCTGCTTATTTCAAGTTATCTATCTTCTTGGAAACTCTGTTTCTTCATCTACAAAATTAGTATACTGATCTCTATTTTACATGGTTGTCATGAGAATAAAATTAAACAATACATATAAAACACTAGCATAGTGTTTGTCAAGTAGAAGCATCCCGTCCGTTGAACACTATATCTTGAAATGCTCAGGTACAGTTCTGCATGAATGCAGTTAGCTACATAAACTCTCAGGTCTCCTCCAAATCTCAGACTTTTGATTGTCTACTAAGAATTAAAGTCCAGCTGAATCTCCACATGTGCACCTGATCATTTATCGATCACATTTATCCCATCAGCTTTGAACTGCCCCATAAGATTTCAGATTGGAAGTAAAAATTCCAGATCTTAAAGTATATTCTTTATGTTAGCTGCTTCTTTTGAATAAATCTAAATACTATTATAAACAAAAAATAAAACATACATATTATAGCATAAAATTATCATGAAAAGTATAACATAAGACATAAAACCTTTTTTTAATTTTTAATTTCAAAATAATTCTTCACTGGGAAAATTCAAGTTATGATGATGCTTCTGGCATTATGCCAAGATAATCAGAAACCCATGATTTGGTTGGAACAAAAGGGAAAATATTATTAGCTACAAGGGATCGGCACAAAAGATATTCTGCTTCCAGTTCCACAGATGTGGAATTTGGGCAGCAGTTACTGGCATTCTGTAGGGTGTTGTCAATTGTTTTGATAGTCTATATAAAGAATGCTGATCTGTACAGGTGTGTGTATGCCAGATAGAGAAATATTGGCAGCCAGAATACCTCACAGTGGAACAAACCTGTGATCACTTTTTGGTCTGCTATAGACAAACCAAGATAAGACGACCCCTCCCCACTTCTTCATGCCTGTATAACCATCCAAAAAGATCATGCTCATGTAGGGTATCATTCATGAGACCCAGTGTTCTTCCCTGTTAAACTGCAGGCTACAATTCTCTGCAGTTTTGTGAAGGTCAGGCTGCTGTCATTTTTAGGGGACACTAAGGACAGTTGGGAATGCTAGCTCTGCCAGTCAAGCAATAGTAAGGGTCAGAATGTAGCCGTCATGGGCTTCCCTGGTGGCGCAGTGGTTGCGAATCCGCCTGCCAATGCAGGGGATACGGGTTCGTGCCCCGTTCCGGGAGGATCCCACATGCCGCGGAGCGGCTGGGCCCGTGAGCCATGGCCGCTGAACCTGCGAGTCCGGAGCCTGTGCTCTGCAATGGGAGAGGCCACAACAGTGAGAGGCCCGCGTACCACAAAAAAAAAAGAAAAAAAGAATGTAGCCGCCAGCCTATTCCTGTATGCCGTCATCCACGTCACAGTTTGTGACACTAATCTCTAAAGCTAGCCACAACTCACTACAAAGAAATGTTTTCTTAGAATCACCCGCGTGATTCTCGCTGCGTAGATTCAAGCTTCAACTGCTATTAGGACCAACGCAGTTGTTCCTAGGTGGGTTTTTCTGACTCTTGACTTTTTGTTGTTGATCTTTGTAATGGTAGACAGCAATGAGGTGATAGTTTAGGCCCTTGCACAAGATGATGGGGAGGGAACTGAAATTAAGAGGGTGCAGAATCTACCTAATTTCAGTCTTTTCTTCTTTGAGAAGGTTGATATTTCCTGTCTACCCCTTGAGTGGTTAATAATACAGTGACTGATTTGTCTTCACCCAGAGGGTTATTGTCATCCTTGGTAGAGTTTGACATTTTACACTTTAAGTAAGCACACCCTTAGGCAAGGAGACACCACAAGACAGATTTCCTTATTAGAAGAAGATGTCACCAAAAGAACAAGTCAACAAATATGCCACCACCAAGAAACAACCAGCATACCAAAGGAAAGGAGACAATAAGACAGGAGGAAATGCGAGAGGAGGAAGAGATAAAGCAAAGGGGGAGGAGGGAAAAGTGGACATTAGAGAGAGGAAGGTATGTGTCCCTTGGAGTACAGTGAATAGAAGACAGTAATACCTATTCTCAGCTGTTAAAATGCGATTCAGGATACTCAACCACCTTGCCACTATCGAGTATGCAAACAGGGCTTTATACTTGGATTATTAATGCGTGACTGCTCGTGAGCCTCAATCCACTGTGCTGTCATGACCAGTTTTAAAAGAAAAATAATAGATAAAACAGTTTGGGGTTCCAAGTTGTGCATATTTAATGCACTTCGATTAAAAAAAAAACAATGGCACGTGGTAAGCTCACGTCCACAGCACTGATAGCAATCTACAAGGTAAAGCACCTGGGAGATTGGAGGTGGGGTGTTTTGGGAGGTGGGCTCAAGGGCACCAGTGTGAGCTTTACAAGAATGGCTCGCATTGATCTTCTCTGCTAGTCCTTTTACTGATAGGAATCCTTCACATGGCTGTGTTAGATCAGGTCCCCAAATCTCAGTCACATATGAACTGAAATGTGTAATTACACAAATGTTGCCGCTATAGCTTATTTATATATCTAGTGTTTATTGAAGTCCTTGCCCTTATTGAACTTAAAGTCTCGTAGGAAAGACATAAATTAAACAAGATAAATAAATAAAATATATTATACAATATTAGACAGTGATAGGCACTTAAGAGACAAATAAAGCAAAGAATGGATCTAGGAGATGTTAGGAATGATGATAAAAAGACCTAGAGCAAAAAAAGCAAACTATGTGGATTTCTGGTTCAAGAGAACATGAGAGAAGTGAAATTAGAGACAGCGGCTATACAAGATCTTCACAGAGTTTTATCTCAGGGTGGAAAAAATGAATTGGAGAGAAGTCTAGAAAAATGAGCAAAGAGAATTATCACTTTCTCTTTGTTTTGCCTTGTTCTGATTTTTTTTTTTAATGATGGAGAAATAGCAGCATATTCTTGAATAGGCAAAGTGGGATGAGATCCGATGGACAGGTGGAGGGGATAGTCATACAGAAACAGAGGCAGTTCAGGGAAGTGAGAGCTCATAGGCACAGGTGCTAGCAGGGATGTAGATGTGATAGTAATAGGTTACAGAATTTTTTCGCCATGAAATAGGAAACAAAGCCATCAACTGAGAGTGAAAAGAGTAAGAAGGTATTAGAGATTTCAGGAGAAAGGAGAAGGCATGAAATAATTTCTAAAATATCTAAAAATGAATGGATACAAAAAATACAAGTTCTAGATAGCACTAGGGGCCCATTTGAGGTTAAAGATTATGACTTTAAAATGAGATCAGTCAGCATAGTTGTGTGTTTTCCTCCAGCCATTTCAATTGCAAGTGAGCAAACACAGTATATAATGAGGTTTGAATTACTCAGAGTTGTGTTTTAGCCAAAGAACTACAATAAAAATAAGTGCAAGGGAGCTAAAGGTATATTCAAAGGAGTGATTATAATAATTAACCAGAGAATTTAAGCTGGGTAGGAAGGTAAGTAAGATTACAAGGGTGGGGAGGGAACCTGAGAATGCATGAACATCAATGGATTGTATACCTCAACTGGGTTTAATACTTGTAAGACTTGAAGAATCTAAAGGGGGCAAGAAAGATACAAAATGGTGGTCAAAGAATAGAATACATCACAGTGAAACTGTGGAAGTGTTCAAATTATTGTTAATAACAAAATCTAAGATGTGACCATGGAAGTAAAAGGCTTATGGAGGACACAGAACTGAAAATCCAGGGTTTTAGAAAAGATGTCAATATGTTACACTGAAATCACCAAAAAGGATGAAGGATTAGCACTTCAGTGAGTGGCAATGACATAGGAGCAACAATATTCAAGGAGGGAGTATTTATTCAAAAGAATTAAAACATAGCAAATATTAACAACAGGGCTATGACCTTCATCATGCAGGACACTTGGTGCTAAGTGTGCTTATTGCTACTGGAGTGTTTGATTCTCTGCACTCTCAGAAGATAGCACTACGGAATATATGGCTCCAATTTTGAACGTTCTACTGCGGATAAAATGCTCTCCAACAGCACTGCATGATACAGAGAAGCTCTTCATGAAAAGAAGAGTCAATCAAAATGGCAAACTTCACTGATGTCTTATTTTAAGAAATTGCCACACCCACCCCATCCTTCAGCAATATCATCCTGATTGGTCAGCAGCCATCAACATCAAGGCAACACCCTCCACCAGCAAAAAGATTCTGACCTGCTGAAGTCTCAGATGATGGTTAGCATTTTTTAACAATGAAATAGTTTTAGTTAAGGTATGTACATTGTTTTTTAGATATAATGCTATTGTATACTTAATAGACTACTGTATAGTGTAAACATAACTTCTGTATGTTTGTATGCACTGGGAAACCAAAAAATTCACTGTATTGCAGTGGTCTGGGACTAAATCTGCATTGTCTCCAAGGTATGCCTGTATTTTCTCACAATATACACACTAATTACAAAGTTGAAAAATGGTGACTTTATGGTGAACAAACATGGCAGCATCACCTTGATTAGTGATCAAGTTTAATATCACCAGGGGAGCAGATCCATATCACAGACATATGAATATGATACACTGCCGTCATTTCTATGGTGTCATGCCCACTTTGCATGGCCTGAGCCCTGTCATGAGGCCTCAGCTGAGAGACATTCTACAGAATGAGATGCCTGTAATTTTTAAGACTTTTGTGGTCATAAAAGATCTAGAAAAATTAAGAAACTATTCCAGATTGTAGGACATGGCTATGCTGGATTATACCCTGGATTAGAAGGAAAAGAAGACTTTTTATTAGGACAATCTGGTATCAATGCTGATTTCATTTGGAAAGTTGTATTGTGGTTTGTGTAAGAAAGTGTCTTTGTTTTAGGCAATTTGTATATTGGAGTACTTAGGCATGATGTAGCATTATGTAACTTGTTCTCATATGGTTAAGACAAATAATAAAAATAATTTGTTTTCAGTGTATTGTCTCTCAACCCCAAATTCATATTTTATTGCCTGCTCTACAAAAGCGGATCTGCGCCTTTTAAGTTTTTTTGCCAGCTGGCAATAAGCTTTATCAGTAAAGGGAGCTGGAGATATTGGAGAGATACTGCAGGAGGAAGGGATTTTGTTTCCTGGGTCCATTGTTCTCAATTGGCAGGCTTTTGTAGAGCAGGTGGCTTCTCCAGTGCCTGGCTCCTACAGCGCACAGAACTTCCCTAGCACCCAGCTCTGTGGCCCAGGAAGCTTCTCCAGGGCTCAGTTCCTGCAGCTTCTCCAGCAGTGCATGGTGGCCAAAAGCACCCAGTGGCCAATAGCACCCACCTGTAATCACCTCCAGGGATATACCCTCCTGTGAACAGCATTCCCTGGCTCACTAGAGGATAGATTTCCAGCAAGTTCCACCAGCACAGCACCACAACTTCTCTGACATTCATGGGCACTTTACTTCAGCCCTAAGGGTAGTGGCTGCTTCTTATATCTGCTATTCCTATACTGTTTAGAGTTCTCTTTAGTTTTTATCAGTTCATTTCTCACTTCTACAATCTCCAGTTATAGTTAATAATTCTTTATATCAAACTTTCTCTCTTCAAGTTACTATGTAGCTCTCAATCCCAAACAGATCTTGAAGGATAACATATACTTTTGGATATATAGAGAGCAGTGTATACAGATAGACTGTGGAGATGGCACTGGAGCAAACGTAGTAAAATTTAAACAATTGAGGAATATAGAAAGACAATATGAAAGTTCTCTGTACTGTTCTTACAACTTTTAAAAATAATGTCTTAATTTAACTCCTGGTGTTCTGAAATTTAATGATGCTGTGCCTCATTACTATTTGAATGGCTTTTGGTATAAAATTAAACAAAATTAAAATTAGCATTTTTAATAAGATATCTGTTTTAATCAAATGGGTAACTTTGATACATGAAAATCTACTCTTATTTTCATATCATTTCAATATTACCTGCTTCTATATTGATTAAAAACAAGAGGTGTTTACCTTCCTTATAAATGGCCAGAATTCCCACTATGCTATGTCAGTCCCAACATCTTTCATGGAATTAGAGGCTGAGCTCTTAAAGGAGACATTTTACTACAGATGGATTGTTTGTGAGGGCAAAGGAGCTCATATACAGGACATTTGGCTGGAACTCCACATATAAACTTCAAAAAGACTATTGTAGAAAATCCACTTTGATATAATACCTCTAGCCCACTCCACAGTGGGATCGTTATGAACCATTCAGAGTCAGGTCCCCAAAACATCCACCCCCAAAGTCTCTATTCCAATTACTTACATGTTTGTCTTTACTACTAGGGTGGGGACTTCTTGAGACCAGCTGTTTCTTTCATCACTATGTCTCCAGAGCCTACAATGATGTCTCAGAAATAACAGACACTAAGTAAATGTTTGCTGTTGGGTAAATAATTCCTACAAGAATCCTAAGAAACTTAATGTGGAATTGCCTATAAAGAATCACCTTACCTATCTCACTCTCTCTTTTTTCTTTATTTATTTTATTTTTATTTTTTATTGAAGTATAGTTGATTTACAATATTATACTAGTTTCAGACGTAGAGTATAGTGACTTAGTACTTTACAGATTATACTCTATTAAAAATCATTACAGGATAATGACTATAATTCCCTGTGCTATACATTATATTTCTTTTACACATAGTAGTTTGTATCTCTTAATCCCATAACCCTAATTTACCTTCTCCCTTTCCCTCTCCCCTTTGGTAATCACTAGTTTGTTTTCTATATCTGTGAGTCTGTTTCTGTTTTTCATATACGTTCATTTGTATTATTTGTTAGATTCCACATATAAGTGATACCATACAGTATTTGTCTTCGTCTGACTTATTTCACTAAGCATAATATTCTCTAGGTCAATTCACGTTGCTGCAAATGGCAGAATTTCATTCTTTTTATGGCTGAATAATATTCTATTGTGCATATATACCACATCTTCTTTATTCATTCATCTGCTGATAGGCATTTGGGTTGCTTCCATATCTTGGCTATCGTAAATAGTGCTACTATGAACATTAGGGTGCATGTATCTTTTTGAATAAGTGTTGTTTTTTTTTTCCAGATATATACCCAGGAGTGGAATTGCTGGATCATATGGTAGTTTACTTTTAGGTTTTTGAGGAAACTTCATACAGTTTTCCATAGGGGTTGCACCAATTTACATTCCCACCGTCAGTGTACAAGGGTTCCCTTTTCTCCATATTCTTTCCAACTTTTGTTATTGTAGACTTTTTGATGATAGCCATCTGACAGGTGTGAGGTGATATCTTGTTGTTTTGATTTGCATTTCTTTAATAATTAGCAATGTTGAGCATCTTTTCATGTGCGTTAGCCTTCTGTATGTCTTCTTTGGAAAAATGTCTATTCAGGTCTTCTGATATTCCTTGATTGGGTTGTTTAGGTTTTTTCTTTTTATTATTGAGTAGTATGAATTGTTCATATAGTTTGGATTTTAACCCCCTGTTGATCATATCGTTTGCAAATATTTTCTCCCATTCTGTAAGTTGTCTTTTTGTTTTGTTTATGGTTTCCTTTGCTGTGTAAAAGCTTTTAAGTTTAATTAGGTCCCATTTGTTTATTTTTGCTTTTATTTCGTTTGCCTTAGGATTCAGATCTAAAAAATTATTGCTGCAATTTATGTCAAAGAGTGTTTCACCTGTGTTCTCTTGGAGGAGTTTTACATTTAGGTCTTACATTCAGGTCTTACATTTAAATCTTTAATCCATTTTGAGTTTATTTTTGTATATGGTATGAGGTAATGCTCTAATCTCATTGTGTTGCATTTAGCTATCCAGTTTTTCCAGCACCACTTGTTGAAGAGACTGTCTTTTCTCCATTGTTTATTCTTGCTTTCTTTGTCATAGATTAATTGACCATAGGTGTATGGGTTTATTTCTGGACTCTCTATTCTGTTCAATTGATCTATGTGTCTGTTTTTGTGCCAAAACTATGCTTTTTTGATTACTATACCTTTGTAGTATAGTCTAAAGTCTAGAAGGGTGATACCTACAGCTTTATTCTTGTTTTTCTCAAAATTTTTTTGGCTATTCTGGGTCTTTTGTGGTTCCATATAAATTTTTGGTTTATTTGTTCTAGTTCTGTGAAAAATGTCATCGGTATTTTGATAGAGATTGCATTAAATCTGCAGATTGTTTTGGGTAGTGTGGCCATTTTAACAATATTAATTCTTCCAATCCAAGAGCCCTGGATATCTTTCCATTTCTTTGAATTATCTTCAATTTCCTTCATTAATGTTTTGCAGTTTTCAGAGTATAGGCCTTTCACCTCCTTGGTTAGATTTACTCCTATATATTTTATTCTTTTTGATGCAACTCATTCTCTTTTAATACTTCCTTAGGACTTCCGTGGTGGCACAGTGGTTAAGAATCTGCCTGCCAATGCAGGAGACACGGGTTCGAGCCCTGGTCCAAGAAGATCCCACATGCTCCGGAGCAACCAAGCGCGTGTGCCACAACTACTGAGCCTGTGCTCTAGAGCCCACGAGCCACAACTACTGAGCCTGAATACCACAACTACTGAAGCCTGCGCACCTAGAGACCATGCTCTGCAACAAGAGAAGCCACCATAATGAGAAGCCCACACACTGCAATGAAGAGCAGCCCCCGCTTAATGCAACTAGAGAAAGCCTACGTACAGCAGCGAAGACCAAACGCAGACATAAATAAATAAATAAATTTCCTTATTGGAAACAAAGTTTGGTTCCTTAGGGACATGATAATATTAATCATTTAAAAATTTAAATTTTTTAGCCATATCCAGATCTACTGATTCAATTGTTTCTGTTCTTATTTTTTTCTTGCAGCTGGAGGGTTTTGATCACTCCACACAGCCTACTGAAATGACTACATTGTTGGGGATCTCATTCAGTTGTTTCAAAGAGTAGAAACATAGAGCAGACTGTCTGTTCCATAGAGAGATTTTCATCAGGTAGATATGGCCAGAGAGTATCAAAAGCTGGTAGACATATTCCTGCAGGCAGCAGCTCTGTTTTGTGTGGGCCGAATGCCTCTGGCTGTGTCTATTTTCCTTACCTTGCTGACAAAGGTATTTTGCTCCACTTTATGGAGTTTAGGTATCATACACTTAATAGCAGTTAGTGACATCAGTGCTCCTCAGTATAGTAAATCTCTAGTGTGAGATAATCTTAATGATCAGCATAAAGCAGAGAGAGGTCATTTTTTTTAATGTTGCCATAAAGCCTGCGTTCACTATGATGGAGTTGGAAGGAGGCAATCCCATTAACCTTTGTATTGTATTGATAAAATTATATACCCTCCTGAATATCAAGGGTGGTATGCTGCTGCAAGTCTGTACCTTTTAAACCATTCTCCAGTAGGGTCCTGAACTAGCCCAGAGGCATAAGATTTGGCCTCATGCAACCTGAACTTGATCCCAATCTTGTGCTTTATCTAGGAATGTGACCTTGGGCAAGTTTTAACCTCTTAAAGGCTCAAAGTTTTCATTCATATTTTTTCTCCTTTCCAAATCCAGTATATGTGGGCTTACATGTGTTTTACACATTTTTTCACAATTATCCAGTATGACGTTTATATAAAGAAGAAGAGCATTTCTTAAAGCATTTTTAAAATGTTTTTAAAAACATTTCTTCAAAAAAGCATTCCATTATATTATTTTATATAAAGGAAAAAAGCATTTCTATGTGTGAGGAAGTAGATTTTTATGATCCACTATTTCCTACTTATCTCTTTCTTATTCAGTATATGAAGTGAATAAGAAATAGAATATGAAAACGCTTCAAAAATGTGAATTATTATTATCACTTTGCACACAACAAACTGAAGGGCTTTCCCTAAAATTCTTCAAGTCATTGTGCATGGATGTTATAGGGCAAAATGAGAGGTAACGTGGGAGGGATAGAATTGCTCTCTTTGGCGATCTGTAGCCTAATTCAAGATGACGTGGAGTAATGGCAAATAAGTTTTCCCAGGGCAAACGAAGAGATTTAAAGGAAGTGGCAGCTTGGATCCCCCTGCAAGGTACACTGTAGATTGGGCAATGCCATTTTGCTGTCACCTAGGAAACAAGAGGTGGCTGCCCTGTTGACCTATACAAGGGTGCTATGGGTCAGGTAGCATCCCCGGATCATAAGATATGGAAGAGCTTCTCAGTCTGAGTCCTCAGGCCCACCTCCAACCTCAATCTAAGAGAATTTTCACATGGCACAAAGGATATTAAAGCAAAGTTATAGTTCAAAAACTTTAAAGGTTACAATGCCTACAGAAAAAAAAAAGTGAAAAGGAGAAATGAGGTCAATTAGCAGAAACCCTGCTACTTAAGTGGCATGCCTATAAATTGTTTCAAAGGTGGCCATGCATCTGAAATGCTTTCGTGGTATAGGTTAATTCTTCCTCTTAGTAATTAAAGGGAATGGCGACAATAGTGCTGTATCCTAGGTCACATTCCCCACTACCAGAATTCATTAATTCTCTAAATTAATTAACGTGGGCATCATTTTAACTCTATTTAACCCATATTTTAAAACTCATTTCAAAGCCTTTCACGTTAGCGAAGCCTTCTCTGACTATTCCAGGTCTCAGTGACAACCTGCTTCTTTCTTATAGTTCTTATGATCCGAAACACACAATTTAGCATTTATTCTAAACTGCCTCTTATTATTTCTTCTCTCCCCAATTAGAGCATAAATTCTTTGAGGGTATGAATTCTGTTTTACACATCTTTTATTATCCTACCACAGCCCCAAGCACAATTCCGAAAATAGTGCTTAATAAATACTTGTTGATTAATGAATACTTCCTGAATTGCCTTTAAGGCACCATTCACACTTTCTTTCACCTTAGGGTAAGGGCAATTTTTCTGCTTCAGGAAATATGCCAAGATCCTCTAACTCTCTTTACCTTCTATTTTCTTTTTTAATATATAAAAGCAAATTTTGCAGAGAAGGGGGAATCTGACAATGCAGCAACATTCAAGAATGCCAATTTCTTTTCTCTAAGGACATTTTTTTCTCTGGCTTATTAAGAGTGCAAGTAAATTTGTAGAATTGTCATCAAGACACAGCAGTTACCTCAGTTACTGCTCAGTCCCAGCTTCCATACCCAGAGCAGAGATGTGACGCTGCACTAGCCAAAGCATTTTCCTATGCTGAAAGAAGGTGGCAGCTCAAGTGTGCACCATGTCAATACCCCCTTCACAACTTGACATCATTCTTCAACCTCCTGGTCTTCCCATCTCTTACTCTGTAGCAAACACTGGAGGGAAAGGAAAAAACTAGGTACCTGATGGGGTTGTTTCTGCACGCTTTTAGCAGCAGCTGGCAAATTTCACTTAAGTAATACCCTCCTGGTTCTGCTAATTGATCACTGGATGTGTTCAGGTCATGTCTAAGGTCAAGAACTAAGATGTTTTACAGCTAAGGCCAAGAAGTGAGAAGCACAGACGATTCGCCAATCAGGAAGCCCAGGAATCAGTTCATAAGAAGAGAACAGAAGGAGTAGCCCACATTGATACTAGCAAAGAGACTCTAATATAGTAAAATGTTCGGCAGAAATAGAAGTGACTACTATGACAAGGAACCCTTCTCTGGAATATAAGTTTTTAATTCACCTTACTTAGAAACTGACAAACTGGACAGACGTCAGACAAACACAAGTTCACAAGGCTAACAAACTTAAATAGAGAGTATGGAGAGAAAAATGAGAGGGTAATTTCTGGTTTTACTGTAAGGGACTGCTTACAGGAATTAGGGTACAAAGAAGCAGAAGGTAGGGTTGTAGAACAACGTATCTATGAGAGACAGAAGTGTGTCTACATTGATACTTTGATAGACCTCAAGATTCTACACTGTACTTCAACTTCCTTTGTAGAATATTTTGTGGATGACAGGAAAGTTTTAAAAAAAATGTTCCTCTTTCTTTAAGGACTTTAGAAAAGGGGGGGGGAAGGCGGTGAATTAGAAACATCTCATATGTATATTTACACCTTCATTTATCCATCAAAATTTCCCACAGAGGTAACAAGGTCAACTAAATTAGCATCTTGAGCATTCCCACAAACACTTCCTCTAAATAATTTAGCCACTGGTCATCAAGCAGGTGGAAGACTGGAGTCAGACCTTGGCAAGTATACAAAATCAAATGTGTTTTTTGTGCCACCTTTCAGATACAGAAGCCAGTACTAAACTCAGTTTACCCACCTTTGGACAAAGACAAGATCTCTACATCCAATTATGCATTTTCTTCTTCTAGCTAACATTATACCACTTTCCCCTTTTCTGCAGAAGAGAGACCACAGTTTCACTAGTTTTTTGGATGCTAGATACTATTATGACTCCAATGATAGGATGACTACAGATACTCTAAACTTTTCTAATGACAAGTGCTATTAACCAAAGTAAGAAAGGAAGCATCTCATGCTGCAAGCCTGAGTGTTTGAGTGTTGCTCACTTGAACTCTGTCTAGAACATGCAAAGCAAGAGAAGGTCACAAAGATAGGAATGCCATTGCACAATCAGAGCATGGCGGTGAAGAGCTCTGGTAATTATGGAATGTCATGACACAGGTAGTTCTGGCCACAACTCCGGTTTACATATGTTCTAGGGTCTCCCTTTCAGCAAGAAGAACACAGTAGTAACATTTAAGATGAAGGTAAACACAGAGCTGACAGAGTTGGGTGAATTCAGTGTGGCATTGATTGATGACGTCGCAGTACACAGCCCGACAAGGGAGGGCTACGTGGAGCATGTAAAACAAGGATTTGGGTAGTTTTTACAAACAATCCTGACAGTGGGTCCAAGGCATGTCAGCCTGGCAACTGAGGTGACATATTTAGAACACAAAGAGGAGAAGCAAACAGCCACCACTGTTTGAAGGTGGCCTGCTCTATTTCTCAATGGGCCATTTCATGAGGCGATGCTAAACAGAGATTACCGGACATTACTAACTTCTAGACCTTTGTGATTACTCAGTTCAACTGCCCTTTTACTAACCCACGGAGAGTGCCCAATAAAGTGACAGGGCAGGAAAATTTAAATAGCTTTTTCTTAATCTTATAAGGTATGTTTCTGGAGTAATGGAACCGAAGAAGTACTTTACAGTGATATTATCCTGCTTGCAGAAGTGCAGTATCCCAAACTCTCTTATCTGGTAATCACCTGCTGTATACATTTCGGTCTCCAACAAGGATAGGTCCAGGAGAATGAGGTTACACTCTAGACAAGCATCCTGTTTCCATCAATAGAACCCTGTGACAGAGCAGATGTGCTTTCTACTGTCTTACTGATAGGCTGTTTTTCATAAACAGTCTAACTTTAGAGCCAGAATGGGGTCAGCAACCCAGCAGCCCAGAAATCATCTCCAGTTCAAATGAAATTAGCCAGTTCCATAAAGATTTTTCTGGCATAGTTTGTACTGCAAGTCTCTGTTCTCCTGGGGGGAAAGGATGACCTCACATCTTCTCATTATTCTTTCTTACCCTTAAGGTATTTCTTGTCATCTATTATCATATAAGTCCTGTGTTGTTAGTTACCCTTGATGTGCACATCTTATTGCCCCAACTACATTATATAGTCCTTAAGGGCAAAGCCTGATTCTTCCACTTCTTGGAACCTGCTATAGCATGCAGCCCATGCATATAGTTTGTATCAATAAAGGTTTGTTCATTTATTGAGCCATGGACACCTGTGTTCATTTCTTCTGTGAAACATTTGTCTTTATATATATATATATATATCTTCTATTTTAGTGGATCAAATAGCGTTGCAAGCTGCTGTGACTGCCAGAATTTCTCCATCAGATGAAAGGCAGGCTAATGTACTAGTTAAGAGAATTCATGGGCTTTAGAGAAAAAGGTACCTGAATTTAAATTTCAGTTCTGCCACTTCCTAGATATATGATCTCAGCCTCTCTGAACCTCAGTCTACTTACCTGTAAAATGCACATAACAAAAGTTATCTTATAGGATAATTGTGAGGCTTAAATCAAATAACTATGGTACAGTGCTTGACACACTCAATAAATGATAGTTAGTGTAATGTGGCTTTGTGGTACTTACTTTTATTCTTACACCTTTTGCTCAAATATTATTCAGGCTAGTGGACCCACTGTTTTCATCATGTTCTTTTAGCACAGTATTGTCATACCTATAGTTAAGAAACACTGATTTTATAGGACTTGGTTTCCCTTTATGCAAAAGGCAAATGAAATTAGTTACATAGACTTGTGTGGGGCAAAGGTGGTGCAAACAGGATAAAAGTGGTGATTTGTGAATGTTTATGACACCTTGCTTCAGGCAAACCCTCAAAGCTGAATTTTCAGGCTTTTTACTCAATGGAAAAACTATACTACAGGTGACAAGTCAATTGAAACTCAGTCATCTCCAACAAAACCACCTCATGATATATATAACACAAAGAAATAAAAGTGTGAAGCATAAAGCTTCATTTTGACTTTGTTCAATGTGCTTGGCCTACAGTCTGGAAGTTTAATCTATGGCCTCAGTTCATGGACTATTATTTCTGCCTGAAATGACTCTTTATCACTTTCATAACTATGAAAAATTTGTAACTCTGAGTACAACATATTTCTATTTAGTGAGAAGTCTAGACTGGTATCTAGACCTCAAGGTTGATATGCACCCATTTCTAAGATTTAAAAAGTCTTAATCGCTCACATTTAGGCAGAGCACGTTTTTATTTCCTGCTTCTCTAGCACTCTCAGATTACTAGGAGTCAAAGAAACAAGTAACTATTTATCTGATGAATTCCAAGATCATGTGGTCCATCCTCCAGTCTGCTGGTGAGCCTTCAGGCTAATGGCCCTCAAAAGATACCCAAGGAAAGAAGTTAGATCTCAGATGAGGAGGAATGACTTCTGGACCTCTGGAGGCAGAGAACTTGATTTCAGTCTCCTGCACTGTCCCTAATTATCAACAGTCCTTTAGAATGTCATCATGCCTCTAAGTCTCAACTTTTTCTGTAAAAGAGGAAGCAGGATGAGATGCTCGCTAAGGTCCCATGAGCTCTAAAATTCTATGGTTCAACAACAGTCCTCATGTCACATTCCAACACCTTAAAAACAATCCTTCCATCTACTTCATTCACAGCCATCATCTGCCCTTATCCCAGGGTCCTTCACAATGGAAAGTAGGCGGCTATGCCATGGGGAAAACACATCTCTTTTCATGATCTTCCCCAACACCCTTTCCTATAACCTGACAGCCAGAAGTAACTGTATAGCTGTGTGTAGCAGTACCTGGAATCAACAGGACATACAGCTATGTGTATGTGTGTGTTTCAGCATTGTTATAGCTCTCGATGAAACCGAAACTATGCATTGGGCTCCTGTGTTTCACATAGTGTTTTCTGGGGATTATGGTAAAGTTTATTTGAGTTTCAAGAAAGAGAGATCTGTTCAAGCTGATTCCAGAAATAATTAGTTTGGGCTTTTCTTAATGCAAAGATTCAGAGACCTCATAGAAATCCAAGACCTTGCCATCCAACCTCATAGGAACCACAGTAGGAAACAAAATCTTTTAGGATGCCAAAGGGCACATTCTCTGGCCCTACAGGTTCTCTGCATTCCCTGGTGCATCTTCTCTATATACATTTACCTTGTTCTTCCTTCTACCAACTGGTTTCTTCATGTTTACTCATAGCGTTTGCCTCCTCACGAGCTTGATTTAAATATCTTTTCCATTGGCTTTAGTTCTAATCCTCTTATCTCTCAATACCCCCATTCATCTTCTGACCCCACCATTGACTACCTTTTACTTTTGGTTTTCTAATTGCAAATGTTTGCAAGAGCAATTGTATTGGACTGCCACATCTTTTTTAAAGCCAAGCCACACAGGAAATTCATGGCTGCCCAACCCTGGCTAGACAGTCCAGAATCCAGTGCCCTCTCTTGGACCCATTTAATTGGACAAGATTTTTAAAATAGTTACTACCTATCAGAACTGTGCATGAAGTAGTCTTACTCAGATCGGGGTATAGGCAGGCAGGCATTTGAAGTTCACCAGATAGTTCCTATCTTGCATCAGCATTTTGCAAATACTCTGCAGGACTTTGCAGAGTAGACTTTCCTAAAAGGTAGCTCCCTGAGTCCAGAACCAAGGTTGTATATTTACTTTTTATATCCTTTCCTATGAAAACAACAACAAAAGGCTGAACTGATACACAGTGTAACAGTCATTTCTTGGGTAACTTATGTGTGTGATTGAGCAGATGTCTACACAACTCATAGTTACAATTTACCTCTAGAATCATTTAGTTTACCATTCCTCTTTTATTATCTGAGAACAGGTGTTAATGAACTACCTCTGAGGATTATTATTATTATTATTTTTTTTTTTTTTTTTCGGTACGCGGGCTTCTCACTGCTGCGGCCTCTCCCGCCGCGGAGCACAGGTTCCGGACGCGCAGACCCAGCGGCCATGGCCCACGGGCCCAGCCGCTCCGCGGCACGCGGGATCCTCCCGGACCGGGGCACGAACCCGCGTCCCCCGCACCGGCAGGCGGACTCCCAACCACTGCGCCACCAGGGAAGCCCTCTGAGGATTATTTTTAAGGACACCTAACAAAATATTGTAAAGCTGCTTAATAAATGCTGCTACATATTGTATAGTGGCATTTTCATATTAATACCACAAATAATAGCTCTTTTAAGCATCTTACACCTTTTTTATTTTTTTATGTCCAAAGAGACTTGGTTGAGAAACTGACACCTACTTTCTGAGAAATGCGATATTTTTACACTACACTAGGGTTTTCATAAATCCTCAGCTATAACTCTATAATGTGTTTTATACCATCAACTCCCACATCATTCCTATATTATTATAAAATCCAAGTGACTACACTATAAATTTTAAGACATGGACTTTGAAACCCTCAACTTTCCTGTCATCAGGGCTTCAGGTATTTTAAGAAACCAATCAAGACTGGCAGGAAAGAGAGAGGAAAACAGAGGATAATTCAGGCATATTTTTTCCCCTAGAAAAGGAAAAGAACATCTTTGCCAAAAGGCTGTATGAAAGGAAGACAGACAAATAGAGGGGAAATTTGTGTTTTAGTTCTGCAAATCCTCCCAAATATTTTAAGTCTTAGTTTAAATGTTAAAATTTAAAGTCTATGTAGTTTTAAAATATACACACTACTTTATGTAAAATAGATAACCAACAAGGACCTACTGTATAGCACCGGGAACTATACTCAATATCTTATAATAAACTATAATGGAAAAGAATCAAAAAAGAATAGATATGTATATCTGAATTACTTTCACTATACACCTGAAACTCACACAACTAACACAGCATTGTAAATCAACTATATATTTCAATAAAAACTAATTAATTAATTAATTTTTAAAAGTAAAGTCTGTATAATCTTATAAAGTGTGCTCAGGGAAATTTAAAATTTCCCAGGTAGACTCAGGAAAATCTTAAGAGATTTTCTGCCAAAATATCTGAAGTAGTAAAACCCTTCAGACTCCCTTGAATTGAAGAGCCATTTGAGTACAAGAGTCTCCTCCAGCTCTCAGAATTTCTGGAGGGCTGTCTGGAGATGCCTGCCGCAGGCACTTCACCAGTCATCACGGAGGGGCAACCAGGATTGGCTCAACTGTCTTGAGGCTCTTCCAAGGAATCAAGATGGCCAAGCTTTTGTTTTATCTTGTTGTTGTTTTTTTTTAATATGAAGTATTTACAGAAAATCCTGATACATAAAAATAAAATATAAAATGTTATTCTTTTGAGAAGAAAGAAAAAAATTTCAAGATAACATCAGCTATTTTGCCTGTTAAAAGTGCTAGTGCTCTCAATTTTTGAATCCACCACACAAACAACCCAATCTTCTAAACCTTCTCTGCTTACCATTACCCCATAATTTAATTCATGTTCAGAATTATCTCACTGAGAAATGTCCATATCCTCAGAAATCCAAGAAAGATGTAATTAGGCTTGCTGTACTCTCTATATTATAGCATGGACACCTTTTATTACCATGATATGAGTTTGATTTTATAAGCTCTCCAGAGACTTGAATTATCCTTGTCTGAACAGCCAGCTGCCTATAACATAGGCTGCTTACCCAGTAAAGAAAGTAGTCAGCTTTTCAACTCAATTTTTCTCATTTTTTAAATAAGAAGACTATATATATTTATTTATTTATTTATTTATTTTAAAAGAGATAACACTTGAACCAAGGAAGTAAAGACTTGGACACAGAAAACTACAAAATTGAAAGAAATTGAAAAAAAATAAATAAAGGCAGATCCCCTGTGTTTAGGAAATAGGAATGTGAATAGGAAAACTTAATATTGCTAAATTGTTAATGCCACTCACAAAGTGATTTGTAGATTAAATGTAATCTCTATCAAAATTCCAACTGCCTTTTTGCAGAAATGGAAAGGACAATTTCGAATTCATATGGAATTGCAAGGAGCTTCAAATTACTAAAACAATATTTGGAAAGAAAAACAAAGGTGGAGGATTCAAATTTCTCAATTTCAAAATTTACTGTAAAGCTGCCATAAACAAAATACTGTATAATAGCATAAAGACCAGTGGAATAGAACTGACAGTCCAGATATAAAGCCATACATTGATGGCAAACTGATTTTTTACAAGAGTGACAAATCCATTCAATAGGGAAAGAAGAGTCTCTTCAGCAGATGTTGCTAAGACAACTGGATTTCCACATGCCTAAGAATGAAGGTGGATTCTGATTTCACATAATATACAAAAATTCTACACAAAATGGATCAATGACCTAAATATAAGAGCTAAAGCCATAAAACCCTTAGAAGAAAACATATGGATAAATCTTCATGACCTTGTATTTGACCATGGCTACTTACATATTACACCAAAAGCATGAGCAACAAAAGAAAAAAATAATAAATTGAGCTTCATCAAATTTTAAAACTTTTTGCATTAAAAGACACAAGAAAGTGAAAAGACAACTTACAGAATCAAAGAAAGTATTTTCTAAATAGTATATCTGATAAGGGTTTAATATTCAGAATATATAAAGTACTCCTCCAACTCAACAGAAAAAGACACAAGCACAATTTTTAAAAATGGGCAAAGACAAAAATAATGGGCAAAGGACTTTAATAGACATTTCTCCAAAGAAGATATAGAAATGGCCAATAAGCACATGAAAAAATGCTCAACATCATTAATCATTAGGAAAATGCAAATCAAAACCATAATGAAAAACCATCTTTATACTTACTAGGATAGCTATAATAATTATTTTTAAAAAGAACAAGTGTTGCTGAGGATATGGAGAAATTGGAATCCTCATACATTGCTGGTGGGGATATAAATTGGTACAGCTACTGTAAAAAATGATAGGATGGTTCCTCAAAATGTTAAACACATAATTACCATGTGACTCAACAATTCTACTGCTAGCTCTATAACTAGAAGAATTAAAGCAGGAAATCTAACAGATACTTATAAGCAAATATTTATTGCAGCATTATGCACAACAACTAAAATGTGGAAACAACCCAAGTGTCAAATCAGCAGATGAATGGATACAGAAAATGTTTCACATACTTAAAATAGAATATTATTCAGGCATTAAAAGGAATGATGTTCTAACACAAGCTGGAACATAATGAACCTTGAAAATATTGTGCTGAGTGAAATAAGCCAGACATAAAAGGACAAGGGGTATATGATTCCACTTACATGAAATATCTAAAATAGGCAAATTCATAGTAACAGGAAGTGGATTAAAAGTTACTAGACATTGTGGGGATGGGAGGCTGGAAAGTTAATGGTTACAGAGTTTCTGTTTAAGATGAGGGAAGAGATATGGGAACATATGTATATGTATAACTGATTCACTTTGTTATAAAGCAGAAACTAACACACCATTGTAAAGCAATTATACCCCAATAAAGATGTTAAAAAAAAATTAATAAAATTTTTAAAATAAAAAATAAATGTTTGCAGAGGTGGTTCATTATAAGTCTCTCTACTTTTGTGTATGCTTGAAATTTACCATGATAAAAAAAAAAGATATATGATCATGATAGTTACACAGCATTGTGAATATAATTAATACCACTGAAATGTGCACTTGAAAATGGTTAAAATGAAAAAAAATTATGTTATTTACGTTTTACCTCAATGAAAAAGTAAAAAAAGAAGTTAATACTACTACAGATCCAGTTAACCAAGAAACTGATATGCCTCAGTATAATTTGGTTCCTTTTGAATTAGTCTTCAAAAGTTATCAATCTCTGTTTAATCTAACCTTGCTTTTTACAGAACGTTGAAAGGGTCACTTTTTACCACTCACCTAGAATTTTATATTATGTCAAAATCCCTTCTAACACTGTTCTAGGATTTCAGTCCAGATTGAAGTTAAGTGACCTCCTAGTAGCATGTACTCAACTTTCAGCTGGTTTTTGTTTCCTCAAGTATTTGTATGCTGTTTTGATGTATGTCAGCCACCAACACGTCCCCACTCATTTAACAGAGTTAAATAAAAGTATGGCCATCTATCCACTCTTTTTGACTTTTCTGCTCCTGTCTTTCCTATTTTTCCAGTCACCAAAAGAAGTAAAAAGAACAAAATGAGTATGAAATAAGTTCCCTTGTCACTGGGACCCTCTGTGATTAACTGTTTGACAATCATAATGTTTCTCTCCTGTTTCACATCAGGCCTTGACATCTCCATTCCAGCAAGAATCGCAAGCTGTTAGATGGTACTTTAATTGGCTAGTAATTTAAATACATAAATACCCACTACGTTCATGCAGAGAAACTCTGCTTCTTGTTACAGCATGTGTACGTACCAAAAAGAAAATAAATAAATAACTCTACCATATAAATGTTAAGTAATACTTAAACACAACATAGTGAGGATACTTAAGTAACATTTATTTCTTTATTATACATAGAATTTTTTAATATATAAAATTAAAAATATCATAAAGTATAAAGAAGGAAATTAAAATCCTCAAAAAAACCTTACTACCCAGAAAGGAACAAGACTAATATTTAGGTATGTTTATTTAAGTTCTTTTCTGTACTCACACATACACACATAACTGGGATCAGAAAGAATTTTTATCTCATTATAAAAATCATTCATTATATAAAATTTGTAAAATATAATAAATTAAGGATAACAAAATTATTTTTATTATTATCATTCAGATGTAATAATTGTTACATTTTTGCTATGTATACTTCCTGATTTTTTCTATTAATAAAGTTTTGACTATAGAACACATAAATGTTAATTATCTAAATTTTAAAAATATAGAATGTTATTAAGAAAATGTATCACTGGTGTATATACTTCTTGAAATATAGACATAGCTACAACAATATTATTTTAAAGAGATTCTAATAAACTCAAAATGGAGTAAAGACCTAAATGTAAGGCCAGACACTATCAAACTCTTAGAGGAAAACATAGGCAGAACGCTCTATGACATAAATCACAGCAAGATCCTTTTTGACCCACCTCCTAGAAAAATGGAAATAAAAACAAAAATAAACAAATGGGACCTAATGAAACTTAAAAGCTTTTGCACAGCAAAGGAAACCATAAACAAGACAAAAAGACAACCCTCAGAATGGGAGAAAATATTTGCAAATGAAGCAACTGACAAAGGATTAATCTCCAAAATTTACAAGCAGCACATGCAGCTCAATATCAAAAAAACAAACAGGCCAGTCCAAAAATGAGCAGAAGACCTAAACAGACATTTCTCCAAAGAAGATATACCGATTGCCAACAAACACATGAAAGGATGCTCAACATCACTAATCATTAGAGAAATGCAAATCAAAACCACAATGAGGTATCACCTCACACCACTCAGAATGGCCATCATCAAAAAATCTGCAAATAATAAATGCTGGAGAGTGTGTGGAGGAAAGGGAACCCTCTTGCACTGTGGTGGGAATGTAAATTGATAGAGTCACTATGGAGAACAGTATGGAGGTTCCTTAAAAAACTAAAAATAGAACGACCATATGACCCAGAAATCCCATTACTAGGCATATACTCTGAGAAAACCATAATTCAAAAAGAGTCATGTACCACAATGTTCATTGCAACTCTATTTACAATAGCCAGGACATGGAAGCAACCTAAGTGTCCATCGACAGATGAATGGATAAAGAAGATGTGGCACATATGTACAATGGAATACTACTCAGCCATAAAGAGAAATGAAATTGAGTTATTTGTAGTGAGGTGGATGGACCTAGAGTCTGTCATACAGAGTGAAGTAAGTCAGAAAGAGAAAAACAAATACCACATGTTAACATATATATATGGAATCTAAAAAAAAAAAAATTGTTCTGAAAATCCTAGGGGCAGGACAGGAATAAAGTCACAGATGTAGAGAATGCCTTGAGGACACGGGGAGGGGGAAGGGTAAGCTTGGACGAAGTGAAAGTGGCATGGACATATACACACTACCAAATGTAAAACAGATAGCTAGTGGGAAGCAGCCACATAGCACAGGGAGATCAGCTTGGTGCTTTGTGACCATCTAGAGGGGTGGGATAGGGAGGGTGGGAGGGAGACGCAAGAGGGAGGAGATATAGGGATATATGTATATGTATAGCTGATTCACTCTTTTATAAAGCAGAAACTAACACACCATTGTAAAGCAATTATATTCCAATAAAGATGAAAAGAAAAAAAAGAGATCTACATAAGTCACTTAGCAATAGAAGGTGACTATTTTCTCATGTCATCAAATATTCTGCTGCTTAAATGTTAATATTTATATAAAATTTTATAGTCTATATCTATCATAATATAATTATCCTATCTTAGGCTATTTAATTGAGCTATCTTCTGTTCAAATTATGAGGGTACCAATTGTTTTGCACCCTCATCAAAAATAAGAATTATTATTATACTTTTAAATCTTCACTAATTTGATAGACAGAAAATGATGTCTTGTTTTACTTTTTAATTTACCATGGTTTGATTATTAGTGATTTTAACCTTTTTTAACATATATGGTGATCATTTGTTTTACTTTTGTGAAGCGCCATTTTGTGTCTCTTACCCATTTTCCCTTATTTTTTCTATTGAATTGTAATAACTTTTTCTCTACGAAGTTATGAATGCTTCCTCTTTCATAAAAATGAAACAAATGTTACAAGCTCGTTGTTTTCATTTTAAATTTGTTTGTAGATTTTTAAATGAAATCAAATCTACCATTTTTTTTCCATTTAGCCTTCTTTTATAATTACATAGTTCTTCCCTGCTTTTCAGTTCTTTAAATTTTCACCTATATTTTTTAATAGTTTTTGTTTTCCTATTTAACTCTGAATATATCTGTAATTCAATTTGGTATATTATTTGATGTAAGCAATTGAGCTTCCTAATTTTTCCAACTGTTTAATACCAATAATCAAGTTATTGGAATGTCTACACTTTTTTGAAATGCTAGCTTTGTCATATACTAAATGTTATATTGATATATATTTGATTTGGTCTGCTTCTGGACTTTCTTTTCCATTCCATTGATAGGTTTATTAACACTGCATTGTTATAATTACTGTTACTTCATAAACATCCTAATGTCTCTCAGTTCAAGTGGTCTCTTTTGTTTCTTCTTCAAAATTTTTTTTGCCAACATTATATTATTAAGTTTTCAAAACAATTTAAACTCATTTTACTATAGTCTGGAAAATTTCCCCTCAAGAATAACATAAAACTTTTAGTTCGTTTTATGACCTTGAACAAGATATCCAAAACTTAACTTTCCACATGATGATCTTTAAGAATCTCCTTTCTGTGCTATTCTTTAGATCTACACAAAAAGAGATTTTTACCATTTTTCAGAAAGCAACTCTAACAAGAGCCAAAAGAGCATCCTAGTTAATTACATGCTTATACTGATTATACATGCAAAAAAACAATGATGCTTCTGACTCTGACCTTTACCTATATGTGGATAAGATTGAACAGATCAGTAAGTAGTGATTCTCTTAAGATCCTCAGCTGCAATTTCTAAATTTCGGTAGAACAATGAAATTCTGTGTAGTTAAAGAGTCCCAATATTTATGGTGGTGGTGGATCATTAGTGGCTGTAAGTTCTCTGAAACTTGAAGTTTTGATTCAGGGTCCTTAGCAATTTCATGTAAGTTCTTTAGGAATCCTGCTGCCATCTATCCTTTGCAAGTACCCAGCCTAGAAGAACCAGGCTCTACAGAGCATTGCTTTAAGTAAATTAATCTGACAAGAAAGCCTCAGAAGTAGAAATATACACGAAACCTTCACTACTATCACTTACAGAGAGTTTTCTCTTTGACTGTATGTGAATTCTTTACATTGTCCTTTGATTCTTTTTGGTTTCCTTTTCTAAAAAGGGCAAAATTTTTGCAGTTACATTCAGTGACTAGAAACTCTAAGTTTCTAAATTTGTATCTTGCAACTTCTTTCCCAATCTTACAACATGGCAACTAAGTGTTTGTTAGTTGACTTTTTCAAGGTAAATTTTTTGCTATATGAATAGTTTATTTTTGAAAGATGAATTGCATTTCCAAAATTTCAGAAATCAATGATAAGGGTTATAATGCTTAAAGCACCATAGAGAAAAATAAGTCCTCTTTTTCGTTCAGACTCTACTACCTCAATGTAGAGGTAGTAGAGTCCGAACTACCAAGGATTGAGGTGTCCAAAACCTCAGTCTTTCCCTTCTTCCTCTTTTGGCTACAGAAAAAAGGCATTTCATTCCTTGAGATCCTTTTTAGTTTGCCTGTATGTGAAGGAAAGGAGCTTCTTCAAGAATCTACAAGCTTGACCCATTTATTCATGTGTCCATTCATCAAATATTTATTGAATATTTGCATTATACTAGATATCATGCTAAGAATTGAATTGTAATTTTTGTGATAATCTTTGATTTGTAATACTGGAGCATGCTAATATGAAGTCTACAATTTGGGTCTAAGGAAAAAACAGAGAAATTAAAATAGATTTTAATATATCCACTGTGACCATTTATAGCAAGCTTTCTCTAGAATCATTTTCAGCATTTATCTCTTGAGCTTCTCTTATTTGTCTAACTTTCAAAAAGTGAAAATATATTTACTGTTAGATTCAGAAAGTGTAATTTCTACTGGTAGTCGCTGTGACATTTACCTGCTAAAGTCTATCTTCTCAATGCACTGCTTCATCTCCTGGACTATTCTCTACCTCCCATCCTAACTTAATATACCTGACTCGGGATATAAGATGTCATATTAAAAGGACCAGTTAACAATTATGCTTTCATGACCTATGCTAATAGAAATGTTGAAAGGCATTGTTCATAAAGGAAGAAAAGGACACCACATGGGAACTTGGATCAAGAAAGAAAGGGAGTGGGAAGGAGGGAGGAAGGGAGAGAAAAGAAAGAAAGAAAGAAAGAAAGAAAGAAAGAAAGAAAGAAAGAAAGAAAGAAAGAAAGAAAGGAAGGAAGGAAGGAAGGAAGGAAGGAAGGAAGGAAGGAAGGAAGGAAGGAAGGAAGAAAGAAAGAAAGAAAGGAAGGAAGGAAGGAAGGAAGGAAGGAAGGAAGGAAAGAAGGAAGAAAGAAAGAAAGGGAAAGAAGGGGAGAAAGAGAGGAAGGAAGGAAGGGAGAAAAGTTCTGAAATGACAAATATGTGTTGCATATAAAACTCTCTTTTTTGATCATTTTAAAATTTTCATTAAAGTTCAGTGACTAGGTAAAGCAATGTATTCCTGTAGCATATGTAAAAGTAAAAGGAATGATTAAAATAACACAAAGGATGGGAGGGTGAGAGAGGAGAAATGGAAGTATACTATAATAAGGGTTATATATCATAACTAAGAAAATATAGGACAAATAGAAAACAAATAGCAAAATGGTATATTTAAGCACATAATATTAAAAAGTACAACTAATTACACTAATTATCAATGATCTGGACTCCTACCCAGACTCCCTCCCCAGCCCCACCTCTTTCCTGGGCAACCTAAGAGGTCCTCCTAAGAGGACCAGGACATGGAGAAGCAGAGGTTGATCTAGCTCCACGTGCTCAGGTCTCCTAGTCACCCAGCTGCAAATCAACCTCTAAGTCAATCCTTTCCTTCTGCTCTTGAAGGCAGCACCTAGGGACTCTGTGTCCAACAAGTTGATAGGAGACCTGAGAAGCCCATCAGATGTGAAAATAAATAGCTACATCCTGCTATGAGGCTTATAATAGGGGAATCACTAGAGTGGCATGACCAGAAGTTTGGGCTTATTTTTGTATATTTTCCAAAGGATTTTAACCAGGTATAATTATACAAACCAGCTCATGAATATACAAAAGAAGACCTAGGCTTCCCATTAAACAGTTGGCAGATTATTTCAATAGACATTTCTCCAAGGAATACTTACAAATGAACAAAAAGCATATGAAAACATGCTTAACATCATTAGTAATCAGTAATGTAAATCAAAATTGCAATGAGATACCACTAGTACCCACTAGCATAGTTATAATTATAAAAGGCTGATATGTACAAATGTTGGTGAAGATGTAGAGAAGTTGTAACCCTCATACTCTGACGTTGAGGCTGTAAGTGGTGCAGCCACTTTGGATAAAATTTTGGCAGTTCCTCAAAAGCCAATCATAGAGTTATCATATGACCCAGGAATTCCACTCTGAGGTGTACGTCCAAGAGAAAAAAAACATATATCTACACAGAAATTTGTACATGAATGTTCATATTACTAGTATTCATAGTAGCCAAAAAGTAAAAACAACATAAATGTCTATTAACTGATGAATGTACAAGTAAAATGTGGTAAATCCATATGGTGGAATATTATTCACCTCTAAAAACTAATAAATTATTGACACATCTAACACATGACCGAAACTTGAATACATGCTAATTGAAAGCAACCAGTCCAAACAGCCACATATTCTATAATTCCACTTATATGAAATGTCCAGAATAGGCAAATCCACAGAGACAGTAATTGGATTGGTAGTTGCCAGGGGCTTGGTGGGAGAAAACATGGGAAGTGATTTTAATGGACTTGAGGTTCCTTGTTGGGTGATAAAAATGTACTAGACTTCGATAATGGTTGCACAACTTTTGAAAATATATTTTGAAATGCTGAAATACTGAATTCATTTTTTTTTTTTTTTTTTTTTGCTTGCGGCACGCAGGCCTCTCACTGTTGTGGCCTCTCCTGTTGCGGAGCGCAGGCTCAGCGGCCATGGCTCACGGGCCCAGCCGCTCCGCGGCATGTGGGACCTTCCCGGACCGGGACACGAACCCGTGTCCCCTGCTTCGGCAGGCGGACTCTCAACCACTGTGCCACCAGGGAAGCCCTGAATTCATTTTTACAGGTGAATTTTTAAAGGTGAATTTTATCTCAATAAAATTATAAAAAAGCAAGAAACATGAAGAGGATATAGATGCTGGAGTTGGCAGGCATAGACTGTGAAACAGATATTTTTAATATGCTTAACAAAACAGATGGCAATAGGAAATCTATTTTTTAAAAAAAGAATAGAATAGAAATTCTAGAGCTAAAAAGTAAACTTTAACTAAAACTAATACTTCATAGGTGAGTGAAACATTTAACCACAGCAAAAGAAAGGACTAGTGAAATGGGAGATATATCAACTGAAAATATCCAGATCAATACACAAAGAAAAAATGATAGAAAATTCAGAAGTGAGGAAAAGAAATATGAGGTATGGTAGAAAATTCAAATAAATTTAACTGGAATCCCAGAAAAAGAGAAATGGGCAAATGTGCAAGAAACAATATAAAAAGAGACACTGATCAAAAAATTTTTATACTGAAAAAAGGCAGCAAACATTACATGGAAGAATCTCTGCAAATCCCAGGCAAGATAAAGACAAAGTAAATAACATTTAGGCCAATCAGAGTGAAATTTCTGGAAGAAAAAGATAAAGAAAAAATTTTAAAAGCGTTAAAACAAAAAAGACACATTACTTTCAAAGGAGCAACAATAGGACTAAAAATTGACTGTTATAAACAAATATTGGAGACAGAAGAAAATAGACTGATATCATTAAGGTGCTAAAAAAATACCAGCTAGTTTTCTAGGTAGCCAAGGTAATGGGTATGGTGTAAATCTGAATCTCGTATTATATCCCCTCAAGAAAATTAATAACAATAATAACAAAACAATTGTATTATCTCATGAAATTAATATAATTAGGAAACCTAGAAGTTTCCAATCACCTGTAAGTAGGAAAATAAACACCAGATCACAATGAGCTACTTTCCAAGTTACTGCTGCAAACTTTCACTAAAACCAAATGCAACTCACACACACACACAAATGTACAAAAGGGAGAAGAATAGAAATAACATCAGACCTAAAATTAAAGTGAGTCAATCTTTAAAATGAGAATATCCTCCCCAAGTGTGAAAGGAATAGAAACGCATATAAAACCACAGGGAAAAAACTCAAAAAGTTCATGTGAGACTTGAGGACATAGTCTTGAAACGATAACACTTTGGACGAGAAGAGGGTAAAAAGAAAGGAAAAGGGCCCTTCGAAGAGCACCTGGTAAAGGGGGAAGAAAAGAGGGGAAAATAAAACATCTCATAAGGCAAAATATATCACGCAATTTAACATTACAGGACACACAATCCTTTCCTCCGAAACTCATCTCCACAAAACAAAGACTATCTATAAAGAACTATACTTCACTACACTAGCAGAAGTGGATGATCTTAAACTATGAATCTTATAGAACTATCAAACTACCAGTCCTCTCCATGGGAAAACTCAGAAACAGACTTCATCTATTGAAAATTACCACAAAAATAAAACATAAAAGGAGAATAAGAATAAGAAGCTAATGAAAACCATCACTGCCCTAAAAAGAGAGAAAAAAAGAAAGAAAGAAAATTATGATGCAAAAGGAAATTAACACAGCACTTTAAACTAAATTAAAATATCAACACACAAGTATTTGGGGACATAGGGAAAAAACTTAGAATAGAAACGGAAACACGAAAATGGGCAGGAATGAAGTAAAAGTCAGTTGAATAAGGAAAACTAGAGAAGAAAAAGACAAAAAATAATGTTATTTTTTACATGATATATGCTCTTTCTTTGTATTTTATGATCTGACAAAGTCAAAATTAGGCAACTCATATATAAAAGGAAATAAGGACAATAATAAGGGTATAAGTACAAAGATAACTAATAGAACAGAAATACAAACTTTTCTATATGCCAACAAATTTTATAAAGAATATTTTAAACATCATATAGAGAAAGAAATATGACAAAGGTAATATAATGTGCATAATATTTGTCATTATTGTCATAATAATGACAAATGGAAATAGGCTTAACTATATTAAATGAAAAGGATTTTTAATTTAGCTGATAAAGACCAATTATTTTCCATATGCGCAAGATATGCCCAAAACAGAATGATTCAGAAAGGCTTAAATTAAGGGAATGAACAAAGGTATAAGTTAATGGAAACAACAGAAAAACAAGGATAGTGTTACTGATATCAAACGAAGTAGAATACAGACCTACATCATTGAAACATAACAAGGAATGATACTTTTTTAATAATAAAAGGCAAGATTCACATGAAGGTATAAGTATTATAAATATCTACAGCAAATAACACAGCAGCCAATTATATGAAGCAAAAAATTAATTTAAATGCAAGAAAACATAGAAACAAAATAGGAGGAGGCTTTAACATACTCCTCTCAGTACAAAGCAGACTGAGTAAACAAAAATTGTTATAGAGAATCTAATGATATAGTCAGTAAGTAAATCTCATGAATATAAAGAAAAATATATATAATTCTCTCTCTCTCTGTGTATATATATATATATATATATGGCAGAATTTTTACCCTGGTAAAATTCACTTTCTGGAAGAAATTCACTTTCTGGAAGATTTCACTTTCTTCTAAAGTGAACATTCATGAAAACTGCTGTGTATGAGGTTATGAAGAAAACATTAGTAATTTTCATAATTTAGAATTCTCACAATGAACACTCTCATATCACAGTGCAGTAAAACTCAGATTTAGTAACAAAAGTTTTTAAATTAACTTCCTAACAGTTAATTTAAAAACTTCCATTAAACAACTCTTAGATGAGAGTGAAACTACAAAATGAAATTACAGAATATCTAAAAAAATGATAACAAAACACTGCATAACAGATTTTGTGGGATATATTTTAATCAGTGCCCAGAAAAAAATCTATAACCTTAAATATATATATATATGAATAAAAATAAATAAATTCCCAGCTCAAGAAGTTAGGGAAAAAAACCCAAAATGTACTAAACACACACACACACACACACACACACACACACACACACACACTCACAGAGGAAAGGAAATAATAAAGATAAAAGTGGAATTAATACAGATTAAAAAAAGAGCAAATTTAATTAAAAATCAAAATTTCAGGTTTTTAAAACAAATAACTATCTTATTTAATCAAAAAAAGATAAAAGGGCAATATATAACATGAGAAATGATACAAGGGAAACAACATAGAAATGGGACAAAAATAAAAAGAAATATAAGAAAAAATAATAAATTTACAATTATAGTTGGAGACTATAATATGTTTCCTTTTTTATAAATTTATTTATTTAGTTTTGGCTGTGTTGGGTCTTTGTTGCTGTGCATGGGCTTTCTCTAGTTGCAGCGAGTGGGTGGCTACTCTTCATTGCAGTGCACAGGCTTCTCATTGCAGTGGCTTCTCTTGCTGCGGAGCACAGGCTCTAGGTGAGCAGGCTTCAGTAGTTGTGGCACGTAGGCTCTAGAGCACAGGCTCAGTAGGTGTGGCTCAAGGCTTCGTTGCTCTGCAACATGTGGGATCTTCCCTGACCAGGGCTTGAACCTGTGTCCCCTGCATTGGCAGGTGGATTCTTAACCACTGTGCTACCACAGAAGTCCTAAACATGCTTCTTTTAGTAACTGATTTAAGAAGCAGACCAAAAATCACTAGAGGAATAAAGAATAAAATATTTGAAAACATGATTAACAAATTCACCTAATTAACATTAATAGAATCCTGCATCCAACATCTGCATGAAACACATTGTTTCAAGTGTAAACTGAACATTTACCAAAATTGACCATATGTTGAACTATAAAGCACAAGTCTCAAAAATTTTCAAAGCATTAAAATTATACATAGTGTGTTCTCCAGCAACAGTGGAATTAAACTAGAAATAAAAACAAAAAATAACTGGAAAATCCCCAAATGTTTGTAAATCAGCCAATATATTCCTACTTAACCAATGTGTCAAAATAGCCATCTTAAAGGAAATTTTTAAAATATATTAAACTGGGGCTTCCCTGGTGGCACAGTGGTTGAGAGTCCACCTGCCGATGCAGGGGACGCAGGTTCATGCCCCAGTCCGGGAAGATCCCACATGCCCAGGAGCGGCTGGGCCCGTGAGCCATGGCCGCTGAGTCTGCGTGTCCGGAGCCTGTGCTCCGCAACGGGAGAGGCCACAACAGTGAGATGCCTGCGTACCGCAAATATATATATATATATATATATATATATATATATATATATATATATATATATTTATATATTAAACTGAATGAAAGTAAAAACGTAATGAATCAAATTTTATGGGATGAATTTAGAGCTAAGCTTAGATGGAAATTTAGTAAGTCCTTAAACACATACGTAAGGGAAAAAATATGCCTGATCTAAGTATCAATCTCAAGGAGCTTGGAGAAAAAAAGAGCAAATCAAACAAAAATTAGTAAAGGAGAAAAGAGCACAAGCTGATGGATTTTTTTTTTTAATACATTGAGGAAAATCAAGAGGAGCAAAATTTCTTTGTTTGTTTTTAAGACTAATAAAATTGATAACCCCTTAGCAATATCAATCAAGAAAAAACAAAAGGAAAGAAAGGCATAAATTACCAGTATCAGGAATGAAAAGATAAACATATGATAGGTTCTATAAGTTTTACAGACTTTAAAAATAATAAGGGAATATTATGAATAATTCTAAGCCAGTAAATTTGAAAATTTTGAATGAAATAGATAAAATGCTTGAAAAATACAACTCTGTACTCACAAAGATAACTTCAGGCCCATATGGCTTGTTGGTGAATTTTCCTAAGCATTAAAGTAAAACATAATATTAATTTGATTATGTATTTTAAATAGTTTCCTGAGAAAATAAAAAGAAGAAACACATACAAACTAACTTATTCTATGGTTTCTTGATACTAAAACTAGACAAGAAACTTAAAGGAAAGGAAAATTTCAATTACAAAATAGGCCAATAGCTCTTATAAAAGTAGATGTAAAATATCCTATATAAAATATAATCAAATCCAAAAATATAGAAAAGGAAAATGCATTATTTATTCTAGATGTGTATGATTGATCAAACTTTTGAGAATCAATATAATTCACCACATCATCAGATAAAGGAGAAAAATCATGATTTTCTCAGAATTTGGATAAATGCATTTAATAAAATACAATACCTAAGCATAATTAAAAAAAAAACTTTTGGCAAACTAGAAACAGTTGGAAACTTACATAATCTGATAACACATATGCACAAAAAAGCCAACAGCAAATACCTCCCTAATGATGAAATATTAAAAGCATTTCAAGACAGAATGCTCACCAATTCTATTTATCATTGTAGTAGAGGTTTTGCTAGACCAATAAAGTAAGAAAAGATAAAAATTAGAATGGAATGGGCTTCCCTGGTGGCGCATTGGTTGAGAGTCCGCCTGCTGATGTGGGGGACACGGGTTCGTGCCCCCATCCGGGAAGATCCCACATGCCACGGAGCGGCTAGGCCCATGAGCCATGGCCGCTGAGCCTGCGCGTCTGGAGCCTGTGGTCCACAACGGGAGAGGCCACAACAGTGAGAGGCCCGCGTACCGCAAAGAATAAAAACATGACAAAGCTTCCATGAGCGTTATTGATGCAAAGATAGACAACAGACCAGTAGAATACAAGACAGAAACCAGAAAGAGACTTATATACGGTTGCTTAAGACCGAGTTGCCACCGCTATTCAATGAGAAAGGATGGTATAATATTTTTAATAAATAATGTTCACTAAATTGGATATTCATTGTCAAAGTTTTCCCCCTACCTCACGTTATATATAAAAACAATCAATTCTAGGTGGGATATAAATCTGAATATGAACATCTTCATGACTTAGGAGTAAGCAGAGATTTCCTAATCAGGACAAAAATTGTCAACAATAAAATGAAGAATGATAAACTTCATTAAAATTAAGTACTTCTGGTTTCCAAAAGGTATTAAATATTTTGAGAGATTTTTGAAATGCATGTATCTGACAAAGGACTTGTACCTAGAATATATTTTTAAATTCCTATGACTGATATGGAAAAGGTAATCAACTCAATAGAAAAAAATGGGCAATAGACTTGAACAGATATTTCACCAAAAAAGGATATCAAAGGGCTAATTAGTATTAGAAAAGGTCCTCATTGTGAGTAGTCATCAGAAAATGCAAATTGAAACCACAACAAGATTCTACTACATACCCACTAGTATGACCACAATCTTACAAAATGACAGTATGAAGTGTTGGACCAGATGCGGAATATCTAGAAGTCTTATAAATTTCTGATGATCATATAAATTCACACAAATACTTTAGAAATCCATAGCAGTACTTATTAAAACTGAATATATGTATCTTCTATGACCAAGCAATTCTACTCTTAAGCATATGCCCAACAGAAAGGTATACAGGGCTTCCCTGGTGGCACAGTGGTTGAGAGTCCGCCTGCCGATGCAGGGAACACAGGTTCGTGCCCCGGTCTGGGAAGATCCCACATGCCACGGAGTGGCTAGGCCCGTGAGCCATGGCCGCTGAGCCTGAGCGTCCGGAGCCTGTGCTCCACAACGGAAGAGGCCACAACAGTGAGAGGCCCGCGTACCACAAAAAAAAAAAAGAAAGGTATACATATATGCTACAAGAGACATGCATGAGAATGTTCATAGCAGTGTTAATAACCCAAAACTAGAAGCAACCCAAATGTTAATTACCAGTAATATGTAATAATACATTGTGGCATACTCATGAAATGAAATAATATACAATGAAAATAAACTGTTGCTATATGCTACAGCATGAGTGAATCTTATAAACATAATACTGAGTTAAAGAAGGCATGCACAAAAGAAGACATACTGTATGGTTTCATTAACGTAAATTTTAAAGCAGGCAAATCTAATAGAAGGTGTTAAAAGTCAAAATATGTTGTTATTGGGGAGGGGAGTAAATAATGACTATGGAGGGACAAGGAGCTTCTGAGGTGCTGGTAATATTTTGTTTCTATTCTGATATTCATTCTGAGTGGTAATTATATTAATATGTTCACTTTGTAAAATTTCATTGAGCTCTACACTCACAATCTGTGTGAACATATAAATACATGTATTTATATATTCCCAGTATCTATAATTATCCATGTTTGTTAATATATATAAACAAGTATCCATGTGTACATATGTATAAATATGCTTACCCAAAAAAAAGGATTCCAAAGACGAAATAATAGGCATAGTAAATACCCTCCTAGGAGGTATTTATGCTTTATATGGCCAAATTGATAACCCAGAAGGTTGTCAGATACAGTACAATCTAGCCCTGACCCACGACAGACATTGTTAAACAATCGTATTACTCTTTTCCATTGATCTTTGTAGCAGTCAAACAACCTTAAACATGCAGTCCCAGCGGCCACTGCCAACATTGGAAAATGAAGTGAAATCTATTGCCATTCCTGGCCAAAGCATAAAAAGAAATCATTAACACCAGATTCAAACTCTGTAGTAATATTAGGTTGACAGAAAGATTTGAATTCTAAGACCTTAGTATGCCTCTGATCACTCTGGCACCCATTTCTGCCCCAGAATAAGGCCGGCTTTGCCCTGAAGCTATAGTAAATTTCCAGGCCTGACATTCTGAACTTCAGAGCTCAGGCCCATCATTTTTGTAAAAGGTCCTATTAGAATAACCTTATAAAAATAGTAACCACTAGAGTTAAGTTCTGATTAGGTATATTAGAAAATAAAATCTTATCTTATAGAAACTAGAAACAGGAGAACTTTTGACATTTGAGAGAGACTCTCAAAGAAAAAAAATATCGACTCTCTTTTAGAGGATCTATTTGCAATGCTCTCTTTGGATTTACATAGCACACATCTCAGTAGCAAACAGTTCCTGAAAATTCTTATTTGGCTTACTAAACTATCTTTATGTTATAACAATATTATGATGATACATTGGAGATTCACATTTTCTTTTGGAAAATTGTTTCCTTAGACAGCAAAAAAAAGAAAAATTATAACCGTTTATATATTATGTTAAAAATTTTTTATATTTTTCAGTGTTTCATAAAACAGTTTCTTGAAACAGTGTCTACTTTCTATTACACTTTTGTTTTAATACTTATGAACCCCTTATAAATTGATTACAACATTAATCATTCTCTCTTATAATGATGTGAGGTTGGAAGAGAGCAATTTACCCAACACTTGGAGAAATAAGCCACATCAATTTGCACAAAGTTGTAGGTTTTTGTTGTTTTTGAAACTGAAAAGAAAAGCATATTTTGATTTCTAAGATTCTCATGTGTACCACAAGAAAGTGGAAATCTAATTTTTGATAAAATATTCATGACTATGCTGTCTTCTCTGTACATTAATTGACTTACTGAGGAAAGGATCATGGTCTGGAATATTATAAATGCTCTGAACACTGGCTAATGCTCAAACAATATTTGTTAAAATCTTTTTAAATAGAAAAAATATTTTTAAATTAATACATGGTGACTTGATAGAAGTATCTTTGTCTAAAAACTTAACTAAATGACAGTCACAGAAATTATTTTCTATCTTCTACAGAAAAGAGCAGATCCTCTCTCCCAGTGTATGAAGACGATGCACTTCTCAAATCCTAACAAGTTAATTTCTTATATGAGATAAGAGCTTGAATGTTGTTTCAAATGAAACTCATCCTCAAGGTTACACATGTTATTTGCAGTGCATCTCCTTCTACTATGAGAAATCTCCTAAACAGATATTGAAATCTTTTTACATACAACAGTATTTAATTGCTCTAATAGCCATTTAAGTGCCTGCTTAAGAAGGTCAGAGGGACCTTGAGCGTTTGTACCGAGTCAGATAACAAAAGACCTCGAAGATGGTTAGTGAAAAATCGAAATAAAATAGAGAAATCTCAGTCTGATAGGCAGAGGTTCCGGCTCAGTGTTCTGTGTGAATTAATTCTTTTATCGGGAATGGTTTTACGAGCATTTTCCTTCTATGCATACCAATTCCAGAGAAGTGGCTAAACCATACTGAAAGGCATTAGCGTTGAGCCAACTCAGAGCCATTTATTTATTGAAAAGTTTATCTCTGTATTAAATTCTCAGTGGAGAGGGTTTCATTAGGCCCACAAGACCAGTATAAACAGGGAGCTGCAGAGTTATTTGGAAAATGAATCGAGATCTAACTTCTGGGTCTGTTTTTCGCTCCCATTGCTCATACACCAGGGCTGCCAACGGCACCAAGAGAGAAGCATGTGTTCAAGTTGGAATTTTTTTTTTTTCCCCCTGCATTTGAGCAGGCCACAATTTATATCACTCAGGTCTCCTTAAATTAGTCCAAGAGGATTTCATTTTACAGGCCTGCTTGACTGGGATCTTTTTGGCACGATGGGTTCAGCTTTGTACACAACTGAGATTCATATTTTATGTGTGTGTAAAAACCCCAGCCATGAATCTAGCAGCTCAAAACTTCACCTTCATTCTTTACAGCTCAGTTCAGAGCCCAGCACATTTCCATAGACTGAGTCTCGAGGCAGCTCCTGGCTGAGCTGAAAGGACAAAAGCTAAAAATAGATTAAGAAATTCAGGGGCGTAAGAAGAGAAAATGGGACTCTTTCCATTTTTCTTTACATAGCACATCCCAAATTAATATGATGTGGACATAATGTCTCCCATTCACACACTTAAATTGAAATAGCACTTTTGGCCAGACATTGTTTTCTGCTTTTAAGTTAAAAGAAAGCCGTAGAATTGTCAGCAGCTTCTGAAATGCTATCACCCTCATGGACCTTGTTGGCCAGGGTGCAAAGCTTCAACTCCACTCTCCACTCCTTTTCCCCAGGTACCCTCCAGCTCCTGGTTGCCTCTCTTTTCCTGGTCTTGTGTTTTCTTCTACTCCATTGACCTACAAACCTAAAAAGCTTCCACGCTGACTGATAAAGCAAGGTACAAAATAGAGGTAGGAAGTTTTGCTTTGTTAATATGATGATAATTTTGTAGGAAGTTTTCGGAAACCTGTACCTATGGATATACACAATAATATCCTTTAAAAATGTAAAGCTATTCTATGCTGAATAGAAGCAGCATCTGTGAATGGTACTGTATGAATGCATGTATGTTACAGGTAATAGAACAGAGAACAAAGTGCAGAGGGGTGAAGAGAGCCATGAGAGTTTGGTTTAAATTTTGGTTGTCATCTCTAATCATTTGTTTATTTGAGCTAAGTTGGCTGCCTTCCTTGGCACTATTAATGTCTCTAATGAGCTACAAAGACTATACAGGTCTATAGAATTGTTTATATTTAAACAAAATGAAAGTTGTGGTCCCAATATCACATCACTCTTAAAATAACAGAAATCTTATCCTGAGAATCATGATTCATGAATTTTCTAATGAGTTCCTTCACTATTATAAACCGTTGCCTCATATTTAATTTTCATGAACATGTAAACGTGTTAAGGTATTACATAATCATGATAGATAGGAACCTGTCTTCAAATAATAATTATGGAAATCTATTAATTATCCAGCATCTATATTATGCCTGATACCCCTATGAATAAAGAAGAACAAGACACCCTCTCAGGCCTCAAGGAGCTTTCAATCTATCTGCATAAACTATATATATAGAAATAAGAATAATATCAAGCAAAATAATATGTGGCTAATTGACTAAATGATTGAGGAAAGACAAAATGTGACATGATAGAGAAAAATCAATGTGTATTAAAATCATTTCTGAAGATTAAAGTGATTATGATTATAGTGGTCATTAAACAAAAGGTAAAATTTGTTTTAAAAAAAGAAGAAAATATGTTCCTAGAGGAATGGGGAGAAGAGTGATAGCTCTCAGGAAGAATAAGAGCTCAAAAGCCAGAGGAGCATGTTCTAGAAATGGTGACCTCTGGTATATTAAGAAATACATTTGGACTTTTTCCCCAGTTCCTGGCACAAAGCTCCTAAAAAATTACTGGAATTTCCTGAGGGATAGGAGTGTCTTTTGTTATTTATAAGGAGCCCCTTTTGAGCACACTTGGGTTTAGGTTCATGAAGTGACTTAAAATGGGGCCTCTAGATAGCCTTAGAATGCGGCTGGTCACCAGAAAGATCCAATGATTAGAAGACTGGGACTTTCAGCTGCACCCACCAACCTCTGGAAAGGGGAAAGGGAGGTGGGCTGCAGGTTAAGTTCTGTGAAAACACTTGCATAATGAGATTTGATGAACTTCTGAGTTCATGAATACATCCACATGGCCAGGACATAGAACACCCCAGGGACATAAGCTCTTGCACTTGGGAACTTTCCAGACCTTGCCCTGTGTACCTTTTCATCTAGCTGTTCATCTGTATCCCTTATAATATCCTTGATAATAAAATGGTAAATGTAAATGTTTCCCTGAGCTTTGTGAGCCATCCTAACAAATATCAAAGCTGAGAAGGGGATCATGGGAATCTCTGGTTTATAGCCAGTCCATCAGGAGTGTAAGTGACAACCTGGATTTGCAGTTGGCATCTGAAGTAGGGGCAGTCTTGTGAAACTAAATGTTTTGACTTGTGGGATCTGATGTTCTCACCAGATACACAGTGTCAAAATTGAGTTAAGTTTGTAAGACACTCAGTCAGTGTCCACTGAGAATTAAAGTATTGCTTGGTGGTTTTGGAAGACAGTCCATGTGTATCTGTCTCTTGGTTGATATCCCTATCTGTGAGCCACAAACCACAATGTTGTACAAACAAGACCTGGAACATGTATCCAGAGATGGGACTGGTACAACTACTGTACGTCTTTTTTCTTATCAAAATGATATATCTAAATACCAATCCTTCTTCCTTCCCTCTTTTATTTTGTTATTTTCCCCTCCCTTCTTTCCTTCTTTTCTCCTTTTCATATCCCCTCTTTTCTTCCCTTATTTTATTATTTTCATCCTGGTGAAAGCCAAAGCTTTTATTAAAATGTGTAAGGATGAAAGGAAGTAATAAGTATCATCCTTATTACTATGATAAGTAAGACCAGTACAGTGATGTATTAGTTTGGATAAGTAATACCAGCTACTGTAACAAAGAACCCCACTCTCAGTAATTCAACAAAATAAGGATTCACTACTTTCTATAGTTACGGTACAATGTAGACTTATGCAGGAGAGACATTTCACTTAGAAATGCAGACTGATGTGTTCTCTGCCATCCCATAAGACCACAGAAGGTCTACAATTGATGAAGGAAGAGACCACAGGGAATATCACACTGACGATCTGGCTGGGGTACCCACCAGAGTCACAGAGCCCTAGTAGACTGTGATCTTCTTCAGCAAACCATAATAAGAGAGAAACATACGATAACAACATTGCACAGATGTTCAAAACACCCATCTTTCAGCCACAGAGGCAGACCCCTTCAGCTAGTAAAAGCTCCCACCCTCAGGGCCCCAGGACTTTGCTCTCTCTCCTCTCAGAGAGAGCAACCTGCAGCAGATGGAAGCAGTAAGGGAGAGATGGTTTAGGGGAAAGAGGTCAGGCAGTACTGACAGAGAAAACAAATACCCAAGGCATCAAATAACAAGGTTGCATAATATAATGAAAGATCAGATCAAAGTTTGAGTTCTTGCTCTGCGAGTTTCTTGCTATATGAATTTAGGCATCTATCTTAGAGGATTACTGTAAAGTTTAATGAGTTAATGTATAGAAAAGTTTCAGTGTAGTGCTCAACATATAGCAAGTGCTTGGTAAATGTCAGCTAATCGTAATGGTTGCCACCATGGTAGAAGAAGTAGTGACAGTCGTGGTGGTAGTGATATGGGTTGGGTTGGAATTATATTGATTTATGAGATTGATTCCATGTGAGAACTATTGTGGTAGAAATATGCACCAGCACCAATTGGTCAGAAAGAGACGCTTGGTTAAGAAAAGTGATTGTCTCGAGCTTTTAGGCTACAGTAAGGAACAAATACACATTCACCTTTTAAGTTTTCTGAGGACTTATGACTGAGGGTGGGAATCAAGGAAGGTATATTTTAGGGCCTGATGCTTCATCCCTCCTGCAATACAGCCAGTAGAAAAAACAATCAGGAGGACAATCCCACTCAAGGAATATATTAGAAACACAGCACTGAGCTGTTTGGAAGCACGCAAGAAAAGAAGAATTAAAAATAATAATTCGGGAGAGAGGAGGAAAGTCTCATATTTGATTCCATTACTCATCTCCTTCCAGTTCTCCCATTTTCTAGCTCAGATTCATTGAGCTCACATGGATCATGCCTTTCATTTACCTGTAACATTTCCCACAACTCCACAGTTTATAGGGCCATGGATTAGTCGCCATTCTTTTCAAGCACCCTGAATACCATCTTTCTTGCCTTATGCTTCAAGAATTTCTTTCGAGTAAATCAGGGTCAGACCATCTGATCTGCTCAAGCCAAGCCCAGGGTCCATCTTTACAAAACAGTGCTGTTCCTAACAAGAAAAAGAAACAAGTGAAGTGGTATAACTTTTTATATCTGTTTATATAGACATAAATAAAACATGTCCTTCCTCAAGATAAAGTAATCCCTGCTTAGCTATCCTTTTTCATTCTGCATTTGAGGTGTTTTCAAAGCCTCCTTTAATGTTGTGCTCTCTTTGAGCCAATCACTCCAAGCCTTGGAGCACCTCTGCCAGTTCTAAGCACTCAGCTTCCCTTGGCCTTTCTGCCATTTCCTTTTATCTCTTTCTCTGAAGAGCTGCTCCCTAATTACTGTTTTAACTTTTGGTGAGATTTTATTTCTTTTCTTCCCTTTCATCCTACGAAGTAGGCAGATTTTAGTTTTGTGACCCATATACTCAATTGTTTCTACATCCTCTCACCTTGTCTTTCTTCTTGTAATGTCCCAAGAAGCTAGAAAGGAATGGAGAAATACTGATGCCTCGAGAGTTCATAGAATTTGTAATGGAGAAAGTTACAACTGTTACAACCTAAATATTTGTTCAAATTCCGTACAGAAGTCTTCACTGACCATACAAGCATTGCTCTTTATCTTGTCAATTAAATAAAATTAGACTGTGTCGACATTTTTTAAAACTGTAAAAGAAATAATCATCTGGATTTCTGTTTTCCTGTCAAACTGAAGAGCTCAAAGCACTTTGTAAAAAATTATATTAAAGCACAGTTTTCAGCTTGTAGGCAAACATTTTAATGCAGTGATAGCCACATTTAAGAATATGAAGCTACAGTCAAGTGAAATGACAATTATATACACTCATTAAAAAGTGTACCATTAAATGAAAAATGTGAGTAACTGGCTTACATTTTGGTTGAATAATAAACCAAATTAACAAGGGATCAAGCTAAGTGGAACTAAAGTGAGAGGAGTTGTTATTTAAAGGCTGCCTGGCATTCCTAGACAATGTAAGACAGAAAATCACCTCAAAGCAAATCGTATTGTCCTGTGTCATGTATGAATTTCCCCCTTCATTCTGCAGATGTAAGTTAATTTTGCGATCACTGCTGTGCTGAATGGTGAAAAGGAACCATTTGTACCTTGAAAAACACTGCCTTTGGATCAGAGTCCCTCTCTGGGAAGAAGGTGATTATGTTTTATGTAGGGATTAGGGAGCCAAGTGGAAGGGAAAAACTAGAGATCCTGGCCACTTTCATTCTGAATGTCAATATTATTAGACGTTTTCTGATGAATTGAGATAGTTTTGCCCAAGATGCTTTGGAGTTAGAGCAGATTAGGGTGACCAAGTTAAGTCTAGCGTGGCAGAGAGGGAGCAGGGGAGGATCTGGCACGTGATCCAGGCCCAGCACTATGGTGCAGGCTGTTGTGAAAGGAGGACTGTTCTGGCACGTGTGGCTTTTGCCCAAGCCAGCTTCTAAGCCAGCCACCCTGACATGGAGAACAATGCTTTGAGAACAATGTCTTAGTATGAGCCTATAACCTAAGGAGTACCTTAGCCAAGAGGCTGGACTCATATCTCCCTCTCTTGAAGATGCCATGTTGTCTGCAGGAGTAATCATCATAGCAGCTTGCCTCACATTCAATTATGAGGCGCTAGTTTCAAAAGTTACTCTGTGGCGGCAGCAAAGGCAATGGAAGTTAAAACTGGGGGATCTGGGGATAAGATCAGATTTGCCAATTCCTGTCACTGACCTCGTCACTGAAATAGGGGAAGCTACATACTTGATGACAGGACATCCAAAAGGACTCACCCCTGTGCATTATAAACACCATCTTCACTGATTACATCTCAACCCCTCTGGCCACGTCCATTACAAAAAAAGGCACTGAATGTGCCCTCTCTGAATCAGTGCCAGGAGCGTTTCCTGAATCACCTACAAAACACTGCCATGCTGATGGAGACTATGCAGATCCTGTCCATGTTTGAAATCTAGTCCAGGAGTTCCCACATCTGATCTGTGGTGGGTTGATAAAAATCTGCAGTGAAATTTTCACCTGTTTGCCTGAGAGGAAAAAAAGACAATATAGTAATTTTTCAGACAGATTATATTATACCAGATAGTTTATATCTTTCCTGATAATTTTGATGTTAAAATAGTGTTTGTTTTATGCAAAGATGGTGAAAGAATCAGACAATTTTGTTTATAATGGCATTATTTTGCAAATAAGAAATTATCAACTACTGTTGACTGCTGCTAGTTCCCTCTCTTTCTCTCTCCCCTAACTTGTTAGATGTAAAAAAATGGAAACAATGATGTAGCACACACGCCTAAAGGTGTTTCAATTTTTGCTCCTCACGCCCCAAATGAATCCTTTTTCCCCCAAATTTATTAACTTTCCTGAGATATGTGGGAGGTCCCAAGAAACTGAATCAGCAAAGCCAATCCAATTAACAGAACATTACCTAAGTTTTTATTATGGATGATGTGTCCTTGTTATTGTAAAATTGCCCCCATGTTACTAACCTTATGAAACTACTTACTGAAAGACAGAGGAAATAGTTTCATACTAGAAAATAGAGCTAGCAGGAGATTCGTTCAAGATGGTGCAGTAGAAGGATGTGCACTCACTCCCTCTTGTGAGAGCACCAGAATCACAACTAACTGCTGAACAATCATCAATAGGAAGACACTGGAACTCACCAAAAAAGATACCCCACATCCAAAGAAAGAGAAGCCACAGTGAGATGGTAGGAGGGGCATAAGCACAATAAAATCAAATCCCATAACTGCTGGGTGGGTGACTCACAAAGGGGAGAACAATTATACCACAGAAGTCCGCTGACTGGAGTGAAGGTTCTGAGCCCCACGTCAGGCTTCCCAACCTGGGGGTCCAGCAACTGGAGGAGGAATTCCTAGAGAATCAGACTTTGAAGGCTAGCGGGATTTCATTGCAGGAATTCAACAGGACTGGGGGAAACAGAAACTCCACTCTTGGAGGGCACACACAAAGAAGTGTGTGCATCAGGACCCAGGGGAAGGAGCAGTGACCCCATAGGAGACTGAACCAGACCTACCTGCTGCTGTTGAAGGGTATCCTGCAGAGGCAGGGGGTGGCTGTGGTTCACCATGAGGACAAGGACACTGGCAGCAGAAGTTCTCGGAAGTACTTCTGGGCGTGAGCCCTCCCAAGTCCACCATTAGCCCCAACAAAGAGCCGGGTACACTCCAGCGTTGGGTCACCTCAGGACAAACAGCCAACAGGGAGGGAACCCAGCCCCACCCATCAGCAGAAAAGCAGATTAAAGTTTTACTGAGCTCTGCCTATTAGGGCAACACCCAGTTCTACACACCACCAGTCCCTCCCATCAGGAAACTTACACAAACCTCTAGATGGCCTCATCCACCAGAGGGCAGACAGCAGAAGCAAGAAGAACTACAATCCCGCAGCCTGTAGAACAAAAACCACATTCACAGAAAGATAGACAAGATGAAAAGGCAGAGGGCTATGTACCAGATGAAGGAACAAGATAAAACCCCAGAAAGACAACTAAATGAAGTGGAGATAGGCAACCTTCCAGAAAAAGAATTCAGAATAATGATAATGAAGATGACCCAGGACCTCGGGGAAAAGAATGGAGGCAAAGATCGAGAAGATGCAAGAAATGTTTAACAAAGACCTAGAAGAATTAAAGAACAAACAAACATAGATGAACAATACAATAACTGAAATGAAAATGCACTGGAAGGAATCAATAGCAGAATAATTGAGACAGAAGAAAGGATAAGTGACCGGGAAGACAGAATGGTGGAATTCACCTCCGCAGAACGGAATAAAGAAAAAAGAATGAAAAGAAATGAAGACAGCCTAAGAGACATCTGGGACAAAATTAAATGCAAAAACATTCACATTATAGGGGTCCCAGAAAGAGAAGAGAGAGCGAAAGGACCCAAGAAAATATTTGAAGAGATTATAGACGAGAACTTCCCTAACATGGGAAAGGAAATAGCCACCCAAGTCCAGGAAGCTCAGAGAGTCCCAGGCAGGATAAACCCAAGGAGAAACATGCCAAGACACATAGTAATCAAACTGACAAAAATTAAAGGCAAAGAAAAATTATTGAAAGCAACAAGGAAAAAATGACAAATAATATACAAGGGGACTCCCATAAGGTTAACAGCTGATTTCTCAGCAGAATCTCTACAAGCCAGAAGGGAGTGGCCTGATATATGCAAAATGATGACAGAAGAACCTACAATCATGATTACTCTACCCAGCAAGGATCTCATTGAGATTCGATGGAGAAATCAAAAGCTTTACAGACAAGCAAAAGCTAAGAGAATTCAGCATCACCAAACCAGCTCTACAACAAATGCTAAAAGAACTTCTCTAAGTGGGAAACACAAGAGAGGAAAAGGACCTACAAAAACAAACCCAAAACAATTAAGAAAATGGTCATAGGAACATACATACCGATAATTACCTTAAACATGAATGGATTCAATGCTCCAACCAAAAGACACAGGCTCGCTGAAAGGATACAAAAACAAGACCCATCTATATGCTGTCTACAAGAGACCCACTTCAGACCTAGGGACACATACAGACTGAAAGTGAGGGGATGGAAAAAGGTATTCAATGCAAATGGAAATCAAAAGAAAGCTGGAGTAGCAAAACTCATATCAGATAAAATAGACTTTAAAATAAAGAATGTTACAAGAGACAAGAAAGGACACTACATAATGATCAAGCGATCAATCCAAGAAGAAGATATGACAATTATAAATATATATTCACGCAACATAGGAGCACCTCAATACATAAGACAACTGCTAACAGCTCTAAAGGAGGAAATCAACAATAACACAATAATAGTGGGGGATTTTAACACCTCACTTACACCAATGGACAGATCATCCAAATAGAAAATTAATAAGGAAACACAAGCTTTAGATGACACAATAGACCAGATTTATTTAATTCATATTTATAGGACATTCCATCCAAAAACAGCAGATTACACTTTCTCCTCAAGTGCACACGGAAGATCTTTCTATTCTCCAGGATAGATCACATCCTGGGTCACAAATCAAGTCTCAGTAAATTAAGGTAATTGAAATCATATCAAGCATCTTGTCTGCTCAAAAAGCTACGAGATTAGAAATCAGTTACAGAGGAAAAACCATAAAAAACACAAACACATGGAGGCTGAACAATACGTTACTGAATAACCAAGAGATCACTGAAGAAATCAAAGAGGAAATCAAAAAATACCTAGAAAACAAATTACAACAAAAACACGATGATCCAAAACCTATGGGATGCAGCAAAAGCAGTTCTAAGGGGGAAGCTTATAGCAAAACAAGCCTACCTCAAGAAACAAGAAAAATCTCAAATAAACAATCTAACCTTACACCTAAAGAAATTAGAGATAGAAGAACAAACAAAACCCAAAGTTAGTAGGAGGAAAGAAATCATAAAGATCAGAGCAGAAATAAATGAAATAGATACAAAGAAAACAATAGCAAAGATCAATAAAACTAAAAGCTGGTTTTTTGAGAAGATAAACAAAATTGATAAACCATTAGCCAGACTCATCAAGAAAAAGAGGGAGAGGAGTCAATTCAATAAAATTAAAAATGAAAAAGGAGAAGGTACAACAGACACTGCAGAAATACAAAGCATCCTAAGAGACTAGTACAAACAACTCTATGCCAAAAAATGGACAACCTGGAAGAAATGGACAAATCCTTAGAAAGGTATAACCTTGCAAGACTGAACCAGGAAGAAATAGAAAATATGAACAGACCAATCACAAAAAATGAAATTGAAACTGTGATTACAAATGTTCCAACATGCAAAAGTCCAGGACCAGATGGCTTCACAGGTGAATTCTATCAAATATTTAGAGAAGAGCTAACCCCCATCCTTCTCAAACTCTTCCAAAAAAATGCAGAGGAAGGAATACTCCCAAACTCATTCTGTGAGGACCATCACCCTGATACCAAAACCAGACAAAGATACTACCAAAAAAGTAAATTACAGACCAATATCACTCATGAATATAGATGCAGAAATCCTCAACAAAATACTAGCAAATGGAATCCAACAACACATTAAAAAGATCATACACCATGATCAAGTGGGATTTATCCCAGGGATGCAAGTATTCTTCAATATATGCAAATCAATCAATGTGATACATCATATTAACAAACTGAAGAAGAAAAATCATAGGGTCATCTCAACAGATGCAGAAAAACTTCTAACAAAATTCAACACCCATTTATGATAAAAACTCTCCAGAAAGTGGGCATAGAGGGAACTTACCTTAACATGATAAAGGCCATATATGACAAACCCACAGCAAACATCATTCTCAATGGTGAAAAACTGAAAGCATTTCCTCTAAGATCAGGAAAAAGACAAGGATGTCCACTCTCACCACTATTATTCAACATAGTTTTGGAAGTCCTAGCCACAGCAATCAGAGAAGAAAAAGAAATAAAAGGAATACAAATTGGAAAAGAAGAAGTAAAACTGTCACTGCTTGCAGATGACATGATACTATACATAGAGAATCCTAAAGATGCCACCAGAAAACTACTAGAGCTAATCAATGAATTTGGTAAAGTTGCAGGATACAAAATTAAGTCACAGAAATGTGTTGCATTCCTACACACTAAGGATGAAAAATCTGAAAAAGAAATTAAGGAAACCCTCTCATTTACCACTGCCACAAAAAGAATAAAATACCTAGGAATAAACCTACACAGGGAGACAAAAGACCTGTATACAGAAAACTATAAGACAGTGATGAAAGAAATTAAGGATGATACAAACAGATGGAGAGATATACCATGTTCTTGGATTGAAAGAATTAATACTGTGAAAATGACTATGCTACCCAAAGCAATCTACAGATTCAATGCAATCCCTATCAAATTACCAATGGAATCTTTTACAGAACTAGAACAAAAAAATCTTAAAATTTGTATGGAGACACAAAAGACCCTGAATAGCCAAAGCAGCCTTGAGGGAAAAAAATGGAGCTGGAGGAATCAGACTCCCTGACTTCAGACTATACTACAAAGCTACAGTAATCAAGACAACATGGTACCTGCACCAAAACGGAAATATACATCAATGGAACAGGATAGGAAGCCCAGAGATAAACCTATGGTCAACTAATCTATGACAAAGGAGGCAAGGATATAAATGGAGAAAAGAAAGTCTCTTCAATAACGGTGTTAGGAAAACTGGACAGCTACATGTAAAATAATGAAATTAGAACACTCCCTAACACCATACACAAAAATAAACTCAAAATGAATTAGAGTCCTAAATATAAGACCGGGCACTATAAAACTCTTAGAGGAAAACATAGGAAGAACACTCTGACATAAATCACAGCGAGATCTTTTTTGATCCACCTCCTAGAGTAATGGAAATAAAAACAAAAATAAGCAAATGGGACCTAATGAAACTTAAAAGCTTTTGCACAGCAAAGGAAATGACAAACAAGATGAAAAGACAACCCTTAGAGTGGGAGAAGATATTTGCAAACGAATCAATGGACAAGGGATTAATCTCCAAAATATATAAACAGCTCATGCAGCTCAATATTAAAAAAAACAAACAACCTAATCCAAAAATGGGCAGAAGACCTAAATAGACATTTCTGCAAAGAAGACATACAGATGGCCAAGAAGCACATGAAAAGATGCTCAACATCACTAAATTTTAGAGAAATGCAAATTAAAACTACAATGAGGTATCACCTCACACCAGTTAGAATGGGCATCATCAGAACATCTACAAACAGCAAATGCTAGAGAGGGTGTGGAGAAAAGGGAACCCTCTTGCACTGTTGGTGGGAATGTAAATTGATACAGCCACTATGGAGAACAGTATGGATGTTCCTTAAAAGAACTAAAAATAGAATTACCATATGATCCAGCAATCCCACTACTGCGCATGTACCCAGAGAAAACCATAATTCAAAAAGACACGGGCACCCCAGTGTTCATTGCAGCACTGTTTACAATAGCCAGGTCAGGGAAGCAACCTAAATGCCCATCAACAGATGAATGGATAAAGGAAATGTGGTACATATATACAATGGAATATTATTCAGCCATAAAAAGAAACAAAATTGGGTCATTTGTAGAGACGTGGATGGATCTAGAGACTGTCATACAGAGTGCAGTAAGTCAGAAAGAGAAAAACAAATATCATATATTACCACATATATGTGGAATCTAGAAAAATGGTGCAGATGTACCAGTTTGCAGGGCAGAAATTGAGACACAGATGTAGAGATCAAACGTATGGACACCAAGGGGGGAAAGTGGCGGGGTGGTGGTGGTTGTGTGATGAATTGGGATATTGGAATTGATATATATACACCAATATGTATAAAATGGATAACTAATAAGAACCTGCTTTATAAAAAACTAGATAAAATCCTAAAAAAGTTAATAGAGCTGGCAGGGCCTGGTGTTCAGCTGGTGTATAGGACACCTCTATTATAGGACACTATCCCAAATTATAATTATATGTTTACATAACTATTTTACCTACAAACTATAAGCTTATTGAACATCCCGTTTTCCCCTGATTTGCTTTTCTGTTTCTATCACATAACAAAATGCTTTTCACACAGTAGGTCAATAAATATTTGCTGACTGTGTCAATAAGTATTGGTTTTCTGTTAGATAATAAAATGTTTCAAACAATTGATACATTGAAAGGAAAAGAAAAGAAAAATAATGAGAAAATATTATTATAATAAATGTGATTATTTACTTGACTTTTTTTTTTCTTTTCAGATCCAACTTAACCAAGAACCTATCTTTGAATATCTTAGCTTTAGTTATTACGATTGCTGAGATGTAAATATACAAATAGAGAGGCTTAGTTTCTATTGATAAGGGCTTGGAGAACTGTAGCCTATGGACAAGACCCAACCTGTCATCTGTTTTGTAAATAAAGTTTTATTGGAACACAGACACGCCCATAATTATGTATTATCTGTGGCTACTTTCACACTACAATGCCAGAATTGAGTAGTTGTTATAGATAACTATGGCCAGGCCTACAAAGTCAAATTTATTACCTGGTCCTCTGCAGAAAAAGTTTTCTGATCAAAAGTTGCTATAGATCATCACTTTCTAATATATTCTAAGATTAATTAAATGCCAAGTTTGAGTATATGTCCCATAACTAAAATGAATTTATTATTCTTGTGATTGTTCCCTTATCAAATTTTTAAAAGAACCACCCATTTGACTGGTCAATAAAATGTCACAACATGACAATCCCCATCCTAAAGCACTCATGCCCAAGCTTGTGCATCCTACTGGCAGGTGTATGCCACTTTTTCCAGGAGCCATCTCCTAAGCACATTCAAAGCTCACATTTTTATCTTTCTACTTCCCATAGAATTTGACCCAAGCTGAGGAGAACTAACTGCATTTGGAGAAAAGTAGGCCTTTCCATGATAACTTTATAAGATTATTTGGTACTCTGAGCAATTAAGACATCAGAATCTATAACAGTGCCAATAATAATAGCTGCCATTTATTGAAGGTTTATTATGCCAATCACTATGCAACTTTCTTTCTCTTTGCTTCATGTCATTTTGTTCTCTTATCCATTCTATATGAAACACATCTTCCTGGTTCCCTTTTATTGTTAAGTAAACCTTAACCAGTGAGGATACTGAGACGTTAATAAATTTCCCAAAGTCATACAGTTAATAAAAGGTAGGATTGGAGTTTGAAACTAGGCAGATAGATTGCAAATCCTACATTCTTCACTGCTCTAGCATAATACTTCAATTCTACTACATTATGGTGTGGTAATTTACTTTAACTCCCTGTTAATTTTTTTTTTCACCAAGTCTTTCAATATGCCTCAGGTTTTGTGCTAACACTTTTTCATCTTTTCTCAGCACGGTCTTGCTGAAGCATACCTGCCTTCTGCAAATGAATTTGTGAGGAATTGGGGAGCAAATAAGGTTTTCTCAATCCCCAGAGAATGACCTCTCATATCCAAACTCCACAGTGGGCCTGTGAGCTGGAAACCAGGTTAACAGCTTAAACCTGTTAAGTTGTGGAAGCCCTTGTATGACACAAGCATCAACCAGGACATGCTTCAGTTGAGCTTGCCCCAAACTTCCCAGATTAAATGCTATCTCAGGAGATTACCTTTGAAATCACATTTGGCACCTTTCTCCCTATTTTTCCCACTAAGGACCCCAAAGCACAAATTATCATCCTATGCTTTGGTGTCTTGCTGAGGGAATCAGGGCTTTTTAAAAACCTTAAGCTTGTTCACAGGAGATATAGAGTGGCTCCAGATCTTCTATATGTTGGACCTGTGTCTCGTGGCTTAGGGCACCTACATATCCTAAATAACTGGACTTGCCTCTATCTCAGTCAGCACAGGCTGCGATAACAAATATCCATAGACTAAGTGGCTTAAGCAAGACATTTATTTCTCACAGTTCTGAAAGCTAGGAAGTCCAAGATCAAGGTGCTGGCAGATTTAGTTTCTGGTGAAACTCTTTCTGGCTTATAGATAGCCACCTTCTCTCTACATCCTAACATGGTGGAGAGAGACAGAGCTCTGGTCTCTCTTCCTTTTCTTGTAAGTACACTAATCCCACGATGGGGGCCTCATCCTCATGACTTCATTTAAACCTAATTATCTCTCAAACGCCCCATGCCCAAATACCATCATATTTGCATTTAGGGCTTCAACATATGGATTTTGGGGAACACCAACATTCAGTCCATTCAGTTTTCACTAACACTTCCCAGGTTGCAGCGCCCTTTGGTAAGGTCTTATATGAATTATATAAATGATATCATGCTTTCTCAAAAAGTCATTCTGGTCATTATGGACAACTGACTAAGGTAATGCCTGACTTTCTCTGCCAGAATCCTCTATAATTCTAGAGATAACTATACAGTATCTCCAGGCCATCTTTCAGTCAGAGTGTAAGGAGACTGTATCATATCTGACTGGGAGTCACAGTTGATTTCCCAGTTTTAGGAAGTACATTCCTCTGCTTATATAGAGTCTGGTGACAGTACAGTGTCCTCATACCAACAAGCAGATCAAGATAATAATTCGACCCTAGAACAATACCCATCAGGTTGTATGTACTTGCTTCAATAAGTTCCTCCATGATTCTGCTATAACAACATAATATAATCTCTCCATCTAGAGTGTGACAGTCCCAATAATTTTATTGATTCTATCCTTGGAACTCTGCACTCAGACAGTAGTTACATGTTCCAGCCAAGACTTTTGCCACAAGTTACCATTAACAAACTGCCTGCCTAACCTCTATTTCCACCTGCTGACTCATGAGCTACCACCTGGGGAAAATGCTGTCTTGTGTGGATTATTGTACTAGTGTTAAATGGTGTTTGGATATTACCTTCATATTTCACCCTAGAATGTAGGCTTTGTAATTAATCTGGAAATACAGTTCACAACCTAGGACAGTGTTAGTAGACAGCTGCTGTCAGCAAAATTGGTCAAAGCATTAGTAAATCAATAAACTGTATCATGATAATAAAATTACTGAGAACTGAAGGTAAAAATTATAGAGATTCAAATCTAAACTTTAAGGGAAGGAATAATTTTCTCACAATTAAAACTATTGAAAAATGTAATCAGCTGTCCCATGAAGTAGGATTTCCATTGTACTAAGAGCAAGTAGATATTGTATGTCAAAAAGCAAGTTTCAGCTTTGGGTGTGCAGGGCTCACTCTCTGGAGTAGGAGCCCCAGAAGGTGTCAAGCCCTAAGGATACTGGGATATCCTTCATGGGTATCCACTGAGGTTATCCATGGACGTGAGTTAATAAGAAAGAGTCCTATGTATATACCAGAGAGCTCACATGCTATGCTGAAGCAGGTAGAGAAGGAAAAAATCACAAGATGAAAGAAAACCCAATGAGTAGGAGCCCAGGGAAGTAGTTGTATCAACGTTCCTAAGTTTGAAATGAGGCTGAAACTCACAGAACCCCAGGAGGTCAAAGTGACAAGTGGGACAGAAACTAGGCAGAGATACAGTGGGTTGTGAATGAAGAGTTGTAGGCTTGGTCAAGAATAGAATTTTGGAAGAGCTGGCGTTTGAGTGTTGTGGGTCTTCCCATATGATTTTGTACAGTTGATCCTCATTATTCATGGATTTCAAATATGTAAGTTCACCTATTCATTAAAATGCATCTGTAATCCCCAAACCGATATACATAGTGCTTTTGCAGTTATTCACAGATATCCTCAGAGTTGTGAGAAATCTGAGCTGCCCAATGTGCCCTTTCCTGACTGAGCTTGAACAAGGCTATGCTGTGCCTTCTTGTTTCAGCTCTCATAATGTAAGCAAGTGTCCTTTGGGGGTCTATTTAATGCCACATTCCCCCCATTTTTTGTGCTTTTTTGGATAATTTTACTGTTTAAATCGTCCCTCAAGCATAATACTAAGGTGCTGTCTAGTGTGCTGAGTGCAAGAAGGCAATGATGCACCTGACCAACAAAATGTAAGTGTCAGATCAGCTTCACTCAGGCATGGTTATATGTTGATGGCTGTGAGGTCAATGTTAGTGAGTCAACCACATGTATATGGTGTTTTTAAACAGAAATACAGGTTAGGTATGGATAAGTTAATGAAAATATTGTGAACAGAGGCTTGCAGGAAACTAACGCTGTATTTTCCACTAGGAATAATGGTTTAGTATTTGCTAATTAAATGTTTGTGGTGATTTTATAGAACATAACTACTACAAATAATAAGAATTGACTGTAGAACCCTGTATTGTAAACCATGAACAGTTTAGATGCCTTGAAACCTCAGGGTCCCAGTAAATGCAGAAAGAAATAAAAGCTGAAGTATGCAATTATGGTGAAGCAGGAAATTATTTTTATGCTGATCAGGTAGAATTTGAGTGCTGAAAATTGTCCCTCCTTCGCAGCTACTCCCGTCTGAAACAATATAAAAAATGCAGTGAGCCTATGACTGTTTCTCTGACCTGGCAGAATCCTCACTCTGTACAGTCTGCTGAAACCTCTGAAATCTGGGACACAAGTCTTGAGGAAAAAGAAAAGCATGGTTGGAGGGCACAAGGGAGCATGTCCACTTATAGCATCTGTGGGAACTCTTCACATTGTTTATTAGCTGAAGTTAACGTTGCCTCAATCAAGACCAGATGTCATTCTCCCAAACTTGAGGTAGGCCTGGCTTAGTTCTCCTTCCCAGATAGAAAAACCTTCCATCTAAGATTCCACTTACTTATAACATATATTCATTATGTTCGAAGTGTTTTGTTATGAGAAAGGGCAGATACTGAGAAGAGCAAAGCTTAGTCTTCACCACTAAAATAGTGAAGCCCAACTATAATACCAGAGCATTAATAGAGGGGTTTTAATCATGCCCAGGATTTGTTTTCATCAGGTGTGGTAAGACACACAGACACAAAAATCATGGTCATAAAAAAGAACATTTTACTATACTCCTAGTCCCCTAGAAACAAGAGTCATGGCGGAACATGTTATTCAAGGCAACATTGGGAAGCACCAAGGCAAGATGAGCAGGCGTAGAGAAAGGAACTGCTGGCAGGAGCCTTGATTGTGCTTCCCTAGGAAAGGAACCATGAGGCAAGGTAAGCAGGTGTAGGACTGGATAGTTTGAAAAATTCCAGTGGGTTCTGAGCTCTAGAGGTGGTCCCTAGTTATTCAGTACCTGGCCTTGGGATGATTAAGGCAGGGGCATAGACTTTCTGAGGGGATATGGGGTTAGAATTGTTTGGTTTGCATATCAATGCCATGTTTGCAGGTAAGCCTTTACTGTCTCCTAAGAATTAGATAACCCTGGAAGGGGCAGTCCCTCTCTGGGTCATCAGAGGTCAGAAGCCTCTGACGTCAGAGCATCAAGAAAACAGAAAATAAGAAAATAGAGCTAATACAGGTAGCAGTGTGCAAAATGTTGACTGGGTCTAGAAACACCCGCTCTCCTGTGCATCCTTGGAATCTGGATTGTAGTGTGGAACTTTAAATCCTGTCCTGGGGCTGTGCATGGGATTCTCCCCTGCTGTTGGGGACCACTTCATTTCCCGGGAGAAACTTAGGCCACAGCAGGTCACATCCTTCAGAGAACAAAGGCAGACTGAGTTCCGAGAAGAGATTTAGTGGGATTTCAGGACAAGCCAAGGACCGAGGAGGAGTCGAGAATCATAATCAAGAATAAATTGATGAGATTGTGACAACTCCAGTCCAGTTCCAAGAAGGCATTCGTACCCAAGAAGGCATCCACCTGAGAGAGTGGAAGACAGTCCACTCACCCCTGTCTCTGCAAGCCTGTGACACTCTCGCGTACCACGCAAACCAGCCAGTTAAGAAAGTAGAAGACATCTCAGTGTTCTTTGCAGCAACCACCCAGGCCTTTCTTATTTGCATTCCGTCTGCTCTTGCTCTGAACCTGCGTCTGTCATACTGTAGGCTCCTGGCTCTACATGATAACCTGGGTTCTGCCTTTGCCCTTGGTCCCTGGTGTCTGTACCTGACATTTGATTTCCACTTTCTCTAAAGGGCTTCAGCTTTGGCTGGCCCCCTGGCTCTTCACATTTTTCTCACAGTTCCCCTCCCTTCCTCACCGTCTGTTTGGCTGCATCATATCTCTACAGCTCCACCCACCCTACATCACCCAATCACTGAGGAGAGAAGTGGGCATGTCAGGGTGAGATCTCAAGACTTTCAAGTAGAGGCAGCGCCCAGGTATCCAGAGAAATCCATCCAATATGACTTGAGGAAGAGTAGGATCCAGCCCAGCCTGGGAGACAACATTGTCAGTGCCCAGCTGTCCACCTGGAATAGAGCAAAGGTCTTCTCAACCAGGAATGAGAGGTATCAAGTAGAAAAGCTCCAGGTGTTCTGCTAACCTAAACCAGAGATGGATAGATTGTCAGATGAGAGTCCTATCAAGGATGGACTCCAGCAGCTGTTTTTCAGAACTGCCATGGGAGAGCAACAGAGTAAGTTCATCCTCCTCCAAAGGCCCACAGATGGAACACTGCCAAACACAATGATAACAGTCGATATTTCTTGAATACTTGTTGTGTATTTCAAAATTTCAAAGGTTTTCAAAATTTTTTCAGATGAAAAGAGGGACAGATTAAAGAAGTTGTGATGTGTCCAGGCTGCCACATATATAGAGTGGCTAGGGCCCATTTGAGAGTGAAAGGGGGAGTTAGGATAATTATTCTGACACAGTAGACAACCTGGAATTGTCCAGGTCAAACCAGGAATATGATCACCCCTGTTTATAAAATAAGTACTGGAGCTGATTCAAACCCAGGCAATCTCTCCTAAACTCCCTTGCTCACTGAGGAAGGAATGTTAACATCATGCCCAGCTAGACCCATTGATCCTGGGATAGGGTGCCTGGCAGCCTTTAGAGGAGGTTGAGTGTTACTCTATGATGAGATCTGAACCAAGCAGAGACAGACAGTCTGAAAATAGTGAATGCTAATAGAGAGATTTCTTTAAGTTGCAATATACCAGTAACATATGCCAAGATGCCTGATAAGATCATATTATTTATAATTAAAGGAGCTGAAAAAAAGCCAGAGATTGAGGAGTATTAGACAAAAGTCAGGCAGTTCAACTATTAGAGTGATTCCACATATAGTGAGAAGTTACAGAATTGTCATACCCTGGCATCCAATTAGATTTCTGCACAGCTGACATTTTTACCTCAAAACAGACAATTAAAATATATCTTGATAACATCTTTGCTGTTATATTGTGTTAAGAGCCAATTAATCCAAGCAATAAAAATAATGATAATGCCTTAGATTAATAAGACATATTTTTTTTTCCTTCAGAGTTTACCTGAAGGAAACCTGGTAATTATAATTTCATGTATGTATATAGTCACAGAATCATCTATAGAAGGAAAGGGTAGGATATTAACTCTCCCTGATTCTTCACCTGCTCCCTCTATTTCATAGATGGGGGAACTTGGTTATAACAGCATAAATGGCTTCACCGTGATTCAGAAGAGAAGAGAAAGGGAAATCACATTATGAGCCTCTGCTGATGATACAACTTCATGTCATTAATCAATAATGAAGAAATCAGCCTCGTATTGAAATTCAACAACAGCCAGGATCAGGGCGGAAGCATAATTTACTGGGAAGACCTAGACTGAGAATCAGGAAACTTTGGTCTGTAGCCCCAACTCCCTCACTGTTCTAAATCCCCCAATATCTACTTCTGCTTCTGTAAAATGCGGGAAATATCATCTGTCTCACTTTACAAGAGGGTGGGATTGTTACACGAAAGATGGGAAAATGTACTTTGCGCAACTCTAAGTGTTGCAAAAATGTAAACGGGCATTTTAAGAGTGTCTGTGTCACAGGAAGAGAAACAAAGTCAATTCGGGGCAACTTATTTGGACCAAAGGGTGGAAGAGTCGTAAACAGAAGGATGCATAAAGCCTTTTAGAACTCATTGTGCTCCATTCTCCCATCAACATTTTCACAGTCCTTCAGAAAGACAGATTTCAAGCCAATTTCAAACCCCGCTGCTCTCTTCTCCACTGTTTGCATAACTTCTTTTTACATTTATCTTAATGCTGGTCCTCAGGACTGTCTGCGTGATTTCTAGTTTTTCCTCCCTTTGGAAGTGAACGAAATCTATGCAAAAGAGCCTAGGGGTACAAAGCAAGAAAACAGTTATAGGGCACTGGCACACTTCAAGTCCTGAGCCAAATATCTTCGAATGCCCCTAGGATTTTTCCTTTTACTCATAAAGTAATGGGAATTGTTAAGTGTTTTGAGAATTGCAGTTTAGGAGACGCTGTACCTCCATCCACACAAAGGGCCCGAGGTCTCTTCCAAGAAGCAGCACTTGCGTTGAATAGATATTTGGTTTCATGATATCATGAAGTTTCTGATTGCAGAAGTGTTGCTCCTGTGTTCCTGTCATTATCGTTGTGCAAGAGTTAACAGGGATAGAGTTTTGTTAAGTCTGTGTGTGGAAACCTGGAATTCTTATGCCAAGTCTCCACAATGATGGGAATGGCTGGGACTGGAATGTTCATGGCCACTATATGAGTCATCTGCATTGCAAATCGGTGTATATTGCTGGATTAAGGAGATACGGTCATCCTAATCACTTTTAGGACACTGCTGTTAGCATCTCTGCTAAATTTTTAATTCACACGTCACTTTATGAGACAGTCTCTGTGGAGCCAAAATTAAAAAAGATTGTCTTCTGCAGTTAAAACACTTCACTCCCCTGATCTAGTATTTCCAGACTCTGTATACATACCCAAGAAAAGAAAATTTTGCCAACATATGGGCAAGCATTCTGAAAAACCGAGAACCCGTAAGTTACCTGCGTATGCTAAACATTATCTAAGCACTTTAAGGTATTCTGCATTCCCATAAGAGTTGAATTTTTTTTGATTGATAAGGTGAAGCATTACCTGGATGCTATCACTGCATGACACGACCTCATGACTGCAGATTCTACATGACGCTAAAAACACAAATATCCCAGAAAAAATGGAAAACTTGACCAAAATGTATTGTTTTGTTGAGATTCAAGTCATTTCAAGAAATACTTATTGAATGTGTGTACTCTGTGCCAGCATGGCCACCACTGTACGTTAATATTTCCACAAGAAAGGGAAGGATGTGGATGGATGAAAACTTTCTTAAGCATCTGTTTTGTGCCTAGCACTGTGTGCGATGCTTTAAATACTTTAATTCATACAATTAGTGGATAAACATGAATGGTCAATTTTAACTTTCCCTTTTTTAAAGATGGGAAAACTGAAGCTCTGATAGGTTAAACAACTTTCCAAATGTCTTGCAGCTATAAAATGACAGGATAGGACTTCAAACCCAGGTCCTATCCAAATTGAATACCTCATTCCACTTTTTCTAAAAAGCTGTCCTTGAACCTCCATCTCTGGGATAGGTGTTCCTAATATTTACTCCAAATGCACCCTGTACTTCTGCCAATGTACTTCTTATATTGCATTATAATTGCTTAGCTGCCTATAACCACTTGGTAAGTTTCTTATGGGGAAGGACTTTGGGAGTCTTGTTTGCCTCAAAACTTAGCACAGTGACTCACATATAATAAGCCCATAATAACTAATAAATATATCATATCATATTCCCTCAAAGCAAAAATTACCTGTCATAGAATTCTGCCTTTCTTTGTCATATAGAGGGGAAACCCCTGCAATGTCCTCTACTTCCTGTGCATCCAATGACCCTGCTGAACTGGGGTAGACTTGACCCCCTATATAGCAGAGTCTCTCTGGCATCACCCTGTTGGCAACGGATCTTGTCCATTCTGGCTGACCTCCACCTCCCTGCTACCTTGAGTCTTGTGTAACCACCTTGAGTTCAACCATTTAAGAATTTTTTTACCACTTTGAATATACCAGATACTATCATAGGTGCTGAAAATATAAAAATTAATAAGATATAATTCCTGCCCTTCAAATGCTACCAGACTAGAAGGGAAGCACAGGTGCCATTATTGATATTGGTTTCAGTTTCCATCACCAGGGGTCACTCTACTGCATTGCCTCTGCTTCTTATCCCCCTACTCTGTTCCTACGATTCTTCTGCCAGGCACTCTAGCCATGGCCCATCATTTTCCAATACCGACCACTACTGGCAAGATGGTTCTATTGAGAATGTGTCAGTCCAAATCCCTGAGTCACTAAAGGTTCATTCATTGCAGGAGCAATTTCTATTGTTTGTGACATTGAGGTGGTTTTGGTTCAAAACAGAATGAGTCTAAATCTTAGTTTCAATTTTATAGCTGTGTGGTTTTAGGCAAGTCTTGCAACTCCTTTTTTTTAAAAAATCTGCATTAAAAAGATAATAATAGCCCTGTCATGTGATTATTATGAGAATCAAATATGAAAAGAACCCGGCAAAAAATGTGTTAATATTATTATTATTATTGCTACTGTAGCCACATATCCTGTTGAGACACCAACAGACCACATTGCAATTCCAGTTGGTACCATAATTGCCCACTGCTCTCCTCTGAGGCCTACATCTGTTGCTTTCACATCCCTGCCAGGGACAGTTCTCCCAACGCTGGCTGAGCCTGCTGCCACTTCTCCAGGTCAAAATGTTTGTCTGCCAGAGCATGCTTGGCATGAAGAGGCTTTGTTCATACAGGCTCCGTCTACATCAGAACTAAACTAGATGAACTGGTTTAAGCTAGAAAGCCAAAGGAGCAGGACCATATTCCACGTTGCACTGACTGAGTCCAAAAGTATAAAAACTAAATACATGTTACCTGCTACAGAGTCTTCCTAATCTAAATAGTCTCTGCTCTGGTTCTCTCTCCTGCCATTTTGCTTATGTCAAGATCTTCTCCCCAAGGGGTATCATGTCCGTCATGTAAGTATCAATATTTGGGCCTTAATTGGAAGACATCCTCTTAAGCCTTTTCAAAGTCCTCCTTCTAGTCCAAGCCAGGGAGCCAGAGAGCCTTTTCAAAAGAGGCTGCTGAGACATGGGACATCTCACTTCAATCTGTGACTATGCAAATTAGCCCCCGGGCTAATTTGTGAGAAGAATGCTCAATTGTCAAATAGGTTGGGTTTACAGATAAAAGTAGAAGAAAAAACACAATTACTTTTATAAGTACAATCTCCAGTCTTTATGTGTGAAATTGGGCCAGACAATTGTTCAGTTTCATTAGATTAATATTCTAAGCTTTGGTCCAGAGCTGGATAGTCACAGAGGGATAATTCCAGAGTCATCTAGCAAATTAAAACAATTGTTCATTTGTAGAATGAAAATTCCCACATAGAAGCTTCACTTTAAGTCAGAGCTAATATTTCCCATTTCTTGTGGTCACACTACTTAGGTCCAAACCTATGAAGTGTATATGAACTGGAAGTTGTAACTGAATTTCCTTAGAGAGCTGTGACTCTTCTTATCCAAGGTAGAATAGGCTGAGAAAGCAAATTAGAAATATTGGTTATAATCCTGGCTGATATTCCTTTATAACCACCACCAGAGGAGGTCACAAGAGAAATTTCTGATGGTAGAAACATTATATAATAGCACCAGACATAAGACATGATCAAAGAGACATGATCTCAGCTAGAGAGGAAAGACTCATTTCTGGATGCTCAATTTCTCCCTCTCAGGAATCAGGGCTGTACTTGAAATGAATTGTAAAATGGAAAGCACCTGTGAATTTAGTGGATTTTATTACAACACCACAGTGGCAGAGATTAACTATCTCTTTAAGGTGGAAAGAGAGAATTTCAGCTCTTTCTAGCAGGTAGAAGACCTCAGATGTTTGCTTAAGACTACCCAGTAAGAGTTAGTCACATGCTGCTTACTTTTAGGAAGATGTGGGTAATTCTAGAGCCCTGTTTATCTGGAAGCAAATACTTGAATTATTATTATTAAAATTAGTTGTATAGAATGAACAATTAACTCAGTGAATCAGTTTCTGCCTAGATCAAATCAGGTAAATTTTCCATTCATTTGAAGATATCTGGCCATTTACGATAAATATTCTAGATCAACCTAATTTTCAGACATCCAGATTTCCACTCATGCTGACAGTCTTGGAACTTCAATAGATTGATAAGCAGTCTTATCTCTTCTTTTGTATTTCTTGTTGTTTTTCCATAGCCTGTGCATCTAGGTTAAATGCTAAGATCGTTATGCAAATGAATTAGCAAATATGGTACTGAAAGCTTTGGGAACATGAAACTGATAGAGATGAGTACCGATTCTTAGAGCCTGTGAACAGAATCAACACTTCTCATTCCTTGGTTCACAGAATGAGAGACTCCCTTTGGAGCCTCAGGCCCATATCAGAGTCTCCCTTCAGTCATCTCAAGTGGAATTCAGCCTTGAAAAAGAATGCTGGAACCTCATGGAACATTTCGAAACTTCAAAAAGCCACAGGGGTAATTTGGGGCTGCCCTTTCCTCATATGAGAAAGTTTTCTTGTGGCACAGAGTGGAGGGACAAAAAATAGCCGGCCAATGCAGTAGGCAATTTTATGGTGGTATTTAGGGACACACCACATCTTAAAGAGTCTCCTTGAGATCTTCTATGTTTCTAATTTTAAAGACCCAAACATTAAAGCCAAGGTTGATTAAATAAATATCTCCCAGATCAAACTCAGTGGCAGAATCAAGAGCAGGGCTCAGGTCTTCTACTTCCTGATACCCCCTATTTCACACTGTCATGCTTACTAACCCACCTCCCCACTCCCCCCATCCCCCAAACACCCACACAGTTTTCTTCTTAATAAGACAAAGCACAAATACACTATCCACCTCTCTTTTGAAAATGCAACATTTTCACTCTTTTGTCAACTCTTTCCCATCTCTTGCCTTCTCTTTCACCCCCAAGCTATTTAGGTAGTTAAAAAAAAATGTCTGAAAGCCTCAAGGAAACCAATATTTCTTGCAACATTCAAACCCTCTACTGTTTTGTTGGCCAGGAATTCCACAGTCAGCATTTTTGTGCTATTTCTATTGAAACCAGAAAGTAAGTGTAGGAGAAAGTTATCTGAGAATTTAAGAGCCGCAGGGAAAATAAAAAAAGTTCAGTTTAAATTCCGTTTTAGAAACCATGGTCTCTTCTATAGCAGGAGGGTTTTTATTGCTGTAGTGATAGCCAACAGCAAGCTAGACTCACTGGACTAACTGTTACTAACAATTATTAATCAACAGCACTGGGCAATAACGTTATCACCTCACTGTGCCATGTGAGGGTCAGCTACTTATCCAGTCTATCGGTCAGCTTCCCTTTTGTAAAGAGCATTACTGCTCTACTTCCTAGAGTTCTGTGAAGCAGTAAAAGCCCTTTGTACCCTGAAGAGAGAGCTGTGTAAATATCAAGGGCATCTTGACGAAATATCTTGGATTTATATGGCTTCCTTACTCCAAGGAGCCATGCATCCATTGCATCACTTATCATCACAACCACTCTGCAAGTGAAAAAAGATGGCAGGACCATTAACTCCACTTTACAGATGGGAAAGTTGAGATGGAATATGTCTTGTCAGTGGTCATCCAACCAACTTGTGAGTCACAAATGAAGGTGACTTTTCAAAAGCAAAGTGCTACATCTCTTTAAAAACAAAGCTAAGGCTTCCCTGGAGGCGCGGTGGTTGGGAGTCCGCCTGCCGATGCAGGGGACACGGGTTCGTGCCCCAGTCCGGGAAGATCCCACGTGCCGCGGAGCGGCTGGGCCCGTGAGCCATGGCCGCTGAGCCTGCGCATCCGGAGCCTGTGCTCCGCAACGGAAGAGGCCGCAACAGTGAGAGGCCCGCGTACCGCAAATAAAAAACACAAAGCTAAAAATCTCAACTAAAATATCCAGATGTCTTGCATTCGACCATAAATTACATGTGATACACTGGATGGATGATAGATTGGAAAGCATATGGAATTTGGAGACAGAGGACCTAGATTCAACTTCTGGCTATGGCTTCTGTAAGTTATAGATTCCTGCTCTAGTAATTTGACCCTTTGTTTCTTTACTTTAAGATACAAAATTTTATTCTTATTTTTATTGTTATCTCATCACCTTTTAATACATATTTTATAATAACTGTATATAAAAGCACTTGATAAATGGTAAAATAATGCAAATATTGTCAGTTACTATAATTTAAACCCCATCATTTAAATATATATACACTATAAAGAAAAACTGCTAACCTGTCTTTTTTAACAGTAGAAAATTAAAGCCACACATAAAAGTTCCTGAAGGTCATCTTGCAAAGGTTCTTTGGAGAATAACTAAGGAAACACTCCAGTTTATGTGACAGAAAATTTCAAAGTTATAAAATTTGAGAACTCAAGCTGCAAAGTAGTTCCCAAAATTTCACAACTGTTTCAGTGTTATATGGTAAACTGGGTAAATAGTTTTCTTAGATTACATGTTGTCTCATCTCCAGAAAATCACTTGGTCCCCTGTAGGTGACTTACTCCAAATCACACATTTGGTAATAAGGCCAAGGTTAGTTCACCACCTCTCCCTATGGGAACTTAATGACCTTTCCAGTACTTTCTGCACTTCGTATAAGTATATAGAGAAGCTCCTAAACTATTCCACTCAAAGATTCACAACTACTTCCAAAATGTGGTGGTTGCTATTAACTTGTTTTATTTTCTTTCTGGCCCATTGCATAGTTCTTGCCAACAATTAACTTTTCATCAATTAGAAATGCATCCTTCTCTTAAAGATATTATACTATAGGTTTAATAACAAGACTATTTCTTACCTTTAACCACAAGGCAGATAATACAGTCATGAGTATCATATAGACTATTTAATATAATCAAATAATTCTCAATTAAGTGATTATTCAGACTAGCATCTGTACCCTAATTGTGAGTATGTTCCTAAGAATTTCTGATTTTTTTTACATCCATTAACTCTTTTTCCCCAATCACATGGCAAGTAATACACCTCAGTCTCCTTTCATGTTGCACATAGGTCCTAGACTTTTCCTTAGATGCTTGTCAGCTCCACTGATTACTTTATGTGTGATATTTGCATTTGCTATCTGGTAAATTAGAAGAGTCACATACCTACCAGTGAGAAGCATGCAGTCTGAGTGCTATCCCCATTTTAAAGATAGGAAGATGCAATTAACGTTGTTCATGAAACTGCAGTGTGGCTAGACGAGGTAGAGGCAGATCAGCAGATTGGTTTCATACCATATGTCACTCCACAGCAATTGGAAGCAGCACACGTAAAAGAAGTATTTTGTGGTCAGTTGCCATGACGGGATTGGAGAGCAACGTATGCTGTGGCATAGGAATGAGATGTAGGGACATACTCTTGAAGAATGCTTACCAGCATGAACTGGAACAAGTGGTAGATGTTGGTTCATAAATTAGAGACTATGTGAAAGTCATCCAAGAACAAAAACATATTCCACCTAAGGAGGGTGTGCAGATCAGCTCTTATGGGCTGGCTCTTTGGGTAATACTGAAACAATTCAATACTAAGGAATTTAAATAAATTCCATTTTCCTTGGCCTGACTTTCAGCACTTTTCACTGTCTGACCCAAACCTGCCTTTCCAGTATTACCTCTAACAACTCTCTTTATCAGCTACCCCAGTATAATAAATGATTTATTCATTATCCAAACGATTTTACATTTTCTTGATGCAAAGTCTTCCCCATATCTCCTTGAAGGTTCTTCCCTTTGTTTTCTACATATTCAGATCATATACATTCTTGCAGATGAGGCTAAAATTGCTCCCCTCCTTACAGTTTTTCTTCATATTTAAATTCTTACAGCAATTATAGAATCACTCATTTGTCAATTAATTATGCATTCCAATTTTTAGTCTATATTTGATTGCCTTGTTGGTTTATTTCTGGCATTATTAACTCTTTGCATTTTTCTGACCTTTAGCCTTAACTGACATGGATTCTCCTTGACACAGGAAAAGTCTCCTATTTTTTCTTTGCATCTCCCTGGAGACATGGTTTTGTTATACGCTTTCTAAACCCTGGGGTTCTAGGAGAGAGAGGCAAGGGAGGCAGAACTCCAGCTTCCAATCCTAATTCAAACAGAGCTCCAAGTTCACCTGATCTATATTTCACTGTTTTGGGATGTCTTAATCATAGTTTTATATTTCTTTTTGCCATAGCACTAACATAATGCTTTTTTGAGGAAAAACAGAGGTAGCACGGTTACACTGGAAATAGACCTGCAGTGAGCACAGTAAGATGTGTCCTGACCCAAATTCTACCAATAAATACCTAAGGAATTATATACATATAATTCAGCCTCTCAGAGCTTCAGATTTCTAACTTGGGAATTAAAGTCTTTGGAGTAGATTATTTTGAGGATCTCCACCCTCATTTCTCTCCCTACACCCTTCTCTCAACTCCACCTCAACCCTAGAATACAGAAAGGGCTCAGTAAGTGTCAAAAGAATGAATCCTGCTAGCCCTGTCGTAGTCATCCGATTTTTTAAATTCCTGTATATGACTTCCTACTTTGTTTTGGAGTTCCAGTTAATGGTTAAAAGCATCTATTTTAATAATCTGAGGTATACCAACCAGACCAGGAAATAAAGAAAACAAAGCATTCCAAGTACTTGTCTCCAATTTTTCATAAATAATAGCTAGTTATCAATGGAGGGTGCAACGGCACCCACTAAGCTTCTTTCCGTCTGTGCTGAGCCAGGAGGAATGCCAACCAGACCAGTAATAACAGCCTCCTGAGTGGGGAGAAACGAAGGCTGTTCGATTTTGTATTCTGCTCATTTCTATTTTAGAAGAAAACGGTTGACACTGTCTCATTGAAAAGAAAATGCACTCAGATTTCATCATCAAATCGTTTTTTTTTTTTTTTTTTTTTTTTTTTTTTGTGTGTGTGTGCTATGCGGGCCTCTCCCGTTGCGGAGCACAGGCTCCAGACGGGCAGGTTCAGCGGCCACGGCTCACGGGCCTAGCTGCTCCACGGCATATGGGATCTTCCCAGACCGGGGCACGAACCCATGTCCCCTGCATCAGCAGGCGGACTCTCAACCACTGCGCCACCAGGGAAGCCCCAAATCGTTTTTTATTATTAATCCCCGGAGGGTGTATGGGGCTGTGCTAAGTGTGCCAATTTGCTTGCCACCTGCTAGTGGCATGTTTGTGTGTCAGAACCTGGTATCCTTTCTGTTGCTGCTAGAGGTAAGAAAGGGCAGTGACAAAAATATTAAAGGGATGAAAAATAGACTTTGGAGGAAAGGTCACAAGAATTGCAAAAGGTTAGTCAGAGAGGGGAAGGCAAAAGGGTTGCTTGCTAACTGTTTTGGAGCTGAAGGATGGTTTTCAGTTGGTGCATTATCTATGAGCAGGTAGCCTCTAATGCAGCAGAATATCAGACAGCAGGGAATGCATTTAGATTAAGTGGGGGAAATGTTGATCTGCCAAAAGAAATGGACTACTTAGAGACTGCAGTAATTCTATCCCTGGAGATATTGAAGGAAGAACAGAGATTCATATATCTTGAGGGAGGGACACGATGAATCAAGCCTGTTTGAAGGCAGGACTATGGGCTCTTAGGTCATGATTTCATAATTATCCTCAAATGATTGCCTTGATTTCCAAGCACAAGAATCTTCCTGATGTGGAGACATCACTCTGGCAGTGCAAAATCAGGAAAGATTTCACAGAGGAATAGGCATCTGAACTAAGCCCCAAGTGAGATTTTGACAAGTGGAAATAAAGAGAAAGGCACTTCTAGGTAAATGGAACAAAGGCAAGGAAACGTCGTGTAAATGAGGTAAGTGACTGTAATGCCTCAGAATTAATGATGCGGATTTAGGAGTTAATAAGTCCACAGCGTGGATCCAGGCTCTACACCTTACTAGTCACATGACCTAGGAGGAGTTGTTTGGCTTCTAAGCCTCAACTTTCTCATCTATGTAACAAGAAAAAGATAAAAATACTTTCACAGAGCTGTTATCAGGATTAAATGGGACATACATGGAAGAGATAGCAAAGTGCCTAGTACACAGTAGGTGTCTAATTAATGGTATAGTAATATTATAATATTATAATTATAATAATATTAAATTATATAATATTAAATTATACTAATATTAATTTAATATTAATTAATTTAATACTAATGTTAAATTAATTAATTTAATACTAATATTAATTAATTTAATACTAATATTAAATTATAATATTAAATTATATAATATTAAATTATAATTATAATAATATTAATGACAGTAAAGTGATTCAATTTAAGTGGAAAATTGAAGGTGTGTAAATGAATAATGGAAAGGTAAGACGAATACGGAGCTGTGACATCATGCCATATTCAACAGCGTGCGTCTGTCAATGAAATTCTCCTATTTCTCTGCATCAACCTAAAAGGCAAACTTCCTATGAATCCCCCCACACAAAGTTAGTTTCTCCGTCCTCTGCTCCCAAAGCACTGTGAACATGCCTCTGTTAGAGACTTAGCCCAGAAAAGTATGAGTATTTGTGTGACTTAGCTCCGTGAGGACAGGCTTGAGTCTTGCTGAGTTTTCTAGCCCCATTTCCCAGCACGTGTCTGGCATAGAGTGGGAGCTCGGGAAACGTTTAAGTCAATCACTTGCACTTCTCTTCTAGCTGCCTCTGGTGCTTCCCTCCGGTAAAGGGGCAAAAGATGCTCTAGTGGTTTGATTTCCTGGAGCACCATGCAGGAGACCTGGAAGGAGGGAGCTCATGCCAGGAGCTGGGCTGGCCTCCGCTTGCCATGAACCCCAGTGATTCTGGTGTTTTGGGCACTCACGGTGACGTTGGGTCTATGGAGCTGCAACCAGATCCTAAGCCCTAGCCACATCTTCTTAGTAAACGATGGAGTTGCATTTAATGAAATCTCAACCTAAAAGGTGAATCGTGGAATGAGTTACTCATTCTGTCTTTTAAATACTTCCCCATTTCCCAGCATGGGTTTGTACCTGATATAATTTGCCAGTTTAGTACATTACCTAGGGACCCAAGCCGATTGTCTGCTCTAATAACATAAAAGACATGATTTGATTCAAAGCCTACTTATGATGGAGTAGAAAAAACCTTAGACTGAGACAATGAAGAAGGTCTGAATTTGGTTCTGCCTCATGTTAGTTCCTTGGATCTTGTCAGCCATTCGCTCTGTATGTCATTTGGCAGTAAAATGGGAATAATCGTGCCCACCTTACAGGGTTTTCATGAACATAAAGGGAATTGTTCATCTGTTTGTTTACTCATTCATTCATTCATCTTTCATATTCTGTCTGATTCAAGAAAGAAAAGAAACAATGTTTCTGTGATAGTTTGAAAATTGTACCTTGTAAATGTAAGGTGTTATATTATCCTCAAGTGTCTTCAAAGTGTTCCTATAAAATAATTACTGTCCACTTTTATTAATACAGCCACAAGGAAGAGAGACTGCCAAAAAATCCAATACTCAATAAGCAACCAGCTCACTGAATTATAGTAGGGCATAATTTCCCATGCTCACATAATTTAAAGTGAATCACATCTTAAAAATAAATCATTTTATCTATTATGATCCTCTTTCAATGCTGTGAATACTTTTTAATACTGTAAAGGACCTCAAATTTTTGTAGGTTATTTTCCATATAATAATCAATAACACCGCTTGTTTGAGGGCAGCAATCATCCTGGTATGATTGTTTGATAAACATCTGAATATTATCCACAAATAAAATGTAAGAGAGAATCTGAAACAACTTTTTTTTGGAGAGGCAGATATAAATCAGTCATCAAAATGGAATGTAGATTGGTAAGATTCAAATGCAGTAATTTCCAACCATTGGAAAATTAATAGTAGTCAACTCTATTATTGTTTGATTTACCTAAGGACTTCTACACACACACACACACACACACACACACACACACAGCAGAATGCAGTATAATTTGGTGAAAAGGTAATGGCACATGGAATAAGGAAAAAAATCAATCCTCCTTTTTCTATTTATGAGTCAAGTGACCATAAGTAATGCAAGTCACTTAATCTTGACACTCAGTTTCCTGTAAATTCTGTAAAATGAAGATTGCAATACCCACCTTGCCTACCAGGGTTGTTGTGAAAATCAAATAAATTACTATACGTTAAAAAACGTGAAACATTCACATTTCTTTTCTTATATACCTATAGTTCCACAATAGCTACTTAGACATTAAAATCTGGATTTGTGATATTGGGTTTTGGAATCATTGGTAGACAGTCTTAGAAAGATATTTTTTATCTATGTGGTAAAAGTATAATTCAGGAGATATATAATAAAGTGACCACAACAACCTGGGTAAGAACTTCTGGAATCCTGACACTGACCATCAAACTTCCTCCCATCCTCCCGGTGATGACTTGCTTTTGACCTTTTAGTAGATGGCTTTTCTATTTATTCCAGTGATTAATCTAGGATTTCAGCAAAATTAAAGCTGGAAGTCACCTCTCTGAGAAATCTGAGTATTACACTTCCTACTAGTGCAGTTTGTGATACTTATAACATGAGAATTTAGAAAGTACTTCTGATTTTGCCTTTGTCTTAATTTCTACCAGTTGAATAATTTATTTCAAGAATCCAACCCAAAATGTGATACACGCACACGCACACACATACACACAAATGCTCATAAACATTTTCCTAACATTGTTGCTTGGCGATTCCATCTACATTTACCAAACACAATCTTGGTACCTTTATGTCCTATGCTCTTAAAGACTATTGCGGAGGAAGGGAAGCAAACTTTCTATGTTCATCAGACGCAAAAACGTAAGACCTAAGTTTGTCCTGTATAATTACAGAGAAGGCGTTGCAGACTCATACCCTTGTGAAAGGATGGGAAAGAGTAGGAACAACAGACGGGCAGATTAAAACAAATCAGGGTTAGAGATCAGACCCTTGGGCTAAAGAGCTCCGGATCTCCTGACCCTTCCCCCATTTTACTGTGGTAGCTGTGGTAGGGTTCTTCCTTCTTTCCAAGTTGAGGAGAAAGGAGGGAGGAGTCCTGCATTTAAGGCTGGGGACTTGAGAGCTGCTGACTGCTGCATTCACATTAATTTTTCTCTGACTCTGTGGATCTCAGGCTGGAGAACAGGGACATTGCAAGTTGCCTGCTGTGCCTGGATTCTACACTAAATGCAAAAACAAAACCCCCTCTGTTATCAAGAAGTCACTTTTCTCAGTAGTATTTCTCTAATGATCACATACAGTTTCCCAGAAAGTGTTCCTAAATTATTTAAGAGGAACAGCCTGTCACCCTGTGCATTAAGATTTGCCTGTGCACATCCAATTCCTAAGGTGCACTTGATCTCATTCTTTTGGCTTTGGGAGGAATATTGACAACAAAGGAGTTTGGGGTTGTTTGTCTGTTTGTTTGAAAGGGTTGCTTTTATTTTGTGCGTGTGAAGAGGAAATGATGAGGATTGTCTCCTAAGGTGAAATTATAAATTAGAGAAATCCATTATTTCCTCCAGCCTGGTGGTGAGCTATTATCATAATATGACCAATGGTAAGCAAACATGGAATAAAGCAAACATTTCATAATAATTAGTTGTGGCCCTTTTTTTTTTTAGTGAAATAATGCTCTGGCCTTTAATTCAGGGTAATAGCCTGCCGGTGAATCAAAAGAATAGCAAAACAAATATAGGAGCTTGTGACATTTCAGAGAGCGAGGAATAGCGAAGGGAGTGGAAAGGAGGCAAGAATCATGAGAAAAGAATATGGGGGGGAAACAGAAGATGGAAAGGAATAGAGGGAGGAGAAAAGGGAGACCCGGGAGGTGAGGAAGGGGGTAAGGAGAGAGGCAAACAGGGAAGAGATTGCAGGTAAAAATAAAACAGAAAAAGCCCAGGTGGAATTCATGCAAACTGTTCTCATCAACACTGCTACTCCCTCCTGTCACAGGAACTGTCAAACAGGCTCCGCTCGTAATGAAAGGAAAAATATTTTATTCAGATTTATTAATTTGAAAATGAAGCCCGCCTGTCGAGAGGGGGACAGTTCTTCTCAATCTGTCATCGTTGAACCACACGCTCCTGACATCAGGATTCATTTGTCTTGTCGGCTCTGACAGTTGGATTCTCCCAGAGCTCTTCCTAGTGGATCGCCCTGGGATTTTAAACCGGATGAAACACATTCCGACAAGGAACAGCCTCTTTATTAATGCAAATTACATGAGGAGGAGAGAAAAAAAAGAGAGAAAGAGAGAGACGCCAGCAGCCGCTCTGGTGTTCTTATCCCTGTATCAGTCATTTGTTATTTACATTTATACACATTTTTCAGTTTTAATAAAAGGAGACCCGGATTTTCAGTGACATTTATGGACAGTTTGTTTCAAAAAAAATGATGCCATCACTATAATTGTATGCAAAAGAAAAAGGAAAAAAAAAAAAAAGCCCAGCGCCGCGTTCCCCTCGGTTGTGTGCGCAGCGTACCGGCAGCCGGGACCGCGCCTCCTCGGCGCAGGAGGGTCGCAGGCGCCGCCACCCGCTCCGGAGACCGCGCTTCCAGCGCCCGCAGCCCGGCCTGGGCCTCGCGAGTCCGGCCTCCGCCCCGCGGTCCCGGAGGCCTCCGCCAGCGCCCGGCAGTTCCACCTGCGCGATGCTCGGGGATGCCTGGCCGTCGCTGCCGCCAGATTCTGCCTCGAAGGCCTTGGGAGGCCCACCCCTTTGTCTCCAGTGCAGAGCCCAGAGCCTAATGCGCAGCAGAGTGCAGAGCCCCTCGGCGCCCACTCTCCCATTGGGACGCTTGGCACGGTGCCTGCGTTTGGAGGGGCCCACGAGAAAGCTTTCATGGTAATTTCTTTTAGAATCAGAAGAAATCGTAATGGGTATGTAATCATGAAGGCAGCCTGGATTACACTTGTCTTCATGTCAATGTAAGGATAAAAGATCACGTTTCCTATTTTTGGATGAAAGAAGGGAGCCACGAAAACAAAAGGCCCACGAAAGGCGTAAGGCGGCCATGGGATACATGGTGTTAACGTGATGTGCTCTCTAGGAGGTTTTGAATCCTACGTCCTGGCTATGTTTCTGCTTGGACGAAGTTTCCCTTAAAAGTAGGCAAGCAACGGTTACCACTTTTTTCAGTTGGCCCCAACGTCCTGCAGAGACAGGCAATGGTTGTCCCATCTGGTGGCACAACTGGCAGAAAGAGCCCGGTCCTGGGATTCTGGATTTTGATTCCATCTCAGTCACTGACAGTGATGTAGCCCCGAACATGCCACATGCATCCCAAGCTTGGTTACTGCCCTTCAAGAGGGCGATAGGGGGCTTCCCTGGTGGCGCAGTGGTTGAGAGTCCACCTGCCGATGCAGGGGACACGGGTTCGTGCCCCGGTCCGGGAGGATCCCACGTGCCGCGGAGGGGCTGGGCCCGTGAGCCATGGCCGCTGAGCCTGCGCGTCCGGAGCCTGTGCTCCGCAACGGGAGAGGCCACAACAGTGAGAGGCCCGCGCAAAAAAGTAAATAAATAAATAAATAAAAATAAAATAAAATAAGAGGGCGATAGGACTGGGAGATTGCCTCCGTGCTCTCCAGCTGTACCACTGGATGATTCTCAGATTCCTCAGAAGAATGACTAACCCAGAGTGTGATTTCCTGATACAGTAACAGAGGTGAAGTGTTCCTACGTTATCTGTCTAAAATTCTCCATGGGGTAGTGGGAAAAGCATGGTCTAGGCTCTGGAGACTCGTGTTCCAGTGGAGAATCAGCCTTCAACTAAGTTAACCTTGGGAAATTATAGTAACTTCTCGGGGTGTCAGTTTCCTCATCTGTAAAATGTGACTAGATCAGTGGTTCTCCAAGTGTGGTCCCAGACCAGCAACATCAGCATCACCTGGGAGCTTGTTAGAAATGCAAATTCTCTGGCCTCAGCGCAGATCTGCTGAATCTAAAACTCCCCGGAAGGAGGGGTAGGTCTTGGCAGTCTGTGTTTTATTAAGGATGTTCTGATGTCACTGAAGTTTGAGAATCACTGGACTAGATGCTCTCTAAGGCCCTTTGCAGTTCCATGACTACAATTCCAAATAGGGTGAGGTAGTTCCTTCATACTGACAGTATTTAAAGTCCACCCATACTTTAAGAATAAACTGCATAGATAAGCTTTGTTAATTCTATGGGGTAGATATTTTTTCCTCTTTAATATTTAGGATCTTTATTGAAAGAGTCTTGAGGAGAAGAAATTGGAAAGTAGTATTAAGCGGGGTGAAGGTCACCCAGTGCTGTCATTTCTCTAAATGCCCATGTGTATAGTGCTGGTTCTTTAAATCTAGGAGATCGCCATCAAACCATGAAGAATTTTTATCCATGCATGACAGCCTTAAAACAGGTAACTCCCTTCATTCTCCCTAAAATTGTCTTTCCAATTAAATGAAAGGAAAGGACAAGACAAATAACCAAAAAGGCAATGAGAATTTTGGTGATGTGTAAGGGTACAACTAAGAGAAGCAGGGGGAAAATTGCTTTCTGCCTGATAAAGCAACACAAAACAGTACACCTAGCCAACAACCACGTGTAAAACAAATGTCTGGACCAGTGCACATTCAGCATCAGGGTATATATGGTTGTTTAATGATGTCTCCACGGTCTATAGAATTAATATTTAATAGCACTTGTCAGCAAGATTCTATACAAGGGTTTGTTCTGCCTTTTTTTTTTTAATGCTTGTTAGTGGTTGTGTCTTCCTGGGTTGTTCTTCTCTAATAGTAGAATTACTCTTTGCATTTGCAGCAATGTTTTTCTGCCTTTCCACTTGCGACTTTGCATTATTTGGCAGAATAGGGGAGATAGGGAGGCAGCAACAGAATTTAAAAGACCTTCATTTGTGCCTCTTCTCAGAGTCATGAGACACAGAAAACAAGGGGTTTTTGTATGTTTGTTTTTGTTTTCACTAGTAGCACAGAACCTATCATATAGTATACACTCAAAATTGCTGTTTCATTATCATTATCATAGCTATCAACATAAGTCAAAGAATTGGGACTTGTAATATGAGGCAGATGGCCCAGTTGCATATATCACAAAGATGTAATTTGACTTTCAGAGTTATTGGACTTGATTTTAAATGGAATATTACATTGTGATGTTAAAGTGAGCATTATTAGCAAATCATAGCGTGTAAATCCCATATCAGGAGTTGGAAATGCTTGAAGATTCTGGCTTTTCTAAGAAATCATGAAGTAGAAAGTACACTGGAAGAGTGCTCAGCAATTCTGGGTCTGTAACAGGCAAACTGGAGCAAGTCATGTTAATTCTGCCTCCTCTTAGCCTGCTCTATTTTCATCAGAGCATATTTTATTACCAGAAATTACAGGTGCTTGCTGCTGGCTTACTCACTTGTTTTTCTTTCCCACTGGAACGTAAGTTCCATGAGGGCAAGGACCTCGTTTGTGTTGTTCAGTGGGTCCTGTGAGTCTTTCTCTCTCCCACACACTGAGCACCCTGTCAGGTACGTGGTAAAACCAGATAGATGTTAGATGAATGACCACATGGGTAAATGCATGAATATGTTCATGTGTGCTAATGCCACAGGCATAGGGAAAAACATGAGGGCTTTGGTCCCAGGCCTACCTGATATAGAACTTGAGCTCCCCCCTTAACAAGCTGTGCGACCTTGGACCAGATAACACAGGCAACAGTGTCCACCATGGAGGGCTGTTTTACGGACTGGAGACAGAGGCTAAAAAGTGTTTATCCCTGTGTCTGGCCCATAGTAGGTGTTCATTAATGTTAATGATTGTGTAATTATGGTCTCAAATAAGTTGTGCACTTAAAAGCACCCATCAGGTCCTCCACTTCATATCTCTCAGATTCCCCGGCACATTGAAGGACAAACAGTAGCAGCTTAAATAAATATGGGCTTGACTGCTTGATTGATAAACTCCAGCTCTAAGCAAATGGGAAAAGTCTGTTGTATAAACAACCCCAGTCCACAGATATTCATCAAGTAATGACAATGATCAAGGAATTGTGCTCATCTTTGTGTTAGCCAGACATCAGTAAAGAATTAGCAACAAAACATCTCTACAACTCTAAGAAGTGAAAATCCTGCTTGTTAAGGCTCATCCTCACACGGAAAGGTTGGCTCTGGGGTACACAGTTTCTATAATTCAAGTTCAGGCTCCTACTTAGGAATTTACCAAAACACTGGTAGTCTTAGCAACTGTCAGGAAATAAATGTGTCTTCTGCTCCATTCCTATATATAATTTGCACATACTGATTATGTATCTGCTCAGGATGGCCTGTGTTGTGTCTTTTCATCCCTCCAGCACCACACTTCCTTTACCCTATCCTAGACCTTGTCTATCCTTTACAGACTTAACTGTGATCTGTTTTAAGAAAAGAAAAGAAATTAGTTTCCCAGGAAATCTATATGAGCATTTTCTCCAGAGAGAGTACCCCACTGAGAGTGACACTGGCCTTGGCCATTGTTTTGTTAAATAGTAATAATAACTTAAAATGTGATGACAGCCGCTGATGCCTAACTGCAGGGTAAGGACCAGTCTTGTTAGCGTTGCCTGGCAACCTGTGGGTGACATCTCGAAGAATCTGAAGGGATCCAATGAGTCAGGAGAGGTCATGGCATCGGGATCAAGGGAACTGAAGGGTCACTGAGGATCCACAAAACTCTCTACTGATCTCTGTGAGATGAAATTGAAGAATCCGTGAATAGAAATGTGTATAAACCATATCCGATCCTTCTTGAGTTTAATTTCTTGTTATTCTTAAAAAGAAGGGGCAGAAATCGTAGGCACACACATTTCTGATTTCCTTTCTGATCTTTTTTATATTGATTTTTAAGTTTAAGAGCTGTAAATACTTTGAGGAATACTCAGAGAATTTCAAGGACTGGTCAGGAGGGAATCAAACCCTGCAGAGTTTTAAACATGACTAAGTAAAACTAACTAACTAACTAAATAAATAAAATAAAACCCCTCTCTGCAAAATAAATCAGTCTGCCTGAACACTGAGACTCAAACTTTCAAATTTCGGTTTCCTGGTCAAAATTCTATGTGGCCTAGCCTAGTCAACTTATACATGTGCAACATGCGTAAGTACTAAAATTTATTCAATTCGCTTTAAATCATATTGACCAGCTGTAATATGCCATACACTGTTTTACATGTTGGACATAGAAAGATACAAGGGTCATTATCTCTACCCTTAAAGGGTGCACAGTTCTGGGGCGTGGAAGAGTGAGAGTAACATATGTATTTATGTGTATTTGCAAGTCCTGTTCCAAATTATAGAGTCTACTGAGGCTTCTGGCCATGGCATTTTCAGTGAATAGCCATTGATCCAGACCTGAAATTTGGAAGTTGTCCTTGACCCTTCTCTCACTTTCACTCCCTTACCTAGAGGGTCCCAACAACCAGAGCCCTATATTATGCCTCAGCCTCTTCTTCTGCTGCCCATCTCTTCTGCTAACTCCTTAGACTGGTCCACACCATCTCTTTTTTTTTTAATTAATTAATTAATTTATTTATTTATGGCTGTGTTGGGTCTTTGTTTCTGTGCGTGGGCTTTCTCTAGTTGTGGCAAGCGGGGGCCACTCTTCATCGCGGTGGGCGGGCATCTCACTATCGCGGCCTCTGTTGTTGCGGAGCACAGGCTCCAGATGCGCAGGCTCAGTAATTATGGCTCACGGGCCCAGATGCTCCACGGCATGTGGAATCTTCCCAGACCAGGGCTCGAACCCGTGTCCCCTGCACTGGCAGGCAGATTCTCAACCACTGCGCCACCAGGGAAGCCCCACACCATCTCTTGCATGGACTTGTAGAATAGCTTCCCAACTGGTCTGTTTCTCCTCTTATTACACCTTCAAACAGTGATGCCACATTCTCTGGGTTCAAATTTCATGTCTGACTTTATCAGCTGTGTGACATTGGGTGATTAACTTCTCTGTACCTTACTTTTGTCATCAAAAATGAGGACAATAATAGCCCGTCTTACAGCTTTGTTTTGAAGACTGGAGAGCCCTTAGAATAATACCTAGCACATAATAAGCACTCAATAAAAGTTACTGTTTTTATCATCACTACCTTCCCTTCATTAAAATAGTGTCCATTGTACTTAGAATAAAAAGAAACCCATTAAGACATAAAAGGCCCCTCTTGACCTCATCCCTGCCTCTATGTGCCCTCATCTCGAATCAATAACAAACCCAACTTCCCCTTGAACCTATGCTTCAGCTATGCTAGTCTTCTTACTTGTTTCAAACAAGCCAAACTGCTCACCTCAGGGCCCTTGTACATGCTATTCTCTTCTTCCTTGAAACTCTGCATGGTTAACTCCTTTCAATTTTTTTAGGTCCCATGTTAATGGGATCTCTTCGGAGAGGCCTTCCCTGGCCTCCCTATCCAAAGTAGACCCCCCGCTCTGGGATTCTATCCAGTCTTTTGTTTGCTCTCTCCCAGCACTTACTATGGTGGTATTTAACTCTTCCCCTAAGACAGGGGTCAGCAGACTTTTCCTGTAGAGGGCCAGAGCGTAAATATCATAGGCCTTTTGGGCCATACCGTCTTTGTCACAACTCCTCCATTCCACCATTGTAGAGCGAAAACAGTTGTTAAAAGTACAAAAGTGGGGACTTCCATGGTGGTGCAGTGGTTAGGGATCCACTTGCCAATGCAGGGGACACGGGTTCGAGCCCTGTTCCAGGAAGATCCCACATGCTGCAGAGCAAATAAGCCTGTGAGCCATCACTACTGAGCCCGCGTGCCACAACTACTGAAGCCCCCACACCTAGAGCCCATGCTCCTCAATAAGAGAAGCCACTGCAATGAGAAGCCCGCGCACCACAATGAAGAGTGGCCCCCACTCACCGCAACTAGAGAAAGCCTACGTGTAGCAACAAAGACCCAAAGCAGCCAAAAATAAGTAAATACATTTAAAAAGTAAAATAAACTTACATAAATCAATAGGACAAAAATCCCATAAAAAAAGTTAAAAATGAGTAAGCATATCTGTGTTCCAATGAAACTATTTCTAGACACTGAAACTTGAATTCCATATACTTTTTGAATAATGAAATATATTCTTTTGATGTTTTCAACCACCAAAAAATGTAAAAACCTTACTTAGCTCACAGACTGTATAAAACAGGTGAATTTGACCCCTGCACCAGAATATAAGCTTTGTGAGGAGAGAGATACACTTGTCACATCATTGTTATACCCCAACAGTTGGTCCAGGGCCTGGTATATAATGGCATGTGTTAGTTACTTTTTTAATGAATGAATAAATCTGGCTGTAAGTTGTCATGATCACAGCTAAATCTATTAAACACCGAGCAAAATGGAAATTTGAATAGAAATAATTAAAATTAATTTTCATCCTATGTTTATAGTTTATGAAATACTTCCATATACATTTCTCTCTTTTTTTGCAATAAAAAGAGCAACAGCATAAATTTCTGTGCATGAATTTCTCAAGGTAATACAGCTAATTAATGATGGGGTTAGAAGGAGAACCTGGTGCTATTTCCTCTAGCCAGTGACTCTCAAAGTGTGATCTCTGGACCAACAACATGGTCATTCCCTGGAGCCTATTAGAAATGAAAATTCTGGGTCTCCCTGGTGGCACAGTGGTTAAGAATCTGCCTGCCAATGCAGGGGACACAGGTTCGAGCACTGGTCCGGGAAGATCCCACATGCCACGAAGCAACTAAGCCCGTGCGCCACAACTACTGAGCCTGCACTCTAGAGCCCGTGAGCCACAACTACTGAGCCCATAAGCCACAACTACTGAAGCCCACGTGCCTAGAGCCTGTGCTCTGCAACAAGAGAAACCACCGCAATGAGGAGCCCGCACACCGCAACAAAGACCCAACGCAGCCGAAAGTAAATAAATAAAATAAATTATAAAAACAAAAAAACATTGTTTAAAAAAAAAAAGAGAGGTTCTTCTAGGGACTTCCCAGGCAGTCCAGCGGTTAAGACTTCGCCTTCCAATGCAGGGGGTGTGGGTTCGATTCCTGGTAGGGGAGCTAAGATGCCATGTGCCTCGGGGCCAAAAAACCAAAACATAAAACAGAAGCAATATTGTAACAAATTCAATAAAAACTTTAAAAATGTTCCACATCAAAAAAAAAAATCTTAAAAAAAAAAAAGAAATGAAAATTCTCAGGCCTCACCCCAGACCTACTGAATCAAGACTTCAGGTGTGAGGACCAACAATCTCTGGTTTCACACACCCTCCAGATGATTTTGATGCACACGCATGTTTGAAAACTGCTGCTGTAGGCCAACGGCTCTGAACATTGGCTTCACCTTAGAACCACCTGGAGAGTTTATAAAAATCGTCAGTGTCTGGGCTCCACCCCCAAGAGTCTGACTCATTTTATCTGGGGTACGGTGTGGGCATCAGTAGTTTTAAAAGTTCCCCAGGTGATGCTAAAGTACATCCAGAGTCAAGAGCCACTGCAGTAAAGGCCATGCTGCTTCTCCTAACAGGGAAGAAATGTTGCCCAAATTACTTAGGATCACCTGCCATAGATCCAAGCCAATATTAGGTCCCGAACTTATTCTCTTCATGGGACACCGAAAGATGGATTTCCTCCTGCCTCAGAGAACTTAATAGAGTTTCACAGACACCTCAGGTCCGCAGAAAAAGACCTGCCCCGATAATCTCTCATGTTCCAATTTCTCTTCAAGCTTTTATTCCCATTGCCACGGCCCCCTCCACTCCTGCTTTCATCAGCTGATTGCACAGATTCCATTAGAACTAAGGGCAGGTGCAGCTTGGAATGAAGCGAGAACTCATCTGTTCCTTCACGTTCTCACTCCTGATGTTTGCTAGTTTGTATGATTAATTTTATCAATTTTCCTGACCTGCTTTGCCACTGAAATAAATATGACAGCTGCTGTGCTGCCTCAATTCTTCCTCTTGCCAAGTGAGATGCTGAGGTGTGTTTTCTTGTTGATCGCAGACTTGGGTAAATATCAAGTAAACAGACCAAACAGGATTCATACTGGCAAAGCAGGTGTGGAATCAAATAACGCATGCTTTAGTAGATAGAAAAGAGAATACAGCTAATTTCCCATCTTCTAGGTTTCCTAGGTACTCATTCAAGAAAACAACATCATCTTCTCATATTTCCGAGTCTGCTTTACCCACCAGTTCTAATATTCCTCCTTTCAGAGTAAACTACTTGATAGGTGTCAATACCAAAATACTTAGTCTCTGACTACCTCTTCTATTTAATTGTCCAGAAGGGTGAGATGATAAAGAACACGTGAACTATAACCTGTCCCAGAAATGCTAGCTATTATTATTAAACGTACAATCTTGCCTTAGTCTAAAAGAAATCACTTGTACTGAGCACCTATTTGCCGGGTGCTTTACATTAATCTTAAGGAAGGTGTATCAGTCCCATTTTACAGAGAAAATTGAGGCTCAAATGGTTGCCTATCTGTCCACAGAGTACCTGCAAGTTCAAGACCAACCTGCAGCCCATGTCTCTCACCCACCACACCACACCCACTACTCTGTGGTCACCAGACACAGGCAGGGCTGCCTGACTGCTCTCACGTGTGAGTCCAGCTTCCAGACCAGATGATGTCGAGATGGAACCTGATTTAGGTTTGTGGGAAAAATGAAATAAACCTGCTTTCATTTGGTTTAATTTGAGGAAAAACCAAAAGGCACTTCAATCCAAAATTGATCATTGTATGACTTTGAGCAAGTTAAACTCTCTCTATACTTCAGTTTTCTAGTGTACAAAATATATAGAATAATAACCACAGGTTCTGATTTTGAGAGTTAAATTAACCTAAAAAGATAAAATACACAAAATATGCCTGGAACCATTCCTGATATATATAAGGTGCTTGAGGGCAGATTTTAAATATGAATCTTAGACCCTTCATAAGAGAAAGAATGAAATACTACCATTAGCCACTCCTTTGAGTTAAAATATTGTCAGGGTAATAGATCTCTATTAAAGTGCATGTGTGTGTGTGTGTGTATGTGTGTGTTTCTCTGAGGGATGGATAACAAAATAAGCTGGTTACTGGTGAGTAGCACCAGGTCAATTTTTATCCTTGGTAACCTTGCTAACCAGCTGAGGCCTTCACAGGTAAATGCAGAAGGATGAGTAGCCACCAGCCTGGAGCTTTCTTCTCTCAAGAGAGTGGAGTGAGTCCATTTTGTTAGGAAAAATGTGGAAGAGGTAGTGCCAAAGCCTATTTTCCTAAATTGTTCAACTGGAAGGTGCCTTCAGAGGCCATTTGCCTCCTGTCTTCCAGGAGTAAATATTGTTATCTCTTTTGGATGGAAAATAAGGACCAGAAAACACTGAAGCAACCTCACCAACTTCACCAGAATGGCTAGGAGCAGAAGAGAAACCGAGTCATCTATCTTTGTGTTATGAAGGCTGCAACGGGCTTGTCCAGCCTCTCGTTTGTCCCCTGGGCTTTTCCCCAGATCTGGTTCTGGGGAAATCCATCCATCATGGCTGCAAGAACTAGATGGGGTAGGGAGGGGTTGAGAGTGGAGGACAGCATAGCCCTTTCCCAGGGAGTCTAGGCTAGCTTCATTCTACCTTAATTCCCTTTCTACCCTTACTCCCCTTACTACCATCTCCTGCATTTGGCCTGGCTCTCAAAATAGATAAATAAAGCCCTTTAAGAATGCTCCCCCTGGGATTTCCCTGGTGGTCCAGTTGTTAAGACTCCGCGCTTCCACTGCAGGGGGCACAGGTTCGATCCCTGGTAGGGATCCCACATGCCGAGGGGTGTGGCCAAAAAAAAAGAATGCTCCCCTAAGATTTGGATAGGGGCATGATGTGGTGTCCGCTGATTAAAGAAAAGATTGTGTTTAAAGGAGGGAGGAAGTCAAAGACATCCACAGAAGCTGGGTGTCATACTGCCCTCCCTCATTGCTCTGGAGTTTATGTTCATATCAGTAACAGCAACAGTAACAGCAATAAATTGTTATCAGCATTAGCTTCCACTTGACTTGGAGATGGTTTGTGAAGAATAAACAGCCAGCCTGCTCCCAAGTATACCATGGTCCCTTTAGCCAATGGTTCATTTCCCTCCTCCCAGAAAACCTCCACTGAGGAGCTATCCTGCTGCCTCTCATCACTTGCTCCCTGCAGGAGGAGGGTGGAAGTGAGTGGAACGGAGACAGTGTCTTTCTCCGTGTTCCCCTGGGCCTGCTGAGTACAGAGGTATCAGCAGGTGCTCAGCTATTCCTCCCCATCCCATTTGTAAAAAGAAAATGAGATGCAGGAATACAGGAGAGAGACACTCTTTGCACTGATCACCGTGCACACCATCAGCCCAGTCATCACAGTAGAGGGTGGGTAGAGAGCACAGGCTCAAATCGGAGACCTGCCTTCTGAGCAGAAAGAATCAGGCATGCGATGTGGTCTAATTTCCAGTCTCCCAATTGCCCAGGCAGACCTCATCCCCTGAATTCAGCTCTTCCTAAATGAGGGGAGCAGGGAGGGGGTGTCTCCTGCTGGCAGAGTGTTGAAAGCACGATCCATGACATAGGCCTGGGAGGAAGATTTTGCTGGGGAAATGCAAGAGCTTCAGTATTTTGCACACCAAGCTTGTCTTCTAATGACAGCCTTGGGAGCCAGACATTTCTAAGTGCTAATTAGAGGTGTTGATTATCGTGGTAACCCTGTGGGTGCTCAACCCAAGCCCGAGAGCAAAAGCCACAGATAAAATAAAGATTGTTACAATAGCTCCCAGTATCACGTGAGCATCAATAGCGGAATGTCAATGTTCAGGCGCAAGCCAGTCCGGGACTCTGGCTACTGCAGTGACGGAGGCCCAGACTGATGCAAGGGCCGTCACACGATGCACACTGTGCAGTTTTGGTTGGGGGACAGATCCTCCATCCTAATCAATCAGGAAAAGCTCACCAGGACTCAGATATAAAGAAATCAACTTATGACAGGATTTCACTACAGCATGAGCAAAAGCCACGGAAATGGGGCCCACGGAGATCCCTCCCTTGTAGTTCTAAAGCTGGTGAGTTGTTTTAAGGCACAGTAGGCTGCGCTTATATTTACAACCTTAAACATGCACGCATTTTGACATGCACATCTGATATTTCTAATAGAGAAGGTATTTGGGTTACTGACTTAACTCTCACTTTACATCCATAGCTTTTAACAGCTTCACGACTATATTGGAAAGAGAATAAGAATCAGAAAGAAGTCTTTTTTTCTTTGGCCGCACCGCACGGCTTGCAGGATCTTAGTTCCCTGACCAGGGATCGAACACGGCTCCTGGCAGTGAGAACACTGAGTCCTAACTATGGGACCACCAGGGAATTCCCAGAAAGAAGTCTTGAGGAGGAGTGTTAATTTGAGAGGCAGCCAGGCACTGGGCTGAGAGCTGAGGCTCTAGAATCTGAAGAGGGTGGAGGACCAACTCCAACACTCCTACTTAAGCTTTGTAAGCCTCAGTTTTCTCTTCTGCAAAATGGGGATAATAATAGTAGCTAGGGCTTCCCTGGTGGCGCAGTGGTTGAAGTCCGCCTGCCGAGGCAGGGGACACGGGTTCGTGCCCCGGTCGGTCCGGGAGGATCCCACGTGCCGCGGAGCGGCTGGGCCCGTGGGCCGTGGGCGCGGAGCCTGCGCATCCGGAGCCTGTGCTCCGCAACGGGAGAGGCCACAACAGTGAGAGGCCCACGTACCAGAAAAAAAAAAAATAATAATAATAATAATAGTAGTAGCTACCTCTTAAGATTATGGAGGAGTAAATAAAATAATGACTACCGAACCCTTGGCATTGTGTCTAGCATTGATGTGGATTAAGTCATTTAACCTTTTTTGGCCTTATAGTCCTCATTTGGAATAAACAGGAAATAAGAATACCTACCTTTAGAATTATTTCAAGGATTAATGGGAAAATGCTACTTAGGAACCATTATGAATTTATGAAAGACAGAAAATGATTATTATAAAGACAACCTAAATTGTCATCTGTTTGGGGGCAGGATTATCTAGCCCAAGCCTAGACCAGGATCTTTTCCTTTGAGCCTACTAATTGCCACGTGACCTTGGAGAAGTGGTAATCCCTTCCTTTTCTTAATCTGAATGCTGAATTAATAAAAAGTCAAAATTCAAATGAGATAATGCATGTGTAACTCTTTGTCACCTGTAAAGCACTTATATACACACCTATCTTATGATGCAGTAGACTTTGAAGTTGGGCAAACCCACCCAGGTGCCACTTTATTCCCACGATTTACCAGTTCCATATTCTTGGTTACTTAAGTTCCCTTACAATGATACCATCCCCAAAAGTCATACATAAAATGTTTGGCACCACACCTAGGACAGAAAATCTAATAAATTTCCATTCTCTCCTACACTTGCTCACTGGATGATCCTGATTAAGACAACGGGAATAACTTACCCCTCTGCAAATGGGAGAAAGGGTAAGTGTAAACAAGTATCAATATGAGCTCTACACCTGGATGTGGAGGTGTGTAGCGAGAGGCATATAAAGTTACAAAAGAGAGACAGGAAATCACTCTCAACCCTGCACGCAGGAAGCAAAGCCCTGGGCATAATGCCCTATCCCTGATCTAAACAGACCCAGGAGGGAGCATGGCAGGGATGGAGAAGGGCAGAGCCATTTAGTCATTTTTTTCTGCTGAGATATTCCCTAGGTGCTTAAACCCTCCCTTTATCCACAGAGCTTACATTTCTCGACACCAGCAATCTGTACATTGAAGTCACTTTACTCTGTTGGGAGGCATAAACCTGGCCCCCTCAGAGTCCACTGTAGCAAATTGCTAGCACCTTCTCAGACACAAAGGAGAAAATCAAGGTTGACTGCAAAAATCTTCTAGTTGCTTTGAGAAAGTCATCCTACGTGAATTCAATGGACAAGCATTCTTCAAAGTATGCTCTACAAAATGCTAGTTCCAAGAGATACTTTTTTATTAAAAAAAGTTAAAAAAGGACTACTTCATGGTCAAAGGTTGGCAAAACACTGCATGTTATATCCCCCTTTTTGAGACTGAGAGTCAGCATTAGCTTATTATTAGAAAGGGATTCTGGTAAAGCAACTTCTGTGTATTGATTAGTATTTCCTAAATTGATTTGACAAGGGAATCCCTTTTCCAAAGAAGACCTGTAAAATTCTGTGAAACTGGTTTCAAGGAAGGTAACTTTGGCAAAGAGTCTAAGACTGTTTTCTCCCATGTATTCAAAATTCCATTTAGCTTTTAATGAGTTCTTAACAGATAGAGTGTGTTCAGTAAGTCTTTGCTAAATGAATAGATCTCACAAGTGATTAGCCATTTGGCAAACAATAGGCAATTATTCCATGTTGGTTAATGTGACACCATATACAGTCAACTAACTAACCAGTCACCCCACAAATATTTATCCAATGCATATAGACTTTGCTGTGAGTTGAATGGTTTCATACCAGACAATCTGTTATTGTGATGCAAAAAATTCAAAGCACTGAACCTCAGCCTTGACTTGGTCTAACACTGGAGAAATCTGTCAGTTTGTTTGTTTCTAGGTCACTCCTCCCTCTAGCCATATAGGGAGGCATTTATCATCTATTAGACGTATTTTGGAATTGTCCTGATTTTCATTAGTCTTTCCATTTGTCTTATAAACCACTGAAATGCACACACAACTCTAATATTTCAGTGCCCAAGCTGCATTTCCTAGATTTCTTCTTTCACCTATTATCAGCACAACTATTCTTTATCAGACTGCATGTCTTGATGTGAACGTCATAAAGTATGGCCACAGTACTCAGAGGCAACACCTAGGAATAGTCCGTGCCAGATGAAGTGAGAGAAATCTGATCTCTGTCCCCAAGGGTGATGACAAGGAAAGGTATAATTTCATAACTTTTTTGTCATTATTTTTGTCTTATAAAACATCATTTTGTGTTTATTCTATGTGGGCCTCTGTGCATGAATTTATGTATTCCAAAGAAGATGACCTCAGTCTGGAAGGAAATGCACACCACAGGGTCCTCACATCAATACAGATATTACCTTCTTTCCAGGGTCTCAGGAGAGCCAGCAGTGGTGGCCGTGACGATTTACATTCCACAGAAGGGTTAACCTCATCTCATGGCCACGGTTGTCTCAGGACAACTTGTCAGCCCACGAGAACACCCCATAATGGATTTGAAGTGGATTGTGCAGCCCCTTGCAAGGTGGATGCTGTATTTATTGAATAGACATTAAAAAGAACATTTCTCAATTTCTCAGCACTGAACTCAGGGTCAATGGATCTTCTTGGCACTGACATGCTGAGTCAACTCCTAGCTCAAAGCTTTTAAAGGGACTGGGGTTAGATTAAAGGATTAGACTCTGTCTTGAATGTTTCCCTGACAAAATCGTTGGGTCTTAAATCATTTATGTTGCCTTGCAGTGCTTTACTTGGCCTTTCACTGTTAGCTTTCAAAGAAACACACACACACACACACACACACACACACACACTCACACACAAGCTCACACAGACAACACGCAAAGAGTATAACAACTCCTCTTCTGCAGATCTGAATAGGTATTTTTTGCCTCTGAGAGGAAACTACTCCAGACTCATCATATAGGTAAATTGCTCTGCCTTTAATGATAATTATAAGATAGTAGGCCATGCCTGTGGACTCTGATTAAATCCTCCACCCCCAGATGGAAACCAAGCCTGCAATAGCTGTGCCCTCATATCCTGCCACACAGCTATCCTTAATGTAGACCCAATTGACTAAGTGACTTTGTCTAAGACACAATCACATTCCCTCTGACACCTTATGCATGCATCATCCTCACTTCGGTGTTCACTGGTATACCCACCCATGCAGTCAATCATTGTCACCTGTCACCCTCCTGGAAGTCTGTGTACACATAATGCTATTCACTCACTGATGGCTTCTTACAAAAGAAAACAAGGCTTCAGTTCTTTTACATACTTTGCTCATGTACAATTAAATGCATGTCAAACAAAACACACACATTCCTTTTGTAGTTTTATATATTCTCATATAAGAAAAATACCTGGCATGTTGCTTCAAGCACCTATGAGCTCAGTGTCTATACGTATGAGCCTAACTCAGAGGTGTCTGAACAGGATGGAATGGATATTTACAGGGTGACCACTGTCTGTTGGAGAGAATGCAGGTTTTAGGAAAGGCCACCTGGGTTTGAATTGCGCTTGAACATTGATTAGCTTACTAGCTGTACTGCAAACAAAAACAAAGCAAACATTCCTTTGTGACAGTGAAAGTTAAGAAGTCTTTGAAATATCTCCAAGAAGCAATAAGCCAAAATATTAATCTATTTATTGCCTAGAACTTTCTTATCCCATCTAATTCTTAGTTGAAGCCAAAATAAATAGAACAGCAACAAAAAAGTAGCCCTGATGAGGTGAACATCAAAGTGTGATGGAAGAGATCAGCAATGACCCCTTAAATACAAAATATGAACCCCATTTCTTCCTTTTGGCTTTATCTACAGTACTCCCTTACAAAACCCTTCCACACCAGCTAAGGTGTCTTTCTCACTAATGTGCCAAGGCACCTTCAGCTCCACTCTCTTTTCTAATGCCTTTCCTCCCATGAACTATGCCTTTTCTCCTTACTCAGTCCGCCCTTTCTCCTTTTTTCCGTCTTCGCAAGTCCTAAACTTGCAACTGAGTTCAGTTTCTGTTCTCTCTCTGGTGAAGGCTTCTCTGGTCACCACATTTCCACTTGACTTCCTTTTCATGTACTCAGTTGCAATATTTATCATTTTCCCATGAGAATATTTATGACTTAATTCCTTGACTAGATTGAGAACTGAAAAAAGCTATAGCCAAGTTTTGTGTTTTTTGTTTGTTTGTTTGTTTGTTTTTGCAGTACATGGGCCTCTCTTTTTTTTTTTTTTTTTTTTTTTTGCAGTAAGCAGGCCTCTCACTGTTGCGGCCTCTCCCATTGTGGAGCACGGGCTCCGGACGCGCAAGCCCAGCGGCCATAGTTCACAGGCCTAGCCGCTCCGCGGCATGTGGGATCTTCCCGGACCGGGGCACGAACCCGTGTCCCCTGCATCGGCAGGCGGACTCCCAACCACTGCGCCACCAGGGGAGCCCTGTAGCTGTTTTATATGTCTTATTTTTGCATCTCATCTCTCCTCCTCCTCCCAGGGAAGCACACATACACATGCATGCACACACACACTCAACACACTTTACATTTGCCGTTTTTTTTTTTTTACTGACCAGTGTTTTGTACTAATGGGTGCCCAACAATTATTTATTTCCTATTTGACCATGGTTCTTGTTCTCCCCTGTCCATAGCTGGGTTTTCTTAACTACAGCCTCGGTCCGTTTCCACCCTAGGTCCTGGAATTGATTCTATTCTACAGGAAAATTTAATGAACTTTATATATAATAATGCACTTGTACCTAGTTCGGATACCTAAGCTACTACTTTATTTTTGTGGACAAGTTCCTGCCTTGTATCCCAGTTTTGTACTTTTTAAATTTCACTGTGGCCGAAGTCCTACCTCAGAATCCTATACAGTTCCTCATCTACTCCACGAAAGAGACCACGTGTAACTACTGGCAATTGTCTCCAAAAGCCCTCCCCTAAAGACCCATCCCCAAACTGAGGGACTAATATCTGTTCATCACCTACTCTTCACCCTCTGCCCTCAAACTCCTTGACCTTTAATCCAGCCTCCACTGCACCAATGAACCCTACTCCTACTGGATACTAAACAGAAGTTTCTCATGCTCCACTCCATTTCATCTTAACCCGCTCTCCCTGAAACTTTGCTCCCTGACTCTGAACTTCTACCTCCATATCCCAGCTGATTTCTCCCTGTGGTCTCCAAGAACTGTTGATCTTTCTAACTCCCCCAGCACCCACCCACCCATTGATCCATTGTTCTGTACCTCCCAGCCTCAGACATTGACACTCCATGTCCCATGAAGACAACACAGATGCCCCCATACTCCCATCACTATACTTTTTTTTTCTTTTTTTTTTTTTTTTTGCGGTACGCGGGCCTCTCACTGTTGTGGCCTCTCCCGTTGCGGAGCACAGGCTCCGGATGCACAGGCTCAGCGGCCATGGCTCACGGGCCCAGCTGCCCCGCGGCATGTGGGATCTCCCGGACCGGGGCACGAACCCGTGTCCCCTGCATCGGCAGGCGGACTCTCAACTGCGCCACCAGGGAAGCCCCCATCACTATACTTTTTGAACAGCATGATTTACCTGCCTGTCTCTATGACTTCTACCATCTACAGTAGTGTCCAGCTTCAAGTGCCTGTCCCCAATTTCTAGTCTCCACAACCAGGTCCTCCTTTCCCATCTCTGACATCAGCCCTCATGTATATCATGGGACTAGGTCTGTGGCAGCCATATTGACTTGAGCTCCATGTTTACTGAGCAGGAGACTAGTCTGTGGGCATCAGTTAGTGGTATCATTTTTGTGGTTCACCTCATCTTCTCGTGGTCTCATAGACAAAAGGTGTCAATGAATTGTTCAGAACGATTTCAGTGATTGGTACCACTCAGACAGGTGAGCTCAGTGAACCAGAAACAATGCTCAGAGTTTTTACTGTACAGTGACAGGGTCAAGAGTTTGTCACAGGGGCTAAATAAAGGGAAGCAAAAATCATAAGCAAACAGGCAGAATAAGCACAAAATTGCTCCATAGTGGTAACAGTTTTTATTCCTCCCATGGGCCTAGTCTAATTCTCATTGCTCAAGGCTCCTTTGAGGCAGCCAAAGGGTCTTGCTCATAAACCTAGACACAGATGGCAATAAGCTTAACTCTTTGTGTGCCAAACCACTGTCATATCTCAGGCCACAGGGAAAACAGTCCTTATGAGAACCAAGGCACAAGTGAGTCAGTAAAAGAAATCCATTGCTAGGAAAGAAGTGAACCTGGAGAGTTTGTTTCATTGTTTTCTTATACAGCTCAAGTAACAGCAGGCTACCCATCTATTTCAGTCTTAGACTTAAAGCATTCAGATGAACGCTTTGGCCTTGATGTCTATTAGACTAAGCTCCTCCACCTTGTCCCTGATGTTTAAGTATCTCCCTCTCCCTTTCTGAGATCCTATCACCCCCACTGAATTCACAGAATCCTTCTCAGTGATGGCATCTCCCACTGTCAACCCTGACCTCCAGAGAACAACAAATACAGAGCCTTTTAGGGATGGTGACGCTTCCCTAACCAATATATTTCTCAGTGTCTGATGAAGAGAGGCCCCTCTGCACCCTGCTGAGGGACAGTAATGCGGGATGGTTACAGATTACACCTAATACAGCCACTCCAGCATTCCTATCTCCCTCAGCCTTTAAATTCTTTCTTCTATAGGATACCAAGAAACGTCTAGCTTCTCATCTTCATTTAAGATTAAGTGGAAGTTTCAATCAGCCAACAGAGAATATTGTTAAAACCACTTCCAGATGCTTGAGGTAACAGAGGTAATCTCTAGTTAGTGCTGCCATATGAATCAGTTCGGCCCGGTCCATTATTATATATCTTCTTCCATGGCTTAACACAGTTAGAATCCATTTCCACACATGCTTACTAAATATCTGCTGATTTTAAGTGGCAAAATATTACAGTTCCTTTTTTATCTCCTCATGGGTCAGACTTTGTGCTTGTCTCTCAGATCCCTAGGTATTTGAGTCGAGCTACGGGTCTGCAGGAGATGAGAGATGGTTGGAGAGGGTCTTGAGGAGAGTCAGCATTCCACAGCAAGTGCCTCACCTAAGATCAGTTCAGGACCTTTCTCAGGCGGAGACTGAACTCTTTAAACAGGAGTGGAAGAGTTACTTCAACTGGGAAGGAAGGCTTGGTGTAGTCAGCCCTCCATATCTGTGGATACGGACTCATGGAAAAGGAGGGCTGACCATTCCACACCATTTTATATAAGGGACTTCAGCACCACAGATTTGGGTATCTGAGGTGGGTCCTGAAACCAGTCCCCAGGGATACGGAGGGATGACTGTATCTGGAGGCTTGATGAACTCAAATTCTTAATAATCTACCCAAATGCCCTATTATAATTTCAGGGCCCCATTCTTCCCTAATTAAGGATTCACCTTCATGTAAGAGACAAAGCAAGCTCATGGACTCAATCTGTACTTAATTCAGCCATCCCCAGATTCTGGTTTTGCTTTTCATTCGTTTCAGCCCTATATATCTACATACAACTTATATCTAAATCTCTGTTTCCTTTAGGACAGCCATAGACACTTTCTGGTTCTCTATTTGTACCTTGAGCTGGGAATTTAAAGTTTTCAGCTTTTGCTTTTCTTTCTCTAGACTCCCCAGTTCAGAAGGAAACAGCCGTCCCATCCCCACTAGTCTTTATGCACCATAAAGTGCGATTAGGACAACTCCGTGATCCCAACACTCATCTTCTGTAGCCACTCGACTCCAGGCAGTTGAAGGTGAGAATTTAAGCAGCTGGTTTATCACTGCATGCCATGAACTATGAGTGACTCATGTTTCACCATCAATAAAGTTATTACTTCCTCCAAACCTAACCAGATTGTAGAACTAACGTGAGATTTCCATTTTTTTAATTTTCAATTCCCCTGGAAACACTTCAGGTACAGAAATCTGTTTCAGTCAGACCTCCTTCAGAGAAAATAGAAACCATTAAATGCATTTGGGATACAAAAAGAGTTTACCGTAGGAATTAGGGGTAATCTTTGGAAAAGCTAGAGGAGAAAAGGTCAAGGAAACTGACACTGATGGTATCAGACTGAAGCAGCAAAGTGGGTGATCCTCAAAAGCTTGCCAGGGAACTGCAGAGAAGCTTGCACCAACTGTCTTGGCCTGCCACAGAATGGTTCTTAAGAGCTCACTGGGAAGCCACAGTGAATTTCACCTTTGCTTTTGCATCTGATGCAACTGTGTCCAGAGAATAATGGCTTCTCATTTCCCACTTTCCAAATCACATGTGAGTGCTTCATGTTGGAAAAAAAATATCTTACCTAGAACTACACAAGGAAAGGGATTCTGGGAAATGTAATTTCTGGCTTTGCTTCTGTAATGAACATAGACCTTAGAAGGGGATTATGATGGTGCCTAGTTGACAACAGACAATCCAGGGCATTTAACAAAAGAAATTAATCATTAATGATAGAATTCTAGGCATCAGTTTGCAGATCTCAAGGATCATATTTGGAGACAGGTTTTCTCTAGGAATGTCTAACTTACAACATTTAGACAAACAATTACCCACTTAGACCAACACCTATTCTGGCTCTGCCTTATGTGAGAAAAAATTCTCCATGTAAGTTTCTGCAGATTCTGCCTCCAAAATAGTTCTCAATAAGTCTATATATTTCCATCTCCACTGCCACTATTCTAGACCAGATAACTGTCATTTCTTATTTAGAAAATTGGTTTTACCTTCTTCCGGTTCTCTGTACCAATCTGCTCTCTGCACTGCAGCCAGAGAGTATTCTTTCTAAAAAGGAATCAGATAATGACACTTCCTTCCTTAAAATTCTTCTGCCTGTACCTATATCTGCCCTGAGTTTCATCCATACTAAACTCCCTTCAGTTTTTTAGTTGTGCCATAATTTCCCTTCTCAAACATCATTTTCTCTGCCTAATATACTCTCTTCTCTTCCCCACTCCATATACAACTCTCTTCTGACCTTCCTTTGGACAAACAGTATTCATCCAAGTCCTAACTTAAATGCCATTTGCTTGGGCAGCCTTTCCCAGTCTTAACCACTATACTTTGTGATCACTTTTTGTTCCTTTAGCTTAAGGCTTATGCTAAGCCTGACCAAATGGCATCTTTCAGTCCCAGCCTTTTGCTTTGTTCACCCCGTCTCACCATGAAACTATGAGAGCAGGAAATGAGCTAGAACGGAGAAAAGAGAGAGTGAGCCCCTCCCTAAGGGCTGAAGCCAAGCTGACAACCACCCAGGCTACATCTTCACTCTCATTTGGGACCTGAGGTGCTTTCGAGGCATCTTTTTCTCTCCAGTGCTACAGTTTACTTATTTTTTTAAATTTTTATTGGAGTATAGTTGATTTACAATGTTGTGTTAGTTTCAGGTGTAAACAACTTCAAGGGAACAAAACTGAGCCCAGAGAGAAGTTTAGAATGACCCAAAAGAGGGAGCTTGAGGACAATAAGAGCTTTAAAAATTGTCCTCTTCCTCTTGATGGCATGCCGAATGGCATGTCCACCACCCCATTCAAAGAGTGGAAGCAGCACAGCACCTCACGTACAGCAGGCCCTCAAAAACACTTGTTGAATGAGTGACTACATGAGGAAATGGATGGATAATTGAACAAGGAAAGAATTGTTCCTTCTGGAATTCCTGTTGGAGCTTAGACTATTCGACTAACAATAGCCTTCAGAAGTCATCAGTGTCTACTGATGTGTCAGAGGATTTACACCCTGAGTATTGTGTGCATGTGTGTGTCGTATTTGGTACTTCTTGTAGCACCCATCCATAGCCCCTTTTACGGTACCTTTTCTGTAACCATGTGGTCATGTATTTCTATCACCTCAAGCTTTCTGAGATCAGCACTCTTCCTCCAGTACCTTGTAAAGAGACTGACACACCATAAGTACTCATAAATGTCTACTGGATAAAAGACTGTTATTATAAAGTAACATCATATTTTGTACATATTCTCTTCTAAATATGTAATTTTGTGGACATGAGTATAAACCCTAGACATTTTTACAATGTTCCAAAGGATAGAATTATTGGCAATATAATTTTGGATACATCTATTGATAAAGCAGGTTTATTCTTTTTTTAATTCAATTATTTATTTTCTGTCAGGCCATCAGGATCTTCCACTATCAACTTAATTTGTTAATTTATAATTTATATCCCACCCATTTCCCATAAGGATTAGTTGGATCAGCCCTTCCACCTAGTTAACTTAATCCAGTCCTGCTATCCTCATTCTCATTGATTCTTGACAAAGTCCCAATCTGCTGTTGAAGGAAATCTGCCTGCCATCATCCACTTGTGATGTGAGGCTTCCCACTTCCATTACTTTACAAAATGTTAAAGCAGGTTTATTTCTATAATTGTTCTTTACTATGTCAATAGTAATGGGAAGGTCTGTATCAAATCACAGTCTTTTTTAAAAAAAGGTTTCCACATGTAGATATAACCTTTTCATAGGTCCTTTTGTTTCAGACAAAAGAGCTACCAAATGCAAGGTCTAGAGCTGGCCATAGTCCTAATGAGCCATTCCTATGCCAAAACAGAGACCGCCTCTCCAGTGATGAGAAAGTTGGTGTCTTCTACGATGTGTGTTTCTCTCCTGCAGACAGCTCTAAGTAAATGCTGCTGATTTCTGGCTCTTTGGGATTCTATGTCTTATGCTTTGTGTCAGCTTGCTCTCTTTTCATTTTTCCAGTTTGGGTACAATCAAATGAATTAGGCATGTTCTTACCAAATTACAATTACATTCAGTCCCATCTCCCTTAGATGATACCCAGTACACTTTGATTGGAATTTTAGGCACCCTAGGTGTTACCATCACATATTTTCTGACAGTCTTTAGGTTTATTACCACAGATGGCTAATCTCGTCTATTATGTGTGTTTTGGATATAATTTGTTTTGGATCAAAGGGCAAACCCAAGTTCCTGGTTCACATGTGTTGGTGGAAGGGGTACTCACGGTATGCTGTAGGCACTGCCAATACCCTTCAAGAACGGCACAGGCAGAGCTGTTCTGTGGGGAGCCCCTGCTGCATTTAGAGGCTTGCAAAGGGAGAATTCCCTCTTGAGTTTTAGAACAGCCAAATGAAGACAGCTAGAGGAGTCTAGGGTCTAAAGTGACAAAGCCAGTGCAAAGGTATTTGGATTCTTACACTATCTCAAATCAGCAGTATAGCATGTAACAGCAAAAATGGACTCTTTGGGACATTAGGCATTTATATCACCCAGGAAAAAGAACCACAACAAATGCCAGCTATTTGGCCTTTTAATGGAAATTGACTATAAGCAAATTGTTTATTAGAGCCCTCGATTAACCTCTGTTTTTATGCCTCCTCTGAAGCGCTTGGTGTCCATGAGTGAATCAAATTGGCATGGTCTATGCACCCCAAACAACAATTTCAGACTCTGTCAGAGCAGACCACATTTAGGCAGAGTTAAGCACAATTCTTTGTGAAGTTAATTCCGGTTTAAGAAGCCAGGGTTGGGCTTCCCTGGTGGCGCAGTGGTTGAGAGTCCGCCTGCCGATGCAGGGGACACGAGGTCTGGGAGGATTCCACATGCCGCGGAGCGGCTGGGCCCATGAGCCGTGGCCGCTGAGCCTGCGCGTCCGGAGCCTGTGCTCCGCAACGGGAGAGGCCACAACAGTGAGACGCACGCGTACCGCAAAAAAAAAAGAAGCCAGGGTTCACAAGTGTATACTAGGACCAAGCTCTCCACAGCCAGGTCCTCAGGGGTCTCACAGAACTTAACACCATCTTGGCACGTTGAGTTTCAGTTTCAGAAGTTTCACCTTGCTTCTGTCAAGGTGAGAGAGCTGAAGCACAGAAGTAGTTAAAATGGGGCAAATTACAGCTTTGTGTTTTGCAACAATATTGTCTCTTTTACAGTAAATGTAGAAATAAACTTTGTAATTGGGAAATTGAACTCTGAAATGTTTCTTTGATTATTTTCCAGATTGAGTGTGAGTTTTTAAGTAATCAGTGAGCACTTAACAAGCACAAAGTCACTATTTTTAATAGTACCATTAGTGTATTTTTTTCACAAAATGGTAGTTATTCAATCTATACTACCTACGAATAAAAATGCCAGATTTCATTAGGACTGTTCTCTAGTAAAGTTGAATGAGTACACTGTATTCTACAGTGTATGTAGCAATGCTATTTTATAAAGCACAGCATATATTCATATTCATTTTCTCTCTCTTTCTCTCTCTCTCTCTCTCTCTGTATATGTGTATGTGTGTGTGTGTGTGTGTGAGTATACACATATTTGGTTAATACAACCTTCAAATATTTCTGATCCAATGATCATTAAACTTATCTCAATTTATTCATACTATTTGGGATGACAAACCATACGTTACTTTTTCACATTTAATGTTTAAAATATCAGCCTCATAATACATTAACTCTGATTTTATCCTTTTAATCTATGTTCCAGTCATCTCAATTGATTTTTTAAAGATGTATAATAAAAAAAGTCACTTTTTTTGCAAGCAACTCATTACTAGATGCTGGGGTATGGAAATGGTTTACTTCTGAGAATAACATAAATAAAAACAACCTACAGACACAGCAAATATGATATTAATGAATTCTAAATATGTACAGTTCCCTACATGTAAGTACTAATCATCTGATATGAAGCCAAGTTTATAAGAGTCCCATAAAGCATTTTGGTGACACAAAGAAAAAGTTACAGATAAGAATCTATTGGTCTGTTTTACAGATTTTCACATTCCTTCATTTAGAAGTAATATGTTATCCTTATCTCATTGGGTAAAAGGAAAAAATTAACTTGGACAAAAAGAATAATTAACTTGTGATCACTTAAAAAGTTCATAAAGATGGAGTGAGGGAGGTAGACAAGAACCTAAATTGTGTTCACTCTGGAATTTAGACATATGGAGGAGGCATGTCTATAGGATTGCATGTGTACAGGAATTGTATGCATTAACTGCCCCCCAAAATAATCAACTGTAAAAGACCTCCCCCAAAGGAGAGAGTAAGGCACACAAGCTTGGGCCAACTTTGATACCCAGGGATGTAAGGGAGCATGATTTTGTGCCCAGTGATGCCTGTCACCTAATTTGTCCTTTGGCCCAGGGCCTTATGAAATCAAATCTGAGTTCCAGGAAAAGAAGGCTAAAAGTGCAACTTTCTTCATAAAAACTTCATTATATTTACAGCATCACAGAACAGTACTATTTTGTCACCTTGTCATATCCTTTTTTAAAAACACAAAGGAAGACTTCTCCCTTACTTGGAAGAGCACATATCAAGGGCACCATCCCCTCATTTATGTCAGAAATGTTATTGGGATCAAACATGGTGGTTTGGGCACACTGGAATTCAATGTGTTATGGATACAGTACAACTTTGATGGCTATCAGCAGAAGGTACCACAGCTCTGAAGTGTCCTCATTGGATATCACAGGTGATAAAGGAAAGAGAAAACAGCAAAAAGTCAAAGCGATAAAAGTGAACAATAGGGAATTCCCCAGCGGTCCAAGTGGTTAAGACTCTGTCTTCCAATGCAGGGGGCGCGGGTTCCATCCCTGGTTGGGGAACTAAAATCCCACATGATGTGCAGTGCAGCCAAAATATATATATATATATATATATATATATATATATGTGTGTGTGTGTGTGTGTGTGTATGTATGTATGAGCAATAGTCCCATGAGAGCTGAAGGTGTTGCATTCATGGCATATGTAAAATCACTCTACTTTCTCTCCTTGAGAATTGCAAGAGAAAACCTGCAGAGACTTCACCATGCATCAAAGCCCTCACATTAGCAGAAGGAGGTAGCGCCTGGGAGTACTTGTTGTACAGTTAGTGGCCTTATTATGACCTTATTTATCAGTCCCAGTCTATTATGGTACGAGAAACACAGATATAGAGAACACACAAAAGGGTAGACCATGGCCGTGTGCACAGATCATATGTAATGAGGTTGGCACTGCCTTCAAAAGCCAGCTAGGCAAATGTCCGTGAAGCCAGGGCCCAAGCCAAGTTTTCCAGTATGAACCACATACCCAAAGATAAGCCTGATTAGAGCTGAGTGGCTCCACACGGACAAAATGGTCAATGGGCCAAAATCAAAGAATAAAAAAGTGTTTAATGGTATAGTACCTGCTGGCAGAGTCACGGTCAGTTACCACCCAGAAAGGGAGGAGGGGATCCGCCCATGGTTGAACCAAAAATGGATAATAAACAGTACCCAAGGTGAGGGATGTGTCCCAAGGATAGAAAAGCTAAGTTAGGGACATGGTAAAGGAGCAAAAAAGAGCAGAAATCTTTAATAATTGAAGTAGTTGAAGCTAGATGAGGTTAAAAGACAAAAACTAAATTCAATTGATTAATTAGTTAATGTTTACTCAGTACCTCCACTCTCAGCATTGAGTTAGGAGCTATTGATACGTAATCAATGCGGGAAACTAAGAAACTGCAATCAGGGAGCTTCTTAGTCTAGTGTCAAGATGGAATTTATGTGGATTTGAGTCCCGTTTCCACTTCCTGCTCCCTGTGTGATTACTGGCCTATAATCTCCATGAGTCTAGGTCTCTATGAGGCATTTTCACTGCTATATCTATTTCCCCTACCCTAATGTTTATATAGTACTTAATAACAACCTTCTGGTGGGAGAGAGCTACTACCACATCAAATGTTTAGATCTATTGTGAAGTATGTCACAATTTCAGAAATATTTAAACGGGCATCTTAGCATTGAAAATACCTTAGTAAGCACTCAAAATGACTTCTGGAATAAATGAATGAATTCACCCTTTCTGAGTCCTAGTCTCTTGATCTGTACAATGGTGATATATCACTATTGTTACAATGATAAAGTGGAATACATGTGTGTAAAGTGCTCCAGACAACGTTCAGGACATTAGAAATAGTCTTTTCTGCAGTCTCTCTGCCCTACTTGGAAAGACTGAAGAGTTAGAACATGAAATGGTTTGTCGGTTTTAAATGAAAAGATACAATATAAGAAGCTACTATGGGGAGCAGTTAAGTAATGCTGAAGGATATCAGAAAGAGAGAGACAAAATGAGTGGCTTCAAAATTCTAAACTTCTGGGGCTTCCCTGGTGGCGCAGTGGTTGAGAGTCCGCCTGCCGATGCAGGGGACACGGGTTCGTGCCCCGGTCTGGGAAGATCCCACATGCCACGGAGCGGCTGGGCCCGTGAGCCATGGCCGCTGAGCCTGCGCGTCCGGAGCCTGTGCTCCGCAACGGGAGAGGCCACAACAGTGAGACGCCCGCGTACTGCAAAAAAAAAAAAAAAAAAAAAAAACAGAACTTCTAAAGGGGGCTTGCTGAAATCTCAGGGCAGGACAGGAGAACCAAGAGAAGCACTTCAAAAACTCCTGATCTTACGTTAATATAGCTGCTGCTATAGTTGGGAAAGGGACAGCAGAGCCTACTGAAGTCTGAAAGCTGAGAAATTCCTCTAAAAATGCTGGTCTTACACTGAATATGAGGTAGAATTGGCTGTAAGAGAGACAGGAGAGCTGAGATAGATCCCCATCCCTACCCAAAGGCATAAGTGTGCTGAGAGCAGGGCAGGAGAACAGAGACAAACCCTTCAGGAACTCAGATCCCTGCTAAAGGAGGGATTCTTTCCAGCCCTCAAATCATTTGATGCTGTGCTGTAATGAATCTAATTAAAGCAACCACAAAGTGCACACTCAGGTCAACTACAGACTGGACTGACTCAACTCTCACCCAACCCCCAGTGATTCCCTTTTCTGAGTTGAAACATTATTTACTTTAGTTTCTACGTTTCTTTTACATGCAGTTTCTGCCATTCAATCATAAATGTCTAGACATGTGAAGAAGCAAGGAAATGTGGCCAATTTCCAAGAAAGGAAATGGTCAATAGAACCAGACCCAGAAACTGCCCAGATGCTGGAATTATCAACACAGACTTTAAGATATCTATGCTAAAAATGTTGAAGAATCTAGTGGGAAAAGTCACATGAACAGATGAAGAATCTTAGCAGAGGGGTATAAACTATGAAAATAGTCAAATGGAAAGCCTAGAAGTAAACAAAATCCTATCACAGATAAGGAATCCTTTCGATGTGCTTAGCAGCAGGATAGACTCAGCAGAGGAAAACCAAAATAGGTCCAACGAATATCTAAAGTAAGGCAAAACAAAATAAGCCAATAAATGAAACCAGTGTCCACCGAGGAGACAGCTAACGTGGTATGTTTACAGAATCACCCCAATATCCCAATTCCTTTTACCTGAAATAGTGGCTGTAATGATGCATCTTAGGTGTCCTTCATTGTAACTCACACCCTATGAGGAGAAACCACATCTTGTTGGGACAAGAAAGAGGAAACAAGGAATATATATGCCTCAAGGAAAAAAAATAGAATTTGGGTTGAGCACTCAAAGTAGGGGTAAGATGGTAGGCTTTTCAGGTAATAAGAACATGATGAACAAATAAAGTCAAGACAGGTAAGTACAGAATGAGTTTACAAAATGACAGAAGGGGTTATGAGAGTCATTTTGAGGAAACATGAAGAAATGAGTCTGCCTTATTATTAAAAGGAATAGGACTTTACTACAACCCCCTGATATTTTCTTCTTTATCTACCCACAAAAATTAATACTGTGCGATGTGGAAAATAGGCACTAAATAAATATTTATTAAAGAAGAAATATGTAAGGGAATAAATGATTGAGGAATGAAAGTAGTTGTCAGCACATTTTGAAAAGCAGGTAACAGTGGCATACGAATCTATACACTATTATCCAAAACTCTGGGATATTTTAGATAAAGAGTCCTAGCTCGGGAAGAGAAGTATTAGAAATGAGATAATGAACATTGAAGTTAGAGCCCCAAGATGTCACAAAGAGAAAGTTAACCAAGAGGAAAATGGTGCCCCCCTTTCCGAAACTGTGACTCTGCCTCTTGTCAAACACAAGTGACCCTGTCCTAGGCTTTCTGCCAACAACCACCACTCTAGATTCATGAGTCCCCCTGTGTGCCAGGTATGGATCAAGATACCACTGGCTACCCTTGTGAATGAGACAGGCACTGATTCTGTCCTCATGAAGCCCAAATGGACTCTAAGATTCAGTGATCCAGACTTCAGAGCTCTCAAGGGCTCTACTAACTGGCCTTGGTCTTTAGAATCTTAACCTATGTCTTCTGTCTCCTCACTGGCAAGTTATAGAGCAGGGCTACCAACAGAAATATAATGTAAGCCACAGATATGAGTCATGCATAATTTAAATTTTCTGATAGTCACATTAAAAAAGTAATATGAAACAGGTTAAAATAATTTTAGTAATATATTTAACCCAGTGTATCTAAAATATTACCATTTCTACATGAAATCAATAAAAACATATGAATGAGATATTTTATAATCTTCGTTCTTCTGTTTAGTCTTTGAAATACAGTGTATTGTTTACATTTACAGCTCACCTCAGTTCTCACTAGCTGTATTCTAATTGTTCAGCAGTCACAGGTGACCACAGCTCTAGAGCCTGTCCTGTTTCATGAGTAGAGATGTACGCCTTATAAAAGAGAGGGCACTGTGGTATAAGCTTTGAAAAGTAGGTATAAGAATTGACAGAAAACAAGCCCTGAAAACATGAAAAACAGTAACTGACAAAGAAGAATCAAAACTATCCAAAATCTGTAAGAAAGAGAAGACTTTGGGAAATTTGAAGCTCCAGCCAATGAACTTACTCAGGACCAAATATGAATGACTAGCATAGGAGTTAGAGTTGGAGATTCTGAGTTGAATTCCTGTCTTATCACCTTCCAGTCAAATGGCTCCAAGCGTGTAATTTGCCCCAATTGTGCCTCAACTTTTTCACTTGATAATGAGAATAATAATGTGACCTGAGTTCACACAGATCCTATCAGCCTAATAAATATTGGGGGAAAAAATCACATTACCAGGAACAATGAAAATTTTTCTAGTTCTTAACTCCTCCTCAAATGCAGGACCTGCGGTATTTCTAATCTGGTTTCTTTCATCCCCCACAATATATTTTTAAGAGCCCCCAAAATGGGGCTTCCCTGGTGGCGCAGTGGTTGAGAGTCCGCCTGCCGATGCAGGGGATGCGGGTTCGTGCCCCGGTCCGGGAAGATCCCACATGCCGCGGAGCGGTTGAGCCCGTGAGCCATGGCCGCTGAGCCTGCGCGTCCGGAGCCTGTGCTCCACAAGGGGGAGAGGCCACAACAGTGAGAGGCCCGCGTACCGGAAAAAAAAAAAAAAAAAGAGCCCCCAAAATGTGTCTTCACATAAAAAGAGTCTAATCCCACAAGGTGCTGGGACTTCCCTGCCAGGCAACTCCCATCTCCTACAAGACGTTACCCTACTCAGGCTGAATTTCATGGATTATTAAAATAGGTGCACTTCTTCTTGATGACAAATAGGAGTAAGTCAGATAAAGTGTAGTAAGTTAGCTCTCAGAGCAGTACGCACCAAATTAATGGAGTGTTTTAATTTGTGTATGAACCAAACATAAGAATAATGATACAGCCACGGTCACCCCAGGAACAACTTTGCTTTTTTCCATGAAGACCAAATATGACTGAAAATGGGTAAAGCCCTGTTGGGATGAACTTAGAAGTCAGATAGCCAAATATAAGTATATTTTCCTGAAACCTACTGTGGAAGGCAGTAGAGCATTCTAACATTCGTGTATTTTTGACATTTTTATCTCAAGCTGTGATTTTTCAGGAAGTTATTGGGGTTTATTATTACTTGGAGGCTAAAAGTCTAAGAATAAATGGTTAAGAACCCAGAATGGACTAAGTAAGTCAGTTCAAGATCCTGCCATAGTTGAAAAATGTAAGGAAGATCCCTCAATGCAAAAGTACTTTATCAGGGGTCACTAATGTCTGAAAACCCACATGAAGAGTCAATCCTTTGGACACAGATGTTTCACTCTGTTGAACTGTAAATATTCTAAGCATGTAACATCAGATACTTATGCCTAAGGCAGAATAAATATTAAATCTTTTTTTAACTTAGCTTGTGTTTCCTCAAATGCAGAGGCTGAGAAAAAGACTGACATACAGGTGATTTGTTTGGGAAATAATGCCCTGAAGAGGAGAAGAGTTAAGAGGGAATAAAACAGGGAAGGAGGAAAAGCCAGTACAGCAACTTTAGTTGACCAGAGGGATGGGCATCTGGTATTCAACCCCATGAGCCTTTCTGAAGAATATTATGAAGTGAGTCTCAAAGCTATACACTTTAGATTTGGTAGGAAGACAAATTTACCCATTGACTCCTCCTCCTTGCCAAGGGTGGCTTCATTGGCAAAAATATTAAGTAGATTTCAACAAGTGTCCCAGATTGTGGCATCAGCAAAACCTTGAGAAAGGAAGCAAGAGGTATTTAGTGTTGGCCCAAGTAAAAATGTTATCAGGCTTCACCATGCAAAGCTAGTCAAAACCTACATGGAAGATGCTGCTACAGCAGTGGCTGGAATAAGAAATGAGACTGAATGGATTTGAATGGCACACAAAGGTGTTCAATACAGTCCACCCTTCTATCACTTAGCTCTCTATTAAGTCTAACCTTTTAGTCCTATTTAAGACAGTGATAGTCACAGTCTCTGCATGTGCTTAAATACAAGAGAGTTAGTGGAACAAACAGCAGGTCTTGAAGTAGTAATTGACATTCATCATCCACCTCCAGCATAACCAATCCTAGATTTTCCTCACTGTCAGCCAGCACTTCAGTTGATCTAGATTGCTTTCCTGATGGAGTGACCCAGACCTTCATCCTTGAAAGATGTGCCTCCCTATTTGCCTTGCCCGAGTCAAGCAATGATTATGACAGTTACCTCTTCATCATCATCACTGGGCATGGAAGTACCAAGAGATGTCACAGTGATTCCTTTAGATTCCAGATATGCTCTTCTCTGACCTCTTTGTTTCAACAACTCTAACTCCTCATGATAACTTGAATCAATTATCTCATCTGTATCATCAATCTTTTCTTTGCCTGTTGGTACTCTTGGCATGAGGTGCCCAAAATGAGCAGACTGTAATTACAGCTTTAAGTTTAGAGAACTTATATGGCCCCTGGTCGGGCCTCTCCACCACTATCATCATCCCCACTCCAGGAACCAGGAGTTTCTAATTGGGCACAACCAAAGCTATTGAGACAGGAGGCACAAATTCCACAGGTGAGTCATGTGGGGTGATGGTGAGAGAATCCATCCTACTTCTACCCTTTGATTCATAGATTCACGTATGGAGTCTATTGGGGGACTATATTTGTTACCTATGGCTAGTGTGACAAATTACCACCAACTGGATGACTTAAAACAGTAGACATTTTTTTCTCTCACAGTTCTGGAGATTAGAAGTAGGAATTCCCTGAAGACTCTAGGGAAGGATCATTCCTTGCCTCTTCCTAGCTTCTGGTGGCTGCCACCAATCCTTAGTGTTCTTTGCCTTGTAGCTGTATCACTCCAATCTTTACCTGCTTCATCCCATGAACTTCTTCCTTGTGTCTCTCTGTGAGTCTGTGTTTAAATTTCCCTCTTCTTATGAATACATCAGTTATTAGATTTAGATATCACCCTAATTCAACGGGACCTCATTTTAACTTGAGCACATCTACAAAGACCCTACTTCCAAATAAAGTCACATTTACAGTTGCTAAGTATACAGGAACTGAGGGAGGGGCACTATTCAACACAGTACAAGGGCATATAACATACCAGAGGACAGTACTCCCACCCCTCAAGGTTGTCCACAAGCTGGTGTCTTAAGCTTTCCAAACTGGTTGAAAAGTCATATATTAAGGATGGTAAAACAAAAGGAAGCAAGGAGCCTGGGTCTCTGATGACAGTGGAGCTGCCATGCCATCCCAAAACTACAGCTCCAGATTTCTTTTTCATCAGTAAGTAATAAATCTCTCTCCTGTTTAACTAACTTATTTGGCTTCACTGTTTTATGAAGCAAAGCCTAATTCTAACTGGCACAACGTGTAGAACTGAGATCCCATTCTCTAAGATTGATCATCTTACTGAGAACACAGATATGCATATTTTCAAAAAGAAAAAAAGAGAGGGAGAAAACGGTTTCATTCTAAACTCTGTGGATCTGATTATGTGAGGAAGAGGATATCAGAGAAGGCAAAAAATCTATGCTGGTCGAAAGGTCAAAGGTTTCCAGCAGAAGATTAACCATGAACTAGGTCTTAGAAGAAGCAGGGGATTTGGACAGTGGACAAGGAGAAATGGAACTTTCAATATGTCAACCAAATAAAGGGTAAAGAAAAGACTCGGAAGAAAAGAAAGAAACAATTAATAAAACAAATTCATGAGTATATACGAGAGCTGTTCCTGTAGAGAGAAGGAAGTGTGGGTTTTCAAGTGTAACAAAAGAATCAGCTCTCCAGTTAATGTGATGAAAAGAATAACAAAGAATGAAAGGAAATTCATGGTTCTTTTAAGAAATGTTTAGTCTGGTCAGAGCAGCAGAAATGGTTAATCTTTCTTGTACTCAAATCGCTGATAATTATTAATAACTTGTCATAATGGGAGAAAAACGCTATGGAAAAAAATGTGATGAAATCTCAAAAATATGGGCAAAATAAGCATAAGAGAATAGAATGTAAGCAGAACGGTTTTTATGGACATGTGAAAAACATATTTATATGAAAGGAATTTGTTGCAGTCTTAGGGGTTCTCTTTCCCTTTTCTGTACTACTTTTTTTTACCCTTCCAGCATTTTAGCTGCACCTCCAAAAGAAACCAAATCTGGAAAAATGATTATTAGCTGGGACTGACTCATACAGATGACTTGATTTTAGTTAACTTGCTTTGTAGAATGTCAAACTCACGGAAATTATATGTGCATCGATTAACAGCTTTTTAGTTGTAAGTCATAAAATCCAATTCAAGTTAACTTAAGCAAGAAAGGTGAATTGACTAAATGAATCCAGCTCATTCATGCAACTTCAAGGAAGGATGAGAGCAGGGACTTATAGAAGGTACTGGAAGCTAAAAGTAATCAGGATTTCCTCTCTTTGTCTGCCTTGTCTCTGCTCCTTTCTTCACATCTGCTTCTTCTCTTTCTCTTTATAGACAGACTTTCTCTAACTCTCACTCCAGGGCCAGGCAGATTTTCCCTCATCTTCCTGCCCCTACTCCAGCTCTGCAGTTAATATCCCTCCCTCTCGAGACACAATTCCAAGCTGAAATACATTCTGCTATTCTCAGTTCTGAATTTCCAGGAGAGAAAATGTGAGGGCACAGGCTGGTCCAACAAGGCCTACAAGACCTTGAATGATGTGGCCCTTCCTGTTGCTCCAACCTTGCACCGTGCCCTCCTCTGATTCATTCACTAACCCTCTGGCCCTTTGAAGTTCTTAGAAAATGGCAAGCTGTCCCCAGACACTTGCTTTTGCTCTTCCCTTTGACAAGCACATTCTCCCTCCAGATATGGGCATGGTTGGCTTCTTCTCAGTCATTTTTCTCCTTAGATATCATTGCCTCCGACAGGCTTGCCTTGAACATTCTACCTTAAATGGGAATTCCTTGCCCATCCACTCTGTTTATTCTCTATCACGGGACCTTGATTAATTTCCATTTTTAAAAACTCCAATCATTTTCTTTCCTGTTTGCTGATATACTTGGGTAATGTGCATCTTCCCTAATTGAGCATAAGGAACAGACCATGAACACCAGTGGTTGCTAATGATCATTTTCCCTGCCTGGCTTACTGAAAATTCCCTACTTTTCTCAGGTACCTAACCACTCCCCAAATTTCCATGTGCCTCAGCAGAAGTAATGCCCCCCCAGGTCCATAAGGGGGTCTGATTGGTCTAAGAGCAATCTCATGCCCCTGGTCAATGTTTGGCTCTGGAACAGATATGATTCTTTTCTTTTCAATGAGACACGAATGACAGTCCAATGAAGAGACTGTGGGAAAAGAATCCTCCCTCCAAAACCGGGGCTAAAAGTAAAAACAAGTTCTCTTCCACCTCTGAGTGTCACTCAGTCTCATTGTAATGCCTGAAACTGCAGTAACCACCTTGCTTACAGCCTGAAGATGCAGCCAACCTGAGTGAGGACGGCAGAGGAGAGAGATGAAAAAAACCTAGACCTTGATGATACCATTGGACCACAGAATTAATAAACCCTGCAGTTAGCCTTATCACAGAATTCCAGTTTTGTGAGATTATGTATGTCCCTAGGTCTGAGCTACTTTAGGACAAGATTTCAATTACTTAGCTAGCCAACTAATCTAACTCTAAGGATAGGGACAATGACTGTTGTTTTCCATTGTGTTTCTAGAGACTAGTACAGCGCCTGGTTCAGAATAGAGGCTAGGGATTATTAGCAAAATGAAGGATTTTGTTCTATTGGCTAAAGCCAGAGAGATAAAATCACGTAATGCCAGTATGACTACCAGAAGCACCACATAAATTCAATGAAGGAAAGAAAGGCTTTTTAATAAACGGTACTGACCACTGGTAATTCATCAGGGAAAAAATAAACCTCAACTCCTACCTCACTGCATAAACAAAAACTGACTTGAGATGGAACATAAATATAAATGTAAAAGCTAGAACAATAAAATTTCTAGACAGAAATTTATAAAAATATTTTCATGACCATGGGTAAGAAAAGATTTCTTAGATAGGACATAAGAATATTACCATATGAGGAAATGTAGATAAACTAGACTTCATTGAAATTAGAATTTCTGTTCATCAAAATACACCAGTAAGAAAATAAACAGGCAAGCCACAGCCTGGGAGAAAATATTTGCAATACATATATCTGATAAGGAATTTTTTCCAGAATACAGAAGAAACACCTATAAATCAAAAGTCAAAACACCAACAACCCTGGAAAACTGGGCAAAATATCTGAACACATATTTCACCAAAGAAAATATAAAAAAGTATCAATAAGCACATGAGAAGGTGCTCAATTTGAATCATCAGGGATATGCAAAATTTTAAATGTGATACCATTTCACATTCACTAAAATGTCTAAAGTTTAAAAGAACCACAATACAGGTGTCAGCAAAGATGTTGAAAACTTGGGACTCACATTTTTGGTGAAGAGTAAAATGATAAAATTACTCTGGAAAATTATTTGGCAGCATCTTATAATCTTAAGCATACAGCTGCTCTATTAATTAATAATTCAATTCTTAGACATTTACTCATGAGAAATGATCAACTAAAAGATCTGTTTAAGAATTTTCTGGCAATATTAGCCATGAAAACCAAAAACTGTAAACAATCCAAGTGTTCTTCAACAGGAGAATTGTTCAACAAAATGTGATACAGTCATAAAATGGATCACTACTTAGAATAAGTAGTGGTGATCACTACTTAGAATAATGGATCACTATACTTAGAATAACATGGATGAGTCTCCAAAACAAGTTGTGTAAAGCACAAAAGCAGCTGGAAATGAAAGCGTACATTCTAAACTATTTAATTTATAGGAAGTGTAAGAACAGGTAAAAACAAATCTATGGTAATAGAAATCAGAAAGTAGTTGACTCACTGGGGGTGTGGGAAGGATTGATTGGGAAGGGACGTAAGGGAATTTTCTGGGAAAATGGAAATATTTTATACTTCATTTTGGCCGGATGCAATTGTCAAATCTCACTGAACAGAACATGTCTGTGCCTTTTATTATATGTATCTTACTGCTATATTAAAATGTCTGTGTGTGTGTGTAGAACGACTGCTGACAGGAGTTAAATTTTGTGGGTGAGGAGAGCCATATAAATACAGTCCTTCTGAAAAGTTACATAAAAGAGTACTTATAATAATCGGGAATGTATTATATTGCTTTTCCCAGGCCTGGAATTAATAGTACTTGTAAGTTAGATTGCCTTATGCAATGGATCAGAGAATACTTTCTTATGACGTCAGGATGACATGGAGTTGAAATACAGATGACTATATTAAAGAAAGAGAAAAGCAACATATTGGGGATTAAGAGTAGACATTTAGGGGCTTCCATGGTGGCGCAGTGGTTGGGAGTCCGCCTGCCGATGAAGGGGACGCGGGTTCGTGCCCTGGTCCGGGGGGATCCCACATGCCACGGAGCGGCTGGGCCCGTGGGCCACGGCCGCTGAGCCTGCGCGTCCGGGGCCTGTGCTCCGCGGCGGGTTGCGGGGGGAGCTGCAGCGGTGAGGGGCCCACGTACCGCAAAAAAAAAAAAAAAGGTAGACATTTAGGAAATTGCCAGTTATGGGCAATTTTCCAAGTTCTCTTCCACAAAAAATGAATGTGCCTCAAGAAATAAATCTGTGCAAATGAAAAGAGATTACCTGATCAAATTAATATGGGAAATGCTGCATATTGTATCTTCATCTTTCACAGTATGTATAACCGTGTTAGAGACTCTGAAAATGACTAACAGAGGAAACCGTTAAGTTTATTTAACTCAGATTTTCCCAAAAGCACCCCCAGTACAATTTTCAACAAACAGTAGACATAACTATTTATTTAAACTGTATCTTTCTAAATCTTACAGTCCTCCATTAATTTCTCATAATAGAAAAGGAATGCATTCAAGACTTGACTGCTCCGTAAGTCTATCAGATAATTCATCCTGTGATAACATATTTCTAATTCAATAATAGAGCTCAAAGATTAAATATAATATCTTTACAGATACCTGCTTTGTAGACATCTTTACTCCAAACATATCTATGCTATAAGTGAAAAGTTCCTATATTTTCCCTAGATTGTTGAAACTGCCTCCAACTAAGTGACCCACTGCCATAATTTTACACAACTTACTTTACTTTTCAATGTTTTGCTTTCCCTGGCTATAAAATGAGTATGGTTGTTTGTTTCCCTAAATTGACAGGGGTTTTTTAAGCATGTTTTGTGAAACGTTTGAACCATTTAAGGAAAATTACATTAGATTGTCCATTCACTATTTGTAGCTTGATAATACTTCTTTTCTGACATTAATGAATATTAATGTCTACTATATACAGTAGAACCTCCTGAATTAATGCGGGGTACCCCTTTATATTCTAAAGGACACTTTTGGAGGAATTTCCAGAAGAAGAGAAAGAGGTTAAAAATTAGGCCTGTATCTATCCATTCATCCATCTACCCATTCATTCTTTCTTTCTTTCTTTTATTTAAACAATGTGAGATTTAGGATATATTTGCTATGTATTTGCTAATGGATAGCTATAATGAGAGAAAAACATGAAACAAGAATCTCTCCTAGTCTTTAGCCTAAGCAACCACAGAAAATGGTATCATTTACCAAGATGGGAAAACCTGAGCAAAGGGCACAATTTTAGGGTTGAAACTCAAAAACGGTCTTTTGTATACATTAAGTGGAAGATGACTTTTAGACACCCAGAAGTAGAACAGAAGTAAGACAGACAAACCCGTAGCCCAAGGCTGAAGCCATAACCTGGAGAGGCATCAGCGTACGGATGATATTTAAAGCCGTGGGAATAAAAAATAAGAGAGAGGACAGAAAACATTCCAGTACAAATTCTAGGACATATCACAACATCTAGAAGATAGGAGGAGGCTGAAGCAACAAAAACTGATTTGAAGTAGCCAGGTAGCTATGTCAGAAGTAAACCATGAAAATGTGTATTTCAAAAGCCAAGTGTGGAGAGCATTTTTTAAGGTAATGATCAATTGAGGCAAAGACTGCTGACCCATAAAGATGAGGACCAAGGACACATCACTGGATATGACAACATGAAGATACCAATGACCCCAACCAGTTGAGATCCATATCATGTATGAATAGCCTTGTAGACCATTATAAGGACTCTGAATTTTACTTTGAATGATGTGGCAGCCATTGGACGATATTGAGGAAATATGAGACGATCTGTCATCCACTTTAACAAGGTTTCTCTGGCTGTTGTGATAAGACTAGACGGTAGATGGACACAAAAAGAAGCAAGAAGGTCAGTCAGGAGATGAATGCAACAATTCAGAGAAGAGTATAGGGTAGCTTGAACAGGAAGGTAGCAAGAGGTGGTGAGAAGTCAGGTTTTGGATATATTTTGCAGCTAGAATCACCAGGATTTACAGGTGGATTAGATAAAGGGAGTGAAAGAAAGAGAAGAGTCACAAGTGAAGTTGTTGTATCAAGGGCACTCTGAAGTGTTTGAGGCAAAGAGGAGATACAAGTAAAGAGAAGAAATAGTGATCAGTGAGGCTGGAGAAAATCCAAATGGGCCCAGAAGTAAAGTAGAGAAGAAAGGATTTCTAGAAAGAGGAAATGATCCACTGTATTAAATGCTGCTGGTAGGTCAGTAAAATGAGGGCTGCAAAATAACTACTAGATTTAGTAACACAGAGATCATTGGTAACCACAACGAGAGATCCTTTGGGGCAGACATGGAGTCAAAAGCTTGACTGCAGTGAGTTTAAGAGAGAATGGAAAAAAAAAAAAGTGGGGCAGCAAGGGTGAGACAAATATATATATATATATTTTTATTGAGATACACTTGATTTACAATATTGTGTTAGGTTCAGGTATACATCATAGTGATTCAGTTATATATTTTTTCAGATTATATTCCATTACAGGTTATTACAGTAAATCTGATTACTGATATACAGTAACTCTTTGTTGCTTATCTATTTTATGTATAGTAGTTTGTATCTGTTAATCCCATACTCTGAATTTGTCCCTTACCCCATCCCTCTCCCTGCTAGTAACTGTAAGTTTGTTTTCTATGTCTATGAGTCTCTTTCTGTTTTGCATATAGATTCATTTGTATTATTTTTTAGATTCCACATAGAAGTGGTATCATACGATATTTGTCCTTCTCTGTCTGACTTACTTCACTCAACATGCTAATCTCTAGGTCCATCCATGTTGCTGCAAATGGCAATATTTCATTCTTTTTTTATGGCTGAGTAATATTCCATTATCTATCTATCTATCTATCTATCTATATTACATCTTCTTAAGCCAATTGTCTGTTGATGGGCACTTGTGTTTTTTTCCATGTCTTGGCTATTATAAATAGTGCTGCTATGAACACTGAGGTGCATGTATCCTTTTGAATTGGATTTTTCATTTTTTTCCAGATATATACCCAGAGTAGGATTGCTGAATCATACGGTAACTCTATTTTTAGTTTTTTAAGAAACCTCCATGCTGTTTTCCATAGTGGGTGCACCAATTTACATTCCCACCAATAGTTCCTTTGGAACTCCCCTTGGAGTTCCCTTTGGAGAAAAGGGAAGTAGCCAGGTAGTTATGTCAGAAGTAAACCATGAAAATGTGTATTTCAAAAGCCAAGTGTGGAAAGCATTTTTCTCCACACCCTCTCCACACCCTCTTCAGCATTTATTATTTGTAGACTTTTTGATGATAGTCATTCTGACCGGTGTGAGGTGATACCACATTGTAGTTTTGATTTGCATTTCAAATATTTTAAATGAATTTTTCAGTCAAGAAGTGGGGTCCTGGCTGAGGGAGAAGTAAAGTGAAAGATGGTTTTTGGTTTTAGATAGGAGAAATAAAAGCATGTTTATGTTGAGAAAGGTCCAACAGAGAGAGAAAATGTGTTAACGCAAGAAGAGAAAGAGGGAAGACTTACTGGGAATCAATGGGGAGGGATGGAAGTTTTTGCCTGAGGAAGAGGTGGCCATAGATGCAGTGAAGAGAGTTCATCCACAAAAGCAAAAAAGACGGTGGCATCCATAAGCATAAGGTGTCAGTAGATACATAGGTGTGGAAAGGGGGAGCTTGTGGGGGGCTCGTCTGCTGAGTGCTTCAATTTTCCCATTGGAATAGGAAGATGGTCACTAGCGGAGGAGACTGGGGAGGAGCTACTGGAGGTTTGAGAAGAGAGAGGAGGTATGCGGTTGTCATGGAGAAGAGCAGAAGAATGAATGGACTGGGTCTGCCAGGCAGGCTGTAGCCCCCTGGTGCTGAGCGGTCACGAGTCTACAGTCAGGCAGCAGGACTGTGTGCTGCCCTCCAGCAGGTTCAGCTGTGCAGACGCAGCACAGTAGGTGGAGGGTGGGATTGAGCAGAGGATATGTTTTTGCCCCAGTGAATAATTGTTGCAATTAACCTTTCAGATGCCAGCTGTGCCAAGGGGCATGACAGCTATGGATGAAGAAAGGGTGACGTGGCAAAAGGAAAATAACATTTACTGGATACCTCCTCTATGCTGGAGAAGCTTGAAATTTCATATAATTTTTACAACAACCCTGTGAAGTAGATATTTTCCCCGAATTCCATTTGAAGAAACAGAGACTAAGAGAAAGTACACAATGTGTACTAGGACAATACAGCTAGAAAACAGAGGAACATGCAGAAAGGCACAGGTTTTCCTGAGACCCTCAAAGGTTGGACTGGAGGGGAGATTTGGGACTGTCTTCTGGGGACTATCATTGGCGCAGGGTCCAGGCCGTGACTGAGTCAGCTGGCCAGACACCAGGACACAGCTTCCTGCCATCAAAACCCCAGGTGGCAGACACAGTCACCAGTTTGGCTGGGAATACATGGCGCCACCACTTACAAAACCACTCATTTGCTCCTATAAAACAGTCATCACCTCACAGGATGCCAAGAAAATCAATCATGACTAAACTCCCAATTTGGTTTGATTCACTGACCAGGCGTCGACATGATCATAATGTTTGGTTATCATTCTTCATAATAATCATCCTCAGGTCTGCAGTAACTGTGGATCTGAACAAACCAGTGACGTTCAGATGAATCTTCCTTGAAACAAATTTCAGTCTCACGAATGGATTGTTTAGTTCATGGGTGATCCCTAATTCCAATGGGGTTGTCTAGTCTTTTAGAACTAGAAGAGGTTTTAGAAATAATTGTGCCAGCTTCCTGATTTCACAGTCTTAGGAATCCTAACGTTATATAAAATATAGGTATGTTATCCTGTCTTGGATAATGAGGACACACAGGGGAGAAATCTTTCTCAAGTCCAAATAATTTTTGGAAGCAAGTACATTTTATGAACTAACAGTTTCGTTTTTTCCCCTTATATGAACATTGTTCTTTGCAAATAACATGTACTCAATAACTGTTTGTTAAATGTTAAACTGGCTGACCAAAGGGAATGAAGCCATGGCACATAAAAAAAACTGCCAGGAGAATTTCACATCCCTGGCAGTCTTTCTCCAAGACTGGGGCTTCATGTCCCTAAAAGGGGATTGTATGGAGGAAAATGAGGACAGGTGGTAGATTTCATGAAAAATAAAAAGCATATCAAGGTCACTGTAGCTGTGAGACAGTCTCATTGAATCCCCAACCCCAAGTCAGCTGCAGGAGCTGCAGCTCCGATTCTGACCGTTAAAAGGCTATTGTTGGATATTAAGTCAGAGACAGGCAGGGGGAAGCGCGTTCTGAGCATCAGGGGATAAGCTCAGGAACAACTTATCTTAATCTGACTAAACATATTAAAACAATCCTCTCAGTAAAGAGGGATAGGGGTATTAAAATGGAACAGCAAGGATAATTTAAGGACACAGAAAAAATTGTATTTCTTTCATTAAAACTTTATAATACCTTACCTGTTTATCATCTATTATTTTCAAGGTTCGTGAGAGGCATAGATTAGGTTGTATTCCTTCTTGGGTTTAGAATCCAGTAGGAGATAGATGAGATTTACACTCATTATCCTGCCACAAAGCAGCGTGTGCTGAATTTCATAGGAGTAGTGCAAACCAAACGGTGAAGGAACTCACAAGAACTTTTACAGTTAAGCTAATTTTTACAGCGACTCCTCAAAGTGGTAATGTGATCCCTATTATATAGATAAGGAAACTGGAGGTCTAAAAGTTTAAGTGATGTGCCCAATATCCTATGGCTAGAATACATATTGCGTCTGGAGGTACAGAGACTGAAGGGCTGGCTGAGCAGTGACAAGTCTGTGAAATAGGAGGAAAGGGGGCTATGAAGTGATGGAGAGTTTCCATTGTGAAGACGCTGGTGATGAAAGAATTCTGAACGATGATAAGCTAAGTCTACACAGTGACCTGCTGGAGCATGTTTACAGTAGAGTGGTGATAGCTGCTCTTGGTGATAAGGGGTTCAGGAATTGTGAGGTGTGATCACCAAGTAGGTCTCCAACATGGATAGTAAAACCAACTCAGGCATGAGGTGAACACTTCTGTCATAATGAAAAGTGGAAATGCACTGTGGAGATCAGTAGACAGTGAAAACAAAGATGCAGAGAAACTTAACTCACCAGGATTATAACTTGCGTTGTAGAGTCTGATTACACCCACAGCACAATAAAATTTAGCCAAGGTGACTATTTATGGTTCATTAAAACAACCCCACCAGGCTGATATTACCAGTTTCTCAACACTCTAGGCATTTAGGGAACGTACATGATTGGTATATTGAGCCAGACTACTTGGGAGGATCTGATTGTTATTGGAGGATCTGGGTGTTATTGCCATGGTTTAAACTTTCCTGATCTAATCACGTGGGGCCTCGGGCAGCGGTGGTGTCTTCGGTTCTTGGCTTCCTTTCCTTTGCTGTTTATCATATTACTGTTGGCTTAACTGTCTATCTAACCCCTTAGACTATTCCTTTTGTGGCCAGAAACTATGTCTTTTCTTACATATGTTTTCCTCAACATCAGCATAGTCCTTAGCAAATGGTTAACGATCGAGAAATGTTGTTGAATAAATGAAGTTGTATTGAAGCTGGATTGTGAAATATGAACAAATATTTATCAAGTGGTATGGGAGAGCAGAATACAGAGAGGTGGAACCATTTCACCCAGAGAGTGTGTTGTGGTTAAAAAAAAAACCTTGGGGCTTCCCTGGTGGCGCAGTGGTTGAGAGTCTGCCTGCCGATGCAGGGGACACGGGTTCATGCCCTGGTCTGGGAAGATCCCACATGCCGCAGAGCGGCTGGGCCCGTGAGCCGTGGCCGCTGAGCCTGCGCGTCCAGAGCCTGTGCTCTGCAATGGGAGAGGCCACAACAGTGAGAGGCCCACGTACCGCAAAAAAAAAAAAAAAAAAAAAGGACTGACATATCAGAGAGTTCAGGATGGCCACATAATGTGCTGGATGGGAATACTGGCTTTAGTATCAGAGGCCTGGATTCAAATCACAGTTCTGTTCCTTAACAGCTAAATGATCTCAGGCTACAATCCATTAAAGAGAGAGAGAGAAAAAACAACAACAACAAAAAAAAATCCACTATTGGGCTTCCCTGGTGGCGCAGTGGTTGAGAGTCCGCCTGCCGATGCAGGGGACACAGGTTCGTGCCCTGGTCTGGGAAGATCCCACATGCCGCGGAGCGGCTGGGCCCGTGAGCCATGGCCGCTGAGCCTGCGCGTCCGGAGCCTGTGCCCCGCAACGGGAGAGGCCACAACAGTGTGAGGCCCGCGTACCGCAAAAACAAAAACAAAAAAAACTACTGGACCTCACCCATATGCTAAAGAAGGGGAAAGAGAAGGAATCAAGAGTTTCTATATTATTCATCTAATATTCTCAATGCCTCCATGACACAGATAAGACTGACACTTTTTGCTTACTAACACATCATTTATTTTCCAAAACATATTTGGGGAATATACTTATCTGGTGTTGGACAGAAACAGATAGGCTTCTAAAATGACCTAACTTCATACCACAAGAATCAATTTTAGATACATCCTAATAAAATTTTATAAGATTCATAACACAGAATAAAATTCTATCATGAAGCACCAATAAACTCAAATTAAATAATATGATTAAATGACTCTGTAAACTGTTATCTGCCATACAAAAATCATTTGAGAGACCCAATGGCATGGTGAAAAGCATATGTGGAGTTAGAAGGCTTGAGAAAAATTACCATCTCTGTCACTTAGTAGCTATGTGGCCTTCAGCAAGTTACATTAACTCTGTGAGCTTCAGTTTTAAGGGTGACAGTAATACCTACCTCATGGGCTTTTGCTGATGATCAACAGAAATAATGAGCAAGATAGTGTTTTGTTATTATGATTATGACAATTTTAATACATATTTTGTTACAGCGGGACACTTTTTCATTTCCCTGTCAAAAGGGGGAGTGGGAAAATGATAACAGCCTCTGGACAATGCTGGAAAGGTGATGCAAATTTTTGTGGTTGCGAGTCAACATGGTGTTGAGACATTTTTATATCTAGATCCTGACTCAGCCAGGTACAAGTTGTTGTATGATTTGGGGATAGGTTTTATCACCTCATCGAGTCTCAGGTCCCCCATCTGCAAAATAAGAATAATAAAGCCCACTTTGCAGGGGTTTTGTGAGAAGAACAAAACTACTGTAAAGTATCTGGAACAAAAGAGACATTCAGTAAAGATGTTTGCTACTATCATCATTATTTTCTCCATCACCATCGTCATCATTTTGTATTTTTTTCCCTTCTGCAAATTTCAGCCATGGCAGTGGAGGAAAAAGAGACCTGTTCCCAGTCAGCAGCACAGGTGGGGACTTTGAGCTTCTTACTAAGCTCTTGATCTACTGAGAGGAAGCCCCACTTTAGAATATAGTAGGTTTGCCAATTTTTTCATTCTGCTATTGAAATCTAACTAAAGTTTGCAGATTACGTTTCTTTGCATTAAAAATGGAAGCCAAAAGAACCAAAGTTTTGTCAATGCAACAGTGACCTGACTTCAATAAGATAAGCAGAGTGAGATAATCAAGGCAGAAAAGCATTCGGAGATCTCAAGGTCAAAGTTTATTTCTATAAAGTATTCAAACTTTGATTTACTTATTTGATGTCATTGTGTGGAAAGTGCTAAATAAAGAGGAACTATCATTCTGGCAATCTTAATGACTGCTACTTCAGTGTTTGAATACTGAACAATACTCACAGAGTAAGCAAGTTAATAAACTAGCAGTTGCTCATGCAAGGACAATTACTCTCATTTTGGTTTAATTATTAATGTGTTTTTTTTAATATTCTCAACTTTAGCAAGCAATCTTGTTGTAATGAGAAAGAAAGTACAAAATGTTACATGGTACAATGATTATAAAATGATCATTTAATTAATATTATGGAGCATCTAGGAATATTCAGCTAATAATATCTCTTGAGGTTTCGAAATTCTGTCTTTATCCATAGGGAATGCCAGAGTTGGAAAAGCCAGTTCTGTACAAGTAGAGTTATAGAGAAACTTAAGGGGCACTGGACAATCTGTGACCACATATATTACTTTCAGAGACCTAGTATGATTTTCAAAGCCCCATTGTTAAAGGGAATTCGTACAAGAAATAGAATAATCCTGCACCACTTAATGCTATATTGGAGAGTGAATCCTGAAGAAACTCTGTCATGGGATACTGGAAACACTAATATCTAGAGGTGAGAGTGTGAAGTGGGATAGAGATAAAAAGGCAAGGGGAAACTTTAAAAACCAGTTCTGCCGCCTTTTTTTAAAGTTTTTATTGGAGTATAGTTGATTTACAATGTTGTGTTAGTTTCAGGTGTACAGCAAAGTGAATCAGTTATATATATATCTCCACTCTTTTTTAGATTATTTTCCCATATAGGTCATTACAGCGTATTGAGTAGAGTTCCTTGTGCTATACAGTAGGTCCTTATAAGTTATCTATTTTATATATAGTAGTGTGTAGATGTCAATCCCAATCTCCCAGTTTATCCCTCCCCCCCTTACCCCCTGGTAACCATAAGTTTGTTTTCTATGTCCGTGACTCTTAATAAATCATATAAGGCATCCTTTAAAATAGACTAGAATGTGAAAGGGCATCTTCCCTGGACACCATTATAGCACCAGGGGAAGCATTCAGACCCACAGTACCGGAACCAACCTCCTGCCATTACCACGCCATCAAGCCTCCCATTCTTAATGACCTCAGTCAGGACTAGAAGCCCAAGCCTCCTAGGCTATTCATCACCCTAACTCCAAATCACATATTCTCTGCATATTTGTTAGTATGACCCAATCCTTCCCTCCTCCAGCTCTCCTAAATCATCACTGACTTCTGGAGCTGTCATTCTGTAACAAACCAACTCCCTCAAATGACCCAGTATCATTTCACATCCTCTTTGGGAAATTGCATTTTACTAAAAAATTATCCATATCTCAAAGTCCCTACCTCCTCTACAACCTGTTCCAATGTAAGCTTATTCATCTTACACTAGCAGGCTGGGAGGTAGGATTAGTTTTTCTTGTTCTTGATAACTAACTTCATTTCTGTTCCTCTTATAAAAATCCCTCCTCCTCTAAGAAATCATCCTACTTTACTTTTTATTTCTACCAATATCCTGTTAATGTGGCCACATTCATCAAAATCTTGAACTCCATGCTAACAGTATTTCTTGCCAACCTAACTCTAGTCAGTGTATGTGGCAATTTCAACATTCATGTGGATAACTCTGTCCTCTCAAAACTTTGGCCTTTCAGGTCCTTGAGCTTTTCATCTCCAAAGACCATTTCCTCCACTCCGCATCAGCCATTCTATCTGTATTAGTCAGTTCTTCTTACGTGTCAGTAACAAACAACCCCAACATCTCAGCACCTTATAACAAGAAAAGGTTTATTTTCTTTCTACTCATGTGGAATATCAGCTACTGGTAATCTGCAGCTCTGCGCCATATGTCTGGAATCTAGGCGTAAGGAGCAGTCCCTGTCTGAAACATGCTGGGTTTATAGGGAAAAGAAACAGGGAGAGGACGGTTGAGAATGGCAGAGTCATATCATGGTTCTTAAAATTGCTGCTCAAAGAAGACAAACAGATGGCCAAAAAGCACATGAAAAGATGCTTAACATCGCTAAATATTAGAGAAATGCAAATCAAAACTACAATGAGGTATCATCACCTTGCACTGGTGAGAATGGCCCTCATTAAAAAGTCTACAAACAATAAATGCTGGAGAGGGTGTGGAGAAAAGGGAACCCTCCTACACTGTTGGTGAGAATGTAAATTGGTATTACAACCACTATGGAGAACAGTATGGAGGTTCCTTAAAAAACTAAAAATAGAGCTACCATATGATCCTGCAATCCCATTCCTGGGTATATATCCAGAGAAAACTATAATTCGAAAAGATACATGCACCCTAATGTTCACTGCAGCACTATTTACAATAGCCAAGACATGGAAGCAACCTAAATATCCATTGACAGAGGAATGGATAAAGAAGATGTGGTACATATGTACAGTGGAATATTACTGAGCCATAAAAAAGAATGAAATAGTGCCATTTGCAGCAACATGGATGGATCTAGAGATTATCATACTAAGTGAAGTTATGTCAGACAGAGAAGAACAAATATCATATGCTATACTTACATGTGGAATGTAAAAAAAAATGATACAAATGAACTTATTTACAAAAAAGAAACAGACTCCCAGATTCACAAACAAGCTTATGGTTACCAAAGGGGAAAGGCGGCAGGCGGGATAAATTAGGAGTTTGGGATTAACATATATATGCTACAACATATAAAGTAGATAATCAACAAAGACCTACTGTATAGCACAAGGAACTCTACTCAATGTTCTGTAATAACCTATATGGAAAAAGAATTTTTAAAAGAATGGATATATGTGTATGTATAACTGAATCACTTTGCTGAAACTAACACAATATTGTAAATCAACTATACTCCAATATAAAATAAAAATTAAATTAAAAAAAAAACCTGCTGCTCAACAATGGCCACTTCTGTTCATATTTCATTGACCAAAGCAAGTCACATGGCCAAGCATGGAGGCAAGGAAGTATGTCCCTCTCACAGGGAAGCACATGAGGGAAAGTAAGGCACATGTAAGGGAAAATAATGTAAAATACTGATATGGGGGGGAGGATTTTACATAATTTAAGATAATAGTATAATCTTCCACACTATTTCTTTTTCAAAACATAATTTGTCATCAGAAAGTTCTTTATCATTCTTGAAATCTTAAATGATAACTTCCATCTCTCTGACACCAACTTCTTATCCTACCAACTTTCTTATTCTAGTGTCACTACTATAGTAATTCTACATCATGATGACCTATTTACCATTGTTTCACTACTTTCTCACTTTCTACTTTCTCACTATCCATCAATCTTCTTCATAATTCATTTCCATTCTTGTCCTGCTTAGAGCCATTGGTCATAATAACAACAACAATAAAATCATAGTGGGAGGAGACAAGAACTGAGCACTTACGTATCCTGCACTGGCCTAAACATTATACATGTAATAACATTTTTGATATTCACAACAACCACAAAGTGTAGTTTTGTGCTTTTATTACCTCTATGTTCCTGATGAGGAAACTGAGGTGCGCATATATTAATACTATGTCCAAGGTCACAAATGTAATAAAAGGAAAGCAAATACGACACTTTTAGCAATGGTACAATATTGTGCAATTACTCCCTTGCATAAACCCTCAACTCCCTTGTCCCAGTGGGAACATCAAGGGGTTGCTTGGGGGAGAACTAAATAATTTTTATTTGCTCACCTCCAAGCTACCCCCAGATAAATATGTTCTCTGTGTGAAAACAGTGGGGCTGATATATAGATGTAGCATTGAAACAATTCCCATGGTCCCAAGCCACCCCAACATAGCCATGTCCCCACTCCCACACTTCCAACTACAACACCACTTCTAAACCCCTCTTATGTAGACATTTTGGAGCTGCCACTACTTGCCCCCATCCCCTGTAATATCTCTTATAAAAACAAATAAAACAGAAATCAGTCCTATTTTAGCTCAAAGAACCATTTTCTCTGTGCTGCACATACAGAACTTAACAGTGATGGAGAAAAATCACACAAGTAGGTTAAAACGTCTTGTATTAAACATAATCTCAAATGTAGTTGTACTCTCTACACTGCCTGGCACATCCACATGTTTCCTGGATCTCCAAGAGGATTACATCTTACCTTCTCCACTTTCCTCTCTCAAGTCATGCCTCTCCTTCCCCCTGCCCCTCATTCTCTGCCGATGGCCTCAACACTTACCATACAGTCATTCCTTGGTCATTGCACAGGATTGGTTCCAGGACCCCTGGAGGACACCAAAATCCAAGAATTCTCAAGTCCCTTATATAAAATGGTACAGTATTTGCATATAACCTATGCACATCCTCCCCTGTATTTTAAATCATTCCTAGATTACTTATAGTATCTAATACGATGTAAATGGTTTACTTTTTGAAGCTTTCTGAAATTTTTTTTCTGAATACTTTTGATCCATGGTTGGTTGAATCCGCAGATTTGGAACCTGCAGATATGAGAACCAACTAAACTCAGATATTCTGAACAGTCGCTCAAAAATCCTTGATGGCCCATCACTGCATCTACAAAAACACCTGCATCGACAACATTTTTCTTTTTTGTCTCTTTCTTCCAATTACAGTGGAATAATTTTCTTTGGCTTTTCAAAGACTCATCATTCCATATGGGTTCTGAATCCCTTCCTTTTCCAGCTTCTCACGGATTCTTTTTTTTCAAGCATCATAAAACTCTTTATTCCTCTTTAGTGGCATAATGCAGCACACAGAAATTCTCTATTTTCTCTCATCCTAAAACAACTCTCCCTTGATGTGTATGTTCTCCACTCTTCTTCACAGTCTAAGTGCTCACAGGAATTGTCTATACTCTCCTCCCCTTCTTCACCTTCCATTAACTCTTCAAACCACTTTAATCTGGCTTCTGCACCCACCAGACCACAAGAACTGTGACTGCCAAGGTTACCAAGGACAGAAACTGACAGTTACTTATCCTTCCTTATAAAATGCTCTCATGGTTTTGTGTTAATCTCTGTCTTATGGCTTTCCTCCTACAACTACAGTTCTTATTCAGTGTCATTTGAAGGTGACCTCTCCTTTACTTAATCTCTAAAGGACAAAGTTTATGAGCACTAGAACCTAAACCCTTTATTCTTCTCCTTTCTTTCTACATGATCTAACTGTGCTCCTCCATTCTTATGGTTTTAAAAAGCATCTGTGTGTCAACAATTCCCCCATTTATATTCTCAGCTGATACTGCTCCTCTGTTTTCTTGCATTTACCAAATATCTCTGCCTTGAGGCCTCCTGGTTACCTAAAACTCAACATATGCCAATTTGAATCCTTCAGTCAACTCCTGCCTCATCTATGTCTATTTCTCTTTCTATAGGTCTCATCTTGTACATAGCAGAACCAAGGATCCAGTTGCTCAAGACAGAAACCTGGTTTCACCCTTGACTTATCCTTCTCTCTCATCCCAAACGCTAATAAACCATCAAGTCTTGTAGTTTCTCTTTTAAAATATACCTGGAATCTATCCACCTGGGTCAATTTCCACTGCCTTAAATTCAGCTACTGAAATCTCCTCTTAAATTACAAAATATTTTCTTTATGACTTATGCATTCTGCTCTTGTTCCCCTAAATACCATGTCCCACACAGCAGATAAACTGATGAAAATACAACTCACATTTAAATTTTCCAAATAATTCACCAATTTTTTTGCTCCTTACAAACCCTGCATGATCAGACTCCTACCCAACTCTCCATCCCCATTTGAGGTCACTCTCCCCTCATCCAATATTCTTCCTCCTCTTTGCCTCTTTTTGCTTCCTTGAACACATAGTTTTCATTCTACCTCAGATATCATACCCTCTGTCTGAAATACTTTTCTCTACTTTTCACATGTAGCTAGCTCATTAGTTTCCTTTAGGTCTCTGTTTTCCACCTTTCCCACCTAAGTTCCCACATTTCCTTCATGGCCCCCATCAATTATTCTATGGCATCTTCATCTCTTTCATGGCTCTTATTACAGTGCATACATATATATTTCCACATATCTTGCTTATTATTAGACTTCCTACCACATCAAAACCCTCAAGACAGGATTCATGCCTATTTGATTCATCAATATATATTAGCTGCCTCCAAAAGCCTGACACATAGTAGATGCTCAGTAAATATAATACTTCTTGAATAAATGTATGAATTTAATTTCATGTTAAGTTATCCAAATATCAGTTCCCTCATATTCAAAATAGGAGAATTATTACCTAGAATTATGCTAATAATCAATGGTTTAAATAAGATAATTCCTAATAGAGCCATTACAGTGTAAATATAAGGTCCTCTTCCCTGTATTCATATATTACCCTGTAGTGTATATTTTTTAGGTCATAGCACAAACAGAGGGGCCTAAAGTTTAAAATAATGATTTTAATAGATTAAAAAGATAAATTAGAATTCAGAGAGGCTGAAAGAGCTAGAAATTGTGGATACAGCACTTGAGAAGTGGGAGCTACAGAGAGAAAGAGAGATCCTGGAATCTCCTTAAAAGTCACCTTGAGTCTTCAGCTGAATACTAAGTTGTCTATGCATAGAGTAAAACTCCACAAAATGAGGCAAAATGAGGCAGCCACAGATGAAAAGTTTCCATAATTCACACAAGGTTGGGAGACGTTTGTATTCCAACCAAAGTAGACAGACTTTACTGGATACCTGAAATATTCAGAAGAGCTATATGAAGAATTATACCTTAGTTTTGGGTCCGAATTAATCTTAAGTAAAAGCTACAACCCTAGACTTACTCAACAAAGAAAAAAAAAGCCTCAGAAAGATAAGTCTGAACTGCAAGTAGCTTCACTATCTGGCAACATAAAATCAGTGCACTTTAAATTAAACATCAAAATACCAACACTAAAAATTATAACATAACAATAACCAGAATCCACCCCAAAAAATATACAGGCATACAAAAGAAGCAGAAAATGTAAATTATAATCAAAAGTAAAAATAGACAATAGGAACAGACACACTAATGACAGACATGGATTTTAAAACACCTACTATAAATATTCTCAAGGATTTGTGGGGAAGCATAAACATAATAAGGAAAGAAATGAAAACTACTACAAAAAATCAAATGGAATTGTAGAACTGAAAAACAACATCTGACATATGAAAACCCCAGTATGGGCCTAATACCAAATTAAACATTGTAGAATGATCAGTGAAACTGAAGCATAGCAATAGAAACTATCCAAATTAAAGCAGAGAAACACAAAAGACTGCACAAGGATGAAGAGCACCCATATGACTAGTAGAACGTAATGAAGCATCTATTACACATGTAATTGGAATCTCAGAAGGAGAGACCCCCAGGAAAAAATATTTGAAGAAATAATAGCCAAAATTTTTCAAAAGTAAGATAAATAATATACCCACAGATACATGAAGCTGAATAAACACCAAGTAAAATAAATACAAATAAAATAACATCAAGACATACCACTACCAAATCACTGAAAAACAGTGATGAAGAGAAAATACTTAAAGCACCTGGGAAAAAAAGAAACATATGAACAGGATAACAAAAGTAAGAACTACTACTAACTTCCAATTAGAATAAAAATACAAACAGGAAGACAATAGGATGACATCTTTAAATTACTAAAATACAAAAAAAAGGCCGGTCAACCTAAAATTCTATACCTTGGAAAATATCCTTCAAAAATGAAAGTATTTTGCACAGAAAAGGGAACCATAAACAAAATGAAAGGACAACCCTCAGAAAATATTTGCAAACAAAGCAACCAACAAGGGATTAATCTCTAATATATACACACAACTAATGGAGCTCAATATCAAAAAAACCAGCATAATCAAAAAATTGGTGGAAGAGCTAAATGGACATTTCTCCAAAGAAGACATACAGATGGCTAAAAAGAACATGAAAAGATGCTAAACATCACTAATTTTTAGAGAAATGCAAATCAAAACTACAGTGAGGTATCACCTCACACCAGTCAGAATGGCCATCATCAAAAAATCTACAAATAATAAATGCTGGAGAGGGTGTGGAGAAAAGAGAACCCTCCTACACTGTTGGTGGGAATGTAAATTGGTACAGCCTCTGTGGAGAACAGCATGGAGGTTCCTGAAAAAACTAAAAATAGAGCTACCATATGATCCCGCAATCCCGCTCCTGGGCATATACCTGGAGAAAACCATAATTCTAAAAGATACATGCACACCAATGTTCACTGCAACACCATTTACAATAGCCAGGACATGGAAGCAACGTAAATGTTCATCAACAGAGGAATGGATAAAGAAAATGTGCTACACATATACAATGGAATATTACTGAGCCATAAAAAAAGAATGAAATAGTGCTATTTGCAGCAACATGGGTGGACCTAGAGATTGTCATACTGAATGAAGTAAGTCAGACAGAGAAAGACAAATATCATATGATATTGCTTACATGTGGAATCTAAAAAATGGGTACAAACAAAACGAACTTATCTACAAAACAGAAATAGAGTTACAGATGTAGAAAACAAACGTATGGTTACCAGGGGTAAGGAAGGGAGGGATAAACTGGGAGATTGGGATTGATGTATACATACTACTATATATAAAATAGATAACTAATAAGAACCTGCTGTGTAGCACAGGGGATTCTACTCAGTACTCTGTAATGGCCTATATGGGAAAAGAATCTAAAAAAGAGTTGATATATGTATACGTATAACACCTGAAACTAACACAACATTGTAAATCAACTATACTCCAATACAAATTTTTTTAAAGATGAAAGTAAAGATATTTTCAAACAAATCTGAAAGAATTCCTCACTTCAGATCAGCAATACAAAAATGTTAAGAAAGAATGTTAAACAAAGTTCTGAAATAGTGCATTTGCAGAGACGTTGATGGACCTAGAGATTGTCATACAGAGTGAAGTAAGTCAGAAAAAGAAAAACAAATATCATATAATATTGCTTATATGTGGAATCTAGAAAATGGTACAGATGAACTTATTTGCAAAGCAGAAACAGAGTCACAGATGTAGAGAACAAACGTATGGTTACCAAGGGGAGTTGGGGGGGTGGAACGAATGGGGAGATTGGGGTTGACATATATACACTACTATGTATAAAATAGATAACTAATGAGATCCTACTATATAGCACAGGGAACTCTACTCAGTGCTCTGTGGTGACCTAAATGGGAAGGAAATCTAAAAAGAGTGGATATATGTGCATGTATAACTGATTCACTTTGCTGTACAGCAGGAATTAACACAACATAGTAAAGCAACTATACTCCAATAAAAATTAATTTTAAAAAGAAGAATGTTAAAGTTCCAAAAGAAAATGATACCAGATAGAAACTCTTATCTACTCAAAAGGAAATGAAGAATGCCAGAAATGGTAGGTGTGTGGGTAAATACAAAACACTGAAAAGTGTTCATTTTTTTAAAAATAATAATTGATTATTTAAAACAAATATAATATATTTTGGAGTTTATGACACATTCAAAAGTAAGTGTGAAAATAATAACAAAAATTAGTGGGGGAATAAGGCAATACTGCAAAGTTTTTACATTATATGTTACCTGGTATAATATATTTGAAATTAGAGTATGATAAGCTAAAGATGAGATTGTAAATAATAGAGCAAAAACTAAAACAAGTTTAGTTAATAAGTCAATAAAAGAAATAAAATATCACATAAATTTACAATTAGTTTAAACAAAGCAGGAAATAAGTAAAAGAGAAATAAAAAGAGAGGATAAAGAGAAACAAAATAGTAAATGACGCAAAACTCAACTATTTCAAAATTACATTAAATTGAAATTTGTATGTCAAAGGATATAATTAAGAGAAAAGACTGAGCACAGGACTTAAACAAACATTTCTCCAGAAATAAACAAATGGCCAATAAAAACATAAAATGCTTACCACCATTAATCACTAGAGAAATGCAAATCAAACCCACAATGAGATCCACTTCACACCCCCTAGTTTGACTAAACAAACATAGACAATAACACGTGTCTCCCAGAACCTACAGAAATTTTTAGGAACCTTCATACATAGCTGGTAGGATGATTAATGGTGCAGCCACTTTGGAAAACAGTTGGGCTCTTCCTGAAAAGTTTAAATGTAGGAGTTACCATATCTAGCAAGTATAGTCCTGATACATAGATAATATGTAATACCTATATATTAGATATATGCCCAAGGGAAACATATGTTCACTAAAAACTTGTATACAAATATTATAGCAGCATTATGCATAATAATCAAAAAATGAAAACAATTCAAATATCCATCAATGGAAGAGTGGATAAACAAAATGTGGTATATCCACAAAATGAAATACTATTTGGCCATTTAAAGGAATGAAGTGCTGAGTCATGGTACAACATGGATGAAACATTATGCTAAGCTGAAGAAACCCGTCACCAAAGCACCAAAGACCACATATCATATCATATATGTAGTGATAGAAAATAGATTACATACTGGTGGTCTGGGGGCTGGGAGGTGAGTGAGAAGAGAACGGAGGTAGACAAGGAAAGGATGGTGTGTGACTGCTAATGGACAAGGTTTCTTTTGGGATTGATGAAAATGTTCTGAAATGCAATAGTAGTGATGGTTTCACAACTCTCTGAATATACTAAAAATCACTGAATTATACAATTTAAAAGGATGAATTTTATGGTATGTGAATCACATGTCAATAAAACCATTATTTTTTTTTAAATATGCATATGTATAGGGGTCTTTGGCCGGTTATAGCTGAGAACACTCGGCAAAAATGGCTGAAATAAGGAGGGGGAAGGTGCAAAATGACCTCGACTTACTAAGGAAGAATCTGAATTCTAAGCCATACTCTAAGGCAGCTTGTTATAGGTGTCCTCTGCTTATACATCTGGTCATGTATAATATAGCCTCTAAAAAAAAAAAGAAAAAAGAAAAGCAGCACTGGGAAATGGAGGAGAGGAGAGCTAACAGGATCACAGGAAAAGACTGCTAACAGACAGTGCCCAGTTATTTTCAAAACAGTGCTTCTTTGATTACTAAGCATGGTGAGAAACACAGGTGCCCTATAGGAAATGAATCTGTTGCAGTCTAAGAAAATAAGTTACAGAACAGTGATCCAAAGAAAGGAGAACAGCCTTGTTTTGACTTTAAAGGGAAAGGGAACTTCCGCTATTCATTCCTGGACTTTAGCAAGGCCATGCTGGTGGGGAGAAGGGGCCAGTAGTTTTGGTGTTAGGTCCAGGTTAGGTCCAGGTTCAAATATTAACTCCATCACTCATTAGCTGTGTAATTTGGAAGTCATCCTTTCTGACCTCAGTTTTTTCACATGTAAAATGTGAATATTAGGATCTGTTTCATGGAATTGATATGTAAATTAAATGAGCTAATAGACAGGCATTTTCATGTCTAGTGTCTATCACAGTAAGCCTTCTGTACCCTCTGCTCTTCCTCAATTTGTTTCACCATTACTTATTTCTCAAATATTGATTAAACATGCACTCTGTGGAAGGCACTGTGGCATACAGAAACTCCCCAAATGTTGGAGAATATTTTGGGTGGAATTAGCAGGACACACCTTTACTGTGGTGAAGCTGTAGTGTAGAGAGAACATGTCAAATTCATCTTTTTTATCCTCATTACCTAGCAGAGTGCCTGGTGAATAATAGGAATCTGATAGATATTAGCTGAATAATTGAATGTATTAATTCAAAGAAAATTCACAATTTTCCTATCGCTTAAAACTTGAACTTTTTATCCAGAGCAGAGCTAAGATAGAAAAAGTTATTCTACATAACTCAGATGGGCCAATTTTTAATGGGAAATAATATAAGAAATCCAGGTATCCAGAGATTCAAGTCACTTCTACATAAGCTGTCAAAACCAAGATGACTGCTTTCCGCTGGTAGAAATGTTGTTATGTGAAGACAGCCTTATGGCTCCATCACTTGTGGGCTACAATTTTTCTACATTCAAAAAGCCATAAGTATAGCTTTAGAACAATGAATATATATGTACATCAAAGAATGCTAAAATTAACTAATTAATAAAACATTTTTAAAATATTGAGTTAACAACTTGCCCACAATACGTTTCCCAAGAGTTAGCTACATATAAAAATTTTATCTAGATAACAGCATCTTTATTACACTAATTTAAACTTGGTGAGAAATCTTCCTTTTTTCTAGTTAGACTCTAACAAAGGCATACAACAAAAATGCAGAGAGAAGTGCATGTTTCTCACAGAACCATAGAGGTGAGTGTTCCAAGTTGGTGGGCTACTACATTGCTTGTATCCATTCATGGATCAAAGTTTCCTTCAACTCGGTTGCTCCAGGGCAACTGTCCTCCTCTACATAATTGGAGTAAGTTCAAAAAGTTGGGCTGGAGAGAGAGAATGGACCCCATGATCTAAAGACCTAGGCCCAGAAATGGCATTTTTTACAGAATTTCTTTTGTAAAGAATCAGTTTTGATCTACATTAGCAATGTTTGCACAATAATATTATAGGAAAACCAGGGTTAAAAAACATGATGATAACAAGTGCTACCTTTCATTCAGTGTCATTTATATTCAGTTATTCCTCACAACAGTCCTGAGACATATTAGCCTGATGTTACAGGTGAAGAGATGTGGACCAGAGTGACTCTAATTTCTCCAAGGTCATGCAGATAGGAAGTGACAGAGCCAGAGTCACACTGGTCTGACTGATCCAGAGCTCACGCCCTTTCTCCTCCACCTTCCTGTTTCTCATTAGCAACAAAAATTTAGAAAGCTGCTATCTTACCTAGACTCTCAAAAAACACCTTTTCACCGAGACATGCAAGAACTTCATTATATTAGATGGAAACCTTTCATTTTTATAGCTCCTTACAATATACAGAGTGGTTCATGCTTGACCTCACTTGCTTTTCATATCTCAGTGAGGCCAACAGAATATGCATGATTATCTCCATTTCTTAGATGAGGAAGGGGAGGGTCAGAGTGTTAAAATAATTTTCTGTAAGAAGGAACAAATTCACTGTCCACTCTCCTGATCCCATGTCAATAAATATTTTTTAAACAGCATAAATTGTTATACTGATATTGGTTGCAATGGCATTTTACTTGTATCATTGTTAGGAAATCAATGTGATGATGAAACATGTAGAAAACTTAGAGCAGGGCCACCTGATTCAAGAATTAGGAATAATGTTCAAAATAGAATTGACTATCATTTAGGAAACCAAACAGAATGTGACCAAAACTGGCTTTGTGCTTCAAGGGAGAGAACAACAGAAGCTGGTTTTAAATTTCAGCAGGAAAAAGAAAAACATAGCTGTCAGATATGAGAAAAGATTTTTGCACCAAAGACAAATAGAAATCATGTTGCATCCCCTTTCCTAAAAATCTCTGATTTAGGATCAATGACTCAATTACACAACACCCAGGTGGAGCTGACTAGCATCTTGCCCAGAGCCTTGAAGCTGGAGCAGATTCCTAGCCTGCAACCTCATATGCATCAGAGAACTCTAGGGTAGGGAACCAAAGTCTGTGTTCTGGTCATAATTATGCCCCATATAAGTCATGTGATGTTAAGCAAGGCACTGAATCCCACTGAACCTATAACCTCAACTGGAAAAAATCTGATAGCAATCCCTGCCCTGTGTCATAAACCACAAGTGAGATCACCTAGGTGAGGGACTCTGTCGGCCATAAACGCCTTCACAGTCACATTCGTATTTCATCACTTTTTTGTAATTTAACCAATGTCAGTATATTTTACTTTTTACATAGACAATTGCCTTCAATGCTATATCTCATTTTATTTCTCATTTCATTTGAAATAAATACTTTGCAATGTCCTACCGTATAGCACAGTGAACTATATTCAATATCCTGTGATAAACCATAATGGAAAAGAATATGAAAAAGAATATATATATGTATAACTGAGTCACTCTGCTGTATAGCAGAAATGAACACAACACTGTAAATCAATTATTTTAATAAATTTTAAATAAATAGTTTATTTACAGCATTGATTTAAAAAATAAATACTTTGATGTTATTTTACGTATGTTTGCTTAGAAAAAATCAAGAGATTTTCTTCAAAAATCAAGATTGTACTGACCTCAATCAGAGCATTGTACAGAACAGAGAATTTTTGCCAGTCCTCCAACTGTCAGAGATAACTCAAACGTACTCATAGGTCTATCCATTTCCTAGGGTTATGGATTACCCTGGTCCTCTGTGAACTGCTATCTTATCATTAATATTGGGCACTAAATTGTTTTTGACTCCACTGTCTAACATTACCTTTTTCCTTATTGATGTGTCTTTCTAAATTGAGGAGCTGCAAGTCCCCCTTCTTCAGGCTAAATGGCCCTCTGAAAATTGAATTCTCCATGAAAATATTCCAGAGAGTGTGAAATCAGGCAGAATTAAGACTGAGACATCACTGCAGGATTTGGTATTAGAAGGAAGGTTATAAAAGGCCAGACAACAGGAGAGAGGATGGTAGGGCCCTCAATCAGCTCTAGTTTAGCATCAGTAGATTCAGTGAACACCTTCAAAGGTATGGATAAGAAATGGTTCTGGTACTGAGATCCCATTCCGGATAGCTACTTATGCCAAATATCTAGGCTTCTTCATGCCATGTTATGTTGCACTTCTCAATGCATTGGTAAATATTTTAGAATTATAATTCAGATCATTTTTTGGTATCTAGTCATTAAAATCAAGAAATTAAAAGTAGAATCCAACCTCTTCAATAATTTAAAAGGCAAACAAGAGTTTAATTTAAAGAAGATAAAGTTTTTACTAAAAGATAAAAGATGCAGTATTGGAAGAATGAAAAGTGGAAAAAACACAACAGATTTTCTTTTCACAAGATTTTTCTTATAGAGACACAGCTCCAACTAGACATTGCCAGCTCTTTGTGTCAAGATAGGCTTGATTGGTACATCTTTCTCTGCTAAAAAAAAAAAAAAAAAAAAAAAAAAAGAATAAAACAGAACTAAGCTTGAAATTTGAGACAGGCCCACTACATCAGCCATTGTCCCACTGAGTGTGTGCAGTGTCCTCCTATGTCCCCTTTTCTTCATCACAAAGCTGAGTAGATGCCCTTTGCAACTCTGGCTTTTCCCATAACCCTTCAATTCTCAATTCACATTTTCTGGCTGTAGAGTTCCACCAAAAAAGTGTGGTGATATGGATCTCCTAACATTTCTTTTTCTTCCCCATTTATCTACAAACTAACTCCCTTCTGTATCTTTCAAAATTTGGCCTTAAATGCACATTAAAAGTTTCTACAGTTCTGCCTCGAACTTCTGCATTTTTCAACTGTGTTGATTTTGACATTTCAGGAGAAAAAACAATGCTCCTGATCTCTCTTCCTTGTCTCCTCTCTTTGTCTCCTCTCAAGTTTCCGAAGAGAGGAGGGGGTGTCTCCTCCACTCTCCACAAAGGAGAAATACTTGAGTGAGCACCCTCATCCTTCCTTTGCTCCCTACCCACACATCAACATGATTATCAGAGGAATTATTACCAAACTGCTGAGGTTGGGGATAGACTGACAGCCCAAGAGCAAAAAAATAAAATTATAAAGCAAGCTCTACCCTATCTTGCTCTTTATCACTCAAAACCAACCTGGCCTTCACTGAAGTGAGCTTTTTTCTGCTTCCTGACCCTGAGGGATTAGTTCTCAGTGGCTGGATCCTTACCTGAGGGGAAGGCCTCCTCATTTCTAATTTCTCTGCCTGGACTGGGGTGGGTACATTCATTAGGGAGCGAGACACAGAAGGTTTTGTTGTGCTCCCCAATCCAGTCTAAGCAATTAAAAAGCCAATATCACAGCCTCTATTTGGCTTCTCGTCTGTTCTTAATTGCTTAGAAGCCAAAACAGAGACTGGCGAGTGATTAACATCCCCCAAACACCAACATTTCCACTTCTTTTTCTGTCTCTTTGCCTCTTGATCTTAATTAATTCTGTGCAGCATAATATGTCCTGAGCTTCTTTGTCTGAAAGAAGCTACTCAAAGCTAAATCATGGACATAATAAAGAATTCAAAATAGCCCTTTAGTAAGACTATTCTGACCCTTTTTCTGTTAATATGTGAAATAAATAGAGAGCATATTGTGGGTCTAGCATGACACCTGGCACATAGTAAGTACAAAATAATTATTTGTTGAAAGAATACCAACTACAGAAATATTTTTTTAACAATACGGCCAAGGATTTACAGAGTGGCATATGAAATAATTTATAGATTTTTCATCCAAGAGTACCATGATTCCTGATTTTTAAAATATAATTCTTAGATATTTTTAAGTATTGACCATATGACTCTTACAGTTGAATTGGAAAAAAAAAACAAAAAACTATATCTTAACAGTTTGACCATAGATCTTATTGCTGATCAGCCCATCATGAAAATGGGGCATATTTAATCAAATTGATTCAATATCGCCATGTCAGGGAGAAATTTTCCTAATTCATCCATTCATTCACTAGCTGAATCTTTATTGAATTGCTACTATAGGCAAGACACTGCACTTGGAAATAACAGGAAGAATGAGACATTTTCTGCCCTCAGGAGCTTACAATCTAATAGAAATAATTCACATATATAAACGGTTTTAATATAAGGAACCATTTCATGACATATAAGATGTACTTTAAGAAAGTAGAAAGGTGGAAGCTTTGAGGGGATGTGGAAGCTCATTGACAGCCAGTGTAATTAGGTAAATCTGAGCTAGGAATTAAGGTATTTCGGGGCAGAGCTGAGGGGTGGGGGCAGGGTGGGAGGGAAGTTCAAGAAAAGGGAAGACCAAAAACAGTAACACAGACAAGAATGCAAACAGAAGCACAATTCGTGAAAGGTGAAAACTCCAAACAACCCAAATTTCTGTCATCAGAAGAATGGATATACTGTGGTATATTTATATAATACCATACAGCAATGAAATTCATGAATCAACTCTAAATGCAATACCATGGATGAACCTCACATGTATAGTGTTGAGCAAAAATACTAGACATAAAAGGGAACATATTATATCCAATTCCATTTATATAACATACCAAGAGGTAACATCCGTGGTGTTAGGATCACGATGGTGGTTGTGATCACCTTTGGAAGACAGAAGGGGTAGTGACCGGGATGAGGCACCGGAAGAAGCTTCTGGTGTAGTGGGGGACTGGTAGTGTTCCATTTCTTGATCTATGTTGCTGCTCACATGGGGGGATTCACTCTGTGAGAATTCATTCAGCTGGACACTCATGATTTATGCATTTCTGTATGCGTATGGTATCCCACAATAAAAACAAAACAAAAAGCAAGCACGAAATGAAAAACTCAAGATATAAGGGGACTAATAAGTCCACCTTGACTAGAAGTTTAAAGTAAATGTAGGGGAAGTAATTTGTGGAGACCAAGCATCTTGCTAGTAAAATAGTGGGGGGGGGGGAAGCACCATGCAGTAATTATGCATTCCCTACCTCTTCCCCATCAACAGCCCACCCCAGCTCCTAAATAATCTGTCATGATTCTTTCTAAATCTGTGAATTTAGGAAAAGGTGTTTTGGACATGATGTTTGGGAGAGATAGGTAGTGTTTAATGTTGCTTTATACTTTGTGGTAAAGTAAGAGTTGAAACAGTTTGGTAGTGATACAACTTAATCTCAGTTTAGCAATTTTCTCCTACTCTCAATCTAGAGCAAACTACACCTGATTACTTTGTAGGGAGGGGTCAGAAGTTTCACTGGTGAGTCAGAGGTGGGAGGGCTTTGTTTAATAGACCTGAGTTTTGTCCACTGTAAAACAGGGTGAGAGAAATGAAAAGAAAGGCAGTTTACTACAAATGCCTGACATTTGTTAAGTATCTCTGTCAGTATTTTCTCCCTTCAGTGACCCCTTCTTGAGCACCTACTGTGTGCCAGGCCCTATGCTGTATTCTGGCAACACAAAGCCAAATAAGACATTATAGGAACTAAATAGATATACTTCAGATATGTTCAAACCAGCCAGTCTCCCCTAGAGAGTGTGGTCGTTAGAAAGATAGAAAATACCCTGAGGGTTCTGGGAGCCCAGTGGGGACTGAGAGGGCTGTCCCGCTCAGTCACAAACACTGCTGCTTTGGACTAGAGTCAGCTTGGCATATGAAGCACATGTTTCATAGAACATATGTAATAGAATTTTGCCGGTAATAGTGAAGAAAGGATTTGCCCAGCAAATTACTGCTGGAAACAAGGGAAGTGTTAGCCTAGTTGAGAATGGGGAGTTTTAGAAACAACATTTGCATTCAAACAAAGGATATGCTAATTATAACTGAATCTTACCCACTCGTTAAAACGGTTACAAGAATTTCCAACACAGATACTTCTGCTCCTCTTTCCCCACTAACAGGGTTATCATAAGGACCTCAGATTAATAAGCATATCTATATATCCACATATAGTATATATAGATATCTCACATCTCCAGATCTACTTTTGACCTCTCTTCTAAAATTCTGGATGTGCTAAACCAAACAGACATTCTGCAGGGACATTACAGCTTCCCTGTAGAATCTGCTCCTGCTTCGGAACTGTCTGTCCCAGGTGCTGGCCACTCAGTCCCCCAAATCAGAAGCCTGAGAGACTTCCTAGACTCCTGCTCTTCTCTTAACCCCAAGCAACCCACCAATTGAATCTGTTTTGCTCCATCTTCCAATTATCTCAGGAATTCGCTCCCTCCTTTCCATTCCAAGTGCACTAGTTTCTAGCCCTTAGTGTGTCTCATTGAACTTTTCACATGAATCATATTCCTCTTCTTAGTGTTCTTATCTCCTGTCTCTCCTAGCTTCAGCCCACTCTCCTCAAGGCCTCTGCTAAAGATAACTTTCTAAAATGCAAATCTGATCACGTCAGCATCTCTTCAAAGACTACTGCTAGAAGAAGAAAGTTCAAATCAAAATGCTTAACAATAAAAAATGGGCAAAGGATATGAACGGATGTGTCTCGGGAAAGGAAGAAAAGCAAATGTTTCTTACACATTCATAATAAGAGAAATGCATATTAAAATGACATGGATTCACCTGTCACATTGACAAAACAAATGCAAAACAAACAAACAAAAAAGTTTCTTAGCAATTTCTACTGAGGAAGCTGTAAGGAACTGGCACTTTTGCACAGTGCCAGTGGGAATGTAAACTGGAAAAATCCTTGGAAAGCAATGTGGCAATATCCCTCCAAATCATGAACACAGAGACCTGCAACTTCATTTCAAAAAATGTATCTTCACCTCACACTGGTCAGAATGGCCATCAATAAAAAATCTACAAACAATAAATGCTGGAGAGGGTGTGGAGAAAAGGAACCCCTCTTGCACTGTTGGTGAGAATGTAAATTGGTACAGCCACTATGGAGAACAGTATGGAGGTTCCTTAAAAAACTAAAACTAGAACTACCATATGACACAGCAATCCCACTACTGGGCATATACCCTGAGAAAACCATAATTTAAAAAGAGTCATGTACCACAATGTTCACTGCAGCTCTATTTACAGTAGCCAGGACATGGAAGCAACCTAAGTGTCCATCAACAGATTAATGGATAAAGAAGATGTGGCACATATTATACAACGGATATTACTCAGCCATAAAAAGCAATGAAATTGAGTTATTTGTAGTGAGGTGGATGGACCTAAAGTTTGTCATACAGAGTGAAGTAAGCCAGAAAGAGAAAAACAAATACCATATGCTAACACATATATATGGAATCTAAGGAAAAAAAAAAATGGTCATGAAGAACCTAGGGGCAGGACAGGAATAAAGACACAGACCTACTAGAGAATGGACTTGAGGACACTGGGAGGGGGAAGGGTAAGCTGGGACAAAGTGAGATAGTGGCATGGACATATAGACACTACCAAATGTAAAACCGATAGCTAGTGGGAAGCAGCCACATAGCACAGGGAGATCAGCTCGGTGCTTTGTGACCAGCTAGAGGGGTGAGATAGGGAGGGTGGGAGGGAGGGAGATGCAAGAGGGAGGGGATATGGAGATATATGTATATGTATAGCTGATTCACTTTGTTATAAAGCAGAAACTAACACACCATTGTAAAGCAATTATACTCCAATAAAGATGTTTAAAAAAATAAAAAATAAAAATGAGGGGAAAATAAAGATATTTTCAGGTAAACAAAAGCTGAGAAAATAAAAATGAAAAACAAAGGAGAGACATGTACCTCAATGTTCATTGCAGCACTATTTACAATAGCCGGGACATGGAAGCAACCTAAATGTCCATCAACAGATGAGTGGATAAAGAAGATGTGGCACATATATACAATGGAATATTACTCAGCCATAAAAAGAAATGAAATTGAGCTATTTGTAGTGAGGTGGATGGACCTAGAATATGTCACACAGAGTGAGGTAAGTCAGAAAGAGGAAAACAAATACCATGTACTAATGTATATATATATGGAAACTAAAAAAAAAAAAAAAAAAAAAATGGTCCTGATGAATGTAGTGGCATGACAGGAACAAAGACGCAGACGTAGAGCATGGACTTGAGGACATGGGGGGCTGGGGGGGAGGAAGGGTAAGCTGGGACGAAGTGAGAGAGTGGCATGGGTATATATACACTACCAAATGTAAAATAGATAGCTAGTGGGAAGCAGCCGCATAGCACAGGGAGATCAGCTCGGTGCTTTGTGACCACCTAGAGGGGTGGGATAGGGAGGGTGGGAGGGAGATGCAAGAGGGAGTGGATATGGGGATATATGTATACATATAGCTGATTCACTTTGTTATACAGCAGAAACTAATACAACATTGTAAAACAATTATACTCTAATAAAGAAGTAAAAGAAAAATGTATCTTATAGGCACACACTCACACTGGAGAAATTATTCATGTACAAAGTTACTGGTTAGAGCACTTTTTTGCAAAACCAAAAGATTAGAAAGATAAATATCCTTTAATAGGAGACTGTTAAATAAATATCATATACCCATGTAATAGAATTTTATGTTGCTGTTTACAAAAACAAGAAAGCAAGGGATAAAAAGAAAATATCAGAATAGTTTTGTATATACCTATATGGAAAGATCTTCATCTTGTGTGAAAATAGGCAAGGGGCAGAATAGTACAAAACCTGCTTATATTAAAAAGGGGAAATACACACACATTTGTATTTGTTTACATGTGATAAAATAAACTTTGGAAGATTAAATAAGGAACAGAGAGTATTAGTTACCTATGATGTGTGTGTACTTTTTACTATATTTCCTTTTATACATTTTGATTGCTGGACCATATGAATATATTACATATTTAAATAATTAAATAAATTTATCTTTCACATCATGCATTGGCATGGCACAAAATGCCCTTTCTTCATTTACGCCCTACCCACCTCGTTATCCTCTGGTCCTGTCATTCCACCCCAACAATTTACCCAAAGCCTATTTGTTATAGGCAACAGAACCTCTTATTAGTCTCTGTTTTTCTCTTGTTGAGTATGAGCAGATTTTTCTGTTCAGAATGTCTTCCTACTCTTCTCTCTACCATTCCCCAATCCCATCACGGTCCACTTGGCCTCTTTAAGGATGCTCTCCCAGTATAGGGTGAGAGCCAGCTGCTTGCGTATGCTCAGTGTTCCCAGAATTTGCCCTAGTAACAAACTTCCTATAGGTATTTATCTTGATGAGCCCACCATCAACTTATGACAGTTCAAGCGTTGCTTCTAACGATGCTTACCTGCTCTTCCCTAAAGAAGGTCCTTCTCCCTCACACCATAGTATCCCTCAAAGTTGTAGCATTTAATCACATTGTTTTCATGTTTCATTGTCTAATTTCTCCAATAAAATGTGAAGTCTTTAAGGGAAGTTTTTTCTCTCTTAATAGTAATTATAGCTAATAGTTATTTAGCACTTCTATGCTCTATGACAGCACTATACAAATAGAATTTTCTCTGATAATGGAAATATTCTGATCTATAAAGATGACACTAACCACGTGTGGCTATTGAGCACTTGAAATGTGGCTAGTGTGACTGAGTAATTGAATGTTTACTTTTATCTCATTAAAATCAATTTATTTAGCCACATGTAGTTAGTAGCTACAGTGTTGGACAGTGCAGCTCTGGGCTCTGTGATAAGCTCGTCATATACATTATCTCATTTAATCCTCACAAGAACCCAGCAAGGTGGGTAATATTACTATCACCATTTTACAGTTAAGAAAACTGAGCCTTAAAGAGTATAAATGACAGTCCTACAATTACCCAGCTAAAAAATGGTGAATTTGGATTTTAAACTCATGTGTTCTGGTGCCAAAGTCTGTGCTTTTAAAATTTGACATAGAGGGCTTCCCTGGTGGCGCAGTGGTTGAGAGTCCGCCTGCCGATGCAGGGGACACGGGTTCGTGCCCCGGTCTGGAAGGATCCCACATGCCGCGGAGCGGCTGGGCCCATGAGCCATGGCCGCTGAGCTTGCACGTCCGGAGCCTGTGCTCCGCAATGGGAGAGGCCCCAACAGTGAGAGGCCCGCGTACCAAAAAATAAATAAATAAATAATTTGACATAAAGGTGGACCACAGTGAAGGGTAGCAGGATCAGAAAATGTATTCACATTATGTTCAAGTACACAAATACAATACAGATTTCTTTTATCATTTAAAAAAACATTTTGTATTGAAGCATAATATACATATACTCAAATGTACAGTTCATAAGTTTTATAGTTCAATGAGTTTTGATGAATGTGTAAACTCAAGCCCTCTGCAGCCTATCCAAATACGAACTTTCCAACACCCCCAGTAAGTTTCCTCTTATTTCTTCCTAATCAATCCCCACAAACCCCTGCCCCCAGAGGCCAACACTCTTCATATCTCTTTCAGCATAGACTATTTTTAACTGTTCTAGAATTTCACATAAAGGGAATCATTCAGCATGCACTCTTTATATCTGGCATCTTCCATTCTCATAACATTTGTGAACTTCATCCATGTTTTTGTATCAGTAGTCTGTACCTTTTTAGTACTGAGCAGTATTCCCCTGGATGAATATATAATAACTTGTTTATCCATTCTCCTATTGATGGACATTGGGATCGCTTCCAATTTGGAGCTATGCTACTACGATCATGCTTATGCAAAGTCTTTTTGTGTTTACATATTCATGTCTTTAGCTAAATGTCTAGAAGTGAAATTTCTGGGTCACAACATGGGCACATGTTTAATTTCATGCAAAACTTTCAACCTGATTGCCATAAAAGTTGTACTATTTTACATTCCAACAACAATGGATTAGAACTGCAGTTGTTCCACATACTGACCATCATTTGATTTTGTTAGTCTTTGTAGCCATTTTAGTGAGTGTATAATGGTATCTCACTGTGGTTTCAGTTTACATTTCCTTACTGGCTAAAAATGTTGAGTACTTTTTGTGTGTTTATTAGTCACTTGTATGTCTTCCTTTGTGTAGTATCGATAACTTTTGCTCATTTTTCATTGAGTTGTCTTTTTTTTTGCAGGGGTTCTCTCTATAGTCTGAATAAGGGTCACTGACACGTGTATTCAGAAGATTTTCCGCCAGTTTGTTGCTTCTCTATTGCTTTTTTTAAATTTGTATTATATTGTATTGTACTTATTGACCCATTTGTACAGTGTTTTCTCTTTAGAAGTTAAAATTTTTATGATTTCAAATTTTTAAATTTTCCCTCTATGGTTATGGCTTTTGGGGTCTGTTTAAGAAATATTTGCCTATGCTAATGTCACAAAGGTATTCTATTTCTCTCTAAAAGTGTTAAGGTTTTAGTAGTTGACTCTGTATAGAAGGCACATCTTTCAGTTGTACAAAATTGTGTGACCAATAAAGTGTAGAGGTGCGGGAGTAGGCTGGATTGTTCCATAGCAATTTGTTCACACTGGGAACCACATATCTCAATAGCCTCTTCTCTGTATGGCTCTGGATGGTAATTGGCCAAAAGTGCAGTTTCATGGTTTGGGGAGGTGGAAGTGAAGCGGCCGTTACCGTATAGAGGTCTCCATTGGTTAGAGGTGGTGATAGGCAGATGCAGAGGCACTGACAAGTTCCAATTTTCCCTCTCTCGTCCCCATTTCATGTCTAGCTCTTCTTTCTGACAGCTTGTCTTTGTGACCACTCCAGCCTCACCAGAAACTTTGCTATGAATTTATAGAGGCAGTAGCCATGGAGGACCAACAAGCTTTTATAGACTTCTATTCTGGGCCCTTTCTTGGTCCTCCTGTGGCACCTAAATGTGCCTTGCTTCAGATTTCCCTTCAAGCTTTGACTTGTTCAGCTGTACTGGTGCTGGTTACCGACATCTCTCGGATCTCTTGCTCTCTTTATTTGACCTCTTCTTCCCCACTGGCTCCCACATTTGTGTAAAGACTAATTCCTATGACAAATTCTCTGCTTCATTATACTCATAGCAGTTCAGCTTCCCTGACTGAATCCTTACTGAGACAGTGAGGAAGAAGTGGTGATGGGAATGGAAGGAGGAAGGGAAGAAGGATTACAAAGCTCAGTGTTGCAGAGACTACTGGAAACCACTAGCTGCTTCCTGCAGCTAAAATGCTGTGGTGTCATGACTGTATTGTACTAATACAGAGGAAAACACACCTTGTTTCATTCTCATTTCTGCCATTTGTTGTGTCACATTGAATAAGTCCTTTTAATATTCAGCTTCATTGTTTTTCTCATATGCTTGCTCTCTCACCTCACAAAATTGCTTTAGTGATACTATGAACTATAGTGTTCCACACTCTGTTCACTAAAACATGCACTTCAACTTGTAATTATGACTATCCTTATCATTGCCATCATCATTCTTATAATTATTTGTTTGCATCTGTATCAGGCAAGATAAGAGTGTCACTTTGGTTACCTTTACAAGACCCAGATGAAAGTTTAGAAGAGAAGAAAGGATGCCAAGCCGCTCTGAAGTTTTGGATTCTCTGTTATCTTTATTACACCAATTCCCCTTGACCACATAGACCAGAGCTGGTTGACCCACTCTTGCCCATGGGAGAATTAATGCATATTCAGGTTAAGAAATCATGTCTGCCCTTGCAAAGCATCCTCTCCAATAAGCTCTCAGCCACGCCACAGGGTCCCCCACTCAGGGTGACTGTATGCTAGACACAAAACCAAGAAAGTACTTCAGATGACAACATTTTAGTCTCATGGGTCTGCCCCGTTCAAACTAACTGATGTTACAGTCTGCTGTCTTTCCTTTGACTCACTGAAGGGGAGTGGGAGTGTGGGGCATCTGAAACAACCACAGAAATAATAATGAGGTAAAAACTTGGTACAGTTGAAAAAGCATTGTTTATTCAGGGGGTTGAGTTCCAGTCTTGGCTTGGGGAATAAACTTGGGGAACTCCAATAAACTCTGGCTTCATCTGAAAAGCTATAAAGTTGTACTGGCAAAGTTGTTACTGGCAAAGAGGTTCTGTGTTGGGGACAGGGCTCTGGTCTGACCAGTGGAGTAGCCAGAGGATGGAATGCAGGGCTGTTCATCTCTTCCTTGCCTATGTCAGTTTTATACCCCTCTGCCTCATACTTGAAAAAGTTCAAAATAATATTTTATTAAAATTATTTCACTTAGGGCTTCCCTGGTGGCGCAGTGGTTGAGAGTCCGCCTGCCGATGCAGGGGACACGGGTTCGTGCCCCGGTCTGGGAAGATCCCACATGCCGCGGAGCGGCTGGGCCCGTGAGCCATGGCCGCTGAGCCTGCGGGTCCGGAGCCTGTGCTCCGCAACGGGAGAGGCCACAACAGTGAGAGGCCCGCATACCGAACCAAAAAAAAAAAAAAAAAAAAAAAAATTATTTCACTTAAAGAAAAAAAATAAAGCTTAAAAATATATAGTGCCAGATATTCTCTAAGATGTTCTGCAGCTCTAAATACTGTGAAATATAAGTTATTTACAGACAATTCTCTATATCCTAGCAGGAGCCATACGTTGGTTTCAATCATGCAAAACATTATTTACTCATTCGTTTGTACTCTAATTAATTAATTAATTTGACAAAAAGTTACTGAATACCACATATAGAATTCGAGGCTAAGGGAAGAAAAATAAATTTAAAACCTCCCTTTACCATAGGCCTAGGGCATCAGGCAGGCAAATGAAAAACTGTAATAAAATGTGATAAATGTTATAATAGAAGTTGGTAAAAATTGCTATAGGAATATAAAGGAATCCATTTATTCTGCTAGACGGCTTTGAAAATGTACCACATGAAAGTTTTCTGTTTTGGCAGTGCATTGACCTGCAGACTTGCATTTTGCTTGGGTTCATATTCAAATGAGTTCTTCATTTTCTGAGCAGGGAGGAATAGCTCTAAGATACGCTGGGTAACAGGGTTAGGCCATCAGAGTTGGAAAATGTGCCACAGACAATTCACAAATGGAAAATCCACATATGGGCACTTCAGAGACGGCTATATATTGCTTGACTGTCAAGCTGAAGAAAATCTTATGAAGACAGTCCAAATGTATCCTTTCAAGTACACAATCTGTACATTACTTTAATATAAAAAATAAGTATAATGGGGAAAGAGCTATGTTTTCCAGGTGCCTAAATCACTGCATCATGTTCCTCTCTCACTAGGTTTGCATTTGCTCTCAAGACACATATTTCATTTGGCTTGTTGACAGTTTATGAAGGGCAAGAGGAATTTCTCCCTCTCGTGTCTGATCAAATGCACAAAGAGAGGTGCCAGCAATTAACTTAAAACTTTGGCAGCGGCCATGTCCCATGCCTCATTTAACGATAGGTCTACAATTTCTGACCCCATAATGATGTTGTTCCTTAGTAACTCATTCCCTCAGTTACTCCCTGCTCACTTATCACAGGTTTGTAGCCTTGAACCCTTCTTTGCCCCTATAAATTTCTAAAATCACAACCTTTCATACAACTTCTGAAAAATCTGTGAAAATGTTTAATTCCAAGCATATATATGTACAGAAAGCTTTGCTTCCTTGTGTACATTGGACAGTGTGAAAAAAAGTTATGAAACATGGGGCTTTGGGGGTCTTTTTCCAAACAAGCTTTACATAATTCCAAATCTATACGTCTGTAGACACCATTACTTTTCTTATTAATATTGATGGTATCTCTGAGAGGGAAAGTGAGAGGGAGACAGACGTTAGGAGAACGAGAAGGAAGGAGAGAGAAAATGGCATCCACGGATTACAGTACCTACAGCCAAGCTGCAGCCCAGCAGGGCTACAGTGCTTACACCGCCCAGCCCACTCAAGGATATGCACAGACCACCCAGGCATATGGGCAACAAAGTTACGGAACCTATGGACAGCCCACTGATGTCAGCTATACCCAGGCTCAGACCACTGCAACCTATGGGCAGACCGCCTATGCAACTTCTTATGGACAGCCTCCCACTGGATATTCTACTCCAACTGCCCCCCAGGCATACAGTCAGCCTGTCCAGGGGTATGGCACTGGTGCTTATGATACCACCACTGCTACAGTCACTACCACCCAGGCCTCCTATGCAGCTCAGTCTGCATACGGCACTCAGCCTGCTTATCCAGCCTATGGGCAGCAGCCAGCAGCCACCGCGCCTGCAAGACCGCAGGATGGTAACAAACCCGCTGAGACTAGTCAACCTCAATCTAGCACAAGGGGTTACAACCAGCCCAGCCTAGGATATGGACAGAGTAACTACAGTTATCCCCAGGTACCTGGGAGCTACCGCATGCAGCCAGTCACAGCACCACCATCCTATCCTCCTACCAGCTATTCTTCTACACAGCCGACTAGTTATGATCAGAGCAGTTACTCCCAGTAGAACACCTATGGGCAGCCGAGCAGCTATGGACAACAGAGTAGCTATGGTCAACAAAGCAGCTATGGGCAGCAGCTGCCCACTAGTTACCCCCCCCAAACTGGATCCTACAGCCGGGCTCCAAGTCAATATAGCCAACAGAGCAGCAGCTACGGGCAGCAGAGTTCATTCCGACAGGACCACCCCAGTAGCATGGGTGTTCATGGGCAGGAGTCTGGAGGATTTTCCGGACCAGGAGAGAACCGGAGCATGAGTGGCCCTGATAACCGGGGCAGGGGAAGAGGGGGATTTGATCGTGGAGGCAGGAGCAGAGGTGGGCGGGGAGGAGGACACGGTGGAATGGGCAGCGCTGGAGAGCGAGGTGGCTTCAATAAGCCTGGCGGACCCATGGACGAAGGACCAGATCTTGATTTAGGCCCACCTGTAGATCCAGATGAAGACTGTGACAACAGTGCAATTTATGTGCAAGGATTAAGTGACAGTGTGACTCTAGATGATCTGGCAGACTTCTTTAAGCAGTGTGGAGTTGTCAAGATAAACAAGAGGACTGGACAACCCATGATCCATATCTATTTGGACAAGGAAACAGGAAAGCCCAAAGGCGATGCTACTGTATCCTATGAAGACCCGCCAACTGCCAAAACTGCCGTCGAGTGGTTTGATGGGAAAGATTTTCAAGGGAGCAAACTTAAAGTTTCTCTTGCTCGGAAGAAGCCTCCAATGAACAGCATGCGGGGAGGAATGCCCCCCCGTGAGGGTAGAGGGATGCCGCCGCCGCTCCGAGGAGGTCCAGGAGGCCCAGGAGGTCCTGGAGGACCCATGGGTCGCATGGGAGGCCGTGGAGGAGACAGAGGAGGCTTCCCACCAAGAGGGCCCCGCGGTTCCCGAGGGAACCCGTCTGGAGGAGGAAACCCGTCTGGAGGAGGAAACGTCCAGCACCGAGCTGGAGACTGGCAGTGCCCCAATCCGGGGTGTGGAAACCAGAACTTTGCGTGGAGAACAGAGTGCAACCAGTGTAAGGCCCCAAAGCCTGAAGGCTTCCTCCCACCACCTTTCCCACCCCCGGGTGGTGACCGTGGCAGAGGTGGCCCTGGTGGCATGCGGGGAGGAAGAGGTGGCCTCATGGATCGAGGTGGTCCTGGTGGAATGTTCAGAGGTGGCCGTGGTGGAGACAGAGGTGGCTTCCGTGGCACCGGGGCATGGACCGTGGTGGCTTTGGTGGAGGAAGACGAGGTGGACCTGGGGGACCCCCTGGACCTTTGATGGAACAGATGGGAGGAAGAGGCGGGCGTGGAGGACCTGGAAAAATGGATAAAGGCGAGCACCGTCAGGAACGTAGAGACTGGCCCTACTAGACGCAGAGACCCCGCAGAGCTGCATTGACTACCAGATTTACTTTTTAAACCAGAAAATGTTTTAAATTTATAATTCCATATTTATAATGTTGGCCACAACATTATGATTATTCCTGTCTGTACTTTAGTATTTTTCACCATTTGTGAAGAAACATTAAAACAAGTTAAATGGTAAAAAAAAAAAAAAAAAATATTGATGGTATCTCTAACAGAACCCACTGAATATAAAAGTATTTGACACAGTTTGAATGTTATTCAAAGTGCTTTATTCATAGCCATTGTGTATTCATTAACAATACCCTGATTTTTTTCCAGCTGGGGATAGAAAGAATTCTAGTGAAATTAAAAGTGGACAACTCAAATTTATGTAATTCATTACTTTCAGTGCCAATTATTGGATTTCTGTGATTATATTTAACTCTGATGCATACTTTAAGACTCATCTTAAATGCCACTTTCTCTATGAAACCAGTTACCATCTCAACTCACACAGACTCTCTCTTCTATGAAATAAGAGCACTCAGTTTATTTACAACTAATTTACATTCAAAATACACCATGTCTTGGAGTAAAATATTCCTAACATTCTTATGACTGTTTATCTTCTTTCCACAAGTGTCTCCTTTCCGCAAGTACCATATAATTATCTCATGTTTTGTTTTCCTTTGTGCTGCACACCAGCAACCAGTCATTCATTTATTCAAGCATGCTTTCATTTGATAGATATTCGATGAGCAACTACTATTTGAGAAACTAACTGTACGGGACACCAGGATTACAAACCAGTGTCCCCAACCTCAAGTAACATAGCTTAGTGGGGAAGCACACTGGTATTTCTGTACTTCCCATGTAGAGTGATTAGTGTATTAATAAAAGTAAGCACTGGGGGAAGAAACAATGTAGTGGTAGGGGATTAAGAGGTGCAAACTATTATATATAAAATAAGCTACAGAGATATATTGTACAACACAGGGAATACAGCCAATACTTTATAATAACTATAAATGGAGTATGACCTTTAAAAATTGTGAATCACTATATTGTACACCTGTAATTTATATAATATTGTACATCAACTATATATATTTCAATTTTTAAGAAAAGAAAAGTTAATGAGACCCAGGGGAAAAAAAAACAAAATAAAAGTAAGCACTGGGGAATATGGAAGCTCATAGGAAAGACCCTTAAACTGGAATAGAGTTCGTGGAAGACATCTCAAGTGGAAAGGTAGGGAATATATTCAAATAAAAGGAGGATCATGAACAAAAAAGCTCGGAGAAGACAAAGCAAGCACAGTACTACATAGGTAAAGGGTGTCTGAAAATCATTTGGTAGTTGAAATAATAAAATGAGCAGAGGAGGACAAAGATGCGGTGGGCGAGAAGAAAATATAAATAAAATAAAGTTCAGGTTTTCCCCTTTTAACATGAAATATTTAAAAGTAAGTGCAATTTTAGTTCTTTTTTGGAAATCTTCTGTGGAAAACTACTCTATAAACAACACAAACTGATTACTGAATATTAGATTCACTTCTAAAGAGAGTGAATAAGATTCTCATTGGAAAAAAGAGATGTTTACCTACCTGAGGCAGCTTGCCTTACACAGGGAGCTAAATGTCTCTATTTCCAAGGATGAGTGTATTTTACTCACTAAGATAAGACTTGATTATACCTTTTCTTTCTAGGATAACAGAGGGCTGGGTAATTCTATGATGGTGCTATTCTTCTTGAACTAAATAACTGTGTATGTGTTAGGAGGACAGGGTAAAAAGGAGTCGTCGAATAAGATCCTAAGAATATATTTAATTGAGCCATTTTATTTATTGTGTAGGAGCCAGAGATTCTCAGCAAGAGGATTTTCTAAAACAAACCAACCAAATAAATAGTAAGTGACATTCACTCACCATAATTCAAATCTATCAGGAGACAATGGTGATAATAATATCTACCAGTTATTAAGAATTTATTTTGTACCTGAAAATGTGCTAGAGAATCTATATATTCTTTTATCATCAAGACAACCTTAAAAGCTAGGTATTATTATTTGCACTAGAAAGTAATTTGTAAAAGTTTGTTAAATGAGTGAATAAAAGCTCTGCCTAACAAATTACTCCTGGAAGCAATTCAATTCACTCATCCAACAATAAAAATTGAGGAAATGCCATGTACCTAGAAAATCTCACAGTTTCCTGGGAACCTAAACCCAGTTGGCCCTTATAGAAAAAACAAACAGCCTTGCAAATATAACCCACCCAGGGTACTTAACACATACTAGATATTTATTGAATGACTGGACAGATGAATGAATGAATACAAAAAAGGCAAAGGTGCACCGTAGCCAGTACAGTAGTCCCCCGTTATCCATGGTTTCACTTTCCATGGTTACCCCAGGTCATCCACATTCCAATAATATTAAATGGAAACGGAAATAAACAATTCGTAAGTTTTAAACTGTGCAAGTTCCGAGTAGCATGATGAAGCCTTGCGCTGTCCAGCTCTGTCCTGCCCAGGATGTGACTCATTCCTTTGTCCAACATATCCTGCTCATTAACCACTCAGTAGCCCTTTCAGTTATCAGATCGACTGTTGCAAGATCGCAGTGCTTGTGTTCATGTAACTCTTATTTTCTTAATAATGGCCCCAAAACCCAGGAGTAGTGATGTTGGCAATTTGGATATGCCAAAGAGAAGCACAAAGAACTTCCTTTAAGTGAAAAGATGAAAGTTCTCAATGTAATAAGGAAAGGAAAAAAATCATGTGCTGGAATTGCTAAGATCTAAGGTAAGAACAAATCTTCTATCTGTAAAATTGTGAAGGAAGAAAAAGAAATTTGTGCTAGTTTTGCTGTCACACCTCAAACTCCAAAAATTACAGCCACAATGTGTGTTAAGTGCTTAGTTAAGATGTAAAAGGCATTAAATTTGCACAGTAAGATATCTTGAGAGAACGATCACATTCACATAACTTATTGTTATAACTGTTCTATTTTATTATTAGTTCTATTTTATTACTAGAATATCTCACTGTGCCTAATTTATAAATTAAACTTTATCAAAGGTATGTATGTATAGGAAAAAACATAGTATATATAGGGTTAGGTACCACCTGTGGTTTCAGGCATCCATGAGGGTCTGAGGGATCTTGGAACATATCCCCTGGGGATAACGGGGGAGTACTGTATACTGAGGAACCTCTTAAAAGACCAAAGAGAGAAACCACACTGCTTCATTCTGAAGCAGACAACCAAAATAAGCCTTTTTCCTTCAATGTTGGGGATGGTAACTTTCATTCTCCACTTCTGGTCTTTTCCACACTGCTGCAAATCACCCCAAAGCCAGATGAAGAAAGAATATAGCAAGGAGAGAGAAACTGAACATCACCAGTCCTTGCCTTCACGATAAAAGAGTTGGGACAAATTCAGTGGATTTGATCAATGGATCTAACAAAATAATTTGAGACTTTATAGCTTATTGATCAAGGAACTATGCCTGACAGGTGCCCATCCATCACCTTCGAGGCCAGAGAACTCCCAGAGAAAACACTGCTCCTGCTGCAAATCATAGTCACCCTTCTGAATTCAGAAGTTCAGTGGTTCTGTCTACCAGGAAAACCTCAGCAAGGCCAAACAATACTTGCCTGCAGTATTCTTTCTGCAGGCAAGAAGGGGAGGATGAACAGTTAGTAGGCACAATGAACCAGAAACTGAGTACATTATGAATATAATCCTCACCGTGACCTTGTCAGGTAGGTGATGGAATCCTGATTCCACAGACAAGGAAAGTGAGGCTCATGGCAGTTAAGTGATCCATCAGACACACAGCTAGTAGGTGCCTTTGCTCCAGAACTTTCCACTCCCCTGCCCACTCTTCCTCTCCAGCCAACTCACAGGACTCTACAAGGATACGTTTTCTGTGGGAGTCCTGAGCCAGAATAGTGCTACCCTAAGGAATTATAATATCCAGGGAAAAAAAATAGTTTATTTCCATCCTTCTAGAATTCATTTTTCAAGGAAAAAAACATCAAGCAGCTCCACGGTGCCAACATTCTTCTAAACACTGGGATACAACAGTGAACAAAGAAGACAAAGGCCTTGCCCTCATGGAGCTTACCTTCTGATGTAAGAGGCAGGAAGTACATAATAAATAAATGTGTGTGTATGTGTGTGTACATGTGTGTGTGCAACAAGTTTACTTAACAAACTAGATTCCGTGGAGTGTGAAGCAAAAATCATCATAAGCTCATTTTAATCATCATAAACTCGTTTTCATTTGCTATGCTGAAGCTTTATTTCTGACCACTGAATGATATCTGGGGCACCCAGCATACATTTTCTCTTCATTTCCACACATTATTGAATGAGTCTCATTTTCAAAAATTTTAAAGTCCAATCCAACTTAATATCAAAATATCACTCCCATCAATTTTTAGGTTTTTAGTGTATCCTCCATCTTGGGCTAAGAATTGGGCAGCAGGAAAGGGGCGGGGTACTTAGTGAGTGTCCTCTCTGTTTCTTTAGTTCTCTTCACTCCTCATTTTGTTACCTCCTATTCCTTCAGGGTTGGTGGATAATGAGGAGGGAAAAGTGGGAACACAGTTAAGGAGCAAGATAGGTCTTATTTCAATGGTACTGTAGCCACCAAACCAGCACCACCAAACCAGCTTTACAACGAAGCTAAAGGAACTTCTCTAGGTGGAAAAGAAAAGGCCACAACTAGAAACAAGAAAATTACGAAATGGGAAAGCTCACTGCTAAAGGCAAACACACAGTAAAGGTAGGAAACTATCCACACACAAATATGATATCTAAACCAGTAATCCTGAGAGGAAGAGAATGCAGGATATTTGCAATGCATTTAAAACTAAGAGATCAGCAACTTAAAACAATCATGTATATATATAGACTGCTATATCAAAATTTCATGGAAACCACAAACCAAAAATCTATGACAGATATACACAAAAAAAAGAAACAGGAATCCAAACACAATACTAAAGAAAGTCATCAAATCACAAGAGAAGAGAACAAAAGATGAAAGGAAGAAAAAAGACCTACAAAAACAAATCCAAAATAATTAATAAAATGGCAATAAGAACATACATATTGATAACTACCTTAAATGTAAATGGATTAAATGCTCCAACCAAAAGACATAGACTGGCTGAATGGATATAAAAATAAGAAACATATAATATATGCTGTTTACAAGAGACCCACTTCAGATCTAGCCTGGCTCTTTCTCTTATGGGACTCTTTGTAGTTCCTTTGATGATCTCATCTCTCTGGAGACCTTTAGAAGAATTTCCTCGCAATCAGGTGACCTCCAAACTTATGACCATTATGATCCTACCCACTCACTTACTCTTCTAACCCACACCCGGGCTGTGATGGTCCACACCACACTTCCAGCCTTTCTGCTGGGTGCCATCCACTGGCAGGAAACCCTCTTGGGAAAAGTCCTCTTCAGTAAGATTAAAAGCTGGATATGTGATTCAGGTCTACCTGGTCTGCTGAAAAGTATGCTTATCTTGGTCCTGCCATCAGCAAAGGAGGCTTGCCCTCACTGTGAACCTTCCTGCTCGCTCTGCTTTCTTTTTTTTTTTTTTGCAGTACGTGGGCCTCTCACTGTTGTGGCCTCTCTGGTTGCAGAGCACAGGCTCCGGACGCACAGGCTCAGCGGCCATGGCTCACAGGCCCAGCCACTCCACAGCATGTGGGATCTTCCCGGACCGGGGCACGAACCCATGTCCCCTGCATTGGCAGGCGGACTCTCAACCACTGCGCCACCAGGGAAGCCCTCGCTCTGCTTTCTGAGTGGCTCCAGCCAGTCTCTCTGGATCCAACCCTTGGGTCTCTACAGGCAGGAATCTGGAACTGCTCCCTATGTCCACCAATCTCCTACCCACACCAAGATCCCAGGACACAGGTCACATTTGCTGAGCAGTTTTCTTGTAGACCATTTACTTGGCTTATGTTAAAGGGGAAGTTCTCCTTCCCCTGAAGGGAGGGATTCAATGCCCAGCGTAGCCATTGGCAACTCTCTTTAGAGAGATACTTCCTCTCTAGTCTTCCTCACATCCATCATCTCACATGCCCTTGACATGCATGAATGGCTAAGGGCTGCTGGACAATTGTTAACTTGTCCCCTTACAGACATACACAGAGATCTGGCACTTTTTTAGAATATATCAGCAATTAACATCTCTTGATTTCACCTCTGCAAGCTCAAATCTAAGACAACAGAAACATTTCCTCATACAACCTGTTACATACACGATATAATTTCTCATAGTAGTGACTGTTATGAAAAACAGAAAGCAGGGCTTCCCTGGTGGTGCAGTGGTTGAGAGTCTGCCTGCCGATGCAGGGCACACGGGTTCATGCCCCAGTCCGGGAAGATCCCACATGCCACGGAGCGGCTGGGCCCGTGAGCCACGGCCGCTGAGCCTTCGCGTCTGGAGCCTGTGCTCCGCAACGGGAGAGGCCGTAGCAGTGAGAGGCCCGCGTACCGCAAAAAAAAAAAAAAAAAAAAAAAAAAAGGGAGAATAGAATCAAGACACTTGTGCACAACACTAGGAACAAAAGTGATATCTGCTTATAATATTAGATGCCTACACTCACATAGATCCATGCATGCACACACAAACACACACATACACACAAAACTATAGCCCCCCAGAACCCTCTAACCCAACACTGTAATGACTTCCACTCTGATCACAGCTATTGTGGCAACTGGTGCCTGTGCTCCACTACCTCTATATACATTTATATATCCTTGGAGAGCTTCCCCTGACATACAGGAGAAGGCTTGCTAATGGCTGTCCTCTCAGCTCAGGGCAAAGTAATTTCTTCAGAATCCTGTTGTCATCCATCCTCCTCACATGAACAGCCTAGAGAAGTGGAGTTGCAAAGTGCGTGGCTTGGATGCCAGTGGATTGGCGGGGCTCCAGCTTCTTACTCTCAGCAACCTTGTTCTGCCATCTGATGTTAAATATAGAACGTAAGGGGCAGGGTGAGAACACTAGAGTCCCAGACAAATTCTAATTCTTCCTGTCTCCCCATCTATCACCATCTGCTTATCTCTCTCTTTTATGGTGCTTATCATCACAGTGCTTACTTATTTCCGGTCCCTTTATTCTGCGACAAGCTGATCCACACTTTTACAGTGGGACAGTCTCTGCTTAAAAACATCACAGCTACTAAGAATACAATTAACATTTCAACTAACCAGCACTCATCTTGCCCGAATCCCTAGTAAACCAGAAATGAGAGTAAAAACCATCAAATCATAGAAACCAACTTTGTATCAAGGAGTTGCCAAGGGGGAGTGGGGGTGGGAGAGGGATAAATAGAAGTTTGGGATTAGCAGGTGACAACTAGTATATATAGGATGGGTAGACAACAAGATCCTACTGTATAGCACAGGGAACTGCATTCAATACCCTGTGATAAACCAAAATCGAAAAGAACAGGAAGAAGAATATTTATGAATAACTGGATCGCTTTGCTGTACAGCAGAAATTAACACAATATTGTAAATCAACTATACTTCAATAAAATTTTTTTAAAGAGTTGTCAAAAAAGGAAACTTCTAGAGTGTGTTCAGAACATGTATACTCTGCCCAATCTGTTCCTTTCATCTCTATAGCTACTCTAAACAATAAAATTTTCAAAAATGTTGACAAATAAATACTATGGTATGTTGAGAAGAGCTATATAAATTTTAGGGGTCCTAGACAAAATTCACCTCTTCTATTATTCTGTTTAGTTCACCGCCCCTGAAAGCCAGCTCTGTAATCTTTGGCCACCACTGTAGGCCTCAGTTTCCCGGTCTGTTAACTGAGAAAATAGAGTGGGTAATTTCTCTGTTTCTTTTTCAGGTTTCTGATTTGAAGATTCAGAATGTTGCATGTGGGGTACCTCAGTTAATAGAATATTCAATTAACTGGAATATTCATTACCCTACATTCTATTTAATTAAGTTCTAATATAGTAGTAACAATAGTTATATCTTTTACCTGTGTATCATTAAACTTCATAAATGTTTTGATACCTATTTATGCTCTTATTTTAACTTCAAAATGTCCAAAATGAATAGGTGATCTATATTTCTGTACCCTATGATATTGAAGAGATGGATGTAATTGTATAATAGGCAAAGAGATTCTATTTGGTATAGTTTGTATTGTCCTTTTTTCTTGAGTTAGAAAAATACTTTAAGGTCATCCAAAAATGAAAAGCAAAACTATGGAAATATAAGTCATTCAAAATTTTCCTTACCAGAGCATTATAATAATCTCTCACAGACACATGGAAGAAATATCTAAGCTCAACTACAGGCCTAAGTCAAAGCTAAGTTTGAATCGACTGTCTAAGAATAATGTCTCATAGCTTTAGAGCACTTTCAAATTTAGCAAACACTTTCACGCACATTATTTCATCTGAATCCCACAATGACCCTGAGTCATTGTTAACTGAAATGCAATTGTTAATCTCATTTTACTGATGAATCAACTAAGATCAAAGAGGATAAGTGATTTGCCCCAAAACACGAAAGTAATTATAGAAAGAATCAGGACCTATTAGAACCATAGAATTCAAAGTTCATAGGAACCTTAAAGGTCATCTAGTGAAACCTCTCTGCTGAGGCATCAGTCCTATGGCAGCGATGGCCAGCTGGCCATTCAAAATTGGGGTTCTCCTTTCCATAGTAGAGATTTATAACTGGGAGGTGCCTTTCCAGCCAGGGACATTTCCCAGTCTTTCTAGTATCTAGGTGTGATCAATTATCACCCAATATAACATGAGCAGAAGTTCTCATTTTTTTCTCCACCCTTTTTCCCCTAGTTCAGAGGACAATGAAGCTGGAGAACAGAAGGTGCCCTGAATCACCCTAAGGAAGAAAGTTGTCTGCCAACTGGAACACTTATACATGAACAAGAAATAATCTGAAATTGTGTTAAGACAGCAACATTAGAGATTTAACTGTTTTCCATAGTTAGCATTATCCTAACAAATAAAAATCTCCAACAAGCCCCCTGACTCAAATTAAACACAATATCGAGGGCCTCGCTCCTACCATGGACAGATCATTCCATGTTTGAACAGCTTCTGACTATGAAAAAGTTTTTCCTGTATTAAGCAGATTTTTCTTCCTATTAGCTCAGTTTGGTCCTGGTATGCCTTTTGAACTCACACAGAACTGACCTAACACCTCTTCCACATGACTTATGTCTGCCTCTAACCCTTTATCACAGACGATCTTTGTTATAGAAGAATGAGTCTCTATGGAAATTATGTTTCCACCACAAGATCCCAAGTTTCTCCTCTCTGGCAATGCTTGATGCAATTCCAGGCAAAGGACAAGGGTTTGATAAATACTGAGTGTCTTATGGAAGCTTGTCCTGATTTTGGAGCTGAGTTGTCACCAGCTTTGGAAGCATTTCTAAATTCACTGAGACCAAGTTAGGTTCCTTCCCTGTTGTATGCCTATAGCACCTCACATCTCTATTATAACCCATCCCACATGATATTATAATTATAACCTACCCGCCTATCTACTAAGATTATCACTGGCGAGAAGCCCGCCTACCATTCTTTCATTATACCTAGAGCCACAGCTTACACAGCTCCAGGGGGTATCCTTCCCATTATAGTCCTTAAGTTTGTGTTATAAGGTGGCCCCAAGATCCTCCTGGAGCCCAGAAGATAATGCTAATATGTTCTTCTTTCTCCTTCTCTCAGGTTACCCCTCAGTCCACTTCATGGGTGCCTGGAGATCTCATATTCCTTTTTCCCTTGCTCACTCTTTTGCTATCACTCCCACTGTGCGTACACACACACACACACACACACACACACACACCAGCTTCATCTCACCCATGCTTCATCCCTTACCATCAAGCAGAGCAAACATAATGGCTTCAGAATAGAGAAGCAACGAGACCACAAATTTCAAACTTGCTAATATTGATCCCTCTAACAGCATAGCTTGAGAAATCATAATGTTAAGACACCTCCTTACGGTAAGGAAAACTGATGTGAGGGGAGAGATTGAGGAGCTGGATGGGGAAGGAAAAAGAGTGAAAGGAGTTAAAAAAAAAAAAGAGTGAAAGGAGTTGAAATCCCCATCACTGCATGTGACTCTCTTATTTGCCTATATGTCTTCTCTTCTAAATTATTATATATTTATCTACTCATTTACTTCAAACTTCTGTAACATTTACTAGATGCCAGGCATTGTTCTAAGCATTTTTGCAAATGTTAACTCATTTTACCCTCATAATCATTCTATAAGGTAGAGTATCTTGATGTCCCCATTTTACAGATGAGGAAATTGGAGGCAGAGGTCTTGTAACCTGCCTAATGTCACCAACCAGTAAAAGTTGCATCAGGATTTGAACCCAGAACCCATGCTATTTACAGCTAACTCTGTTGTCACTTAGAGGAGCTCTTTGAAAATAGAGATTGGATCATACTCTGTTTTGTATCCCCACAACCTGGCACTAAGTTTCTGCAATACTGTACCGTAGACATTTAAAAAATTGCTTGAATCAATGAATGAGTGAGCGAGTGAGTGAATGAATGGAATCTTTTCTGATTTACTTAGAGAGGGTGCCTTGAATGGAAACTGACTCTACCATGAGTTTTCAGCCATCTCTTTTTTTTTTTTTAATTTTTATTGGAGTGTAGTTGATTTACAATGCTGTGTTAGTTTCAGGTGTACAGCAAAGTGAATCAATTATACATATACACAGATCCACTTTTTTTGTTTTAGATTCTTTTCCCATAAAGGCCATTACAGAGTATTGAGTATTGGTACAGCCACTATGGAGTCTGCAGCCATTTCTAATCGCACATTTTCTCCCAGGTTATTTATTGCTTACCCCTGTAGAACACAGGCACACGGTGCTTCTCTCAGATGCCTAATGACAAGCTGAAATCAATCTACCCATTTGCAGCAGAAGCATCATGGAGTACACAGCAATCCCGTCTACTTCAGAATGTATTCTCTGCCTCCCCAGCCCCAGAGAAGATGCCTCAGGATAAAAGCATTATATCTTCTATTGCAGGGCCTCCTGCCCACAGAAAGCAAGATGATATGCACTCAGCAGTATGGAATGACTCAAACCCCATCCTCCTGAGGCACAGGTGTGGAGACGGAAGAGCAGTCACAGAGCTGCCCATATCCCTGCTCTGGAACTAACCTCACAGGAATCTGCTTGCTCACCTAGGGGATCACCTCTATCGCCTCTTGTACCTTGTTTTCCTCAACAGGTTGGAAAGGATTTCTGGTTTGCCATTTTAGAGATGAGAAAAGTGAAGCTTCGCTCAAAGTGTTTCATTAACATGTCCAAGTACACATGGCTGCCATACTGAACTTTGGATTGGAACCCCTGGCTTTTCATTCTTGCAAAGGTTATTTTCAGAAACTTATCTGGAATAAACCTTAAGCAGATGAGGAGTAGCTTCAAGATGCTGCACCTCCATGTGAGTTGAATCTATTACTTGCCCATCCCTTCTGGGAACCATCCTAGACAAAGTGTCTATTGCTTCTTTGGAAAATCCTATCCTGGATCTGAGGCAAGCAATTTCCTTCTGTTCGTCCAATTCCCAAGAGTGCGGTGTCAGGGACCCTCAGTGGACTGAGAGGAGGGAGGAAAGGCAACAGCTCTAACTCTCTCACCAAGCATCTGTGGCTTTAAACGAGTTGTTTGACCTCTCTGGACTCACTTTGTAGACTTTTGCACAGAAAACAAAGGGACTGGATTAAATACATGTTAGGTCCTGTGCAGACTGACACAGAAGCTGTAGGCCAACTTCACTGTAGGCTAGCACAATGAAAATCAACACAATGAGGTAGAAATTATCCATACCTTAACTACAGACAAGGGGCTGTGAACTCTCAGTTGTGGTGTGAGAAATGGATTCAAGAATTTATTGCAGACTGCTGAGGACATCAGCCCAATGTGCTGTAGCTGCAAAGGTCAACAAAATGATGAGTATTATCCAAAAGGGTATTATAAAACACAAGCAGACCAATTTAGCATTTACCCAGAAAACAGAACCACTATATTTCCCTCTGAAATGCAATACTCTTCAAATTGCCACACCTCTAGAAAAGTCTGAGGAATTAGAACAAATCTAGAATGAGAACACTTTAATGGCTTAGATCGTGGAAAGTGGTAATCATTGAAGGACAGCCTAACAAGATTTAAATTACACTACGACTATGAAAAAGCAATTCTCTGCCATTACTATCCCATATAATATTTAACAACATTTCTTAATTTAGTTATACATACATATTTAAAGTCTCAGATTTAAATAAAGTAAAATGTTATTTTAGAAATAATGTTTCTTCTAACTCTCACACTTCTTGAAACAATTATTCTCAAATTCTTCATGTGCACCTTTAGTATGAATAACTCTTTCATTATTAAAGTCACATTTTGAGTCATCTAGTACAGTTTTATAAAGCACATCCTCCTCACTGCCATTGAAGTCGTTTGAGGTGCTGTACTCTGAATCCATGTGTCGCTTTGCTGGAAATTAGATTCCAAACAGCAAGTACCTATTCACATAGCACTTGGACAATCCATCATTTCATTCACGTATTATAATAATAGCACCATAATTTATTGCATATGTTTCCCAAAACTTAACCACCTATCTGTTCTGCTTTTTCTAAGTTGTTCACAATGATATCAAACACTTGGAATTGTGAGAGTATACCCCCCAAAATAATGACTAAATTACTAATATATCTGCCTCCTTTTATTTTAATAATTTCATCAGATGATTTCTCTAACCAACATAAACTAGCACTGATTTCTCTAACCAACAAGCTAGCACTGATTGAAATGATTTGAGTATAATTTGTCTTCTTTTAAAAATACTATATTGTTTAGGAAAAAAATATTTCAGAGAGCATGCCATAATATGAGAGATTGTAGGCTCAAAGGCAGCCATTCCTCCTTTTCCAAGAGATAATTAGAAGATAGCTCACACATATAGGAGATGTTAATTATGAATTTAAAAATTATAATAAAGACTAAACTTCCATTATTTCTTTTATATTTTATTACCTAGGGCTCTGATTGTTCAGGGTTGGAAAAGATGCCTAACATTCATTGAACACTTACTGTGTGCTGGGGACTTACATATATGATTTCCCAGAAAAATTAAAATAGCATTCAGGTATAGGTTTAATTACACTGAGCTTACAGGTAAATAAACTGGGACTCAAAATGTTTTTAAATAGCCTGTTTCCCATAATCACTAAAGTAGTGAATTAGAACTGAGATGTCTCTGAATCTAAAACCCTTGTTCTTTCTATCATGTTGGAAAGTTCAAAATATTAGAACAGCTATATCTCAAAGGTTTAGAGAGATAAATATAGAGTATCTTTTACTTCATATAATATAGGAATTTATGTTTTATGACCTTTGAAGTTTTGATAGTTTGTTGCATTTATTATCCGATTTTATATCTGTAAAAATTAAATATCTCCCAAAGTATGGTCTAAAAATATAAAGTGACTCATTATCAGTAACTATCCCTGCACACTATCAAATATAGTATGTTATCAAAACTTTGGAATTTATCCATCTAAAAGGTGAGAAGTAGTATTTCAATCTCATTTTATTGTGTATTGCTCGTTATAATAAGTAAGATTGAACATATTTTAATATTTTAAGGTCCTATGCCTTTTTTTCTCCCTGTGAACTCTGCATTTATAAATTTTGTCCATTTTTCTACAGAGTATTTGTACTTTTTGTTTCTCTATTTTAGGCTTTTTATATATTAGGGGTATTAACCCTTTGTATTGTAATTTGCAAATATTTTTCCAGTTTTTTTGTTTATGTTTGTATTTAGCTTATAGTCTTTATTGTCATGACTTGGTGGAGTTTTCTTTTTTTTTATTTATATAGTCAAATTTACTAATCTTTTTCTTCATTGCTTCTAGAGAGTGAGGCATATCTTGTTTGCTTTTAGGATATGAAGGAATTCCCCTGTGTTTTCATCTAGTATATCTACGGTTTTATTTTTCACTGCTGTTATTCATTTGGAACTCATCCTGGTACACTGTGTGAGGAATGAACCAAATTTTAACTACCTCTATATGGCATTCCAGTTCACGTTTCTTTTAATTCTTATATTTTTAAACATGCTTTTGTACATCACCAATCATTAACAGTTTAAATGACTATAGAATTCTTGTTTGGAAATAATTTCCTTGGAATTTTTAGCACCCAGCATCCTCTTACACCCAGCGCTGCTCTTGAGACATTCCATGTCATTCGTTCATTCATTCATTCATTCATTCATTCATTCATTTATTGGTATGAAACTTGTTTTTTCTCCTTTTCTCTCTCCTCACCTTCTCTCCTTTCTTCTCTCTCTCCCTCTTTCTCTCTCTCGGGTTTTAAGATCTTCTCTTTACTTCTGTGGCTTTGAAATTTCACACAGAGATACCTTTCTGAGTGTGTTATTTTTACATAGTGCTAAACACTTTGTGAGACTCTTCAGTCTACAACCTTCAGCTTTTGGAAATCTTCTCATGTTATTTCTTTGGCAATATCTAACATCCATTTTCTCTACTTTCTTTCTAGAAATACTACTAGTCAGTTGTTGTATTAATTCTCTAATTTTCTTCCCTGTTTCTCTCTAGTGTTCCATTGCTTTGACTTATTCTACTTTCCAGCAGATCTCCTAAATATTTTTCTCCAACTGTAATACTGAAATTTATATTCCTATTACTTTTTTCAAAACTTTTTTCCTGAATATTCTATTATAGTAGCATTCTTGTCTTTGTTTCTTGGAAGCAGCATTTTCTCTCATTTCTTTGGGGATTATAATTCTGGGATGCTGGGGGTTTTTTTCCTACCTGCAATGGCAGTTTCCTCTAGGTTCCTTTTTTACTTTTTGTTTTAGTCATCCTTTTTCATTTTGGAGGCTTTCTCCATCTACCTGACAACTTTGGCTTTCATTTTTAAGGGTGAATATGGTACTGTATGCAAAGGTAGAGCTTCCTCTCAGAGGTTTCTTGAAAAATGATAGGAACTGGAGATTAGCATTCAATGGAAGCCACCAAATATCAATGACTGAATGTCCTATCTCCAGAGACAAGTCTTTATTCTACTATGAGGGTCGGGTAGATAGAAGGAAAGAACAGAGCAGATACCTCTGTCTGCTGACATTCTAGAATCTGAGCATGAGAAGGGAGTTGAAGTATCTCAATCCATGTACGCTACATGGATTCTCATTTAATCCCTTTGTTCTTAACTCACATCTCAATCCTGCACTCCACTATAACCACTGCTATCCCAGAGACTGATATATGTCCTTTCTCCACAGTATAAACCTTTGTTCTACCAGGAGAGACTGGAGACCACACCTAAACTCCTAGCTTCACAGGCAGCAAAGGATACATGTAGTCCAAAGATTCTGTGTCCACAAGTCTCTTAGACAGCCTCATCCACCAGAGGGCAGACAGCAGAAGCAAGAAGAACTACAATCCTGCAGCCTGTAGAAGAAAAACCACATTCACCGAAAGACAGACAAGAGGAAAAGGCAGAGGGCAATGTACCAGATGAAGGAACAAGATAAAACCCCAGAAAAACAACTAAATGAAGTGGAGATAGGAAACCTTCCAGAAAAAGAATTCAGAATAATGATAGTGAAGGTGATCCAGGACCTCGGAAAAACAATGGAGGCAAAGACCGAGAAGACGCAAGAAATGTTTAACAAAGACCTAGAAGAATTAAAGAACAAACAAACAGAGATGAACAATACAATAACTGAAATGAAAACTACACTAGAAGGAATCAATAGCAGAATAACTGAGGCTGAAGAAAGGATAAGTGACCTGGAAGACAGAATGGTGGAATTCACTGCTGCGGAGCAGAATAAAGAAAAAAGAAAAAAGAATGAAAAGAAATGAAGACAGCCTAAGAGACCTCTGGACAACATTAAATGAAACAACATTCGCATTATAGGGATCCCAGAAGGAGAAGACAGAGAGAAAGGTCCAGAGAAAATATTTCAAGAGATTATAGTCGAAAACGTCCCTAACATGGGAAAGGAAATAGCCACCCAAGTCCAGGAAGCGCAGCAATTCCCATACAGGATAAACCGAAGGAGAAACACACCGAGACACATACTAATCAAACTGGCAAAAAGACAAAGAAAAATTATTCAAAGCAGCAAGGGAAAAACGAAAAATAACATACAAGGGAGCTCCCATAAGGTTAACAGCTGATTTCTCAGCACAAACTCTACAAGCCAGAAGGGAGTGGCATGATATACTTAAAGTGATGAAAGATAAGAACCTAAAACCAAGATTACGCTACTGGGCAAGGATCTCATTCAGATTCGCTGGAGAAATCAAAAGCTTTACAGACAAGCAAAAGCTCAGAAAATTCAGCACCACCAAACCAGCTCTACAGCAAATGCTACAGGAACTTCTCTAAGTGGGAAACACAAGAGAAGAAAAGGACCTACAAAAACAAACCCAAAACAATTAAGAAAATGGTCATAGGAACATACATACCGATAATTACCTTAAACATGAATGGATTAAATGCTCCAACCAAAAGACACAGGCTTGCTGAATGGATACAAAACCAAACCCCATATATATGCTGTCTACAAGAGACCCACTTCAGACCTAGGGACACATACAGATGGAAAGTGAGGGGATGGAAAAAGATACTCCATGCAAATGGAAATCAAAAGAAAGCTGGAGTAGTGATACTCATATCAGATAAAATAGACTTTAAAATAAAGAATGTTACAAGAGACAAGGAAGGACACTACATAATGATCAAGGGATCAATCCAAGAAGAAGATATAACAATTATAAATATATATTCACGCAACATAGGAGCACCTCAATACATAAGGCAACTGCTAACAGCTATAAAAGAGGAAACTGACAGTAACACAGTAATAGTGGGGGACTTTAACACCTCACTTACACCAATGGACAGATCATCCAAAATGAAAATAAATACGGAAACAGAAGCACTAAATGACACAACAGACCAGACAGATTTAATTGATATTTATAGGACATTCCATCCAAAAACAGCAGATTACACTTTCCTCTCAAGTGCGCACGGAACATTCTCCAGGATAGATCACATTTTGGGTCACAAATCAAGCCTCAGTAAATTTAAGAAAATTGAAATCATATCAGACATCTTGTCTGATCACAACACTATGAGATTAGAAATGAATTACAGGGAAAAAAAGTTAAGAACACAAACACATGGAGGCTAAACAATGCGTTACTAAATAACCAAGAGAACACTGAAGAAATCAAAGAGGAAATCAAAAAATACCTAGAGACAAATGACAATGAAAACACGATGATCCAAAACCTATGGGATGCAGCAAAAGCAGTTCTAAGAGGGAAGTTTATAGCTATACAAGCCTACCTCAAGAAACAAGAAAAATCTCAAATAAACAATCTAACCTTACACCTATAGGAACTAGAGAAAGAAGAACAAACGAAACCCAAAGTTAGCAGAAGGAAAGAAATCATAAAGATCAGAGAAGAAAAAATGAATTAGAAACAAAGGAAACAATAACAAAGATCAATAAAACTAAAAGCTGGTTCTTTGAGAAGATAAACAAAATTGATAAACCATTAGCCAGACTGATCAAGAAACAGAGGGAGAGGACTCAAATCAATAAAATTAGAAATGAAAAAGGAGAAGTTACAACAGAAATAGACCACAGAAATACAAAGCATCCTAAGAGACTACTACAAGCAACTCTATGCCAATAAAATGGACAATCTGGAAGAAATGGACAAATTCTTAGAGAAGTACAACCTTCCAAGACTGAACCAGGAAGAAATAGAAAATATGAACAGACCAATCACAAGTAATGAAATTGAAACTGTGATTAAAAATCTTCCAACAGGGGGAAAGTGGCGGGGGTGGGGTGGGGATGGTGGTGTGATGAATTGGAGGATTGGGATAGACATGTATACACTGATGTGTATAAAATTGATGAGTAAGAACCTGCTGTATAAAAAAATAAATAAGATTAAATTTTAAAAATAATCTTCCAACAAACAAAAGTCCAGGACCAGATGGCTTCACAGGTGAATTCTATCAAACATTTAGAGAAGAGCTAACACCCATCCTTCTCAAACTGTTACAAAAATTTGTGGAGGAATGAGCACTCCCAAACTCATTCTATGAAGTTACTGTCACCCTGACACCAAAACCAGACAGATATACTACAAAAAAAGAAAATTACAGACCAATATCACTGATGAATAGAGATGCAAAAATCCTCAGCAAACTACTAGCAAACAGAATCCAACAACACATTAAAAGGATCATTCACCATGATCAAGTGGGATTTATCCCAGGGATGCAAGGATTCTTCAATATATGCAAATCAATCAATGTGATACACCACATTAACAAACTGAACGAGAAAAACCATATGATCATCTCAATAGATGCAGAAAAAGCTTTTGACAAAATTCAACACCCATTTATGATAAAAACTCTCCAGAAAGTGGGCATAGAGGGAACCTACCTCAACATAATAAAGGCCATATATGACAAACCCACAGCAAACATCATTCTCAATGGTGAAAAACTGAAAGCATTTCCTCTAAGATCAGGAACAAGACAAGGATGTCCACTCTCACCAGTATTATTCAACATAGTTTTGGAAGTCCTAGCCACGGCAATCCGAGAAGAAAAAGAAATAAAAGGAATACAAATTGGAAAAGAAGAAGTAAAGCTGTCACTGTTTGCAGATGACATGATACTATACTAAAGATGTATTCTAAAGATGCCAGCAGAAAACTACTAGAGCTCATCAATGAATCTGGTAAATTTGCAAAATTAATGCACAGGGCTTCCCTGGTGGCACAGTGGTTGAGAGTCTGCCTGCCGATGCAGGGGACACGGGTTCGTGCCCTGGTCCAGGAGGATTCCACATGCCGCGGAGCGGCTAGGCCCGTGAGCCATGGCCGCTGAGCCTGCACGTCTGGAGCCTGTGCTCCGCAACGGGAGAGGCCACAACAGTGAGAGGCCCGTGCACCGCAAAAAAAAAAAAAAAAATTAATGCACAAAAACCTCTTGCATTCCTATACACTAATGATGAAAAATCTGCAAGAGAAATTAAGGAAACACTCCTATTTACCACTGCAACAAAAAGAATAAAATACCTAGATAAAAACCTACCTAGGGAGACAAAAGACCTGTATGCAGAAAACTATAAGACACTGATGAAAGAAATTAAAGATGATACCAACAGATGGAAAGATATACCATGTTCTTGGATTGGAAGAATCAATATTGTGAAAATGACTACACTACCCAAAGCAATCTACAGATTCAGTGCAATCCCTATCAAATTACCAGTGGCATTTTTTACAGAACTGGAACAAAAAATCTTAAAATTTTTATGGAGACACAAAAGACCCCTAATAGCCAAAGCAGTCTTGAGGGAAAAAAACAGAGCTGGAGGAATCAGACTCCCTGACTTCAGACTATACTACAAAGCTACATTAATCAAGACAATATGGTACTGGCACAAAAACAGAAACATAGATCAATGCAAAAAGATAGAAAGCACAGAGATAAACCCATGCACCTATGGTCAACTAATCTATGACAAAGGATGCAAGGATATACAATGGAGAAAAGCCAGTCTCTTCAATAAATGGTGCTGGGAAAACTGGACAGCTACATGTAAAAGAATGAAATTAGAACACTCCCTAATACCATACACAAAAATAAACTCAAAATGGGTTAGAAACCTAAATGTAAGACTGGACACTATAAAACTCTTGGACATAAATCACACCAAGATCTTTTTTGATCCACCTCCTAGAGTAATGGAAATAAAAACAAAAATAAACAAATGGGACCTAATGAAACTTCCATGCTTTTGCACAGCAAAGGAAACCATAAACAAGACGAAAAGACAACCTTCAGAATGGGAGAAAATATTTGCAAATGAATCAACAGACGAAGGATTAATATCCAAAATATATAAACAGCTCATGCAGCTCAATATTAAAAAAACAAACAACCCAATCCAAAAATGGACAGAAGACCTAAACAGACATTTCTCCAAAGAAGACATACAGATGGCCAAGAAGCACATGAAAAGATGCTCAACAACACTAATTATTAGAGAAATGCAAATCAAAACTACAATGAGGTATCACCTCACACCAGTTAGAATGGGCATCATCATTTGTAGAAAATCTACAAACAACAAATGCTGGAGAGGGTGTGGAGAAAAGGGAACCCTCTTGCACCGTTGGTGGGAATGGAAACTGATAACAGCCACTATGGAGAACAGTATGGAGGTTCCTTAAAAAACTAAAAATAGAATTACCATATGATCCAGCAATCCCACTACTGCGCATGTACCCAGAGAGAACCATAATTCAAAAAGACACGTGCACCCCAGTGTTCATTGCAGCACTATTTACAATAGCCAGGTCATGGAAGCAACCTAAATGCCCATCAACAGACGAATGGATAAAGAAGATGTGGTACATATATACAATGGAATATTACTCAGCCATAAAAAGGAACGAAATTGGGTCATTTGTAGAGACATGGAAGGATCTAGAGACTGTCATACAGAGTGAAGTAAGTCAGAAAGAGAAAAACAAATATCATATATTAACGCATATATGTGGAACCTAGAAAATGGTACAGATGAACCGGTTTGCAGAGCAGAAATTGAGACACAGATGTAGAGAACAAACATATGGACACCAAGGGGGGAAAGCGGCAGGGGGTGGGGGTGGTAGTGGGATGAACTGGGTGATTGGAATTGACATGTATACACTGATGTGTATAAAATTGATGACTAATAAGAACCTGCTGTATAAAAAAAGTAAAAAATAAGATTCTGTGTGCAGACTTTCAATTAACCTCATTCAGTCCAGTGTCTCATTCTTGTCTTCCATGTATGCCAAACGCTGAACTTCTCAGGGTTTTTCAGAATGAACTGGTTCATTTCACATCAATGTCTACAACTATAAGCAATTAGTTATAATATAACTTCATCCATGCCACTGACTTCTTTGTCTCTGCTTTTTTTCCAAAATGTGTTGAATTCACCCACCTACTGTTATCTCCTTTTCTGTTTCCTGTCCTTGCGGATTAATGACATTTTTTAGCCCTTTACTTATTTTTTAGTAAAGTTTCATTTGTGTATGTGTGTGTTTACTTGATTTGTTTGTTTGTCTAATTGATTGATTCTAGCCTACTTCAAATCCTTTCTGCCAACAAATTCTGGTCCAAAGTAAATATTCAAGAACTGTATCTTATTTTAGCACCCACAGATAGATGGACAGATTTATAAAGAAAAAAAAGGAAAGAAGGAGGAAGGAAGGAAAGGAGACTTAGTTTAGAGTTAAGAAAGGGCATGGTTTGCGGAGACTATATGACCCAGATATTTAACGTAGGAAATTTTGCCAAGTTATTATAATCTCTGGCATTTCCACTGAAAAAAAAAATCCCCATGCCTGGCCCCAAAATTACACCTCCTGGCAGAGAGTGTGAGAGCACTGGCTGCCTGTAACTATCGTATGTTCTCCCCTCTACCAGGCATTTTCCTGGATAAAAAGAAGAATTTTGAGAGTGAAGTGGGGGGAGGGGACAGTGTGGAAGTATCCAGCTCCCCTCTGTGCCCAGCAGGGCATTACTATGCTTTCCAGCCAGCAACGGGAAACCAGCACCCACAGAGACCCTTCAACAGTGTTGCACTGAACACAGAGTTGGACATGGTCCCTAACTTGGTGACCATTTAAAAGTGATGTGCTCCCCAAATGCCAGCAGGCACCGCCAGGCTGGCTGAAAGGACCCTTTGCTGGGTTTCCTAGGTTTCTGCAGACACACTTCAAGAAGGTTATATGTAGTCTGTGCTGAGATGGTAATAAATTAAATTATAGCTCTGGAGTAGTTATCTACCATATAATGGTAGATTGTTTCACTGCCTGAAAAAGCAGAGACTCAGTACTTTCTCAGCTGCCTTTGATTTTCCAAGCAGTTGTCCTAGAAATTTTTAAAGAACATGTTCTGTTTTCATCTAAAAATCTGCCATCTTGTAAACACAGCATTTCTAATAGTCGAAAAATGTTTCTACTTTTAGCATGCCATTCACTTTTAAATTAAAGTGTCAGGTGAGAGCAGATAAAATTTCTTTCTTCTCAAGTGTCTTTGTCACTCTCCTAGTTCAGATTCTCATTACTGCTAGTTTACTGCAACAGCCTTCTATCTGCCCTCAGCTTTAACCTTCTCCTTGATTCAAATCTTGGTCTATCTGACTTCACGTTTATGCTCTTTTCATTACACAATACTTCCTTCCCACCAACCTTTCTAACCTGTTCATCTGATGTAATAAGGGAAGGAATGCACCTCTGAGTAAAACCATTTGCCAACAATTAATTCTCTCTCTCTCTCTCTCTCTCCCTCTCTGAATCCCTCTCTCCACCTTTCTGTAGTTCACACTGTCACAGACCCTAGAAGCCCATTTTGTTTATCTTTGTGTACTTAGAATCTACTACAGTGTCTGGTACAAAGTAAATGCTCAATGGATATTTATTAAAGAAATCAACCATTAATTTACAGAAGCCATAATATATATCAAGTTGTAATTTTCTTGAACAGCCACAGTACCTGAAGTATAAGAGAAGACAAAGGAAATAATTGGATTGAATGGATTAATCCAGAGTCTGTTTGTGCTAGGTGGATGGATTGGAGAGATAAAGAAGCAAGGTAACAAGACAACTGGCTAAAGAGAGTGGGTGAAATGATGTTCTGTGTGATCTAGGGAAGACTTAACAAGAAGTAAAGACTTAAAGTGACTCATAAATTTGAAGAAAATGGAGCAGTTCAGGGAGAGAAGACCTTGAAATTTAAAAGTGAACGTAGGGACTTCCCTGGTGGCACAGTGGTTAAGAATCCGCCTGCCAATGCAGGGGACAGGGTTCAAGCCCTGGTCCAGGAAGAGCCCACATGCCACGGAGCAGCTAAGCCTATGCACCACAACTAGAGCCTGCGCTCTAGAGCCCACGAGCTACCACTACTGAGCCCGCGCACCACAACTACTGAAGTCCATACACCTAGAGCCCATGCTCCGCAACAAGAGAACCCAGAGCAGTGAGAAACCCGCGCACTGCAATGAAGAGTAGCCCCTGCCCACCAAAACTAGAGAAAGCCCACACGCAGCAAAGAAGACCCAACACAGCCAAAATTTAATTAATTAATTAATTTTTTTAAAGTGAATGTAGTATGAGGGAGGTGAGCAACTTGGCTAAAAAGAGACTGTGGGCAGAGATATATTGGAGGGTAAGAGATGGAGAAGTAACAGACTAATGCAAGGAGCAAGAATGGCCACAGATGGAGACTGAGAATTGTAGAAAAGGTCAAGCAACTATAAGGCATCAAAATCATAAGGCAGTATTGCCAGAGTTTAGAAGGACGTCCATGCTAGAAGTCACCTGCCAATGCTTTAGTGAAACAGCTGGTAATACTGCCAAATGACACACGCCTTGAACAAAAAGAGGCTTTGATGTAAAGGTGAAGAAGTCATGGTTTACCCCCTCCTTGACAAATGGGAGCCTAAACTGGGTATAAGCAGGCAAGATTTGTGCACACTATAGGACCAGAAAACGCAAAGTGCTGAATGTAGTATAAGTTGCTCCAAAATAGTTGGAAGAGTGCAAAGAAAGATGTATTGAGTACATACTGAGAGCTGTTAGGGACCCTGGTAAGGCAGAGAGTAATAAAGAGCATAAGTGATCTGCTATTTTCTGTTCACTTCTCATTACCTGTTCATTCTGACCGTACGTATATACTGGGTTCTTCAGAACAGCCTTACATGTTGGTACAGTCAAGCACATGTCTCAGTAGTCTGTTTCTAGGGGTGAAGGAAGGCTCACTATCTCTTGCCAGCCTGAAATGTCTCTAAGGAGTCCAGCTGTGCATTCAGAAAGTCACATGAATGTAATTTCTGCAAAAAATAAGTAAGATTTTTAACCTCTCCCTGCAGAGAAAGGATGCACAGTGGGGGATAAAGGCAGCATGCCGAGAAGGAAAAACTTAGGTCACAGGACATTTATTGGGAGATGAAGACATCAGCCGAGATGTGGAAAAAGAGTACAGAACAGGGTACTCTGTGGAAGATCTGTGGAAGAGCTCTAAAGGCAGTCATCCCTTGCCACTCACTGTCACTAAGGACCTGGGCTTCTTAATCTTGTTCTCAAGGACTCGTGCACCAAGCACGACAGCTCCACTTTCCACTACAAATGGAAAACTATGTTTTTGACTTGAGTTGATGACTATATACCACTAGAGCCACAGCAAAAAAATTAAACAGAAAAACAAAACAGGCTAAATGAGCTACCTAAGGTACTTATTTGCTGCATAGCTTAGAAGATGACTGAACTTCAGAATCCTGTATCAAGTCAACTGCTAATTTTGATTTTTTCATGTTATCTTTTTGCTGGGAAATACAATGAATGAAAAGTACTCTCTCCTGACCCATCCCTTTCTGATTCTTTGTCTCTCTGTTATGTGTCCGTCTGTCTTCTGTCTGTATCTTTTTCTGACTCATCATGGTCCTTGCGCTCCCCCCCGTCCTCCTTCCCCTTCTTCTCCTTTTTCTCTTTCTTCTTTTTCTTTTTCTTCTTCTCCCCCCCCACCTTCTCCTTCTTCATTTCCCTCTCTCTCTCTCTCTCCATCATTTGAGTCTTTAAATTAACTTTATGAAGATATAATTTACATACAAAAAGACACCCGTTTTAAGTATACATTTTGAAGAATATTGACAAATCTATACACTTTGGTAACCAACCTCACAATCAAGATACACAATATAAGTATCACCCCAGAAGTTCCCTTGTGACCTTTCCCAAGGTAACTACTGATATGCTTTGTCATTATAGATTAAATTGTCTTTTCTAGATTTTCCAATAAATGGAATCATACAGTATGTACCCATTTATGTCTCCCATCTTATCCTCAGCATAATGAATTTTAGATTCATACATGTTGTTACAGGTATCAGGTTCAATCTTTATTTCCTGAATAGTATTCCATTGTATTAATAATACCTGTGGCATATGATAAATGTATGTTTAACTTTATGGGAGACATTCAGTCTGGTTCAAAATGACTACACCACTTTCCATTCCCTCCTGCAGTGAATGAGAGTTGCATTTGCTTCAGATCCTTGCCAACTCTCCATATTGTCCGTCCTTTTAATTTTTGTCATTCTAATGTATGTATGCTGGTATAACATTATGATTTGTATTTTTATTTTCCTGGTAAGTAATTATGCTGCACATATTTCGGTGTGCTTAGTTTCCATTCTCTCTTCTTCTGTGAAGTATCTATTCAAACTATTTACCCATTTTTTGTTAGTTTGTCTTCTTTTAATTGAGTTGTAAGAGTTCTTTATGTATCATGGGTACAAATCTTTTGTCAGATATAGATAGCAGCTGTCAAATATGTGGTTTTAATTAAATTAGCAAGCTTTAAAAATAACATCATTGGTCACAGAATTCTAAAAATATAAAATAAATCTCTCAGTAACACTGGCTTTAAGGAACCTCTGAACTCCCAGCATCAGGACAAAAATCCCCATTTTTTAGCATCAATGTTTTTCTCTTACACTCTCTGTTTAATTTTTTTTTCTACAAAAATATGTGGTTGGTTAAACCCTTTACCCTAATGAATTTGACCTTGATATACTGGGATAGTGAAACCTGACTTCAAATTTTAGTGTATTCTATAGGAAAACCACCTGCAAGAGTTTGTTTGTTTGTTTGTTTGTAGGGGTTGAAAAACTGTCTGTAAAGGACCTGATAGTAAATATTTTGTCATGGAGGGTCAGAAGTTCCCTTTTAAAACTACTCAACTCTGCCTTTATATGGCAGAGAATGTATTGTCATAGACAATACTTGAATGAATGCATGTGCCCCTGTTCTAAGGAAAGCTTTTTTACAAAAACAAGTGGTAGGCTGGATTTGGCTTCCTGACCCATGCTATAGTATAAGTGTGCGTGCGTGTGCGAGGGCACATAAGCACATGTAAATATGCCAGAAATAATGAAAATAAGGAAGAAGGTTAGTTTAGTTTTGCAATTATGTCCCTAACAGCTATCTCTGTACCACTGCAAAATTGGTCAGACTCTGGCACTATTGAGGTAAATTTTCAGGTTCAACCTCAGTGTCTTTCTGGTAAATTTATAGAGAAAATATTTCTGCTTTAAGGTCACAAACTGTGGTCTTGCCTCTGATCAGCTATTACATAAATCTATGCCAGTCATCACAAGGGAAACTGGTGGATCAATTTAAACCTACCACTCCCATCAGAAAAGTAATTCTAAATGCATGTGAGGCTGAAAGAGCAGAAGTAACATTTTATCTGAAGAAACACTCAGAATCTGTAAAACTACTACATCAAAATAATGTGTATAGTATTTAGGATGAGCCTGTACGTTTGTAAGCAAATTACTCTAAAATGCTCACTTTTTTAGGTCCCAGTAATCTCCTGTTGATCCATCTTTATATGCCATAACACCTAGAGGCATTTAATGGGTGCTCAGTAATCACTATTTGAATATATGCACTCTCTAATATCACTTGTATCCAAAATTTATTGAGCATGAGACCCAACTGGTACAATACTAATTCCATTTTACTACCCCAAACTGGTTCCTCATCTTGAGTCTCTTAATTCTATTAATTCTACCACGATCTTTTCAATCATCTAGCTGAAATCTTAGCTTTGTTCTGGATGGCATGAGAATTAATTGAGGTTAGAGCTTATCTGAGGACAGCCTTGGTGATTCCCTAGTCTGGAGAACCCAAGATCATTGGAAACATTTCATTCCTTGTTAGTTTTTAACCTGCATCTTAGACCCTTAGAAACGCTTATGTTTTCTTCTTATAAGAAGCATTTATAAGATTTATCTCCTTTGATAGTTACAACACAAAATCATTATTATTCCAATTTTAAATGAGAAAACCAAGGCTCAAAGAGGTTATGCAACTCATGCATTTACACAGATCATTAAAGCCCAGGTTTTCATTCAGTAAGACAGAGTCCCAAGACTTGAGGAACTTGCAGTCGAGTAGAACAACTCAGGCACGTGCAAAAACTAAGCAATAAAATCAAATATGTGCTATGAAGGAAGTACCTACAGGGAACACCTGAGGTGCAACAGAATAGTGGAGCTTGCAGGCAAGAACAGAATGAAAAGTTTTATTATCTTTCTCTTTAAATCAGTATAACTTCTTGGCCAACATTCAGCTTAGCATTTGCCTGGAGGTGTTGTGTATTGAGCACTCAAGCCCGTGAATAAGCGTCAGAAAGAAAAGTTTAAAAGAAAAATGAGATCAGGGCCTGGAAGCAATGGAGCAAGGGTAATGGGACTGTTGAGGTCAGCACAGGGAGGCAGGGGTAAAGCAAGTTTTTTGTGGTCCTGAAACTGGGCCTCTGATATCATAGCCCATGATATCATGTTATTTCTCTCTCTCCCATGAGCTCCTACAGATGCCCATTCTACCGAAAGAATAAAAGTTACAGATGGCCAAAAAGTGCATGAAAAGATGCTCAACATCGCTAATTATTAGAGAAATGCAAATCAAAACTACAATGAGGCATCACCTCGCACCGGTCAGAATCGCCATCATCAAAAAATCTACATCAGGAAACGCTAGAGAGGGTGTGGAGAAAAGGAAACCCTCCGACACTCTTGGTGGGAATGTAAATTGGTACCACCAGTATGGAGAACAGTAGGTAGGTCCCTTAAAAAATTTAAAATAGGGCTTCCCTGGTGGCACAGTGGTTGAGAGTCTGCCTGCCGATGCAGGGGACACGTGTTCGTGCCCCGGTCCGGGAAGATCCCACATGCCGCGTAGCAGCTAAGCCCTTGAGCCATGGCCACTGAGCCTGCGCGTCCAGAGCCTGTGCTCCGCAGCGGGAGAGGCCACAACAGTGAGAGGCCCGCGTAACGGAAAAAGAAAAAAATAGAGCTACCATATGATCCACAATCCCACTCCTGGGTATATAGCCAGAGAAAACCATAATCCAAAAGGATACATGCACCTCAATGTTCACTGAAGCACTATTTACAATAACCAGGACATGGAAGCAACCTAAATGTCCATCAACAGAGGAATGAATACAGATGTGGTACATATATACAATGGAATATTACTCAGCCATAAAAAAGAATGAAATAATGCCATTTGCAGCAACATAGATGGATCTACAGATTATCATACTGAGTGAAGTAAGTCAGACAGAGAAAGACAAATATCATATATTATTCATATGTGGAATCTAATTTTAAAAAAGATACAAATGAACTTATTTACAAAACAGAAGCAGACTTATAGATACTGAGAACAAATTTATGGTTACCAAAGGGAAAACGTAGGGGGGAGGGATAAATCAGGAGCTTGAGATGAACACACGCACACTACTATATATAAGATAGATAACCAACAAGGACCTACTGTATAGCACAGGGAACTCTACACAATATTCTATGATAACCTATAAGAGAAAAGAATCTAAAAATAATGAGTATATGTACATGTATAACTGAATCACTTTGCTATACATCTGAAACTAACACAACAGTGTAAATCAACTATATTCTAATAAAATTAAAATACTTTAAAAAAAGAACATAACACATCGTCTGGTATAGAATAAGCTCCAAAAATGTGAGTTCCCTTTCCTACCCTGAAATAGCCAAGATAAATAAAAATGGCCCCTCTTTTTTGAAAAACAAAAAAGAATAAAAGTTAAAATTATGTAGTGGGAAGGTCTGCCTATCCAATGTGTCTTAGTTTTAGGTTTATACCAACAGTATTGGCCAAAACTACCGGGAGCCTACCACAAAGGTTGGGCTATTAAAAACGAGGAATCCTGTGATTCTTCATGACTAGGATGGTAGGTGGGAGTTACCTGCTGACACCCACAGTCTCATGTTAGCCTCTTGCCTCCAGATTCTCTGAGAATCTCCTCAAGAAGCCTCTTCAACCTGCAGTGGCACCTTTCTGTCAAATACTTCACACGTTTGTCACCAAAATGTTTTGGCAGAAGCATCATCTTCAGGTTTTGACATAATCCCGAAGAGAGACTTTTTCAATTACTACTAATGGAACATTACACTCCTCTTTGGGAACTTCTGCATGAATAAAAAGGGTCATTAATGACATCTACTCTCAGCCCGGAAATCATTAGTCAGTGCTTGGTGCAAGGTTTCTTTTTAAGCACCTCATAATTTTCCACCCCACCACCACCTCTCCAACTCAAATAGCAAGTTACTGAGTTGACTATAATACAGTCAGTGGTATTGATTCCCTGCAGGTGAAGGCTATTTATTCTCCATTGTTTTGTATATCCCATATTATATAATAATATCTCACATTCCTAAAGCACTGTTCCTTCTGAAGTGTTTTGCCAGTTCTGTGATATTTTCTGACACCCAGTAATAGGAACTGCTTTTGGGGGTAGCTCCTATGTCACTTTCACATGTGAAAGACTAACTCAGGCTATTGAAATGCCATACTGGGAGGGCTTACCTATCTAATGTGTATTGTAGGACAACTGTTAAGCAATACTTATGCCTACTGAATGGCCAACTCAACATCTAAGAACAGTCAAGAAAAGAGGCAATGGTTTTAAAAGTTTGCTTAAATTATCCACAAGATTATTCCCACCATTGAGCCAATGCCAACATAGACTTCTGAAGGTCTAAAAATGTCAAATTAACCATCGTATCTCTTACTTCAGCTAACCAACCTGTAAGGCAGACAACTATGGTTGATCATTTAGACCAATGATTCTTAACCTCTTTCTCCTAATGTATTCAAATATGAAAGACAGATCAAATTAGATAGGGGTTAAGTATGTTTCCTAGTAATTACCACTCAAAGCATTCTTTTCCAACACATGAAAACTTATTGTAACACAAATGAGCAGAATGATTATAATAGGATAAGCCTGATGCTACTATGGTTTATATAAAAAGAAAGTCAACCACAAACTTTGGCCCTTTATTAGTAAGAATTTGCACTTGATATACCTCATGGCACACCAATAACAAAACATATTATCAAGAATTTCTGGTTATATTGAAAATGGAGGGCATATTATTTCAGCATCAATGAAATTTATTGATACCTTCTTCCCCTACCATCTCTAATGATAATTTTATACAGGAAAACAAAAAGATTATCTGCATGTGTAGCTATAATTTAGTCATACTGAAAGTCTTCTGGGTATTCATATCATTAAAGTTCTTTCTTAACAAATGTTAAAAAGAAACAAGGGATGTCTTTACACCAAGAAGAGCTTCCATGACTAAAAACAGAATCATGTCTAGAAAATACAATACAGTATAGTTGATAAGAGCACAAACTCTGGAGCAGATTGCTAAAGTCTGAATCCTCATTCTATCATTTATTAGCTGTGTGGTTTGGGGCAACGTATTTAACCTTCTGTACCTCCCTTTCCTCATCTGTAATATGAGGATAATAATAGTACATACCTTCCAAATTTGTTGTATAGATTACATATAAAGCAATTGGAACACTGCTTCATACACACATAGTAAGTACTCAATAAATGTGAACTTTCATTATCATCCCATGATTGAAACCAAATATGAAAGAATGAGTGATGTTGATAGGGTGTCAGATTCTTTTAAATTTTACTTGAAAATCTCAAACACATGTAAATAATGACTTCATTTGAATGGAACCATGAAAAAAATGAAAAGCTGGAGATTACATTTTTTTCCCTTGTATTCATTCTCCACTTAGATCAAAGCACAACTCTGTGGATAAATACAGTTGTTTGAGGTTGCAGAGGCAGGCTGAAAGCAGGAGATTAATCTATAGATATAGATATAGAGTTGGTTTGTTTACTAATTTAGCACCATTTCTGGATTCACTTTTATGCACTCTGTAGAGAAGAGTGTCCTGAAAGTTGCAATGTTCAGACCAAATCAGACAAATACAACATGATATTCACTATAAATATCATATAAGTAGAACTTAATACACCAAAATGTGAAATAGATGATATATCAGTTAGGAATGACTGTCACCTACTATTAACAGAAATTAGAAATGTGCGGCTTAAACAAGGTAAAAGTTTGTCATCCATCTTTCTATCTGTCTATCTATCTATCTATCAGGGTCAATGTATAGGCTCCAGGCTTCAGTGTCATCATCAGAGATCCAGTTTCCTTCTATCTTTCTGCTCTGCCATCCTTAGAATGTAGTTTCAGTTCTCAAAGACATCTCCAGGACCAAAGTGACTCCTGGAGCTACAGCCATTATGCCACATTCAATGCAAGAAACACTGAAAAGACGGAAAGAGCAAAAAGTTTAATCCAGTTGTATATCCCCCTCTTAAGGAGCTTCTCAGAAGATTAACTCAACATCTTCTACTTATATCTCACTGGTCAGAACTGAGTCATGTGGTCACACCTAGCTACCAGAAAACCTGGGAAATGTAGTTGTTTAGTTGGGTACATTATAATCCCAAGTAAATTTGGATCTAGTGCTAAGGAAAAGAAGAATATAGGTTATTGAACATATAATTTGCAGCCACTGCCATATTCAGGTTGCTAAGAAGTTGTCTAGAATATGAATTTCTGTTTATCAAACTTTATGTTTATAATTTCTGGTTTGCAATTTTATATATTCCAATTATAAATATAGATAGATGATAGTTTTTTGGCAAAATACCTTCAACAAATGTTAATTAAGCACTTAATATATGCACTAAATTACAGTAGACACTAGAAATATAAAGGTAAATAAATTAGCAATTTCTCTCAATTTGCTTAGAATTTAGATAGGCGTGTGGACAAATTCACTGCTAATTGCAATAAAAATTGTTAAAAAAAAAAGAAGTTGGGAGTTCCACTTCTGTCAAGATAGCATTAGGAGTCCCATGACTCTGAAACTAGTGAAAATTACTTTTTTTTTTTAATTAACCATCTGGAGATGGTCCTAAGGGTATATAACAGATGAAGAAACATTTATTCAAGAAAATCTACTGTAATTTGATAAGAACAGCAAGACTCTGATATTTAAACCAAGATCTGCTTCCTCCCTTCCTCCTCTCAACTCAGTGAAACTGATGAAGCCAAGAACAGAGGGCTTCCTCTCTGCTCAGCTCCCAGTTTTTGGAGGGTTATCGTCCTAAAAATGGCAGGATGTCAGCTATTCTCATGAAGCTCCTAGCTACTTGTTGCTAAGGCTATGTCCAGGTGAGTGCAGCCAAAAGGTGGGGCTCCCTTCTTCCACCTAGATTCAACTTATGAAATGGAGGCTCCGTCTTGGAGTGGCACTTTCAAGAATATTGGGGTCCCAATGTCCCTTGCCCTAGCTCATGTGGTGAAGGTTTCACGTTAGGAGAGAGAAACTGAGGCTATTGCCCTCTCTTCACCATGTATTCAAAGTAGCCACAGTAAATATGTTCAAAGAACTAAAGGAAATCATAATTTTAAAAATTAAAGTATGCTGACAAGGTCACATCAAATAAAGATTATCACTAAAGAGACAGAAATTATTTAAAACAACAACAACAACAAAGGAAATTCTAGAGTTGAAAAGTACAATAACTAAAATTGAATATTCACTAAAAGTGTTCAATAGTAGATTTGAACAGGCAAAAGAATTAGTGAACTGGATGGCAGACTGATAAGAGATTATGCTCTCTGAAGAGCAGAGAAAAAAGAAAAATGAACGGACACTCGGAGACATGTGGGACACCATTAAGAACACTAATATATGCATAATAGTATTACCAGAAGGAAAGGAAAGGAGCTGAAAAAATATTCAAAGAAATAATGGCTGAAATGTCCCCAAGTTTGCGGAAAAACATTTAGTACAAAGGAGGTGCATGGGAGAAAAACTGTACTGGACTAAGGAAATGACCCCAGATGATAACTCAAATACACAGGATCAAATGAAGAGAACCAGAAATGGTAATTAAGAAGGATAATTTAACAAAAGCATAAATGCGTATTTACTTTTTTCTCTTCTCTAAATCTAACAGTCGTAAAATATTATGAAGTAATAATTACAAAAATGTATTATTGAGTCATAACATTTACAGATGTAAAATATCTAACAATACTACCATGAAAGCAAGGACTTTTTCTTAGATAAACGTCAGGGACAAATTTAGCAGTTGGGCTGCCATGTTGGCTTGGGACTATCCTTTTCCCACATACTACTCAGGAAGGGGTCCTCTTTCCAGTCGGACCTGTCCTAAATGAATGGACCTGTCCTAAACCCCATCTTACTGCCTGTTTTCTTGGAGCACTCTCAATCCTGTTTTCATCTGTTTGGGTCCTCTAAGAAGTAGATGCCAAAATGAAATGAGATGTATAATATATTTACTGGGGGAAATGCCTAGGAAGGGTAAAGGGGAAGAAAGCACACAGGCATGATGCAAGACTTGTATCTGTGAAAAGGGAGAGAGAAGGAAAAATTGGGTAAGAAGAACTTCAGACGGCAGACAAGTTCTCAGAAAATCTTGGCCAGACCAGTTCCTGACCCAAACTGTCCGTTAGAGAAATCCTGTCTCAGGAAGGAATGGCCTGGTTCTAGTAACACGCTCGCTCAGTCATTGGCTGGGAAGAGCCTGTGAGAAATGTGACTTCAGAATGAATGCCACCGTGGTTCCAAAGGAGCAGCAGCTGGAAGAGATCCATCAGCTATGTTCCTGCAGCAGGTCCTTTTGAAGGAAGATCTGAGCAGGGCATTTCCAAAGCTCCACAAGACTGTACTTTTCTTCTTTGTAAATCCACTGCAGCTCCCACTAAAATGCTCATAGAACTGCTACCAATTGTTTTTACTTGAAAGATCACTTTATAAAACATTACACTATTGTCAGTTATATACTAAAATCATGCCTGCATGGCATTTAAAAAGTCAGTGCTGAATTTACATAAACGAATAAAATGACAGAGTTCATCCAAGTGCCTCTGAGCATTTTGTCGAAGCTCTGGGCTGTTTAGCCGAGCTGGATGGAGCATGGCGCTGAGTCCAGCTGCCAGGATTATATAGACAGTGAACGCCGCATGACTCTCCAGACTGCTGTCTCACCAGTGCATCCCCTTGGTCACAAGAGGGAACTGGAAAGGGGTTATTTAACACACAAACTTGTCGCTTTTATCACAGAGCTTGTTAGTGCCATACCAGGGGCAAAATCTGGGTCTACTAATGACCAACGTCAGCAGTTTTCTTCTGCATGGTTCTGCATCTAAAATGTAAAATCAGATGTAGCAGTCCCACACCCATGTCTTTTTCTCTCAATAAAAGACTTCACTGGTTTCACTAAAAGAGGCCATAGGCAATCATACCAAGAAGGCTTATTTTTACATTTATCCTGCCTTGACTTAAAATTAATGTCTGTTACATCACTGTCCTACATCCCAAGTTCACAAGGTGTCGGCCTGTGTGCAGCAGGTACTCCTATTCTCAAAGAAGAAGGAAAAATTATCCCTTATCCAGTGATGATATCAGGCAGCCCTGATATGTCACCATGTGTTAATGAGCTCATTAGATTAAAACCTGTTCCAGGAAGCCTAATGTAAAGTGGCTTGCGGTTGTCTTCAAAGTCCTTATTATGAAAAACTCTTATGAACCAGCCAGAGTCAGTTTCCCTGAAGGAAGAGTGAGCACACAATGGCAATCCCCATTCTTGACAAACTCCTATGAGGCAACAGATACCGTAGAGATTCTATGTTTAAAATCAGTTATTAAAGTTAATATACTAGCATAGTCACCACAGTGGTTTGCGTTCCAAGTGACAGAAAACTTAACTTACTCAACTAAATTTTAACTAAAAAAGAGAAGCCCATAACTATAGCTGTCTTCAGGCATGGCTGAACTGTGGAACTTGGCACTGTCATTTTTCTCTCACTCTCTCTCTCTCTCTTTTTCTTCTTCCTCTGAATGGGTTTGATTTTGATTTTGAGGTCCATTTTTTTCCACATGCTGGCAAAGAAGATTTATATGGTACTTGGTGCTCATCATTCTTGATACATCATACTTGGTGCAACACTAGTGCACACACAGAGAGCCTGCAGTGATGGCTTACCTAGAGAAGAGTCTGACACTCCCATAGCTACATTCTAGATAAAGCAGATAAAAAGAATTCCTTACTTATAAAGCACAAGCTTTACGCCAATGCCCATCACACTGACTCAAGTCACTGGACCAGGGAGGTAGGTGCCTGTTCCAGGGTCAGTCACTTATCAGCTGGTCAGTGTTGGTGAAGTGGCCTAGTATGAGACATCTGCCAATAGTAGTACTTTATATTGTAACTGAATCAGTAAGATCTTCATGTCTCCTAAAGAATTTGCAAAAGAACATACAACTACACAGGGAGCAGGGGAATAGAAACAAACATAAGAGATCACAGACTGAAGTCATGGAGCCGTGGAAGACATGAGAAAGAAAAAACCAAATGACTGACCGGAGAGGAGTGAGAGGGAAGAAACTAGTTCAAGGCCGAAGTAGAAATATAAGCAGAGACAGGCAGAAGCCAAGCCTCTGGAATAATAGTGTCAAGAGTCAGGAGCGGCAAAGACACAATTATGAGGGGACATTTTGAGTTACTCTTGGATCTTAGAGCTGCTAATTATTCTGTAATGGATGAGCCACATTCAATTCCTTTGACAGTGGTGCTCACGAAAAGTTTTTCTGTTTATTTATTTATCTGCATATCCTCATAATAAGCTGCTGTCAACAGTGGTTATCTGAATATGTCTCTGTCTCTTGAAACCTGAAAATGCACTACACACATCTTGATAATCTAAGAGAAAAGTGCCTTTAAACAAATTTGTTCTAGGACGTCTTGGGGATTGCTTCAGCTAGAGTGGTGTTAGTGGTGATGGTAGTGATGGTGGTGATGGTGGTGGTGATAGTGGCACTGATTTAGGTACGGCTCCAGCCAGTTGATGAAAGCTGAGACCCACGTGAGGAAAGGGTTTCCCCAGTGCAACATTATGCAGAAGTATAAGGGAATCTTTCTCTCCAGTCTTGCTCTGTTCTCTGTGTCCATTCCTAGCAAAAGAATCATGTGAAAGAAGGGAGGACCAATGCACCACAGGTGTCCAGTGAATCAGTGTGCTACCTTGTGAAGAGTAAGGGAGCATAGAGGGAAGACATACCTCATTGCAGCACAGAAGGAAGAAACATCCATGTCCTAGAACAATATATTATGCTTATTATACTATTTCTAACTTTGGAAATGAAATTTCTAATGACCAAATGTAGCCATATCCTCATTATTAACAAGGCCACTTACTCCATATACCCAGTGCCCAATATAGTGATTTATAGGAAAAATATATTTCATCTTCAACCACAGTTCCTGACTTACAGCTCCCCAAACCCTTAAAATTCCCAAGCAATAAGAACAATGGAATAAGGGCTTCCCTGGTGGCACAGGGGTTAAGAATCTGCCTGCCAATGCAGGCGACACGGGTTCAAGCCCTTGTCTGGGAAGATCCCACATGCCGCAGAGCAACTAAGCCTGTGCACCGCAACTACTGAGCCCGTGCGCCACAACTATTGAAGCCCGCGTGCCTAGAGCCCGTGTTCTGCAACAAGAGAAGTCACCGCAATGCGAAGCCCGCGCACCGCAACGAAGAGTAGCCATAACTAGAAAAAGCCTGCATGCAGCAACAAAGACCCAACGCAGCCAAAAATAAAATTAAATTAAAAAAAAAAGAACAGTGGAATAATATGTTGTCTCTTGTCCTCAGTTTCTGAAAAAGTTTCAAGAAGGTGACTTTTGTTTCCCACCCAAGGGTGGGGTTGCCAGGAGAATCAACCCGTTTGATTAGAGGGCTGGAATTTCTAATCCCACTCCCTGATTTCCTGGGAGGGGAGAGGAACTGGAGGTTGAATCAGTTGCCATTGGCCAGTGATTTAGTCAGTCATGACCATGTAAAGAAGCTTCCATAAGAAACAGAAGGACAGCTTATTGCTCCTTTTTTTCCCAAGAGTTTCCATGTTGGGAAATCAGAATACTTCCATGTGTCAGGTCCCAAACTCCACAAGGCCAGAGGTCCTTTCTTCAGGACCTCGCCCTATCTCTCTCTTCATCTGGCTGTCGATTTGTATCTTTTCATACATATCCTTTTATAATAAATTGGTAATCTAGTGAGGAAACAAGTTTTCCTGAGTTCTATGAGCCATGTTAGCAAATTAACTGAACCTGAGGAGGGGTCGTGGGACCTTCTCATTTACAGCTAGTGGGTCAGAAGCACAGGTAACAAACCGGGCTTGCATCTGGCATCTGAAATGGAGGGCAGTCTTGTGGGACTGAGCCCTTTACTTGTGGAATCTGGTTCTATCTCTAGGTAAACAGTGTCAGAATTGAGTTGAAAACTCGGACACTCTGCTGGTGTCTGAGAATTGCATACTGGAGTGGGGACTCCTCCACACACACACATTTTGGAATTGGGTTCAGCAACCCTTTGCTCCCAGGCATGCAAACATACATATGCAGTCCACAATAAATCTGATATATCATACATACATTACTTTAGGATTTAACTAGTCATTTAGAGTTCCTGCAGACATATGGGGTTCACTGTATCCAGGGATCTTCCAGGGCTATTTGGAATCCAGGATTGCCCTTGTGTGGCAACTTTATCCTTGCCTCTTAAGTCTTATCTGAATTTAGGTAAAACCAATTAAATTCCTTCCAAGAGCTGATTTCCAACAGATATTGGGACAGGTAAGACAACACTCTGCCTGGATTTGACACCAAAGGAATGTCATCCATGTGTCAGCTGCAACCTGGTGGCAGGGAAGATCATGGCCCCTAGCATGGCATCAGCATTTCTCTTAATGACCTCAGGTGTTCTGTGGAGAGAGGGATGACACCCAGAGCCCTGTGGAACTGAGGGCCTTAAGGGCAAAAGAGCCGTTACTCTTGTCAGGGAGGAATGACTTGAGCCATGTTAAGCCCGAGGCCATATCGTTATCTGCCTTAGTTTGCTATATCTGGCTCACTTAACTGCCTCTGCAATGCACACTTTTATTCCATACACCCTTCGCAGAGAAATATAGATGGCTGCCATCCGTATAAACACTGGGAAGCTTGTAATTGCCCTCTGTTCCTTAGCCAGCATGACTATGGGTAAAAGGAAAGAGAAGTTCAGGAAAACATTAATAAATTTACACTCACACCCCAAACCGACAGTTCTCAACCATCATGTCACAGCGCTCTGGGAAATCATGATGGATTATGAAGTTTACTGAAAGTAGTCTGTTACTAAAAATAAAGCATGGGTATTTGCAAATTGTTTGCTTTAAAAAAATGAAGTGGATGCAAACTTATCCCAATAAAAATATCACTCCCACCTACTTTCATTCTGATATGCAATCTTAGGATGGAGAGAAAAGAGCAGAGTTAAGGAGGGAATCTTGAGGTAAAATGCATATAACCTTGATCTGTTCTTACCTGTGTAGCTGCCCTAGTAGGGTAAGCACTTGGGTATACTTAGGTCATTATCAATCGTCACATTTCTCAGGGAAAAAAAATGAGATCAGACACTCAGGTTTATTTAGACATGCAATCCTTAGTTTACACATGGATCATGTTCCAGAAGAATATCTGCAACTCAGGCATCTTCCATAGGCCATTGTTATTCTCGGTGGCTAATTTCTAACACCAGTTAAATATATCCCAAGTTTTCAATTGATAAACAATGGAAATTTACCCTCTTCTGGGGACCAAAATGAAGTACTGGGGGGAAGGGAGATGGAACCAAGAGAGAAAATGCTTCTGACTCCCATTCAAAAGTACAGATGGTTCTGATGTCAATCTCACCAAGCAACTACCTGTCAAAGACATAATGAAGTGAAGAATTTTATCCTCTAGAAGTGTTCTGTGAGAATTCTTCACAAGAAAAGTAGGATAACAGAAAATATGCTTTTTTTTTTTTAGACAAGAGAGGACCATAAAGCATGGCACTGACAAAGAATAGAGTGACCTGGGCTTCCCTGGTGGCGCAGTGGTTGAGAGTCCGCCTGCCGATGCAGGGGACACAGGTTCGCGCCCCGGTCCGGGAAGATCCCACATGCCGCGGAGTGGCTGGGCTCGTGAGCCATGGCCGCTGAGCCTGCGCGTCCGGAGCCTGTGCTCCACAATGGGAGAGGCCACAACAGTGAGAGGCCCGCGTAACCCAAAAAAAGAAAAATAGAAAAAAGTAATAGAGTGACCTGTCCAGAGCTGGAACAGAAGTTGTTATAAGCTTGAGGAGCAACACAGCAGGTTAACAGGAGGAAGTAGGCGGGGGAAGCAGCCCAGCAAGAAAGAAGCTGGATTGATAAATGACAGCAGGAGGGATTTTCAGCGACTGTCCTGAGGATAGAACTTTGGGGGGAAAAAATAACATCTAGAGAGGCTTTCTGGGAAGCTTTCAGTTTGGCCCATTGGATAAAGTCTAAGGTTAACCCCTTTCAGGAAAATCTTCAGTGAAAATTGATGTCATTCTTCAAAGCTTCTGCAGTTGGTGTGGTGCCGCCACATCATATGTCACATGACTCTGTACAGAGGCTGAACCACACTAATTTCTGTTCACAAAGAGGTCACATAAGGCTTGATTCATGCCTTCAAATTCACAAGATACGGAATATCTTTCCCTTGAAACATTCTCCAAGAATACTCTATTTCTGGATACTGACAATATTGCAAGTTCCATCTTATGAAACTTACCAAGGATCAGAGCTAACTACCAAGCAAAAGTTAATATAATTATTTTCAGGATCCCAATATACATGAAGTAGCATTGTAAGTTCCACTAGCTCGAAGATGCTGTAATAGTACATTTTTTAATATTTGCATAGTACAATCAAGCTTATAATGAATTCTCCCCCACCCCAAGCCCCTAGGCCCTTACACACCCACACTGAATCTTTCCAGGCAGAGAAATGGCAATTAGCCCCTTCCAATGCAAAATGCATTTCTGGGGAAACCTTAACTTCGAATCTAATGAGAGTGATGGGACCTTGGAAAATGACTCCATCTTCATACCAACACAGGAACCTTCCTGAATGTGTAACACTATTGAATCAGCTCACCCCAATTCATCCCTCAACCGTTCACTGGACGTGCTATGCCCACACACCAAGTATAAGGAACAGAAGAACAGGCTTAAAAGTGGAAATCCATGGGAGACCACAGACAACTCATAGGGCCATAGAATTATAGGATTTTATGTTCTTTTATGTAACTGGATCTTTGGAATAAATTATTGATGATGTGAATTAGAGCACTCTTCCTTAATGCCTCCCTGAAGTTTTCAACCCAGGGTTTGTATGGGAAAAATAAGATGGGCAAGAAACTGTAGTAGATACTGTGATCTGCCTCTCAGAACCTACTCAGAACTGAGGTACTGATTCCCCCAGGCTCAAGAAGAGGCGGCTACTTACGACTGACCGCTGAGCCCCTCTTTGGGAATTGTCTTTAGCCAAAGGGAATCACCTCGCTCAAAGTTATGTCCCTCCCTGGGACGAGCCTTGTATCTAATATCTGAGCAGAGTGGGGATACACAGGCCCAGCCTCCTTGCATTGATTCAGGATTGCTCTGCAGGGCCATCCCAGTGCAGTTCCCTGTAAGGCTGGGGCTTCAGCTGCAAATTCTTGGTAGTTCAACTTCTCTATTTTCCCATTCTTTCCTCCCTCACTCCCTTACAGATGTTGAACTGGACAGTACTTCCTGTTAAGTTTCCTGCATGCAAATCTCCATCCTAGACTCTGCTTCCCAGGGAACCTGACCCAAGACAGAGACGGGGACTGTATCTCTCCCAGGCCTTATGTCTCTGTTGCAATTATTTAACTCTGCCAGTGTTAAGGCAAAAGCAGCCATCCGTACTACATAAACAAATGGCCAAGGCACTATTCCAATAAAACTTTATTTACCTAAAAATAGGTGATGGGCCAGATTTGGCCCTCAGGTTATAGTTTTCTAACCCCTCTTCTTCCATTTCCCAGAAATTAACACTTATTAAATCTACATTGATAGATAATGATCAACTTAATCTTATGGTTTACTCTTCGCCCACCTAAAAATTATTTGGCCTAGAATTTGTTTTCCAACTTATTAATGAGGAATCTGCAAAGGATGAGTTTCAAAAGCTTTGCAAAAGTTAAGCTAGGTTATATCTATTATGCCTACTTAATTGACCAGCCCTATAAATGTATTAAAATAATACAAACCTCTGCAATCTAGATTTATATGCCATTGCTTCCCTATAGAAAGTTTGTGTTCCAGAAAGACTGGATACTTGACACTAATTCCACTTGGAACCCCTTTTTCAAAACTCAGGTCAAATGCTACTTGCAATACAAAACTTTCATAAGCTTCAGGAATGCTGAGGTGTTATTTTTTTTCATCTCTCTATCTCCCAATGCCTTGCACACTCTATGGCACTCATGAAATATTCAATGAAAAGAAAAAAAAAAAGTGAATGAATGTTGTTCCACAGAGAATAAGGTCCACACAGGTTGTTACTCATTACATTGTTCTGTTCCAAAGACTCTGTAAGTTCTTTTTCATTCATCAAGAATGTTCAGTGGTACTGAACCTTACCAAGAAAGTTCTATAATGTCCATAGACCTGTCAATGTTTCATTAAAACAGTAATCTTTTTCCAGAGAATTCCATTAATGCAGAATAAACACTGGCTGGAAACTTAGGCGATCTGAGTTCCAGTCTTGGCTGGGTTATTTGGCTAGATGACCTTGGATAAGCTTTTCCCTGCTCTGGGCCTCAGTTTCCTTACATGTAAAATAAATTAACTGGACTAAATGTTCCCTAGGGTACCTTCTATATGCTTAATAATGCTGCCTAAAAAGGCCAGGCATTCATCTCCAGTCCAGTGGTCTCTACTTGATCACTTGTCTTTGCCTGGAATCCTAGAAAAACATGAACACTGGGGGCTGTACTCTTCTGTCCTCCTCCAGAGTTCTAGAACCCCTTTCCATCTCAAAATTTTCATGTGGGTGGGAAATTCTTTCTGGCCATATCAATATAAACAGCACAAACAGAGAAGTCAGGGGCTCAGAATGTTTGTGGAAATTCTCTGTGATACTGGAGACTTGTTCTAGGAAGGAAGCATCTTCCAGACAAGAGTCTTGGGTAACAAAGAGTCCCTTAGTCCTTTTGGTGTCTCTGAGATAGATGTGCCACACCTGCAGGGACAGAGGTTAATTGCCTCAGCATCAAAGTAAGAAACTTTGTCAATTCCTCGTAAGTCATAGGGACACCTGAGAAGACAGTTGTGACAGATGAGCAGATAAGCTAAAGAGAAAATACCAAAGGACAAGAGAAGCATAGGAAGTACTAACTGGAGAATGCAAAAGACTTAATGGAACAATGATTTATACCCATGTGCCTTTTTTAGGAAGGCAGATTGAAATTCCACAGAGCTTCAATTTTCCTCTAAATGCTTGTGATTTCAGAGACTCCCCGGGGCCCATGCTCCCTCTGGAGAACTCTTAGCAGGATGGAAGTTCTGCCACACCTGCTGCGGAAGGAGATGATTTTTGCATGGAGACAGACTAGGACATCACCACAACAATGGGAAGAAAAATGAAGCCACTCTTTTAAAAGAGGGGGCTTAGCCAGAGAACCATGAACAATCTCAGTGAGAGGTTTCTAAGCTTTACATGTTCCAGAGGTTTCACCTTCCATGGCAGTTGTCAAGGCAACAGAGTAAAGTCACAACCAAAGGACAAATGGCATCAGCCTCACTGAGTGTTGCCATCTTTACCTGCCAACTGCAGGTACAAATAGTGCCCTCTTTTGTCTGGCAACAGCACCCCAGATCTACTCCCAGATTCACAGACAACAGGATGCAGGGAGAGAGACACAGACATCCTATTGTTTTCCACATATGCAGCTTCTTCATAAACTTATAAAGAATTTGCAACAGTCTAAGGGTCTCCCAAGTATAGCAACCTTTAAAAATGTTATTTTTTATACCACTTTTTTTTTTTTTTTTTTTTGCGGTACGCGGGCCTCTCACTGTTGTGGCCTCTCCCGTTGCGGAGCACAGGCTCTGGATGCGCAGGCTCTGTGGCCATGGCTCACGGGCCCAGCCGCTCCGCGGCATGTGGGATCTTCCCAAACCGGGGCACGAACCCGTGTCCCCTGCATCGGCAGGCGGACTCTCAACCACTGCGCCACCAGGGAAGCCCCAAATATCTGTTATTTTTAACCATTCTGGCAATTTGCAGTTACACATCATGGGAAGGAAGTCTTCGGTTTTGAAAAATAATCAGCCACGGAACCTCAGAAAATAGAGCCAGTTTTTGTTTCGTTTTGTTTTGCTTTGTTTTGTTTTTCTGAACAGACCTATGGTTCTAAATGATTTCCTTATTCGTAATTTCAGAGGACAAAGTGAACATTCAAATTAAAATGGGCCCAACAGCTCCAGGCCATAAAGAAAACAGACAGCCTCAAGGACATTAGACGGTGCACAAAGAAGAAGTAAATATTCAAATTGTGGTGAGCCCCGATGCAGCGAACCCTCGAATGAAGAGACAGGCTCTCTCTCAGCTCCATCCCAGCCGTAAGATGCACCCTATTTGTAATCTTTCTAAGTGGGAAATAGGCTAGGAAAAGTTTACAATGAATTATATGTTGAAAGCAACTGACTTGCTCTAAATTTACCTGTTTGCTCTAGAAACATAAACTGGAAATGCCATAACGATGTATAGTAATTATTTACCCTGGTTCCCACGATAAAGGCCACTTGGTAGCCTACCCAGATGTGCCAACAGACTGGCTTCCTCTGCTGACCCATTATCATTACACTGTGTGCGTCATTTTTTAAAAACACCAACTACACACTGTCCAAAACTGAGTTATTTTTACCTGTCTTATTTCTTCATTAGATGGACTATTGGCTCCTAAAGGACAGGAACAATGTCTAAATCATCCTTGTAGTCATTTATCACATGGTTTCTTGCATATGGTATTCATTTATTTATTCAACAAAGTTACTCAGTACCTATTAGGTCACGTGTTGTACCAAGTAGACAGACCACTTCAGACCCTCACCTCACCTCCTGCAGAGGCAAAACTTATCCCAGGAATCTCACCCCATGATGAGAGAGCCAACCAGACTATACCCACTCAGGAAGGACTGAACAAAGCATGGCTAGTTCCTTCTTCCAAACTCCATTCAAAGGTTCGGATGAGCTTGAGCAAACTGTTTTCTCTCTCCTGCCTCAGTTTCTTTTTTTGTCAAAGAAAGGGCTGGATTTAGTGAGTTAGAAAGTTCCTTCTGGTTATGTAATAGCTAACGTTAAAACAGAGGGAAATTGTTTACTAGCAAAAAATAGAGCAGTCCATCAAACAGCCACTAGAGTATTTACTGAGTACTGACAGAGGGCAGAGTAGGAAGGCTCTGCAACCCTCTGGTTACTCTAGTGATATGGACACAGAGCCAGAGGTGTTTATAATAAGCTTTCCAGACTCTGTGGAATGAGAGGTTAAGAAAAGGATTTGGAAAAAAAAAAAAGTTCCTCTGAAGCTGGACAATAACATTAATTATTGTGCATTAAATTAAACAAACATCAAAAAAAAAAAGGAGAAGAAAGAAAAGGATTTATGTTCATTGCAGTGCTGTTTACAATAGCCAAGACATGGAAGCAACCAAATGTCCACAGACAGATGAATGGATAAAGATGTGGTACATATATACAATGGAATATTACTCAGCCATTAAAAAGATGAAATAATGCCATTTGTAGCAACATGGATGGACCTGGAGATTATCATACTAAGTGAAGTAAGTCAGACAGAGAAAGACAAACATCATATGATATCACTTATATGTAGAATCTTAAAAAAAGATACAAATGAACTTATTTACAAAACAGAAACAGACTCACAGACTTAGAGAACAAATTTATGGTTACTAGGGGGAGAGTGTGGGGGGAGGGATAGAGAAGGAGTTTAATATTGACATGTACACACTACTGTGTTTAAAACAGATAACTAACAAGGACCTACTGTATAGCTCAGGGAACTCTGCTCAGTACTCTGTAATAACCTAAGTGGGAATAGAATTTGAAAAAGAATAGATACATATATATGTATAACTGAATCACTTTGCTGCACACCTGAAACTAACACAACATTGTTAATCAACTCCAATCCAATATAAATTAAAAATAAATACATAAATAAATAAAGATTAAAAAAAAAAACAGAAACGAAAGAAAAGGATTTGAACTGCAGTGGGCAACAGGGCCAGGTCATGCATGCACCCTAAAAAGAAAAGTTCCAGGCCAGAACACAGTTCATTAGAACAAATAAGAGAGAAAGGTATGTTGAAATCTCTTTGATTTATTACCTACTATAGGATATGAAGACATTATTTATGATCAATATGTGTGCCCACTGGCATCTCACTGGAGCCACTGGTTGGTCAGCCCAATCAAACAGACATACTCTCTCTACGTCCTACTGGTACAGGCAAGGAATCTAGATGTAGTCACTACCTCTCTGAAAAAGGACCTGGTTACTCAACACTTGGGGGCCTGAGCCAGGGATAGGAAATTGCAGGGAGAAGGCAAGTTGGCGGGAAGAAGATGGACTACAACAAGCTTCCCTCGTAATTCTCATTTGCAGTTTCTTACAGCAGCATCCATCCATAATTCACCTTCCTTGAAGAATCATACAGAATATCTTCGGGTCATCTGGACACTCACGATGAAACTTCCTCAACATATTTCTCCTAATGCTGATACAAATGGAATCCGAATAAAGATAAAAACTAATCTGGATTGTCACATAATCAATCAACATTATATACCTCATATTATGCTAAATGATATAGGAAATATAAATTAGGAAATATTAAATATTTTGTGTATATAAAGTATAAAATTTTTATGTGAATAAAATATAAAATAGGAGTTCTCTTGTATCAAGGGGTTCCCTCTTGCTGGGGGCAGGGGAAAGAAATTTACAAATCATATTTCTCTTCTTCCATTCAGTCCATTCAACATGCCATGTACCCTCTCAGTCCCATTATTTTGAACTTGCCTCCCAGTGCCTGCATCACTATCACTATATATACATTCCCTTCTCCTCAAAAAAAAAAAAAAATCACTCATACCTGGCAGCCCTTGACCTTACTAAGCCCTACCTTTCTTGTAAATCTCAACTTAAACATTAGTTTTTCCAGGAGACTTTTCCCAAGGCCCTAGACTAGATGAGATTCCCCTAAAATGTGTCATCATAGCACCCTGTACCTCCTGCAGGATCATACTCCTCACACTTGACTAGAATTACTTGGGTTTTTTTTGGTTTTGTTTTTTTTTTTGTGGTACGCGTGCCTCTCACTGCTGTGGCCTCTCCCGTTGCGGAGCACAGGCTCCAGACGCGCAGCTCAGCGGCCGTGGCTCACGGGCCCAGCCACTCCATGTCATGTGGGATCTTCCCAGACCAGGGCACGAACCCGTGTCCCCTGCATCGGCAGGCGGACTCTCAACCACTGTGCCACCAGGGAAGCCCGAATTACTTGTTTTGTAGTCTATTGTGTCAGCTAGACTGTAAGTCCTATAAGAAAGGGGACCATGTCTGTCTTGGTCATACCAATCCAATAGACTTGCCATCTGAGTCATACCAATCCAATAGACTTGCCATCTGAGCTTATAAATCCAGACATAGCCATAGCCATTTATCTGCCTGAAAACATTCCTGGGTATCCAGCTCTTAGAGGGCTGACCCAGAGTTCTGATTTTGTGGGGAGAAGGCAGGTTGCTAGGAAGAGGATTTTGTGCATTACCAATGACCAGCAGAGTCCTAAGCAAGTAGAAGGTGTTCAGTACATGTTTACCACAGAATAAATATAATGAAGAATAAACCAAAGAATGAAATGATTACAGAATGATCAGTGGCCATCAGAGAAGTGACTATAAATACAATAACAGTCAGCAAATGAAAAGTGACAATCCAGGCTGATGCCATTCTTGATTTAGCTTAGTTCCATGTCTGGAAACAGAGGAGTTGACCACTTTTTGTGACTTGAATATCCTTCCCTCAGAAAACATCCACCCATTTTTTTTAACTCCTGCTGTTGCTCATAATGGAGACTAATCCATCTCTGAATCTACATCACCTCAACCTCTCCACTGTCTCTCTCTGGAATGTGTAATGCAAGGCAGAAGGTAAAAATCAATCTAATGGTGTATCTGTGTGTGATCAACAGCCCAGGCTCCATAGGTGTCTCTCTAAGGAACAGGCTAAAATGAAAAGAGTGAGTAAAAGACAAAGCCTGATCACAACTCTAAATTAGGAGAAGTCAGATGCTTTTTGGTTGGAAGTCTTGTGGTTGCGGTTATGAGGAGGAGACAGTGATCACTGACCAGGGAATCCAAGCTCCCGTGCAGCTGCTGATCAAATGCTTTTTTCTGTGGTGCTGGAGCCTCCATTCCAGCTTCTCACCCTGCTGGTCTGGATTGGCCCTGACCACTGATATGATAACTTCTGGTTGGTTCTCAGAGCTCCCACTTTCAACACACTATTCATTCCACAAATATATGTTGAGTGTCTAGTATGTGCTAGATACTGGGGGTTCCATGGTAAACAGAACCATAGCTGTTGTCTTTATGAAATTTACAATCTAGTGAATGGCACAGATCAGATCATAAAATAATATTGTGGATCATAAATGCAGAATTACAGATTGTGAAGCATGCCAGGAAGAAAAGGTATAATGTGTTATGGGAAATTGTAATGACAAAATGTTTTAAATCAAGGGATGACAGAAAGCTTCTCTAAGGAACCAGCAGCCTAGGGAGTGGATGGATTTAGCCAGTAAAAGACAAGGACATTCATTGGAAGCTAAGGGAAAAGCTTGTGGGAAAGCCCTGAAGTAGGAGAGAGCGTAGCATATTTGAAGACATGGGCAGAAAACCAATGTGGACAGAATGTCTGGGGAGAGGGTACAAAAAAGGTCTGAGAGGTAAGCAGAGGCCTGATCTCATAAGGCTTTGTAGGTAATGTTAAAGATGTGGGTTTTCTCCATTAAAATATTTTGGCAGTGGACTGAGATGATCTTAAGACCACTCCAGCTGCTGGAGGAGAACAGATTGAAGGAAGGGTGGGAAAGGATGCAAAGAACTCAGTCTGGTCCCTGCTGCTGTAGATCAGGGGAGACACCTGTCAGTGACTGAACCTAGGGTGATGGCCACAAAGGCAGAAAGAGTGGATAAACTGAAGGTATATTTGGAGATCGAATTGTCAGGACCTCTTTCTCCACTGAACTCTCACAGGTTGCTATAAGAAAGGGGACCATGTCTGTCCCCTCAATGAGAATCAGCTGGGAAGACTGTCGACCAAGCAGCCCAACTCTGCCTCTGCCTGTCTGGTTACTTTTGTCACACAGACGTGGCCTTAATAAAGTCTCATCCTATCTATAGACTCAGTGTCAAATCTGGTTTACGATGGGCTGGATTTTTTCATCTTACTCAGTTCTGTGGGAGAACTTTCTCTCCCCAGGAGCAACAGAGAGAGAGAACCTGGCCATAGAGTTATAAAATTGGGGGTGGACGGACATGATACAAGACAGCAGGAGTTTTTAGAACAAGAATTTTATGGTTCGGGCTTCCCTGGTGGCGCAGTGGTTGAGAGTCCGCCTGCCGATGCAGGGGACGCGGGTTCGTGCCCCGGTCCGGGAAGATCCCACATGCTGCGGAGCAGCTGGGCCCGTGAGCCATGGCCGCTGAGCCTGCGCGTCCGGAGCCTGTGCTCCGCAACGGGAGAGGCCACAACAGTGAGAGGCCCGCGTACCGCAAAAAAAAAAAAAAGAATTTTATGGTTCGGATTCTAATTAGTTTGTGGATCTCTCTTCTCCAACAGAGGGAGTTGGCTGAGATGCTGAAGTTAGCAAATTGCCTGCTTCATGCAGGCACCATGTCCATTTCAGAATGTTTTCTATGGATTTTTCCCACGTCATCTATTAATTACCTAATTACATTGTCTAATTATGGGATTCTTCATGTATTTACACTGATTACGTAATTGGGTGCAATTACACTAATTAGGTTAATGATACAGGATAACGGACTACAAATTGCTTTAAAGGGACACTGGGAAGGCTGGTAGGCCAGAAACCCTTTGGAGGTAGGTCAGGATATGTCTGCTAGGCTCAGAGCTTCCCTGTCGCTCATCCTCATCCTGACCTTCAGATCCATTCTAGAGAACAATTTGGGGAACTAGCAAAATTGTTCCCCAAGACCAGGAGACCTAGGACAAAGCTATGAAGCATAGTTTGCAGGTCACCCCCAGACCCACCCTTGTGGTAGACAGAATAATATGTCTCCTCACAAAGATGTCCCTCCCCTAGTACTCAGAACCTGTGAGTATATTACCTTACACGGAGAAAGGAACATTGCAGACATGACTAAGGGTAATGACCTTGAGATGGGAAGAGTATCCTGAATTATCCAGGTGGGCCCAATCTAATCATATGCATCCTTAAAAATGGAAGGAACTTTCTTAGCTGGATTAGACAGATGCAACAATGGAATGCAGAAAAGTCAGTTGGAAGATGGCAACATGAGAAGGATTCAACACCCCGTTTCTGGTTTTGAGAAGTTGAGAAGTTTTGGTCCATGTACAAGGACCAGAGAGAGGCCTCTAGGAGCTAAGGGTAGCCTCAGATGACAGCTACCAAGGTAACGGGAACCTCAGTCCTACAACCCCAATCACTGAATTCTGCCACCTGAATGAGCATGGAAATGGATTCTACCCTAGAGCCGACAGAAAGAAATGCAGCCCTGCTGAACCTTGATTCTAGCCTGGTGACATCTGTGTTGACCTTCTGATCTATAGAATTATGAGATAATCAATTTGTGTTGTTTAAGTCACTAAATTTATAATAATTTGTTACAGGAGCAATGGAAAACTAACATACCTCATACTCGTCTCCTTCCCTCCCCCCCACTTCATGGTACTTAATGTCAAGCATATTCTCTCATCTGTGCTCTCTTATCAAAGCCTGTTTTCAAGGAAAGATCTGATAGCAATTTTGTCCCCTAATACAAACACACATCAGTGTTACCTCTCCCAATGACTTTTGCATTTTCACTTTTAGCTCTAATTGTGTAATAACAGATTTTGCCCATAAAAGTAGAGTGAAAGTCTCAGGCTTGGAGTCAGATCAATGGTGTTTCAAATTCCAGCTCAGCTACTTACTTGTTCTTTGTCCATGGTGAGTGGGGATGTTGCATAACCCGCGTTTCAATTTCCTTACGGTAAAGCAGGAGTAATAGTATCTACCTCATAGGGCTGTTACAAACGTATAATGGGATTATGCATGTTAAGTGCCTAGAACAATATTTGACTCAGACAATGTTCATTGGATTTCCTTCCTTTCTCTGAAAAGAAACTGAGCCATCAGTGACCGACTTGGGGAAGTAATAAGAGAACAGGAGAATTTCCCTATACCTAAGAAGTCATGAGAGTCTATAAGACAAAATAAAATGCTAGCTGGTTTATTTCATATCACCTTGGAACCACCAGCAGGTCTAAAAGATACAGGATAGTCACCCAAAGGAAGCCAGGCAGTGGAAGCCATTCACAAGTATTTGCTAACCCAGCCTGCCTCTGACTGTGCAAGGAAAGGTTGTGAGTGGAGACAACTAGGTGGGGTAGCCTCCTCCCATTTCAGCCCATTGCTGGCTGGCCTTAGAGACATAAAAGGGAAAGACAGCATAGCATCTGCATTTATATCTATGACTCCTGGCCATTTTTAAAATGTATGACCCTAAGCAGTCCCTGAGAATATTTGTGCTAGATGTTGGCAGAGAGAAGGGTGAAAATTGTGCCGAAAGATAATATTAGTAGCTAACCTTCTATAACATCTATTCTGATGAGAATAAAGTGCTAATCTAGGCATTTTATGTATATTAAAAATTATTTAATCCTCCCAATAACCCTTTGTGGAATGTGAGTACACTGTTCTCATCTGCATTTACAGTTGAGGGAAGTGGAGTACAAGGAAATAAAGTAATTCTCTCAAGGTGATCAGCTGTTAGGTGGCAGAGCTGGGATCTGCACTTGGGTTGGCTGCCTCTACGGGCAATGCTATTTGCAGTATGCCATATCCTGATACTAGAGACTGGGGTCCAGCATCGCCAGGAGGAGCTAGCTTCTCTTGGTGACTTTTGGCTGAGCTTTTCCAGTTCACATCAGAGCCATTACAGCCTTCTTCATAATAAGGCAGTCAGAGTCCCAGTGCAATCTAGTCCCCAGAGTTGACCTTATCAGCTTTCTTTAAATTTGATCCAAATTAGGATGAGAGCAGCATTCTTGGAATCAGACTGATCTTATTCAGAATCCCACATCAGTTACATCCTAGCTGTATGGTCTTGGAGAGGTTGCTTAACCTGAGTCCTTACTGATGAATAATGATATCTTAAAGGCAAAGAGGAATTCTGATTCTCATGTACCCTTGTAAAAATTTTATTTAAGCCATTAAGTGTTGTTCATGGCCACTGGGCTTTGTGGTATAATTTGAGGGAGGCCAAGCAATCTTCTGTCTCCCACAAAATATTATCTTGTGTTTGATGTCTTATCTGAAGTTCAGGTCTGGGTCAGGATATTAACCCATATTAAAATGCATAGACTTCCAGAGTAGCTGTACCCCATACACTTGTTAGTTATTGACACCATAATGTGAATTAGCTGATAAACATCATTTTTGATGTAGCAGTACTTCAAATCAGAAAATGAGGATGATAAAAATGCTAAGGTCTGTCTATCTTGAAAGGTTATTAATTAAGTGCTATCTAATTTCGATTCCAACAACTTTATGTGGCACATCCTGTATGTCAAGGACATGGAAACAATTGTTACTGAGCCAAATAGGTACTCTTTTAGGTCTTCTTTTAGGGAATTCATCTAAGAAAAATGGAGATTGAGATCTTAAAATACAGAATGAGCAATAACCCACGTACATATCTCCATCATTGGATATGCTCCAATGTTTTAAAATTATCAAGTTCAACTTCATTTCCATCTGACCCACTGAGCTATTTGCTTCTTGAGGACAAGGCCTATGTCCTGTTTATCTTCCCAGTATATAACGAATTGCTGGGCACACAACAGGTGCTCGAGAACTAGTCACTAGTAAATGAACGAGTAAATGATTGAACAAAAGGTCAAACAGAATTTCTCACTAGAAATTTAACTGTAATCTTTATGCTCCTCCCAGCTCCCTGACCCCAGACCTATGTGAAATTCTATCCTAGACTCTCTGATGCTCTCCTCATATCCAGGGTGGCTGGGCAACCCTCCCCCACACCTGGCTTTATAACTGCATCTGTCTCAGCCAGAAGACGCCCTCGTTTCTCCTCTTTGGAAAAGTGGCCCTTTGGGCAGCATTCCTGTGCTTCTTCCTGGCGTCAGAGCTCAGACACTGGTGAAATCGCTTACCCACTGCTTCATTAGCTATGGCTGCTACCTGGGATGCTGCACATAGCATCGCCCCACAGTTATTGATCTCCCGTTTCAGGACCAAGCAGAACGATTTCACTTTCAACTGACTAATTGTGTAGGGAAAGGGCTTTAAAACAAGAAAGGAAAAATCCATTAAATTCTCTAAGACAAAACCGAGGTCACCCTGCTAAGTACTACACCATACAGATGTGCTATTAAAACAGATGTTCATGCAGACAAGCCTAAACTGTTAACAAGATTTCCATCTCCCTGAGGATGTCTTGTTTTGCAAATGACTTCCTAGGTTTTTGCGGGGGTGGGCAAGGTGAGGGGAGGGAATCCTGTATCCATATGAGGCAAACAATTCCATTAATTGCCTCCATTCCCATGACTGTTGTCACATAGCCGGTGTCCTGAACAGGGAGATTTAAAGACCATCCTGTTACACTCTATGGGACTCATACAACTTTAAGGGTAAAAAGATTATCTAGGGCACAACTTTTCAGACTATATTGCCTGGAGTCTTAGAGTTCTGAGGAGCTGCTTTAAGGGTTTTGGGGGCGGGAGAAGGTGGAAGGGATCAAGGGCAGCAGAGCTGGTGGGCTCCTGGTACTCTATCCATCTTTCACCCACCCCTTCCACCATGATTTATCTGTTATATATGAATCATAAGACTGCATAGGAAAAAAAGAAAGAATTTCATTGCTTAAAAATATTTTAAGCTATGGATGTAGGCAGTACACGTTCACATTATAGTGTCAATAACTAACAAGTGTATGGGGTACACCTACTTTTTCTCTCCCCTATCTCATCATTTTTTCTTTAACTGAATTATCTCATCAACATGTAAACATCTTTTTAAAAAAAGAAATTATCTTTGGGGACTTCCCTGGTGGTCCAGTGGTTAAGACTCCACACTCCCAATGCAGGGAGCCTGGTTTCCATCCCTGGTCAGGGAACTGGATCCCTTATGCATGCCATGACTAGGACCCGGCACAGCCAAATAAATAAATTTAAAAAAAGAATTATCTTTGGATCACCGACCTACCTCCTGCTACTATCTCTCCTCTCCTCCCCTTTACAACAAAACTCTTCACAAGAATTGTCATCTTACTCTTTCCACTTCCTTCCTTATGCCCCATGATCTCTTGAATCCACTCTGCAAAAAAACTGCTCTTGCCAAAGTCACTGACCTCACGCTACAAATTTATTGGTCAATTCCCAGTCTACTTTGTTTTCCCTATTAGTAGCAACTGACACAGTTAAGCATACGGTGTTTTACAAAAAATTTTAACCACTTGATTTCCAGCACACCACATTGTCCTCTTCACTTCTTACCACACAGACTGTTCTTCTCAGTCTCCTTCACTATCTCCCCTTCCTCTTCCTGAGTTCTAATATTTGCAGTGCTCCAAGCCTCACTCCTCAGGCATCTTTTTCTTTTCTAGCTACAACCACACCAAAGTAATCTCACCCAGTCCTATAGATGTAAATTATCTCTATACTAATACCTCCCTAATTTATACCTCTAGCTTCCAAATTCTCCTCTGATCGACAGACTTACATATCTACTCGCCCTACTCGCCCACTTGACATGCTTACTTGAATATGTAAATCTGCAACTTTATATGTCCAAAACTGAGCTCTTCATTGCCTCCTTCCTCCAAATGTGCTCCTTCCAAAGTTTTCCCCATCACTAGATGGCATCAAGTGGCTCAGGCAAAAAACCCTAAGTCATTCTTGATTTTCTGCTCTCTCTCTCTCTCTCTCTCATGGCCCACATTTAATCCAGCAGTAAATCTCATCAGCTTGACCTTCAAAATATATCCTGGAACTAACTACTTCTCACTGTCTCCATTGCTACCCTTTGGTCCAAACTACTATGTCTTATTATTGCAATAGCTTCCAGACAGATCTCTTTTCCAACTTTGATCCTTCTGTCTCACATCACTCACTTGATCAGAGCCATCCACTGCGTTCCATATCACAGAAAGAACAAGATACAAAGTCTTTATTGTGGCCTACACAGTCCTCCCTGGTTGGAGCTCCAAGTTCATCTCCTCCTAACCCTCTGCAACCCTCGGTGAGGGCCCAGCAAACACACTCTGCTGCCACGCAGCCCATTAGCTCACCTCCAAAGAAGGCTGACCCTCACTCACAGGAGGGAAACTCATCATCACGATGAGCCAAACAACAGAATAAATATGTCCCCTCTGGGCCCTGACAGAATGGGGCAGCTTAATCCTAAGCTTGGTAAATGCCACAGCTACAACTGTGACCAGCGCAATCTTGAAGGCAGATCAGGGATGGTTCTGTGCAACCCCCAGCTGGAGGGCCAAGAGGTTGCCTGAAAGAGTGACTTTTCTGGGGAGTTCCCTAGCAGTCCAGTGGTTAGCACTCTGCACTGCCACTGCGGGGGGGCACAGGTTCTGGGAACTAAGGTCCCACAAGCTGTGTGGCGTAGCCAAAAAAATTTTAAAAATTTCATTAAAAAAAAGGAAAGAGTGACTTTTCTGGAGAGTAATTATCAAGATTCTCTTCCTCTTCATCCCATTATCTTGCCTACTCCTCACAGCGACTCTGTGCATTTGACTCCTTCTCTATAGCTGAGGCTTGGGGAGAGAAAGTCTCATGGTTAGAAAAGGTGATCACTAAAGTGTCTTAGGTTTTCTGGCCTTCAGAAGTTACTATCTTGTCTTCCAGCTCACAGTTTGTCTCTTCCCATCTCATCTGGGTCTTTGTGACCTTAAGATAACCGACTTAAGGGGGGGGTGGGTGGGGGAGGGATGGATTGGGAGTTTGAGATTAGCAGATGCAAACTATTATATAGAGAATGGATAAACAACAAGGTCCTACTGTATAGCACAGGGAACTATACTCAATACCTTGTGATAAACTATAATGGAAAAGAATATGAAAAAGAATGTATGTATATATATTACAACTGAATCAATTTGTTACACAGTAGAAATTGACACAATATTGTAAGTCAACTATACTTCAATAAAACAAATTTTAAAAAATAAAAATTTAAAATAAGATACCTGACTTGGAGTTAAACCTAAGACCCTTCCCTCTGGACTTACTCCTATAAGCCACCTAGGATTGCACTGGAGTCCTCAGCCTTGCCCCACCAAGGCCCAGCCCCAGTGGTGTTGGAGGTCAGCCATTTATCTTACCTAATAACTTTTAAAAATATAAACTGATTATTTTGAAATCATGAAGATATAGACAACTTTCGTGGTGTTATCTGTTGATTGGATGATATATACATCTATGTATTTTCTTGCCAGTTCAGAGTACATGGGTGAGGTTAAGATGTCTGGGGCTAAGAGATGGCCTTTGGCCGTTAGAACAAATCAAGTTAACTAACTACACTAATGGGAACAGAATTCTCTTAGTGCTTTGTAACAGGTGGTGGAACTAGGAGGCCAAATTCAAGCTCAGACCCAAATTCAGTTCCCTTGAAAAATCTAACTCAAATGGGCTCATGCACCTTTGGGGCATATATGCATTTTTACCTCCACATTGCCACTGAAAATCTTTCAGGGAAGAATGCAAGTTTGGCCAATCAATTCAAGTTAATGACTTTGGTACTGAAAGCCAGGAATCTAGTTAGCAGTCATTAAATTAGAAAACAGTAACCAAGAAATACAGCAAGTATCTGGAGGAAGCTTTAACTATTGCAATATAAATAGTTATATAAATAGTTATATATATATATAAATATTGTATATAATATAAATAGTTATATATAAATATATAACTATTGCAATATAAATTAAAAGAAATCTTCACTTCCACCAATCTCAAATTGGCATTTTGAGGATGAAATAATTGAATTTCACAAGCCTAACCTTGACTTGAACATGAATCATCCAGCACACTTCTAAGCAGCTATTAGTTACCATTATTTCTACCACAAAGTGAAAGAAATTGAGGTATCTTACAGAGGTGAGGTATCTAACTCACAGCCACATGGTAAATGGGGTAAACTTAGAATCAGCATCCCAGCCAACTAATCTGTGGTTATGGAATCAATCTGCCAAATGATGCAAGATGTAATTGAATAAATGCCTATGTAGGTGGCACTGTGCATATAGTAGATGCTCAATAAATTTTATGAAATGAGTGAAAACAAAACACAGAAAAAATACAAGTTCTACTATGACTCCCAATCAAATGTGCCATACTCTGGCTCTAGAGAAAGAGGGTTTAGAACTGGCACACACAAGAAAAACCTAGAGGGACATGATCTCTATCTAATGTCAGTTCTGTTTCCTTTCCTTGAGGACAGGATCACATTGCCCAGCAATGCACAGAGATTCCCCTTCTGCCCAGCTGTTGAGTGACACACAAGGATACTTACATGAGCTTTCTTCATGGCATGCTTAGGATTGGCTACTTCCGTCTCCCAAACTACAGGGAAGTAGGAGAAAGTTCACAGATCAACGGGGAAAGCACTTTTTTTAAACTTAGGTACTATAAACATGCTGTGTCTTTCTTTATAATGATCAGTTTGGTGTTTTGCTACCTTTTAATAGGTGCCTTAAACTATATGGTTTTTAGTATCACTTATGCAAAGAAGAGGAAGAAGAGGAGGAGGAGGAGGAAGAAGAAGAAGAAGGAGGAGGAGGAGAGGGAGGAGGGGGAGGAGGAGGAGGAGGAGGAGAAGAAGAGGAAGAAGAAGAAAGAAGAAGAAGAAAGAAGAAGGAGAAGAAGAAGAAGAAGAAGAAGGAGAAGAAGAAGAAGAAGGAGAAGAAGAAGAAGAAGAAGAAGAAGGAGAAGAAGAAGAAGAAAAAGAACAGGAAGAAGAAAAAGTTGTTCCTTGAGGGACAGACAAAAAATAATACATCCTATGTGCATTTCTCCTGAGGGTCTTTGGTGCCAGCACATGCCAGATGTTTGGCCACACCACTGAATTTTGACCACCCAATGACATTACTTAAACAAATGTTTTGGATATTGCCTTTTGGACATTTATCTGGTAGTATATGGGAGACCTATATTTTTGTCCTCTTTTCACATAAAGAGTGGTCCCTTGCAACTTCCACACCTAATGGGAAACCATGGTAATTTCTTCAAGCAGGCTTGGAGTGGTTAATCAAAAATAATCTTTCTTGAAGAGCAAATTACCTTGTTGTGATCGGGTGATCATCATAAGTTTAAATAAAAGAAGGTATAGCACTCTGGAAAACTAAAGAAAGGTCAATAAAACCATGGGGAGAAAGGCATTCTGCTTGTTCCTCCCCGACCAGAAACTTTTGAGTCTACCTGCTAATCACCTGTGTTCTGGTGAACTTTTATAATGAAAATCTCTAATTAGCCTAACATGGGAGCCACGTGATAACAAACAAAAAACCCAACTGAATTTAGTGATTAGCCAGAAGACCTTGTTTCGCTGGGTGCTTTACTGGAGATTCATGGGGGACTTTTATATCTGTTTTCATAGTTTCATAATCAAACTAATTGCTGTTGATCATTTCGGAGGTATGGGGCGCGAGCATAAGGTAATAAGCATCAGGAAGAAGTAAACGCAGTGCAGGCAGTCTGAGAACGTGAGTGAAGCAGGGAGACTTTTTGCAAAATAAGTGGCACTTTCAATGGTTATTCAGCATTGCGTGCTTTCTCAAATGTAGTTTAGTGAAGATTCATTTAGTGGAGATTTACCGGCTCTTCAAGGAAAGCCGTAATAATTTTAGAAATGTGCTGCCTTCCAGGACTCTCCCTGCTGAGCTAGTGCTTCAAGCCTGTTCTTCAGGAGAATGGGCAGCAGAGTAAGGGTTTAGGATCCCTGCTGAAGGACAAAGTGAACCCAGGCACAGATGGCTGAAGTCCACACAGAGAGCCAGCCTATTTTTAATCGGGCAGCTAGGATTTGAGGAGTCTATGACTCTGCTTCTATTTGTGGAAATGAACAGCATCAGAAAAAGGGTGTATGAGACTTTGCTGCCCTGCTCTTGTTACACCCTGACACTAAAGGGGCTGTCTGTGTGTTTGATCCCCAGCTCCATAATTCCCTATCCTGTGATTGCCTTCCCTAACCCTGAGACTTGTTCTCCCCAAGCCTCAGCTATAGAGAAGGGCTCAAATGCACAGAGTCACTGAGGAGTAGGCAGGATAATGTGTATAGCAATGCTTTGAAAAACCACAGAGTTGAAGAAAATGTAAGAGACAATGAATAATATCTTGATAATAATATAATAATAATATAATAATAATATAATAATATAATAATAATAATAATATCTTGATAATCACTCTCCAGCAGTCACTCTTTCAGGCTACCTCTTGGCCCTCCAGCTCGGGGTTGCACAGAACAATCCCTGAAACTCATTCAATCTGCCTTCAAGATTGAGCTGGTCATGGCTGTAGCTGTGGCATTTACCAAGCTGAGGATTAAGCTGCCCCATTCTGTCAGGGCCCAGAGGGGACATATTTATTTCTTTATTTGACTCACTGTGATGATGGGTTTCCCTCCTCTGAGTGAGGGTCACCCTTCTTTGGAGGTGAGCTAATGGGCTGCGTGGCAGCAGAGCGTGTTTGCTGGGGCCTCACCGAGGTGCTGTAGAATCAAAGCCATGGCCAATCCCAGGAGGAGAAATGGTTGAGACCCTGACCTACTAGGAAAGCTTCCAGCAAAGCTAATGGCATCAGATCCCTGTGCTTCCCCTGCTGTTCCAATTGCAGTTGCCGTCTCTTGGCAGTTCCAACAACCCTGCCTTGTGAAAAACAGCTACAGAGTCCCACTCATGAGGGAGACGCTATTACTCAAAACTACCACGTCAGGCTGCAGGGAAAGCACCTAAGAAAACATTTCAGTTCCGTGTTATCCAAGCACATGCATATAGACACAGTATTCACACGTGCTGGTGAACAAGCTCCAGGTCCTTGTTCTCTATTTGTAAATTAACAAAAACTGCCTCCAACATCCTTGAGGAAAGGCCTGATGTAAATACAGAGCATTTTTATTATTGCATCACTGCAAACAGTGTTATCACTTTCTTCTCTCCAATACGTATAACCGCACACACAGAACAAGGATATTTGCTAGATTGGATGCCAGTGTTGGTGACAGGTTAGGGAAAGAAGTGGGGTTGGATGCAGACTGACAGTTTCGTAAATTTGATTTCTAATTGTATGTATTTATTTCCTTTAAAGAAAAGAGGGAGAGAGGGAATACTCGGAGCCGTGAAATCATTAAAACCAATTCCCTTTCTCTCTCCCCGGCCCTCCGTCTCCCTGAGTATGTGTGTGAAACGATCTTTGCAGCTACAGAGCCATCCGATGGTATTGATCCAGGTGTGGAAATTGGTATTGACTACTGCTGCTCCGTGCACTTCCCCAGCTTTAAAGATACAGCGTATAGGTGATTTCACTTTGTACATGTCAGAGCTCTGAAGACTCTGGCTGAAACAAACTAAATAATACAAATTAAAAATCAAGTTTTGTATCTTGCTTCACTGCTTAGACCAAATGGAGCCCAAAGAGCTTCCAAAGAGATGGTAATAAAAATGAAAGTTCAATGCCTCTTTCTAAGGGGAGAAAAGGACAATTTGTGTGCACTTTGATTTCATCCTGACCACTGGTAAATGTCTTAGTATAGCCTCAATGTTGTTAAAATCCTTAGAGGATCTAAAAGCTTAAAGGGAAATGTGTTCTGACAGTCAGAGATGCTGTATTAGTTCTCTATCTCTGCCCTGAAAAATTACCACCAACTTAGTGGCATAAAAATACACCAATCTATTATCCTACAGCCATGTAGGTCAGAAGTCCAAGAGGGTCCCGCTGGACTAAAATGTCAGCAGTCTTTGTTCCTTTCTGGAGGCTCTAGAGGAAATCCATTTCCTGCTCATTCAGTTTGTTGACAGAATTTAGTTCTTTACGGTTGTAGGACTGAGGCCCCAGCTTTGAGAGGCCATTCACACTCCTTGTCTCATGGACTCTTTCTCCATCTTCAATAACAGGTCAAATCCTTCGCCTGTGGCATCACTCTTTTGCCTTCCTCTTCCATTTTTAAGGACTCATGTGATTAGATAGGGCTGACCAAAAAATCCAGAATAATCTCCTTTTATCATGGTCCTTCCACCTTGACTGGGCCCTCAAAGTCCCTTTTGCTGTGTACGGTAACACATTCACAGGTTCTGGGAATTAGGACACAGTCATACTTGGGGAGCCATTATTCTGCCTAGCACAGACGTCATGATTCTATGCTAATCTTTGTATCTTTCAGGAGAATCTAACAGAAATCAAAAAGAAAAAAAGCTAGCGTTTGATTTTTAATAATGGACAACATTATACCTGCACTGTGTGTGAGTGCTTCCAGGATGGACGCACACTCACACAATATATAGAACTGTGTGTACTGCCATGTTCTAATATCAAACCTGCCTTGAAAAGGCTAAACTATTGAAAAAAGAGTTACTATATTATACCGGCTAGTGTGCTAGCCACACTCTTGGAATACCACAATAAATACAGCATAATCTAGAAACTCACAGTTCAGAGGAGAGATTACAATACAAGGTAAACCAGTGCTGCCATTGTGGTCTGTATAAGAGAGCCAGAGACCACAGCAACTAGCAGAGCTGACATGTATAACTGCCTCCCAGCACCTCCTACATAGGCAGATACTTCCAGTTCTATTGTATAGATTGCTAAATGAAATTTAGAAATGAAATCATATGTTGTTCAGCCTCATGGTGGCAGATGGGAGCAGGCTGCTGGGTGTCAGGAGCCCCAGTTCCAGTCCTGCTAACATGCTGAGTACTGCTTTCCACAGGATGTCATGCACCCTGAGTAGAGATTTTCCACTTGCCCATATTTATTTAGATACGCCTGAATCTTCCTCTCTGTCTTCTTTAGGGGACTGTGATGCTGCAGCCTCTGCTCTACTATAATCCCAGCCCAGGGCAAGTCTGTTTCAGTCTTGCTTATGCCCACAGACAAATTCATCATCTGTTTTCAGCCCACTGCAGGGTAAGGGCCCCTCGGCTGAGAGTCTTCTGTCAGCCTGAATGGCTAATTGAGACCTCCCGTGCACAGAGCTGGTGCAGATGGCCGTGAATGCAACACTGTTAGACGAGGAGGGAAGGCAAGGCATCATGAATATTTAATCAGGTAAAAGTAAATATTAATGAAACAATTGTATCTTTAAATGGTTAAATTATTTGCCATGCTCCAGTCCGTTTTTATTTCATCATGGCGCACACGCACGCACACATTCACACACAAATTATACATTTCATCGGTGCTAGTGATTTCCAATTTGATCTTTTGAATGTGAGAATCCCCCTTATGCGAAATATAAGCCTTCCTGAATTCATTCCTGAAGTTGAAAAAGCGTGATTCTGCCCTGAAATATATAGTTCGCAACTTGCTGGAATTCCAATGACATGCCTGAGTCTTGTCTACTCTGATTTCATGGCACAAAGCCATGCATGCCATTGGGAGGCAGGAAACCTTAACTTGAGCTCATGTGTGGTAATTGCTTTATTCTGCATGAACTCGTTCTAATTCCCCCCCAAAATAAGAGAGAAGCTTAATTTTGCAATTTAAATGAGCACATTATTTAGCCCTCTCCTATCACCAGGTAAGCTGCCTGGGATCTCTTCAAATACATAGCTTCCTTTGATTATATTCCTCTGTGTTAATTTTCCATAAGACATCAATGAGTTTTTTACTCTTATTTTTTATCCCCTTTGGCACTGACTTTCCCTTTTGACATTTTGGAGAGTTTATTCAGTCCAGATTGTGTCTCCTTAGACTTTTGTCTGTTGTTCGTCTTCTATTTTCCACTGTAGAATCTAGTCTTCCTTCTTTAATGTTCTCTCCGTTTGCCTGAACCTACTCTTTCGTTTCATAATTCATCTTTTAGTCACTGCATTTCCGACGGGCCCTTTTTATGCCTCTTTGTTTAGTTCTTATGTCGAATGGAATAATCTCCCTTTAATGTTACCAAGATGTCCAAGAATCTCTTATCCTGCTTCTGAACTGTAACCTCTATTTTCCCTCTCAATCATTGATTATCACAGGAGTCTTTCCCCACCTTTTAAGTGCATTGCTTTCACCTAAAAATAATTTCCCAATTTTCTTTTCATAATCAAGTGACTTAATGGTCTTCCAACCATTTCTCTGTCCACTCCTGCTAGCTATTTTTCTATTGACCACACCCTGTCCTCCAGCAGTGGTAGAATAATTGAATCATAGAGGTGAAAGAACTCTTTTCCATAGTCAAATCCAATTTATTTCAAGGCCAATGTTAATGAATCTTTGAACCTTCTCTGCAAGCAAAGAATTTTCTCTTAATTCCATAATCACATTTTACAGGCCATCCAAATTTTACATCAATCTTATTATCAAAATGTCATATATATGTGTCATATACACATATATATGTATGTACGCCTAAGGATATATATACACATACATGTATCCCTATATAATACATATATATTTACTATATATTACACATATAAAAATGTGTGTGTATAATAAAACACTTACTTCAATTTGAGCCCTTGTGAGCATTCACAAGGAAAGAAAAGCCATTGCAGCCATTTATATGTTTACAAGCAGCATTCTAGAAGGAGGGAAGACATGGAGAGATAGATTCTAACTTGTTTTCCGCTTTTGCAATGAAAACACAAGCCCTTGTCACAAGGTTCCTCACTTTGTCCTTAACCTTGGTCCTCACCTCTACCTGCGCTCCTAGTGGCCATATGTCCCACATCCTTCACCCAAACGGAATCAATAACAATTGCAACAAAAATAGAAAAGGGGGGCTTCCCTGGTGGCGCAGTGGTTGAGAGTACGCCTGCTGATGCAGGGGACGTGGGTTCGTACCCCGGTGCGGGAAGATCCCACATGCCGCAGAGCGGCTGGGCCCGTGAACCATGGCCGCTGAGCCTGCGCGTCCGGAGCCTGGGCTCCGCAGCAGGAGAGGCCACAGTGGGAGAGGCCGCAGCGGTGAGAGGCCCGCGTACCGCAAAAAAAAAAAAAAAAAAAAGTAGAAAACGAACTGGTTAGCTAACTAGTTGCTAGTACACTAATAGTTGTTTGGTCTCAGATAAGTCACTTGAATTTTCTGGGTCTCATTTTCCTCATCTATAAAAATAAAAGGGCTAGACCTAAGTAGTAGATCAGAGATTTTAAAAGCTTTTTGAAGCTAGGAAACTTTCTTCAAACTCATACACAGACACCTCCTTTATAAAACTGATGAAGTGGAAGTTCTATGGCATAGAATGGAGAGCACTCTGTGTCTCGAGGCTGCTTCACCGACACCCCATTGGCTTCCCCAGAGCCACCGCCAGGGGACTCCTGGGTTCCTCTGAGCAAAAACTGCTGGACTAAACAACACTGAAAGCCAGGTTTGATAGTCTGTGTTTCTACAATAACAACAAAGCTTGGAAATATGGCATACAGACATTTACAGACACACTTCACTTTATAGAATAGAATCTGTGACAAATTATTTCTAAAATAAATCCCATGTTTCCTATTGAATAACATTCCGTTACAGAATTGTTTTATCTTAGATTCTGATCTTCCTTTGGTAGTAGCAGCTAATATTTTCACTTTTTGCTGTTGTGTCTCTCCTTTCCTCCCTATAAACGTCATTGTCCAACACCCACTCACTGCCACACACCATGCCCTGTGTTTTATGTCATGTAAGTTTCTCTCAACTTGTTCATTTGATCTTAAAAGGGGAATTACACTTGATTTTCGTTGCAGGAGGAAAACTGCTTGATGAAATGAACCCTGGGTTCCACCGTTTAATAAAGTAAAAAAATAAATTTAATCTTTTCAGAAGAACAATAAGACTATCTCCGACCTAAAGTGTCTCTTTGTTCAGTGTGAATGAAAAGTGCATCGAGTCTGTGCTTTGCAATAATCTCAATGATTTCTGCATTAGGAGTGAGTTTAAGAAACTCAGTGTCATCCTCACCACTTCCGCCCTTTTACAGCAGGATAAAACCACTCCTTTGAATTGGTTTAGTCATCTCTTCCTGGATGAAAAAGAAACTCCCAGGCCCTGAATAAGGTAATGCAAAGGTCAATAAAACATAGTCCCTGACTTCAAGAAGCTCCCACTCCATGGGCAAGACACATAAATAACTAATTATTGTGAAGCATCATGAATACAATAACAGTGGTGGGAACAAACCTGCTGGGAAAAAGAGGAGGCAGAAATTCATTTTCTCTTAGAGAGAAAAAGTAGGACCCAGGGAAGTTTCATGGAGGAATGACATTTCAGTCTAGAAAGATGTGTAGTATTTCACCAGCACACTCTTGACAAGGGGAACAGTCTGCCCGGAGGCACAGAGGCTCAAAAGGACAAGGCATGATTACTGATTAAGACCTGGAGTCAAAGCACAAGGTACATGGTATGTAGCCATGGACCATGAGGAAAAACTGCTATGGGTGGATTGGGAAAATATATCTTACCTTATTCTACTCTACACCCAATAAGGAAGATTTTTAATCAAGGGAATAGCATAATAAGACCTGTATTTTCAATAGTCCTGATAGGAGACATTTCAGAGGTAAAATTTATAGATTCTAGTGATGTATTGGAGCCATGGGGAAGAGAAGGTGGTCAAAGAAAATGCTAGTGTGCCAGCTTGGATGACTAGGTAGATGGTGACACCATTAGAGATTAAAGAATCTGAAAAGGAGAAACAATCTTTATATGTAATTGTGGGGAGGACAGTGAAGAGAACCTAGGAAAAATAATGAGTTTGCCTTTTAATATACCTTTAGAAATTCCTATTAATATATATACAAATTATATATAATTTATAATAGTGTATTATATAGATTATAATTTGTATGTGTATTTATACTTTTGTGTATCTATTATAAACATTTCTAAAGATATATTAAAAGGCAAACTCATTATTCAATTTTATATACTGTATTATAAAATTTTATGGGTTTGTATAAGTTTATATGTCATATAATAAGATATATTAATATATATTATATATATAACATAAAATATGTTCATACTGAGATGTGCAGAAGTCCCTGTTCATACCTTGCTGGATCTGTTTTATTGTAACGGAGTCAAGCAATGCTCAAAGGAAGTGAGATCTAGACTTAGTGGGAAGGAGTCATTCTCAAGTATTAGCGGTAGAGCTTATCGCCATATAAACCACATGTGAATTCAGAGCCTGGCAAACTGGACCAAGGGGCATGAAAGAAATCAAGCTACAGGACTCAGGCACCTTAAAATTCCTCTTCATAAGAACAGGATTAACCAAGGAATCTGGGGCTGCAAATGGAAAGTCAGGTAGCATTAACCTAGGAGAGAGAAGGAGCAGGGCCAGGGCAGGGACTGGCAGAGAAAATAAGAAATCATACCTATTTTATGGGATAGTCTTAAGAATTAAATGAGATAAGAAAAGTAAGGAGCTTGGCATCTACACATAAAAAGGACTTAATCTTAACCTCTTACTTATGCAGTGTAGACGTCAAAAAAGACACACTGCAACTAGCATCATGTCATTTTTATGAAGTGAGCATTTACGGTTCCTGTTACATAGAAGTTCATTCTGTATAATTTCACAAAGAAATTATTCCATATGCCACATATTCATCCTAGGAAGCAACCTCCTGATGTGTAACATATTGGAGTCCCAAGTGGCCATCCTGTTTGTACCCACCATCTTATCCTTGGTGCTACCAACCCTCCCTGTCTTGTATGCTATAATATTTGGCATTCTGTCACACATATATTTTTTTTACAATGGTTGCTCAGAAAGTAAATAATTACTTATCTCCAAAAAATAATGTAGTGGAGCAAGATGATAGTACTGACTCTCCTTAGCAATTCTGTCTGTTGCCTTATTCTCCTCCCTGCTCTTTCTTCACCTGCTTTCAACAAAGATTTTCTAAGGTGAAGTTGATAAGGTGAATGTGAAACTTCTCACATTTCAATAATGAAAGGGGCATTAAATGTGATTTCCCTGACATCACAGAGGCTCAACTCTGTTCTGTAAATTCTGCTTAATTAAAGCCAGGCTTCTTCATGAACTTTGCAAAAAGACTTCTGACAAAATGGCTTCTTAAGGTTTCAGCACCCAAGTGCATAATATCCAGCTATCAAAATGTATTAACTCAAAAGAACTCATTATCCAATTATGACACAGATTTAACATTACTATACATTTAGAGAGAATCTGTTTATCCATAGGACCTCTGGTTTTATGAGCATTGAAGAAAATAAGGTTTATGTGACTCACATGTGTTTTGCAGAGGAATTTGCAAGAATGCATCTCTCACATTGAGAAATACCTCTATCTTATTCTCAGATATTAGCTCCCTCTCACTGCATCATTTACTACAAAATTAAATACTTGTTCTTATATTTAACTTAACTGGTTATTTTCACCTAGAATATTTTCTTTTAAAATATCTAAATATCACCACATCATGCCAAAATTCTACCATTTTCAAACTGGTAAGAAAACGAGAGAGGTTGATTAAGCTTTGACTTTTCACAGGAGAAAGGAAATAAAATTTAGGTGCTGAAAAAGTAAAATAGCCCTCTAAAAGCAATCTAGTTAAAACAAACAAAAAGACAAAAAACCAAATGATACAAGACCAAGGATCGCATACAATTAGAAATTATTTTATTCCTGGATTGGTATTCTGGCGATTAAAAAAAAAAGTTCTGCCAGTGAGCATTGCATATATAGATATAGACAGACATAGACCATAGACATAGACATAGACATAGATATTTATATATGAATGTATATGTGAATGGCATCACACATATACCTGCATTCACACACACACAAATATAAATAAGGACCTGGACTCAAACATTGCAGCATGCATTTCTAAATGGCTTACTTGTCCAAGATATTGCCAATGCAATTATGCAAGTAAAAAGAAGGATAGGAAAATGTATTTTAGGGCTTCCCTGGTGGTGCAGTGTTTGAGAATCTGCCTGCCAATGCAGGGGACATGGGTTCTAGCCCTGGTCTGGGAAGATCCTACATGCCGCGGAGCAACTAAGCACCATGTGCCACAACTACTTAGCCTGCGCTCTAGAGCCCGCGAGCCACAGCTACTGAGCCTGCACGTCTGGAGCCTGTGCTCCGCAACAAGAGAGGCCACGATAGTGAGAGGCCCGCGCACCGCAATGAAGAGTGGCCCCCGCTTGCCGCAACTAGAGAAAGCCCTTGCGCAGAAACGAAGACCCAACACAGCCAAAAATAAATAAATAAAAATTTTTAATGTATTTTATCCCGAAATATATCATAATATTAGACAATAGCATGATAAAAGTCAACCTTTTTCTCACTTTGCAGAATGAGGTCTCATCAAAGCTCACCAAATATATATGGCCATGTTATCTATTACTGTTCTCACCCTTTAGAGGCAGAAACAGATATACAGAAATCATATGACATCTTAAAGATTATATCAGTCTCCAGCTGTCTTATCCAATATTTTGTCTGATAAGTGGAAGAATAGATGCTTGGAACTACTTTCTTCCCTCTCTCCTCATTTTTTATCCCTTTCTCTCTCCTATTGAAGAGCAAGCAATGACGTGGGTTTTCTAATACTCTTAACTAGAATCATCTTCTAAAATGATATTATGGTTCATGGAATCGCCAAGTTAATTGGATTTTGACTCCACTTAAATTACTTTTAAGAGACCAATCTCTTGGTCAAAGAGGAAACAAGTAAGTGGGCTCCAGAACTACAACTCAGATATTTAAGTGACATTATAACATAGAATCAGCAGATTATTCGAAGATGACATATTGGTAGTTATTCTTTAATTTATTGATTATAGATTCACTAGCCTTCTGAAAAAGTACAACAGATAAGCCTATAAAATGCATCTAAAAGTCACCAGGTGAATAAAGCAATAAGAAAACAATGACTGTGTCTCCATGATGAAAAAAATACCAGATCCCAAAATGACAAATTTTAGCTAGCTACCTTCACAAAGGAATTGACTGCTAGGTCTATTCAAATTTTCATGTACAGAAAATGGTCTTTCTAAAAATAAAAAAACTGACCTACAAGCAGTTTAATTTCCATATACATCAACCACCCTGATAAAGGAACCAGAATTTTTTATAAGCTTAGCATTTAAGAAAAATGATGCGATGATGGTGTTTATTAGCATGAATCATAAATTTCACAAGAGAAGATGATCAAAGGCTGATATTAAAAAAAGACTATAGGGAATTACCTGGTGGTCCAGTGATTAAGACTCGGAATTTCCACTGCTGTGGGCCTAGGTTCAATCCCTGGTCAGAGAACTAAGATGCCACGTGGCGAAGCTAAAAAAAAAAAAAAAAAAAAAAACACAGACTATAACGCAACACTGTAAATCAACTATACTTCAATAAAATAAATTTTTTAAAAAAGAACAGACTATTATTTGAATTAGTCTTAAAAGTAGTATTTGGGGCTTCCCTGGTGGTGCAGTGGTTGAGAGTCCGCCTGCCGATGCAGGGGACACGGGTTCGTGCCCCGGTCCGGGAGGATCCCACATGCCGCGGAGCAGCTGGACCCGTGAGCCATGGCCGCTGAGCCTGCGCATCCGGAGCCTGTGCTCCACAACGGGAGAGGCCACAACAGTGAGAGGCCCGCGTACCGCAAAAACAAAACCAAAAACAAAAGTAGTATTTGGAAAAAGCATGAGAATAAAAATTAATTGCAAATTTTGGAGAGTTTAATTGGTGATATATAATATACACTAAAGGAAGAAATAACAAGGAAGCTGGAAGACTGGGTAGGGAGCACTTTAATGGTCCCAGATCCGGTGGGGGCCACTGTAATAGTCCAACAAGCAGTAAGGTGGTAGAGTGGGATAAAGAGATGTCAGGTAAGAGAGAGGTTGTGGAGGTAAAGTTGACAAGAATTGGTATCTAATTGAATTTAGAAGGTGAGAGAAAGGAAGGTATCAAAGATGATGACCAAGAATTTTAAAATTTGAGAAAGGAGATCCTATCTTATATTGTTTTGGACCTAAGAAAGCCTAAGAGTTCATCTAGTACAATCTACTACTACAAAGATGAAATTTAAGTTCCAGGGAGTTTAGGTAATCCACTCAAGGTCACACAGCCACTAGTGACAGAGTTAGACTAAAATCCCAAACTGCTGACTTCCAAAGTTCATATAACTTATCAAAGGTTAGGGAAGTTATCCAGAGAAATAATCAGCCTAAGGGAGAACACATTTAATAACAAAAATAAAGATGAAGATAATAACAATGACAATAAAAAGTATTTCATTTAGCATATGCTTACAATAAACCAAGCAGTGTACCTCTACATCCATAAGCTTATCTCTGTAACTACTCTATGACACAGGTACTGTTAGCACCCCCATACACAGATGAGAAAACTGAGACAGAGGTTAAATAACTTCAAAATCATAGAGTTAATAAGGGGCAGGGTCTGGGTACAAACCCAGACGGTCTGACTCCAGAGTGTGCATTCCAGCCCAATTTGTGTCTTACTGAAGAAACAGTGAGACATCCCAAGTAGATATCCAACAGGTTGCTATAAAGTTTGTACTATGTTTGGGTGGAATCAAGACTGTAGATGCAGATAAAGGCCAATGATGAAGCCATGGAAACACATGAGCCTGCAAAAGTAATGAATGTAAGAAGAGAAGAGAAGGAAAAGGAAAGGAGCTGACAGCATATTCTTGAAATGGGGTTGCACTGTGCAGCTAGAGGAGAAAGGAGACTCGGAGGAAAGATAGTCATAAAGATGGGAGAAGATGCAAAGGGTAGGGTAATGGACACCTGCATAGTTTTGGTTTAGGTTTTGGTTTAATTTTCCTTATCAGAGACCCCCAAACAGACCTGAAGACAAGGTAAGCAAAGAATCTTGTCCTGGCACAAGAAAACTTTCAGCTCAAGATGGCTTATTTGTCTAGAATTTGCATCTCTGCCACGTTCCATGTTTGCTAAATTCTTAGATCTCAATTTTTGGCCTAACCATTGATTCCAATTTTTCTCCAACCTTTAGGGTCAACTTTGCCTTATCTTGCATTTTCTTTCTAGCTACACCTCGTGAGACCCATCAGCTCAGAATGATCCATCTAGTCTTAATCATTGATGTCACCTGTCAAGGATTGTTTCTTTTCAAGAAAAACCAACAATCTGAAGAAATCTTAAGTAGAGGGAATGTCCTTTCATTAAGAGGTGTCCCATTACTCAAGGCAAGGAAAAGTAGCCAAGCCACAAAAATGGCTGGCCCTGGGATATGACACAAAGGCTCTCTTGCTTTCTCTTGCTTTCTCTCTCTCTTCATATGGTTCAATCTCTTATCTATGTTGTGAACCTGCTTTATACTTTCTCTACTGTTATTTGGTCATCAGACCCTCTGTCCATAAAGAGCCATCCAAACACCCCCACTCTTACATTCCTGCAATTTTGGGGATCACCATGAACAAACACACTTTTCATGTCTCACTTCAACTTCCCTCACTAGAGATCTGATGGATTCAACTTGGTTTAACTGTTCGCTCCAGTCCTCAGCTGCGACCAATGATGGGCAGTTTTAAAAGTTAAAACATGGCCACCTAGGTCCACACTTTCCACAGGACTGGTAAGAAATTTCAAAGGAAAGAACATGATGATGGCCCCAGACCATTCATATCCTGTCCTGTTCCTCTGATCTACTGAACCAGCAGACTGCTTGCTGCTTACAACTCAGGGTTGAGAAGGGGAGAGGTTAGGATATGATGGAATAATCAGAAAAAAACCTCAGAGAGAAGATAAGACATGAATTTCTCTGCTTAAGCTAAGTGAAAGTTGTAGAAACAAAGATATTTTAAGAGAAAGACAAGTAACACAAGGAAAGGCATAGAGATGAGAAGAGCATAGTCTAAAGTGCCCAAGCTAATAAAAGAGGAAATTTTGCACAAAATTAGCCATTTCACATATTGGCAACCTCCCTCTCTCTGCTGAATTCTTGACATCAGCATTTACATGCTCAAATTTCTATCTTATTTAAAACACAAAAGCAAAATCAGAACACCCTGAACCAACTTCCTACCAAAAGCCCTCAAGCTGATAGCTACAGACTATCTCCTATTACCCTTTCAGAGCCAAATATCTCATAACAGTCTTCTACATTCATTGTCTCCAACTTTCAAATGTGTTTTCAAACCATTCTGGTCTGACTTCTGTCCTCATCACCCAATGGAAAGTGGTCTCAAAAGGGTCACTAACGACTTCTGTCACTACATCTAATGGAAAATGTTCAGCCCTCACCTTATTTGACCTCTCAGTACCATTTAACTCTATTCACCAAATCATCTTTCTCAAAACACTTTTGCATGGCTCATGGGAGGATGCATCCTCTGGGAATTACTCTTCCTTCCTGCCTTCTCCTAACAAACTCTGAGATTTGGGTTTCTCAAGTCTTGGTACTCAGTCATTTCCTCTTTTCACTAAGTATGCTTTCGTGGCAATCTCATCCGTATAGTTTTCTTTTATACACTGATGATTCCAGACTCCAGCCCAGACCACTCCTTTAAGCCCAGGACTTATATATCCAAACACCTCTCGACATTTCTCCCATTGGAAGCATCTCTTCACAGCACTATGGTCAGTGCCACGGTATTGGATGGCTGAAATCCACCATGATGAGAGTATTTACACTATGGAAATTGGCAAATGCTACAAATTCATTTCTTTTCTTCTTTTTGGATAGCTAGTTGTTCATCTTTTACAAAACACCACTGCTAAAGCTTCATAAACTTAATATTTCAGAACTGAAGGCATACTGTTCCCACTTTACCCAACTTGGTTCTCTTGTAGTGAACCCTATTTTTGTGAATACTGCCACCAGAAGTCCAGTTCATAGTTAGGCTTATGATCTCCCTCTTCCTTATTTTTACCACCCATATCTTTTCAGTTACACCACCTAAATATTTTTCTATTCTATCCATATCTATCCATGCCCACTTTGCCATCAACACTTTTCTAAATTCCCTCAGACTAATAGTCTACTAAACATTTTTCCTATATCCAAACTCTCTCCTCCATGTGGTAGCTTTTTTAAAAACACAATTCTGATCATGTCACTCTCTTTCATGATTTCCCATTGTTTTTGAATAAAGATGAAGTTCTTTATCATGGCCTTGAGTCCTTACCTGGCTTGGCTTTGCCTTCCTCTCTCCTGTCTCACACCCATCTCCCCTTCTCTCCACACTTCATTAAATGTTCTGTGTTCTTGCTGTACTCAGAGCCCATGCACATGCTATTCCTTCTGCCTATAATGGTATTTTCTCTTTTCTCCTTCATCTAAGAAACTCTTATTCATCCTTCAAATCTCACCTCAATAATACTTCCTCTAGGAACCTTCTTTGACCCCTCAGATTAGGTCTCACATCCTAATGACATGTTCACAGAACAACCCATATCTCCCCTATACTTTTCACAATTGTAATCAAACAAATAAACATAGAATTATTTGTTTAACCTCTGCCTTTCACAGCAGAATGTACCCACGAAAGCAGATACTGGGTCTGTCTTGTTCAACATTGAATTCTCAATAGCAAGTACAGTAACTTATACACATAGTAGGTGCTCAATAAATACTCAATGAATAAATAAGTTTTCAGTGGATGAAGACATCTTTTTACTGTTATGCTCACTCATAGAGAATAATCCATCAGGTTCCCTAGGCCAGATGTTGAGGGGAAGATAGGCCACAAAGACAGTTTCAGTGTAAATGTTTCCTACATCTAAAAAGAAAAACAAAACAGTATGAAAACTGCAGAAATATAACTACTTCAACCACCTGTGGACCCAGAAGAACAGAACGAAGTGGATTATTCAATTAATGGTAAATTTGACAACCACGAGAAATACCATTGAAGTCCTGGGCCAAAAACACAGTAATAGAAGTGAATAATGATCCAACACCACTGAACCACATCTAAATAACAGGAAATGTTCCTGACTCTTTCTTACAAGACTCTTCAGAAAGAACAAACTCAAAATGGAATGTCAAAGGGCAACTCTAGGAAAAATATTTTAAAACCAGATGCATACTTTTTATAACCACTCTCCTCAGATCATTCTGCAAATATAAAATTCAGAGAGATTCTGGAAGGATTTGACAAAGTGACCCAAAGGTTTAAGCTGTCTCAATACCTGTCATAGGGGCAACACCCCTCCCTGACTATTGATATTTCTCTGCAGAATTTGTTAGATTTCAATCTACTATAATATTGTCAGTGATTTTGGATGTATAAAATAAATAATACTAATATCAACAATGATAAAGTTTTCTATTTTTCATAATTATTAGACAGGAACCATTCTAAGTATTTTTATATCCAACCACACATTTCATCCTCACAATATCCCTAGTGACATGTACTACTACTATTTCAATGTTACAGATGAGTTAACATACATAAAGAGGTTCAGTCATTAGCTCAAGGTCACTCAAGTTTTCCCAAGGTTGCACAAACCCAGGTGGAGCTAAAATTTGAATGCAGGCATGTTAGCTGCAAAGCCTACATTTTCGGTCGCTATACTATAGGACCTTATCTCTGTTTATTAGAGTTTGGGTTTGGTAGAAACTCTCTAGGATCAAACAGAGGTTTGCTTGGTCAGCCTGTATGTTTACATATGTGAGAAGGAAAGCAATGGTCTTTCAGTCCTACCACTTTTGTGTTGAAACCTGGCATAAAGGCATCTGCATAGCCTGATGGGTTGAATTCTATCATTCCCAGAAACTTTCCTTTCTCTTTCCCCATGCTCCATTCACCACCATCCTGATATTAGAGTCTCCTACTAAAGTGGATGGAAATCAAATGCTCAGACACATAGAAAAAGATGGGTATTCCATCCACTGGAGGCTAAGACTAAAATGGCAGGGGAATGAGAAAAAGGGATGCCAAGGGCAGCCTTGCAGGAACTCCTCTCCTGACACCTCATGGCAGTGAAAGGCAAGTGTATCCAGTGGTTTGCAGCCTCTCCCTTTGCTTAGTTGAATCATTTCAGGAGTGAACTGCATGTATTGTTAAAATCTCCATTGAATGGTGAAAAGAATGGCACAATCTTACAGGAGTTTGAAAGGCCTCTGCTTTTCTCGTGTATTTTAAAGTTGAGCTGTCTTTGGAATAGACTCTTTCGCAGGACACAATGTTTATGTGTTTTGAAGAAAATGATGTGTGTTCTGTTTTGCAGTTTTACTGAACATTTAAAAGCATACAAGAGAGTATTTTCAAAATGTAACTGCCGTTGAAATGCCTGGAGAAGAGAAGCGTTAGAGATGGCTAGTAGAGGCATGCTCCAAAGCTTCGAGCACGATGTTCAGTCGGAAGGAGGATCACAGGAATTACTGGAGTTAACAAAAGCACTGTTTACAGAAGCAGCCAAATGGAAAAAACCGATATCCACACTGGTTGTTAGGTGCAATATTTGCTGACGCTTTTTTCAAATGTGTTTTTGTTGATCGTTCATGGACTTGGCTAAGTTGGACGTTACTTACAGTTCCAAGTTCATTAGAAACGCACACATCTGTATGCATCTGTGCCTCACTGGACGTAGGTGCGGACTAGATGCATCAGAAGACCTGCTACATAGACTTGGAATCACATCCATGAGACAGTCCCACATTTTCAGGACTAAGGCCATGGTGCTTTTTCAAATAGATTTATATTAAGAAATAGAGTCAAGGAGCGGGTTTTCTCATTTTCTGATTCGATGACATGAACGTGCTCAGCCACTATAGAGTTTTAAGGTAAAACCCAATGGCTTTTAAGACCTAGGCCTCCAGGTCACACAGCCGTTTCCACAATTTTACATTTTTTTAAAATTTCATGTGTTCCTAATTTTTTAAGCAAAATCTCCTTCCCCTGATGTCTCACATCTCCGCTCCCAACAAGAGAGAACACCCTTCCTCTTTGTGTTTGTTTTAAGGAAGATGGAGGCAGATAGTATCCCTCCCTCTTTCCTGCCTTGCCTCTGACTACCTCCCATCTCTGCCTTGGGCTTTGTCAGTTCCTTTCTCTCTACACTGCATCTCCTTTAGCTCCAAAAATAGATCATTCAATTTAGGAAGAACAATTAACTGGGATGAAAAAACAAATCTGAAGTACGGGGAGGCACTTCAGCTTCTCTATCAGGCACGAAGTAACTGGCAGCGCCAGGCAATGTCTTTACTGGGGATTCAGGTTCCTTCTCCAGTGTGAGCTTCAGGAAAATCGTGGACACAGAAAGGTCAGACTCAGTTTCTACAGTTCCCCAGCACCTCCCTTGTCAGCTCCAAACATGTCACAGAGCAATGACACAAAGAAAAGACTCTGCTGTGATTTCACGAGTGTGTGTACTAGATTTGCTCCATAAAGAGCTCTTAGATGTTTTACATAATTTCTCACCCAGTAGATACTTATCATTTTCTAATGCATTGACCTGTCCCTTGAAAACTAATATATCAGGAGCATTCTGATAATTCCAAGGGCACTATGATTCAAGACTGCTGTCATCCTAGGGCAATGTTTCTTACTTTTAGAAACACCTGCATCAGAATCACCTGGAGTCCTGGTTAAAAAGGCAGATTCCCAGCCTACTTCTCAAACAGAATATCCAAGTGATTGTGATGACACTCATGTTTGAGAAATGCTAACTTAAGAACTCTTCATGAAGACATGGCCAAGTTTAGAAAGTTAAAGACCCTCTAGATCAGTGGTTCTCACCTGGGGTGATTTTGCCTTCTAGGTGGTCACAACTGGAGGAATTGGGTGGGTGCTATTGGCATCTAGTAGGTAAAGGCCAGCAATGGTGGTAAATGTCCTACAATGTACAGGATAACCCTCCACAACAAAGAATTAATTCTCCAACCTAAAATGCTGCTGGAAGCACTATTTACAACAGCCAAGACATGGAAACAACCTAAATGTCCATCAATAGAGGAATGGATAAAGAAGATGTGGTATATATATACAATGGAATATTATTCAGCCATAAAAAAGAATGAAATAATGCCATTTGCAGCAACATAGATGACCTAGAGATTATCATACTAAGTGAAGTAAGACAGAAAGAGAAATACAAATACTATATGATATCACTTGTATGTGGAATTCTAAAACACAAGATAAATGAACATATCTATGAAGAAAAACAGACTCACAGACATAGAGAAGAGATTTGTGGTTGCCAGAAGGGTGGGAAGTTGGGGAGGAAAGGATTGGGACTTTGGGATTAGCAGATGCAAACTATTACATATACATATAGGCTGGATAAACAGCAAGGTTCTACTGTATAGCACAGGGAATTATACTCAATATCCTGTGATAAACCATAATGGAAAAGACTATGAAAAAGAATATATATATATATATATATAAACTGAATCACTTTTCTGTGCAGCAGAAGTTAACACAACTTTATAAATCAATTATACTTCAATACAATTTTTTAAAATGCTGCTGTAGAGGGATGAGTCATTTCTGATCCCAACTTGGAATTCGCAGTCACTATAGAGAAATCCCAAGAGTTTTTTTATGATCTAGATGAATGTTTCTCAAACTGTAAATCATTAAATCAGTTTAGTGGTTTATGGCCAACATTTTTTAATGGAACGAGTTGGAATAAAAGGGAACACGAGAAAAGAGAGAACAGGAGAAAAGAGATATATCAGAATATATCACACATGGTAAGGGTAAGTATTAATTCATGAAATTTTTATTTTAGTTGCAATATATGAACTTAATTGTGGAATATATAAAAGAGATATAAAACGTATTTCTCTTTTATACATCTTTTCATTATTAAATATATCGCATACCCATAAAGTATACAAACCAGCATTCAGGACAACCTAAATGTCCATCAACAGATGAATGGATAAAGATGTGGTATATATGTATGTATATATGTATGTATACATACACACACACACACACAAATGGAAGATTACTCAGCCATTAAAAAAAAGAATGAGATAATGCCATTTGCAGCAACATGGATGGACCTAGAGATTATCATATTAAGTGAAGTAAGCCAGACAGAGAAAGACAAATATCATATTATATCACTTATATGTGGAGCCAAAAAAAAAAAAAAAGATACAAATGAACTTATTTACAAAACAGAAATAGACCCACAGAAACAAACTTATGGTTACCAAAGGGGAAAGTGAGGAAGGAGGGATAAATTAGGAGTTTGGGATTAACATATACATACTACTATTTATAAAATAGGATAACCAACAAAGACCTACTGTATAGTACAGGGAACCATACTCAATATTTTGTCATAACCTATAAGGGAAAGGAATCTGAAAAAGAAAAAAAATATATATATATATGTGTATATATACATATATGTATAACTGAATTACTGAGCTGTATACCTGAAACTAACACAATGTAAATCAACTATACTTCAATAAAATACAAAAAATGTACACAAACCGTAAATGTGTGACTTAATGAATTATTGTATTTATTGTGTTATTATGAAGTAAACATTATGTAACCATCACTCAGGACAACAGAATTAAGTAGCCCTAGAACCCCTATGTACCCCTTATATTAAAATCCCCTTTCTCCCCACTAAAGATAACAATGATCCCAACTTTGATGGTAATCACATCCTTATTTTTCTTATAATTTTAAGTGTGTATCTCTCTCCTTATTTTTTTTATAATTTTAAGTGTGTATCTCCTAAGTAGTTTAGGTGAGTTGTGTAGATTGAACTTCTGTTATTATATCTGACCTCTTTTATTCAAATTTATCTTTGGAAGATTCGCCTCTGTTGTTGTATAATATAGCAGTAGTGCAGGAATTTTTATGACCATATAATTTTCCAGTGTATGAATATACCAATATACTTATACATTCTATTGTTTGGAGTTTTGTGTTGTTTTTAATATGAGGCTATTATGAATAATTCAGACATGAGCATTCGTGTACATCTGCTGGTACACACATGCATGACAATGTTAATATCAATATATACTTAAGAGGGAAATTGTCAGATCATAAGGCGTGTGCATATTTACCTTTAGTAAATGATGTTTTCCAAAGTATGTGTATTAACTTACACTCCCACCAGAAGAGTATGAGAGTTCCCATTTTCCACATCCTCACTGCACTTGGTATTGTGTGTATTTTTAATTTTAGACATTCTGGAAGTTATGTAGTAGTATCATATTGCAGTTTTAAGATTCTATTCCTTGATTATTAATAAGATTGAGTATATTTTCAAATGTTCATTAACGATTTGGATATCCTGTTTGGTGACATGCCTGTTTAAGTTTCTTGGCCATTTTTGTATCAGGTAGTCTGCTCTCTTTTTTTTGTAGAAATTTTAAAAATATTTTCTATACAAGCCCTCTGTTAGTTTTATGTGTTATAAATATCTTCTCTCAGTGAATAGCTTGCCTTTTTAATCTCTTAACTGTCCGACGCATAGAACTTCTTAATTTGTAGTCAAATTGACCCACCTCCTTTATGATTAGTGCTTGTTTTAACGTGTTTAAAGAATATTTCCCTACCGTAAATCCAGGAAGATTTACTCCTACATTATCTTCCAGTAATTGTGTTGTTTTGTTTATCACATTTAGGTACATAGTCAACCTGGAATGATTATAGTGAGAAGTAGAAGTAAAATTTCATGATTTTCCCATGTGAATAGCTAAGTGCCTCAGCTTACATACTCAAAGGATAATCCTTGTACCAGGGTAGCAGAGTGCCAACTCTGTCATAAATTGAGATTTCACAGGTACAGAGACCTCTCAGCTAGGTGTGCTATTTTATCTATTTTTCTATTTGATTGTCCTTAGAACAATACCATATTGTATAACTTAGTTTACATTTATGTCTTGATATAAGGTAGAGTAAATTCTCCTTTTTCTTCTTCAAAATTGTTTTGTCTCATTGGTCCTTTGTATATCCATGCAGATTTTATAATCAGCTTGTGAATTCCCTCAACATATGCTGTTGGCATTGTATTGACTGTATAGATCAATATAGAAAGAATTGGCGCCTTTAAATATTAAATCTTCTAACCAGAAAACATGGTAAATACCTCTATTTAGATCTTTCTAAATTTCCATTAATTAGGATTTAAAGTTTTCTGCATAGGGATTTCATACACATTTAGTTAGATTTAGTGATATATTTTTTGATGATAGTATAAATGATATTTTTAAATTTTAGTTTCTGTTTATAGTTGATTATGGAAATACATTTTTGTTTATCAAGCTTGTATCCACCACATTTACTTATCAATTCTAATAATTTATCTAGGAATTCTTTGGGGGTTTTTCTATACACATATCACTCACAAACAATGACAGTTTTATTTCTTACATTCCAATTTTTGCTCTATTTATTTCTTTTTCTTTTCTCATGCCTCTGGATATGACCTCCAGTAAAAGGCAGCTCTAGTAAAAGGAATATAAGTCTGGATATTGAGTATCCTTGTCTTGTTTCTGGTCTCAAAGGGAAAGTTTTCAACACTTAACCAAAAAAGAATCATGTTTACTGTAGGTTTTTCACTGACAATCTTTATCAGATTAAGAATCCCCCCTTGTATTGCAAGTTTATAAAAAGTTTTTATCATGAATGGATGTTGGATTCTATTACATGCTTTTAATACCTCTTTTCAAGTAAGATTATTATCTTTCTCCTTTACTCTGTTAACATGTCAAATTATACTGATATTTTAATGTTATACCAACACTGTAATAATGAAATAAACTCAGTCGGTCACAATGTATACGCTTTTTACATATTGAAGGATTTGGCTTGTAAATGGTACATTTTTTAGGATTTCTGCATCTATGTTCATAAGAGAGGTAGGCCTATCATTTTTCTTTCTCACAACATCTTTGCAGATTATTGATATGGAGGTTATGGTGGCTATAAAGTATTTCATTTTTTTTTCTACGTCTCTGGAAGAGTTTGTATAAGACTTTGTCCTTTAAATGTGATGCAGAATTACAACAGTGAAGCATTCTGAGCTTGGAACTTCTTTTGTAGAAAAGTTTTAATTACAGATTCAATTTCTTGAACACTTATAGGATTATGCACATTTTCAATTCTTTCTGTGGTCATTTTAGTAAATTCAATTTATTATAATTTTTTTACTTCATTATTGACATATTTATTCACAACATCCTCTTATTATCTTTTTAGTTGCTACAGAATCTATATTTATAGCTCTTTTAAAATTCCTAACAGGAAAAAAAAAAAATTCCTAACAGGGATTATTTGTGCCTTCTTCCTCTTTCTCTTGATCAGTCTTGCTATGAATTTACCCATTTTATTAGGTTTTTTAAATATCTGACCTATCAGTTATCGAGAGAAATGTATTAAAGATTACATTTGTCCACGATTAGCAAAGGGTATTAGCAGTTCAATGTAAAAGAAACACAAATGGCTTAAATCTATAATATAATACTCAGTCCAATCATGATATAAAAAATACAAATTAAGTTGAACTACAATATCATCTTTTCACGCATCAGTTTGGCAAAGATCATAAATATTGTTATGTTATTGATTTGGTAAAGGGGGAGAAAAACAGAAACTCTCAAACATTAGTTGTAGAATTAAAACTTGATATAACCTCCATGGGGGGCAATATAACATGGCAATATCTATCTAAATAAAAAATGACTTTTGACTCCGTAATTCCAAATTTAGGAATTTATCCTACAAATACATGTGGACATGTGCAGAATGATATGTATAAAAACTATTCATTTAAAAACAAAAAAAAACTATTCATTTCAACCATTGTTTGTTATTAAAAAAATTTTTAGCACAACTCAAATTTCTACTAATAGGTGACTGGTTGAAATAATTATGGTTTACCCTGAAAATGTAATATTATGTAGTCATAAAAGAATGAGTCAATACTGTGTACTGATATAAAATAATCTTAAATATAATACATATAGTTAAGTAAAATCAGCAAAGTGCAAAACAGTGTGTATGCTATGCTACTATTGTGTAAAAAGAAATTAAGAATATACATACTTTACTAGTATTTTAAAAGTAAGGTATATGATGGAATGTACACACAAGAACCTCAAAGCACTAGTTTCTACTCAGGGCAGGCCAGAGGTGCGTTAGTGGCAAGAGAGTAAGAGTGGGGAGGAAGATTTTTCTATACATATTATTTTCTACCTTTAAAATTTTTAACCATGTAAATTATTTCCTATTCATAAATAAATGAAAAATCACTGGTCTAAAACAGTTGCTCTCAAAATTTTTAGTCAGGTTCACCTACCTTACCCTTTCTCATTTTCTGTTGGGAAAAAGAATTTGGTGATACCAAGGAAGGTTCAATACAAAAGAAAATTTGAGGAATGTTATGTATTCATCTTTCTTAGCAATGAAGGTTTGGGTGATTCATAATTGCATTTGCAATATTCCATGTCCTAAAGTCTAATTAGTAGAAAAATACAGTCCAAAAATACTCTTGATACAAATAAGAATTTTTATATACTGTAAAGTTAATTAAACCAGTGGCTTTCAAACCTTTTTGGACATGATTAACAGAAAGAAATGCATTCTGTATCTTGACTCAGTATATATATACATATATATACACAGTTTATATATATATATATACACACATATACATACAAGTTTCATTTTTTTAGAATTTAAACACTTTCTAGTCAATTTTGTAATTTTTTATTTCCAAAAAATGGTATTTATAATCCACTTAATTGACTTTACAACCCACTAATGAATACTATCCAGAAATTTGAAAATATTAAAATAGCAATAGTGGGAGTAGTTTGGGGAATTCTTTAACCCCACCGTAATTTCCATCAGCAAATGCTTTCCAGTCACCCCAAATGAACACACATCTTATTTAGAAACCTGTGTGTGCTATGCAAACTCACTTTAAGACAAACTCCCAGGCTTCCTTGGGATTTCAAGGATTTCCTCAAGATTTCCCCCTTACACCCAACATATGTAGAAATTCTGGAGCCACCACTGAATTCAACTGATAATGAGGCTCAATCAAGGAGTAAGTTATTTAAATAAAACGATAAAAGCAATTGAAAAACTGCAGTCTGGTTTTCGCCTGGTTCTCTTCAAAAATCATACTAGGGGCTTCCCTGGTGGTGCAGTGGTTAAGAAGCCGCCTGCCAGCACCGGGGACATGGGTTCGAGCCCTGGTCCGAGAAGATCCCACATGCCCCGGAGCAGCTAAGCACGTGAGCCACAACTACTGAGCCTGTGCTCTGGAGCCCACGAGCCACAACTACTGAAACCCACATGCCTAGAGTCCGTGCTCCACAACAAAAGAAGCCACCAGGATGAGAAGCCCACGCACTGCAGCGAAGAGTAGCCCCCGCTCGCCACAACTAGAGAAAGCTTGTGCACAGCAATGAAGACCCAACACAGCCAAAAAAATAAAATAAATAAAATAAATTTTAAAAAAATAGTTTCTGAAAAAAAAACAATACTAATATTACTCTAAGGGGATGGTGGGAGGAAAAGATATGAACAAATAATAACAAAAAGAATTGGGAAAAGGACAATAGCAAATGAGACAAGTCAACAAATGGAGGATGAAAAATACCTGAATCAATGTGATCTTACCTAGGCTTCTGGTTTATCTAAACTGCTGCATGTGCTTAGACATTGAGGAGAATGATCAATGCAAGCCAACAAAAGGCAAGCTGATTTTCAGTACGGGAGCCAGAAAAGGCTCAGGAATGAAAGGTACAAGTTACTTCTGAAGGCAAGGTTGAAGGGTCAGGTCGAAAGTATGTTTAAAATTCTTCAGAAGTGTTTTTTTTTTCTTGGCCACACCGGAAGCATGTAGGATCTTAGTTCCCCCAACTAGGGATCGAATCCGTACCCCCTGCAGTGGAAGCAGAGAATCTCAACCACTGGACCGCCAAGGAAGTCTCTTTAGAAGATGGTAAAGCCTATGGAAGAAGTTAAGGCCTGTGCTGTTCAATATAGTTGTCACTAGCCACACGTGGCTACTTAAATTTAAATTAATGAAATGTAATTAATTAATTAAGATATAAAACAGTTTTGCTAGCCACATATCAAACACTAATAGCTGGTTTATGGAGCAGCACAGAATACTTCCATCATCATAGAAAGTTATTTAGGAGAGTGCTGCATCCAGAGCCATCTCCCAGACAATAAACCCAGATGACAGGAAAAAAAAAAACTTGAACTGTTCTCTGGCAAAATGGATTAGCTCTTACCTTTGTAGGAAAATCAGTTTTTGAGAGTTCCCAAACGAAAGGGCCATGACAGGCTTGATCATCATATGAAACCCACCAGTCAGTGAGCCAGCTCCACAAGGTTTTCAATCAAACTCTTAAGGTCTCACCTGTAACTGCAAACAGAGACAAGGGTCCTGGCCATTAGAGAAAAGACTAGCACATACAATAGGGACCAAAGCAAACAAATATAAAAGGGAAACTCAGAGAAAAAGACAAGTCATATAACATTAAAAGAAACCTTAAAAACAAATATTAGGGCTTCCCTGGTGGCGCAGTGGTTGAGAGTCCTCCTGCCGATGCAGGGGACACGGGTTCGTGCCCCAGTCCGGGAAGATCCCACATGCCGTGGAGCGCCTGGGCCCGTGAGCCATGGCCGCTGAGCCTGCGCGTCCGGAGCCTGTGCTCCGCAATGGGAGAGGCCACAACAGTGAAAGGCCCGCATACCGCAAAAAAAAAAAAAAAACAACAACCAAGTATTATACTTTTCACAGTGATAAGAGAAGTTATTTTACAGGTGAGAAAAATAAGAAAAAATAAGAGAATAAGAAAGAATTCTTAGGAATTAAAAATATAATAGACATTTATAAATGTCTATTAAAATATAGTAGACAAAAACAAAATAATAAACATAAAAATAGAAGGCTTGGTAAAGTAAGTTAAAGAAATCTCCCATAACAGTCAAACAAACAAACAAAATACAAGGAAAGGGGCTTTCCTGGTGGTGCAGTGGTTGAGAGTCCTCCTGCCGATGCAGGGGACACGGGTTCGTGCCCCGGTCCGGGAAGATCCCACATGCCGCGGAGCGGCTGGGCCCGTGAACCATGGCCGCTGAGCCTGCGCGTCTGGAGCCTGTGCTCCGCAACAGGAGAGGCCACAACAGTGAGAGGCCCGCATACCGCAAAAAAAAAAAAAAAAAAAAAAAAAAAACAAGGAAGGAAAGAAAATTATCCTGCAGGAAAATGAGGGGAAAAATTTAGAGGCTCAACCAGGAGGTATAATACCGAACAAATAAAAGTTCCATAAGAGAGAAAAGATGGAAAGAAATTATCAAATAAGTTGAACAGGAAAAAGTCTATTTTTTTCTCTCTACATTTCTTAGTACTTCTGGCCACCAAAATGGGGACGGGAGAAGGGGATTTTCCACACCATCCAATCTTCCAACTCTCCACACACCCACTGGATGTTCTACGATTCAATTTAATTCAATTCTGATACTATCTACCTGTAATTAACATCAGATCTCTCAAGTTAAGGGCTCAGTCCTACAAACTGCCACCCCACTTCAAACACCAATCCCAAGTCCCAGGTGCTTCTGACTGACTGGCTATAAACTGGGGTTCCCATGATGCCCTCCTTGAATTTGATACTTTGCTAGAATGCCTCATGGAACTCAGGAAAACAGTTTACTTACTAATCCCTGGTTTATTATAAAAGGCTACAACTCAGGAATAGCCAGATGGAAGAGGTGCATAGGACAAGATATGGGGCAAGTCGGGGAAGGGGTGCAGAGTTTCCATGCCCTCTCCAAGGTGCGCCACCCTCCAAGCACTCCAAGTGTTCACCAACCTGGAAGCTCTCCAAACCCTTAAGTTAGGGTTTTTATGGAGGCTTTATTAACAGTATGTAGGTATGACTGATTAAATTATTGCAATTGGTGATTAAGTCAATCTCCTGCTCCTCTCTCCTTCCTGGAGGTGAGATGGGGCTGAAAATTCAAACCCTCTCATCCAGGATTGGTTTCTCTGGCAACCAGCCCCCTTCCACCATTAGGGGCTTTCCAAGAGTTACCTCATTAATGTAAATTTAGGTGTGGTTGAAATAGGCTTGTTATGAATAACAAAAGACTCTCTTTCCGCCTTTTTTCCACTTTCACTTTTATCACCCTTATCACTTGGGAAAATCCAAAGGTTTTAGGAGTTCTGTGTCAGGAAAGGGACAAGGACCAAGTATGTATTTCTTATTACAAATCACAATTTCACAGAAATACTATAGGAAAATTCCCAATGAAGGATATAAGATTCTAGATTGGAAGGGCCTAGTAAATGCCCAGGACAATGAATGAATAACAGTATGATAGAAAATTAATACATAAAATCTTGATTAAAAAAAAACACAGTAGCTTAAATCTAAGTATGTTATTTAGAAATATGGAAGTATAAAAAAAAAATGCCAGAAGGAACAACCAACGTTGCTTATTATTTTCACTTCTGGGAAGTACAATTCTGGTGAAAAGAGAAAGGATTATTGCTCTTGGTTAAAAGCCTTAAAGTACAATTTGACATTTAAAAGTATATGTTACTTTGATTTTTAAAAAATGAAGAAGAATTAAGTGTAAAAAACACAACTCAGTAAGGACAAGATACCCTTATTTCAAGGAGCCCTTCCAGAAATTTGTTAGAATTCCAAATATATGCTTGTGTCCAAATGCAATAATTTCCTTGCCAATCTTTGGGTGGCAGGCTTTTAAATAGCCTCAGTGAACTCTGGAAATAACTCTAGAGTTATTAAAACTCTAGTTTTAATAACCTTCATAAGTTGCATAGCACATTCCTAATAAGGTTTCCTTAACTTTTTACAGAAATGCACCTTTATGGAATTGTATATTATTCACCTGGAAGAAGTAAGGATGTGTCCTGCCTTTTTGGATCACTCCTTGGTCAATCAGAAAGACTCCTGGAGCCCAACCTTGCACCACGATTCATTATTTAAGTATGAGGTGCCTCCTCCTAATTATCTCAGTTTTTTCGGGGATTCTAAGAATTTACCTATCCATTCATTAAACATGTATTGAAGTATATTGTAAGGCAGATACTCTGCTACATGTTGAAGGTAACAGAGATTGGAATCTAATAATATGGCCAATGTCCCAAGGATTCTAGTGAATCTAGACTTGCATTAATTTCTCCAGGTTGACACAGATATCTGAGACATTTCCAAGTTGTGGTTCAAAACACTGTTTGTCATAGGAAACTGGGCATGTTTGAAATGTCTCACCATTTGGAACTTTAAAAGTACACAGTCCCTTGGCAGAAGGGACCTGTGATGTATCCTGTTTGTTATATCTCCGTATCTACTGGCACCACTCACCTTTTCCTTTTTAAGAGAACCCTGACTTTGTGGTCACAATGGACCAGTGCCAGGAGATGGATGATAATTTGATTAGCCAATGTGACAATTGTGTTTCAGAATTTTGAAACCTCCCTTGCCACTAGGGATGGTCACATGACCAGTTCTGACCAATGATATTAAGCTGAAATTTGTTGGAATGTATGGGAAAGCCTCTGTCGTACCCATAAAGGCAGGCAGAAATGACTGATAACTGTTGCTTCCCCCCCTCTTTCTGCCTTAACATGGATGTTAGGACTGGAGCTCTAGCAGCTGTCTTATAATGAGAGACAGAATGCAAGGGCTAGTTGAGCAGAAATACAGAAGGGTCTCAGTGTCAAAGGGCATCAATGAGCATCTGACTTAAAGGCAGTAACTGTCTTTCTTTGATCTTGTTTTTACATAAGTACTAAGATCTGTTCCTACCCACAGAACACTTCTGACACCAATGTGTGAGGGTTTTATCCCTCACCAGCCAATTCCCTGATATCAGCTGGGTGTCCTACAATTTAATTCATTCTGCGACTATCTGCCTGGAGTTAGCATCAGATCCCACAAGTTAATGTCTCAGATCCACAAGACTACTCCCACTTCAGACACCAATTGTCACCCCAGGCCTCCCATACTCCTGACCGACCAGCTGTAAACCACAAGTTCCCACATCCCTTCCTTGGGTTAATAATTTGCTAGAATGGCTGACGGAACTCATGAAGACACTTGACTTACCACTACTGGTGTATTATAAAGGATACAACGTCAAGAACAGCCAAATGGAAGGGATGGATAAGGTAAAGTATTAGGGGAAGGAATGATCAGAGCTTCCATGCCCTCTCTGAGTGTACCATCCTCCCAGGGCCAATATGTGTTCACTGATCTGGAAATTCTCTGAACCCCATCATTTAGGGTTTTAATGGAGGTTCCATTATGTAGGCATGATTGATTAAATCACTGACCACTGGTGATTAACTCAATCTCCAGTCCCTCTCCCCTCTCTAGAGGTCAGGGATGGGGCTAACATTTCAATAATGTTTTATATTTCTGTCAACCTGCTCCCATCCCGAAGCTATCTAGGGGCACCAACGCCACCAGTCATCTTGTTAGCATACAGAAAGACCCTATCACGCTAGAAATTCTAAGGATCTTAGAAGATTTTGTGTCACCAGGTACGATTGGGGGAGGGCATTAAGACCAAATATTATAACAAAAGATGCTCCTATCACCTCTATCATTCAGGAAACTACAAGGATGTTAGGAGCTCTGTGCCAGGAAATGGAGCCAAAGACCAAATATATATTTCTTATTATATCACAGCATCACAATAAAAAACATAAAATTCCTATTTATTTAAGCCACTCTTAGGTGGATTTTCTCTCACTTGCCTTCTAAAAGGCAAAAGAGGATCTGAATCTCTTGTTTTATAAATGGGGAAACCCAGGCAATGATAAATTAAGCAATGTAACAATGCACCTAATGTCAGCACAGCTTGCTGATGGCAGAAATAGGAATGGAAAAACAGGAATGTGCCAAACCCTAACATTAAGAAAAAATGGGCTGAAAATTTTTATTCAAATGTCTCTTTGGTTCTTATGTTTTCTTAGTGTTCCATTTGCTATTAGACTATTAAATATTATAGTCTCTTGAAAAAAAAATGAAGTTTCCTCATTCAGATAAACTTATCAGAATGTACAGTTAGTAGGATCTTTCAATCATTCCACCCCTTCCTGACTCTATCAACATGGACTGATGTGTCATTCTTCTACGTATCACTTGGTTTTTAAAATTTGCCTTGAGAATTTATCACCCATTTATCGAGTCTTAGGTGTTATAGATTATTGCTCGTAACAATGCTTCAAGACTGGCATTGTAATATTTATCTTATGGAAGTGGAAACTGAGGTTCAGGGGTATAGTGTACTGAATTCTGTCCCCAAAAGATATGCTGACACCCTTACCCCTATTACCTATAAATGTGACTTTATTTGGAAATAGGGTCTTTGCATATATAATCAGTTAAGAAGAGGTCATACTTGATTGGGGGGGCCTAAATCCACGGTCTGATATTCTAAATCCAATGACTGGAGAGGGAGATGTGAAGATACAGGGATGTACCCAGCATGATTGTAGCCATGTGAAAAGGGAGGCAGAATCTGCAGTGATGTAGCTACAATGCCAAAGATTGCCAGCAACCTCCCAAAACTGGGAAGAGTCCAAGCAGTTTCTTCCCTGGATCCTTCAGGAGGATAGGCTCACCAACACCTTGATTTTGAACTTCTAGCCTCCAGAACTGAGAGAATAAATTTCTGCTCTTTTAAGCCACCTGGTTTGTAGTAATTTGGTATGGAAATTAATACAAGGGATTAAATAATTTTCTCTATATAACACAACTGGGAAGTAGTGGGGCCCACATGAAAATATTTCATTTAACTTGTGCACTGGAGCAACAACAATTTAACCCAGGTACACTGAGTTGGACAGCTAGTGAAAGGCCCAGCTGCTTGTTCTACAAGTCTTTTAAGTACGGATACACTCCTAAGGATACAAAGAAGAGCTTTCATGGAGCTAACAATCTGCTTTGTGGCTCCTGAAAAGCAGCACAAGATATCATTACCCCTTACTCTATTTGCCTTGATATCCCTAGAAAAGATTAGTTTTTTCTAGTTAACATATCTACTTTAGCCCTTATTTTCTTTCAGTGGTTTACAATGATCACTCCCATCTTTTGGCTTAAAATGTTTCTACTAAGAAGTTAGCTGTCAGTCTTATTGTTGAAAGTAATGTATGAAGGAGTCCCCTGGCAGTCCAGTGGTTAGGACTCCAGGCTTTCACTGCTGAGAGCCAGGGTTCAATCCCTGGTTGAGGAACTAAGATCCCACAAGCCATGTGGCATGGCCAATAAAAAAAAGGAAAAAGGCAACATTAAAAAAAAAAGTAATGTATGTATTTTCTCTGACTGTTCTTGAGATTTTTTTTCCATTGGTTTTCAGCAGTTATATATACTATCATGTGCCTCAGTGTGGTTTTCTTTTAATTTATCTTGCTTAGAATCCATAAGTATTCTTGACTTTTTGGCTAAATGTCTTCTATCAACTTTAGCCCTTTTTAAAAATTTATTTATTTATTTTTGATAGGTAAGAAGTAGATTTATTTAGAGAGGGACACGTTCCATAGACAGAATGCAGTCCATGTCAAAAGGCGAGAACAGCCTTGGGAGAAACACACTCCACAGACAGAGTGTAGGCCATCTCAGAAGCTGAGAGGCCCTGAAATACGCAGTGGTTAGTTTTTATGGGCTGGGTAACTTCATAGGCTAATGAGTGCGAGGATTATTCCGACTATTTTGGGGAAGGGGAGGAGATTTCCAGCAATTGGGCCACCAACCACTTTTTGACCTTTTATTGTTGGCCTCAGAACTGTCATGGTGCTGGTGGATGTGTCATTTAGCTTATACTAATGTATTACAATGAGTGTATAATGAAGCCCATTTCTTTTCAAATATTGATTTTGACCTAATATAGCTCTCATCTCCTTTTATGACTCTGATTACATGTATATTAGGCCTGTCATTGTGTTCCATTTATCTCATAGGATCTTTCCTATAATATCTATCTTTTTTCTTTCCATGCTTCAGTCTACTGACTTATCTCCTGGATTACAGTCCTCTCTTCAGCTACATCTACTTTGCTGGTAAACTTGTGAATTGCATTCTTAATTTTAGTTATTAGATTGCTCAATTCTTTCTTTTTGTTTAGAGATTACAACTCTCTACTAAATTTTTCCATATTTTTTCTATTTTTCTCGAACATATAAATCACACATTTTAAAGTCCACCTGCAATAATTCTAATATCTGAACCTCCTCTATGGGTCTGATATGCGTCTATTTTTTCTCTTAGCTTCTGCTCATTTGGCCTTGTTTATCAGTATGCCTTTTTTTTTTTTTTTTGCAGTATGCAGGCCTCTCACTGCTGTGGCCTCTGTGTTGCAGAGCACAGGCTCCGGACACGCAGGCTCAGCAGCCATGGCTCACGGGCCCAGCCGCTCCACGGCATGTGGGATCTTCCCAGACCGGGGCACAAACCCGTGTCCCCTGCATCGGCAGGCGGACTCTCAACCACTGCGCCACCAGGGAAGCCCACCTATTTTTTAATAATAATGAATGTTGTATATGAAAAACTTAAGAGATAATTTGAGATTCAGACTGATGTCAGATACTTCTGGAAAGGATGTACTTTCACTTCTGAGAGGCAGATAGGTAGAGTCAAATCAATTTATCCCAGTCTGTAATTGTGCTAATTAGAATATGGATTTTAGGTTTTGTGAGGGCTGTTCTAGTTTTTGGATCACCTCTATTCCTAATGTAGCACAGAGGCATACACAAAAATCTCTCCCTCTTAGGGGGCCTGAACTATAATTTTTTAATCTCCCTAACACTGTGAAACTATTTATTCAGTTTCTCAGCCTCTTAGCAGCCACCTGAAAATCAGCAAATGACTCCAAAGGAAAAACAAAGCTGAAAGCTAGGCTTACCTCTCTGAACCTCCCTTGTCTCCTGGATTGTAGGGCCTTAGGTCTTTGCTCAGTAATTCTCAAATGCCTTCAGACAGACTTTTTCATTTAACCCTTTCTAGTTGTCATCGTCAGGAGTATCTGTCAGATACAAGCTAGTCTGCCGTAGCCAGAAATGGAAATCCAGAACTGCTTGCTTTCTGTAGTCTTGAAGAATTGAACTTGACAGGTCTTGTTCTACAGTGAAAAGAAGAAACAAATTTCAGTTCTTCAGTTCATAAATAAACCTCCATTATAGAGAGTGAGCTTCTACTTGTTTGCATAGGATGTTAGAGGTATCACCTTTGCCTGCGAGGCAGCAAGGTATTATGGTTACAGGTATTACAGCTCTCATCGATACTTCACTCCTGATTTGTCCAGACAAGAGGACTAGATCTAGCAGAAGCATGAATTAGTGTTCCCACTCCATTCTCTGTCCTATTTGATAAGTAATATCTTGTTTTCAGTTACCTCACAATTTGGGAAACTGTCAGATAAAAACAATCCTTTAATCCCAACTAACGTTAAGTAGTTAATATTGACCTAAGAAAGATAGTTGCTATTAACTTATATATTTAATATTGACTTTACAAAATGTGATGCAATGAAGAGAAACATAAAAATTTCCATCATTTTATATCATTACTTAGTCTATTGAACTATTTTATGCTGCCTTGAAATTTGTTGAAATCCAAAGTGCTAATTCAGGAATGTAAAGGTCATTGATTTCAATTTACTTTTATCTACATATAAATATAAAGTAAAGGGAATATTTCAGACAATTAGTTGTATAATTAAATTCTACTAACATTTGATTTTAAAATATTCTGATGCAACGATTTCAAAGAAGAGAACTTTGCACAGAAATTTGGAGTTAGAAAGGATCTTAGGTGTCTTTGTAGTCCAACTCCTTGCTGAAACATGAATCCCTTCCCGCAAACATAATTGTCTGAAAACATTTTACGTTGTATATGAAGACACAGATTCAACTTAACACTAATTAGAAGAAATAAGCAAGAACAAAAGAAAAAAATCTGTAATTGAACTCTCCCCTTCCTTTCCTCTTTCCTAGATCTACTGAGATGTTTCCACGTGCCAGCCACCCAGGCACTGAACTGCCCCTCAAGGCACTCAGAGGCCACTAGAAGATACCTATAAACAAAGCGTTATGAGAACACCACGCAGGGGGCCCAGAAGAATTAATAATTAATTTTGCCTGGAGAAGTCAGAAAGGAATTTGAGCTGGGTTTAGCCAATGAAAAGAGACAGAAAGGTAGTTTAGGGAGAGCACCTACTGTTTTATAGAATTATTTATGGCACACTTGGGAAGCAGAAGTTCAGGCAATAATAGGAAATAGGGCTAGAGATATAACATGGGGATAGATTTTGAAAGTCCTAATATGCCATGCAAAGGAATCTGAACATTATCCAAACACAAAACTTCTAAATATCCTAAAGCAAAAGAGCAACATAATAAATTTTGGTGTTTAGGAACACGATCTTGCCAGAATTTTAGATTGGAGACGTGGGGACACACTGGTGGATAGGGAATTGATGCATTTGTCCAGATGAGAGACAAAGATGTCTTGAGCAGTGATTTACAGTTATCTTTATACATCTGTCTTCCTCATTCACATACGCAGAAAGGTCTGAGTTAAAGACATACGCTCAAGAGGCTTTGGTAGTCGAGTGGCTGTGGAACTGAAGGAGAAGAAAACACTTTTGGACTAAGAAGAATGGGTAGATGGTGATGCCCTTAACTTGGATAAGAAACATATAAGGAGGAACTACCAGAGGGGAATGTTGAGTTTGGTCAGCTTCCAGCTGACTTTTCAGGATGACATTCTGAGGAAAGTTTGATATGATGGACTCTACAGAATGGCTTATCAATACTTTCTTTCTCTTGAGATCTCCTTCCTCATCCACATACTGCAAGATTTTCCTTGTCTTTACATGATTTCCATACCTTGCCCACCCACAACGTCCACCCAGAGTTGTTGATCCAGGGAGAAGCAAGACTCTTCATGATACTTTTGTTCTTGGGAGAAAATTGCTCCTTTATTTCTTTTCTGTCACTTATATTGTTAGCAACAATGTATGCTTTTGTGGCCAATTTCAGTAGCTGTATGGGCTAAAATAGTGTTTGGCTACACGTATCAGAAATCCAGAGGTAGGCAGTCAAGGACCAGTATGGTTTTCAAGGAAATCATTAAAGATCTAGGCCATTTCTAGATTCCTCTTCTACCATCTGTAGCAACACCTTTCATTCTCATGGTCTAAAGACAGCGATTTTATCTTCAGGTAGTACATCTATGTCCAGGCAATAAATAAGAAAGGGCATAACGCATGAGTATGCTAAGTGGTCCATTTTTAGCACTAAAAAATAGCTTTCCCAGAAGTTCAACCCAAGAAATTTCTTGTATCTAGTTGCCCAGAATTATGACACTTGAACTCGCCTAAATGCAAGGAGGCCTGGGAGGTTTAGTTATTTGCTGGGTATGCTGCTGTCAAAAATAAATTGTGACCTGTGAGTAAGAAAGAATATATGTTGAGACATACAACTAGCTGAGTCTGCCAGCCACATTTTCCTTTTTTTTTTAAATTTTCTTGAAGTATAGTTGGTTTACAATGTTGTGTTAATTTCCGCTGTACAGCAAAGTAACTCTGTTATACATATATATTCTTTTTCATATTCTTTCCCGTTATGGTTTATCACAGGATGTTGAATATAGTTCCCTGTGCTATACTGTAAGACCTTGTTGTTTGCCCACACCTTTTCCTTTTAAGTATAAAAAGTAGAAGGTTTTCTTACAGATCATAGTTTCTACTGATATTTTTGATATAGTGTCTTCCCTCGGTATCCACAAGGGATTGGTTCCAGGACCCTTGCAGATACCCAAATCCACAGATGTTCAAGTCCCTTATATAAAATGGCATAGTATTTACATATAACCTACTTACATCCTCCTGTATACCTTATATCATCTCTAGATTATGAATAATACCTAATACAATGTAAATAGTTGTAAAAAAAAAAACAATGTAAATAGTTGCTGGCATTCAACAAATTCAAGTTTTGCTTTTGGAAACTCTGGGGTTTTTTGTTTTATATTTTTGATGTGTCATTGTTTGGACCCACGGATGCAGAGCCTGTGAATACACAGGACTGGCCGTACCAGCACACTAAAGATAGAGGGAAAAAAGGCAAGGGGATCCTAATGGGGGAGGGTCACCTGAGAATAAGAGTCTAACTTTTCTCCAGGTGCAAGCAAATTTCTAATATGTTCTTTTTTCCCCTTCTAGCTGCTCCCTTTCATAGAGTAAAAGAAGTGCTTATGGTTCCAAGATAACACTGATCCAGAAAGGCTAGACTTGAGGAGAATAGAGCAGCCTGGATTAGTATAATTGGGGCAAACAAAAGTAGGCTAAGGACTTCCCTGGTGGTCCAGCGGTTAAGACTCCACGCTCCCAATGCAGGGGTCCCGGGTTTGATCCCTGGTCAGGGAACTAGATCCCGCGTGCAACAACTAAGACCTGGTGCGGCCAAATAAATAAATAAATATTTTTAAGAAAGAAAAAGAAGGAGGCTAAATTTTACCTATTAACTCATTAGAGAAACAATGGAGGATACTTGAAGTTAGCAAGGACGATCAAACTGTCCCAGGCCAACAATCCATTTTGATTCTTAATTCCAAAAATGTTCCCAATTCTTCACCAATCCCTTTATAATATGACTTTGCAGCTACTACCATCAAGAGATGTGTCGGTCATGTCAATTTCCCTATTCTGGAATATGGGCTGGTCTTGGGACTTGCTTCAGTCAAGGGAATGCTGTAGCTGTGTGTCAGTTCCAAGCTCAGGTCTCAAAAGACTTTGTGCACTTTCACTTTCTCTCTTTGAACCCTGGAGACCATGTAATCAAGTCTGAGCTAGATTGATGGATGACAAAAAATGCAAGACCCAATCGTTGTTGTTATCCCAGACCATAACAAATTAACCATCAGACATTTGAGAGAAGCCATCATAGACAAGGCAGGCCCCAATTAACCTTCCAACTGTCTTAGTAAGTCCAGTTACTTTCAGACAAGCTTGACCCAATTCAGATCTGTACAGTTGTGAGCAATAAAATAATGGCTATGGTTTGAAGCCACTAAACCTTTTAGGATGGTTTGGTACACAACAATAAATAATTGATATATTGACAACTGGGATTCCCTAAAATGAATAGTCTTCCAGGGGTTTACACATATATTATTTATATTGTAAGTAAATTGTTTTAGTCATACCTTAATGGGACTAGTCTCAAGTGAATGAAAATTTAATTTGGAGGATAGAAAAGAGGAAATATTCAGGCAGGTCACTTTCTGACCTGAAGAACTGTGAAGATTTAGGAACTATGGAGGAAAGCATGATATTATTAGTGGCCTCCAAGGCAGGGAAGGGCTGAAGGAAAATGAGATGGCTCTGGGAGAAACTACCCAAGAGTCATAGTAAGAATTAGAAAATTAGTCTTCTATTGAGCACCTACTCTCCATCAGGCACTATACTAAATGCTTAACACTCATTGTGATTTGATTTCAACCTAACCACAATCTTTAAAGTTGTGAAAATGAGGCCATAGATAAATTATCTTACTTGGCCAAGGTCGTGAAGTGGGGGTTTCCAGAGCCGGAGTCTGTTCGGCCTCTAAACACTGGGCTCTGCCTTTTATCTTGTTTTTGTGCCTAGGATTCTGGTAGTAGTTGCCGTGCAATTGAAGGTCTTATTTGCACTCTGGCCATAGATGATAAATATCTGAGTTGCTAGGTCAGGACTTTTTGCTACACTGTCAACTTCAGTTTGCAAGAGTTCATCCTAGTATCCCCAGCACAGGCTGCTCTTAAGTCCAGGTCTTAATTCCTCCACCACCCCTCACTTTGATAGATGGAGAAGATAAAGGAAGGGGAAAAAAAATAAGAGAGTTGCTTCTGACACTGTTCTCAACAAGATTATTAGCATAACACACAGAGGTACCCAAACACACACACGCACACACACATTCTATACATACACTGTGAAACCACTTGCCTTGATTGTGCCGCGTATGTTCTTTTTCCAAAATAATCAAGCAAATTTTGGTAATCTTCACTCCTGGTAAAGATGCTATGGTGGGAGAGAGGGGGAAGATGGCGGGAGAGAGGGGGAAGATGGCGGAAGAGTAAGACGCGGAGATCAACTTCCTCCCCACAGATACATCAGAAATACATCTACACGTGGAACAACTCCTATAGAACACCTACTGAACGCTGGCAGAAGACCTCAGACCTCCCAAAAGGCAAGAAACTCCACACGTACCTCCGAGAGGGGATTAAGACTGCTGCTTAAAGGAGCTCCAGAGACAGGCACGAGCCGCGGCAAACAGCGCGGACCCCAGAGACGGGCATGAAACGCTGAGGCTGCTTCTGCCGCCACTGAGAAGCCTGTGTGCGAGCACAAGTCACTCTCCACACCTCCCCTCCCGGGAGCCTGTGATACACGGACAACTTCCCCGGGAGAAAGCACGGCGCGCCTCAGGCTGGTGCAACGTGCCGCACGCACGCCCCCGCCGCCGCAGGCCCGCCCCGCACTCCGTGCCCCTCCCTCCCCCTGGCCTGAGAGAGGCAGAGGCCACTAACCAGCGGCTCCTTTAAGCCCGTCCTGTCTGAGCGAAGAACGGACGCCCTCCGGCGACCTACACGCAGAGGCGGGGCCAAATCCAAAGCTGAGCCCCGGGAGCTGTGCTAACAAACAAGAGAAAGGGAAAGTTCTCCCAGCAGCCTCAGGAGCAGAGGATTGAATCTCCACAATCAACTTGATGTACCCTGCCTCTGGGGAATACCTGAAGAGACAACGAATCATCCCAAATTGAGGAGGTGGACTTTGAGAGAAATATTTATTAGTTTTTCCCCTTTTCCTCTTTTTGTGTGTATGTGTATGCTCCTGTGTGAGATTTTGTCTATACAGCTTTGCTTTCACCATTTGTCCTAGGGTTCTATCCGTCCGTTTTTTTTTTTTACTTTTTAAAAAAATATTTTTTCCTAATAATTATTTTTTATTTTAATAATTTTTCGTAATAATTTTTATTAATAATTATTTTTTATTTTATCTTATTTTATTTTGTTTTATCCTCTTTCTTTCCTTCTACTTTTATCCCTTTTATTCTGAGCCGTGTGGATGAAAGACTCTTGATGCGGCAGCCAGGAGTCAGTGCTGTGCCTCTGAGGTGGGAGAGCCAACTTCAGGACACTGGTCCACAAGACACCTCCCAGCTCCACGTAATATCAAACGGTGAAAATCTCCCAGAGATTTCCATCTCAACACCAACACCCAGCTTCACTCAACGACCAGCAAGCTACAGTGCTGGACACCCTATGCGAAACAACTAGCAAGACAGGAACCCAATCCCACCCATTAGCAGAGAGGCTGCCTAAAATCATAATAAGTCCACAGACACCCCCAAACACACCACCAGAGGTGGACCTGCCCACCAGAAAGACAAGACCCAGCCTCATCCACCAGAACACAGGCACTAGTCCCCTCCACCAGGAAGCCTACACAACCCACTGAAACAACTTTAGCCACTGGGGACAGACACCAAAAACAACGGGAACTACGAACCTGCAGCCTGCAAAAAGGAGACTCCAAACACGGTAACATAAGTAAAATGAGAAGACAGAAGAACACACAGCAGATGAAGGAGCAAGATAAAAACCCACCAGACCTAACAAATGAAGAGGAAATAGGCAGTCTACCTGAAAAAGAATTCAGAATAATGATAGTAAAGATGATCCAAAATCTTGGAAATAGAATAAAGAAAATGCAAGAAACATTTAACAAAGACCTAGAAGAACTAAAGATGAAACAACCAATGATGAACAATACAATAAATGAAATTAAAAATACTCTAGATGGGATCAATAGCAGAATAACTGAGGCAGAAGAATGGATAAGTGACCTGGAAGATAAAATAGTGGAAATAACTACCACAGAGCAGAATAAAGAAAAAAGAATGAAAAGAACTGAGGACAGTCTCAGAGACCTCTGGGACAACATTAAATGCACCAACATTCGAATTATAGGGGTTCCAGAAGAAGAAGAGAAAAAGAAAGGGACTGAGTAAATATTTCAAGAGATTATAGTTGAAAACTTCCCTATTATGGGAAAGGAAATAGTTAATCAAGTCCAGGAAGCACAGACAGTCCCATACAGGATAAAACCAAGGAGAAACACGCCAAGACACAAATTAATTCAACTATCAAAAATTAAATACAAAGAAAACATATTAAAAGCAGCAAGGGAAAACAACAAATAACGCACAAGGGAATCCCCATAAGGTTAACAGCTGATCTTTCAGCAGAAACTCTGCAAGCCAGAAGGGACTGGCAGGACATATTTAAAGTGATGAAGGAGAAAAACCTGCAACCAAGATTACTCTACCCAGCAAGGATCTCATTCAGATTTGATGGAGAAGTTAAAACCTTTACAGACAAGCAAAAGCTGAGTGAGTTCAGCACCACCAAACCAGCTTTACCGCAAATGCTAAAGGATCTTCTCTAGGCAAGAAACACAAGAGAAGGAAAAGACCTACAATAACGAACCCAAAACAATTAAGAAAATGGGAATAGGAGCATACATATCGATAATTACCTTAAATGTAAATGGATTAAATGCTCCCACCAAAAGACACAGACTGGCTGAATGGATACAAAAACAAGACCCATATATATGCTGTCTACAAGAGACCCACTTCAGAGCTAGAGACACATGCACACTGAAAGTGAGGGGATGGAAAAAGATATTCCATGCAAATGGAAACCAAAAGAAAGATGGAGTAGCAATTCTCATATCAGACAAAATAGACTTTCAAATAAAGACTATCAGAAGAGACAAAGAAGGACACTACATAATGATCAAGGGATTGATCCAAAAAGAAGATATAACAATTGTAAATATTTATACACCCAACATAGGAGCACCCCAATACATAAGGCAAATACTAACAGCCATAAAAGGGGAAATCAACAGTAACACATTCATAGTAGGGGACTTTAACACCCCACTTTCACCAATGGACAGATCATCCAAAATGAAAATAAATAACGAAACATAAGCTTTAAATTATACATTAAACAAGGTAGACTTAATTGATATTTATAGGACATTCCATCCAAGCATAACAGAATGCACATTTTTCTCAAGTGCTCATGGAACATTCTCCAGGATAGATCATATCTTGGGACACAAATCAAGCCTTGATAAATTTAAGAAAATTGAAATTGTATCAAGTATCTTTTCTGACCACAACGCTATGAGACTAGATATCAATTACAGGAAAAGATCTGTAAAAAATACAAACACATGGAGGCTAAACAATATACTACTTAATAACGAAGTGATCACTGAAGAAATCAAAAAATACCTAGAAACAAATGACATTGGAGACACGATGACCCAAAACCTATGTGATGCAGCAAAAGCAGTTCTAACAGGGAAGTTTATAGCAATACAATCCTACCTTAAGAAACAGGAAACATCTTGAATAAACAACCTAACCTTGCACCTAAAGCAATTAGAGAAAGAAGAACAAAAAAACCCCAAAGTTAGCAGAAGGAAAGAAAGCATAAAGATCAGATCAGAAATAAATGAAAAAGAAATGAAGGAAACGATAGCAAAGATCAATAAAACTAAAAGCTGGTTGTTTGAGAAGATAAACAAAATTGATAAACCATTAGCCAGATTCATCAAGAAAAAAAGGGAGAAGACTCAAATCAATAGAATTAGAAATGAAAAAGGAGAAGTAACAACTGACACTGCAGAAATACAAAGGATCATGAGAGATTACTACAAGCAACTCTATGCCAATAAAATGGACAACCTAGAAGAAATGGACAAATTCTTAGAAATGCACAATCTGCCAAAACTGAATCTGGAAGAAATAGAAAATATGAACAGACCAATCACAAGCACTGAAATTGAAACCATGATTAAAAATCTTCCAACAAACAAAAGCCCAGGACCAGATGGCTTCACAGGCGAATTCTATCAAACATTTAGAGAAGAGCTAACACCTATCCTTCTCAAACTCTTCCAAAATGTAGCAGCGGGAGGAACACTCCCAAACTCATTGTACGAGGCCACCATCAGCCTGATACCAAAACCAGACAAGGATGTCACAAAGAAAGAAAACTACAGGCCAATATCACTGATGAACATAGATGCAAAAATCCTCAACAAAATACTAGCAAACAGAATCCAACAGCACATTAAAAGGATCATACACCATGATCAAGTGGGGTTTATTCCAGGAATGCGAGGATTCTTCAATATATGCAAATCAATCAATGTGATACACCATATTTACAAATTGAAGGAGAAAAACCATATGGTCATCTCAATAGATGCAAAGAAAGCTTTTGACAAAATTCAACACCCATTTATGTTAAAAACCCTACAGAAAGTAGGCATAGAGGTAACTTTCCTCAACATAATAAAGGCCATATATGACAAACCCACAGCCAACATCGTCCTCAATGGTGAAAAACTGAAAGCATTTCCACTAAGATCAGGAACAAGACAAGGTTGCCCACTCTCACCACTCTTATTCAACATAGTTTTGGAAGTTTTAGCCACAGCAATCAGAAATAAAAGGAAATAAAAGGAATCCAAATCGGAAAAGAAGAAGTAAAGCTGTCACTGTTTGCAGATGACATGATCCTATACATAGAGAATCCTAAAGATGCTACCAGAAAACTACTAGAGCTAATCAATGAATTTGGTAAAGTAGCAGGATACAAAATTAATGCACAGAAATCTCTTGCATTCCTATACACTAATGATGAAAAATCTGAAAGTGAAATCAGGAAAACACTCCCATTTACCATTGCAACAAAAAGAATAAAATATCTAGGAATAAACCTACCTAAGGAGACAAGAGCCCTGTATGCAGAAAATTATAAGACACTGATGAAAGAAATTAACAATGATACAAATAGATGGAGAGACATACCATGTTCTTGGATTGGAAGAATCAACATTGTGAAAATGACTCTACTACCCAAAGCAATCTACAGATTCAGTGCAATCCCTATCAAACTACCACTGACATTTTTCACAGGACTAGAACAAAAACTTTCACAATTTGTGTGGAAACACAAAAGACCCCGAATAACCAAAGCAGTCTTGAGAACGAAAAACAGAGCTGGAGGAATCAGGCTCTCTGACTTCAGACTATACTACAGAGCTACAGTAATCAAGACAGTATGGCACTGGCACAAAAACAGAAATATAGATCAATGGAACAGGATAGAATGCCCAGAGATAAACCCACGCACATATGGTCACCTTGTCTTTGATAAAGGAGGCAGGAATGTACAGTGGAGAAAGGACAGCCTCTTCAATAAGTGGTGCTGGGAAAACTGGACAGGTACATGTAAAAGTATGAGATTAGAACACTCCCTAACACCATACACAAAAATAAGCTCAAAATGGATTAAAGACCTAAATGTAAGGCCAGAAACTATCAAACTCTTAGAGGAAAACATAGGCAGAACACTCTGTGACATAAATCACAGCAAGATCCTTTTTGACCCACCTCCTAGAGAAATGGAAATAAAAACAAAAATAAACAAATGGGACCTAATGAAACTTCAAAGCTTTTGCACAGCAAAGGAAACCATAAACAAGACCAAAAGACAACCCTTAGAATGGGAGAAAATATTTGCAAATGAAGCAACTGACAAAGGATTAATCTCCAAAATTTACAAGCAGCTCATGCAGCTCAATAACAGAAAAACAAACAACCCAAACCAAAAATGGGCAGAAGACCTAAATAGACATTTCTCCAAAGAAGATATACAGACTGTCAACAAACACATGAAAGAATGCTCAACATCATTAATCATTAGAGAAATGCAAATCAAAACTACAATGAGATATCATCTCACACCGGTCAGAATAGCCATCATCAAAAAATCTACAAACAATAAATGCTGGAGAGGGTGTGGAGAAAAGGGAACACTCTTGCACTGCTGGTGGGAATGTGAATTGGTACAGCCACTGTGGAGAACAGTATGGAGGTTCCTTAAAAAACTACAAATAGAACTACCATATGACCCAGCAATCCCACTACTGGGCATATACCCTGAGAAAACCATAATTCAAAAAAGCCATGTACCAAAATGCTCATCGCAGCTCTATTTAGAATAGCCCGGAGATGGAAACAACCTAAGTGTCCATCAACAGATGAATGGATAAAGAAGATGTGGCACATATATACAATGGAATATTAGTCAGCCATAAAAAGAAATGAAATTGAGTTATTTGTAGTGAGGTGGATGGATCTAGAGTCTGTCATACAGAGTGAAGTAATTCAGAAAGCAAAAGAAATATACCGTATGCTAACACATATATATGGAATCTAAGAAAAAAAAATGTCATGAAGAACCTAGGGGTAAGACAGGTATAAAGACACAGACCTACTAGAGAATGGACTTGAGGATATGGGGAGGGGGAAGGGTAAGCTGGGACAAAGCGAGAGAGTGACATGGACATATATACACTACCAAACGTAAAATAGATAGCTAGTGGGAAGCAGCCGCATAGCACAGGGAGATCAGCTCGGTGCTTTGTGACCACCTAGATGGGTGGGATAGGGACGGCGGGAGGGAGGGAGACGCAAGAGGGAAGAGATATGGGAAGATATGTATATGTATAACTGATTCAGTTTGTTATAAAGCAGAAACTAACACACCATTGTAAAGCAATTATACTCCAATAGAAAAATTATTATTAACTTAAAAAAAAAGATGCTATGGTGGATGATGTATATGCTGCTTTGGGATGACATATGTTCAGCCTCACTTTCCTCATCTATAAAATGGGAATGATAATATTTACCTGACAGGAGAAGTCTTCTCTATCTCAGTTTGACCACTTACTTAATCAGTCAAACCAAAATCCAGGTGTGAGTTTTGATTCCTTGTCCTCCTCCTCCATCCACATCCCAGCCTCTAGTGAGTCTCATTGACTTTACCTCCAAAAAGCATGCTGAATCCAATCATTTTGCACCATGTCCAGTACTACTCTTTTTTTTTAAACCTCCATTATGTCACATAATTACCATTTATTTTTTTGTGATGAGAACTTTTAGGATCTACTCTCTTAGCAACTTTTAAGTATGTGATACAGTATTATTAACTATAATCACCATGCTTCACATTAGAACCCCAGAACTTATTCACCTTTTAACTGGAAATTTGTCCTATTTGATCAACACCTTTCCTTTCCTCCAACCCCAGCCCCTGGTAACCAGCATTTTATTCTCTGTTTCTATCAGTTTGGCTTTTTAGATTCCACATATAAGCAATAGCATAAAGTATGTGTCTTTCTTTGACTTATTTCACTTAACATAATGCCCTCAAGGTCCATCCATGTTGTCGCAAATGACAGAATTTCCTTCTTTATAATAGCTGAATGACATTCCACTGCATATATATATACCACATCTTCTTTATCCATTTGTCTGTTGATGGATACATAGATTGTTTCCATATCTTGGCTATGTAATTATTATGGATAATGCTGCAATGAACATGGGAGTCCAGATATCTCTTTGAGGTCATGTTTTCATTTCGTTTGGATATATACCCAGAAGTATGTAAGAATTCCTGGTGCCTATGGTAGCTCTGGGTGGTTTTTTTTTTTTTTGCATTTTTTTTAAACATCTTTATTGGAGTATAATTGCTTTAGAATGGTGTGTTAGTTTCTGCTTTATAACAAACTGAATCAGTTACACATATACATATGTTCCCATATCTCTTCCCTCTTGTGTCTCTCTCCCTCCCACCCTCCCTATCCCACCCCTCTAGGTGGTCACAAAGCACCGAGCTGATCTCCCTGTGCTATGCGGCTGCTTCCCACTAGCTATCTATTTTACGTTTGGTAGTATATATATGTCCATGCCACTCTCTCACTTTGTCCCAGCTTACCCTTCCCCCTCCAAGTGTCCTCAAGTCCATTCTCTATTTCTGCATCTTTATTCCTGTCCTGCCCCTAGGTTCATCGGAACCTTTTTTTTTTTTTTAGATTCCATATATGTGTCAGCATACGGTATTTGTTTTTTGCTTTCTGACTTACTTCACTCTGTATGAGAGTCTCTAGGTCCATCCACCTCATTACAAATAACTCAATTACATTTCATTTTATGGCCGAGTAATATTCCATTGTATATATGTGCCAATCTTCTTTATCCATTCATCTGTTGTTGGACAATTAGTTTGCTTCCATGTCCTGGCTATGATAAATAGTGCTGCAATAAGCATTGTGGTACATTTCTCTTTTTGAATTATGGTTTTCTCAGGGTATATGCCCAGTAGTGGGATTGCTGGGTCATATGGTAGTTCTGTTTGTAGTTTTTTAAGGAACCTCCATGCTGTTCTCCATAGTGGCTGTACCAATTCCAGTACTACTGTTCTTGTCCAAGGTGCCATCTTTCCTGGCTCAAGCTACTGCAATATTTCCTTAAACACTCTGCTTCCACTTACCCGCCCTCCACCCATCCGCCCAACCATTCTCTGCACTGAGGCAAATAATACTTTTAGAACAAAAGTCAGATGATGTTGTTCTCCTGTGCTATAGACTGAACATGTGTGTCCCTCCAAAATTCATATGTTGACACATAAGGCCCAATGTGATGGTGTTTGGAGATGGAGCCTTTGGAAGGTGCTTAGGTCAGAAGGTTGGAACTCTCATAAATGAGATTAGTGCTCTTATAAGAAACCCCACAGAGCTCCCTTGCCCCTTCCACTATGTGAAGATACAGCAAGAAGATGGCTATCTGAGAACCAGGAAACAAGCACTCAACAGACATGGAATCTGCTGATGCCTTGATCTTGGACTTCCAACTTCAGAACTGTGTGAAATAAATTTCTGTTATTTATAACACACTCAGTCTATGGTATTTTGTTATAGCAGCCCAAATAGACTAAGACATTCTGTTTTAAACCCTCCAATGCCTTTCCATTTTTAAATCTGAAACTTACCTACTTTTTTAACCTCAGTTTTGTACCACTCTCCCCTGTTGCCACATTGGCTTTGGTTCTTGTTTCTCAAACATTTTAGGCACGTTTGTTCCTCACTTAGAGCTATCCTTTTTGCCATTTATTCTGCCTGGCCTAGCGTGGTATACTCCTTCCCATTCATGTCAGAGCTTCAATATCCCTCCTCAGTGTGCCCTCCATGGCCAGTCAATCTACAGTAGCTCCCAGGTCACTTTCCACCACATCTTTTATCATTCCGTTATGTTTACTTGTTGCTGCATTCATTTGCTTGTTTCATTAGAATGTAAGTTCCATGTGAGCAGAGACCATGCCTGGCATATTCACCAGTGACTAGGAAGTGCCTGGCATATAGTATGTCATCAAAGAATATTTGTTGAATCCATGTTCACTGTCTCTCCCCTACTTAGCACACTTCAGTGGATTTGAAATGCAGTTAGTATAAAATCCAAAGTCCTGGGGCTTCCCTGGTGGTGCAGTGGTTAAGAATCCACCTGCCAGTGCAGGGGACACAGGTTTGAGCCCTGGTCCAGGAAGATCCCACGTGCTGCAGAGCAACTAAGCCCGTGTGCCACAAATACTGAGCCTGCACTCTAGAGCCTGCAAGCCACAACTACTGAGCCCACGTGCCACAACTACTGAAGCCCACGCACCTAGAGCCCCTGCTCTGCAACAAGAGGAGCCACTGCCATGAGAAGCCCACGCACCCCAAAGAAGAGTAGCCCCTGCTCGCCGCAACTAGAGAAAGCCTGCACACAGCAATGAAGATCCAATGCAGACATAAATAAATAAATAAATAAATAAATAAATAAATAAATTTCCTAAAAAAAGAAAAAAAAATCCAAAGTCCTTACCATGGTCAAAAAGTGCATGTGTTTTCTGGTCTCTGCTTCCCTCTTCGATTTCTTCTTTGTAAACTTTTTCTTTTGTTCATTATGCTCCAGTCTCTCTGGCTTTCTTTCCTTCAAGTTCAAATCTAAACTCAAGCCCTATGCATAGGTCATTTCCTCCCTCCTGCCCCACTCCCACCCATTGCTTTTTCCCAGGATCTGCCCATCTGGCTTTTTATCCTCAAGTTCAACCTTAAATGTCAGCTTTTGGAAAGCCCTTCTCTGACCACCTTATTTGATATTGCCTCCCCAGCTTCACATCACATTACCCTGTTTCATTTTATTCATAGCATTTATGAGTCTCTGAGCTTATATTTTCCTTTATTTGATTGTTGTTTATCTCCTAACACTAGAATGAAAGCTCCATGAAATTAGGGAATCCAGTTTGTCTTATTACCACTATATTCGTGTCATGAACAATACGACAACATCAATGTTCTACCAAAGATCCCCAGCCTCTTCCTTTTGATTTGCTTTCAAGGGTTAGTGCTTGCAGCTCTTTAGCCCTGATATTGATATTGGATTGACTATCATTCAATAGCCAGTCCTAATAAGCTGTTGACAGTCTGGTAGCTTTTGCTTTGTTTAGGAAAGAGAGGCAGATATTTCCTAGAAAAATCTCACCTGCTAAAAGGCACCTGGTTTTCCCAGACCTAGGCAGGGTAGAATTGTACCATTCACTTTCCTTGATAATCCAAGTCTAGTAGTTGTTACCTGTTGGGGTCTTGAAATCTCTTGAGACTCTGATAAACATAATGGACCCTGTTCTAAGAATAATGTAAAGTAGTACATAGTACCAAATTTTGTATATCATTTTCAAGGGTTCATAGAATTCCTGAAGCTCATTTATGGACACTGGGTTAAGAATCTCTGCTCTAGGCTCTGCCTGCTCTGATACATGACTTTAGTGCTACCTGCAGGGTGGTGGGCCCAGCACTCTTTCAGGGCCCGCCTAGTGAGGCAAGGCAACAGGACCAAGCTGGGAGGGAAAGATCTCTGTGATCAGGACTGGGAGGTTAGACAGAAGAAAAGGAAGAGCGAGAGGAATGGGGGTGGAGAAGGGAGTGGAAAAGTTGAAGAAAAGCAAGGAGCATGGGGTAAGAGAATAGCTGAAGCAGAAAGATGAGAATCCTTGGGCGGAGAAATAGATGCCGTCTACTGCCCCAGGTCTTGTCTTTGGTTACTAACTCTGGTTCTGACGCTCTGGAGAAGAGGTGAAGAGTTTTTCTACTTGTTCCCATAAAGTAGAAGAGTTACAGAAACTTAGAGGCCAATTCAAACGTAATCGTAAAGATACACAGATGAGTTTCTGCTTAGACGATGTAACACCATGTTGTAGTGAATTTATTTCTGTGACTACGCCAGGGGACCCATGCCTTTGCAACCATTTTGTTTTCTGGGGGAGAAACCGAGGTCCTTGTACATTCCTCTTGCACCCCGATCTTTGTTCCTTAGTGCAGATGAGACAACATGCTAGTGGGCTTGTAATGAAGCTTGAAAGGGGATCCTCAGAGTAAACAAAATCCTGACGTAGCAGAGGCAAACATGGTGAGGTGACTTTGTAAACGTTAGAATAAGGTCAGATTGAGAACTACTCTGCTAGTTGGTCAAATTTTGGTAATGCCTCATGTCATGCCCTTAAAACATGATTCAGTGGACTTCAGTTATTATTCTAAAGAAATACAGTGTGATTATTCATCATTCATTCTTTCAACACATATTTAATACATACCTACTAGAATTAAAGCACTGCTGAGGTATGGAAGGTACAAAAAAGTACTACCCATCCCCTGCCACAACCCAGAAGATATGGAAATTGCATGTGTAAGTTTCCCCTCCTACTTTTAGAAGTTTTGTTTGTTTGTTTGTTTAATGCAAATAGAAGACTAATTTTTATTCTGTTTCACCTATGGCAGTGTCTCCTCTTTCTTGATCCTCTGTAAAGTATTAAAAATAAGAGAGTTTTTAAATACATATTTTGTCAAGTAATTTAACTTCTAGGAACCTTGGTTTCTTCATCTACAAAATGGAGATTATAACCTTACAAGGATGTTATTAAAATTGTCAAATTGTTAAAATTAAGTGGTAATGTATACACAGTGCCTGAAACGTAATCAGTACTCAACAAATTCTATCTATAGGTATAATTATTATTCTGTGCGTGCCACTGCATTCTTCTCACCCAAGCTTGAAAACATTTTCTTTATTCTTCCCACTGACACAGAATCAATTATTGAGTTCTAGTGGCTCTTCCTTGAAAACGTTCCTCATAATTGCCCTCTCGTTTCCATTTCTTCTGCCACCTTCCTCATTTACCTTCTTTATTTCATCTTCTTAGATTTTGTGTTGGGCAACCAGATAGTTTTTCTTAAAACATGCTTTTCGGCTCCCCTGTTTCCTCAGTGGCTTCCCAGCATACACCGAATAAAGCACAAATGCTACTGTTCAGACTCCTCACGTTTATACTTTGCTAATCATTTCCATTTTGCCTGAAGAGAAACTCTGTATTTCTGTCAGATTCACTCACCATGTCTTCTAGATCCAACTCATCCTTCAGCTCCGCTTCAAAGTCTTCTTCTAATCACTCTAACCAAATCGTCCCCTTATCTCATCCTTTATAGGATGTCTAAGGCATAGCATACCTTCTATAGCATTTACTTTGTATTAAAATATATTTCGGCAACACGATAGTGTTGGCAATACTATAAAAGTGTAGGTGTTGAGGCAAATAACTGTGGTGATTAAATTAATAAAGCACCTTGAATATATCTTATCCTTATAAAGCACTTAATAGTCATTAATATTATTGTTGTACATTTCTTATTTACCTACTAAAACGTTCCTAGATGACAATGGTCTTCTGGTACTGATAGTATGTTTTCCGATACTTTACCTAGTAAACTTTTATTAGATTTTTAGTAATTCTAATTACTTGCTCACAAACTGATTTCTTATTGGTTCTGAGTTCACTTCTTTTCATGCTTTAAGACATGATAACTTCATCGTTGTCAGGGATGTGCTAACTCACACTCACTGGGACTGATATGTGATTTGAGGATTATTAGTGTTGATTAAAAAAACCCAGTTAACAAGTCAAGATATGTAAGTGGATAGAACAGTTGTTTCGAGTAATATGACATCGTAATTGCAATTAACACTCCCTACTGCATGCCCTCATGCAAATGAGTACCAAATAGCTTAAGAATTGCTTTGAAATCCTGTCACAAGTCCCTTATCTTGCCAGACTTATTTTTTGTAATGATTGGGAAGGAGGTTGGACTGAGAAGAAGAATAACATTTTATTTGAGGATCTCAAAGCATTTGGTGAGGCTACCTTCCATTTTGCGGATCAGGTACACTTATGCTTGGAGCAGTTCAATGCATTTCTTTTGGCTATACTGCCATCCAGGAAGAGGGCTATCTGCACAGTAGAATATTTTATATTCCGAAATACTGTTCTTGGCTTCTCCAAAATAATTCATCTGCTCTTTTATCTTGTGGCCACTGTGACTGTGTACCCAGTCAGAGTTCCTCTCTCATGTGCCTGATGGAAAGATGAGAGGTGAATTGATGGTCTACCTGGAGTGATAGTATCGAACTTCAGCTACGAGTTTCTTATTAGGTTTTCCCCCCGATTTTATTTTTATTTATTTATTTAATAAATTTTATAGGTTTCTGTCTTTAAATTTATTTATTTATTTTTGGCTGAGTTGGGTCTTCATTTCTGTGCGAGCGTTTTTCTTTAGTTGTGGCAAGCAGGGGCCACTCTTTATCGCGGTGCGCGGGCCTCTCACTATCGCAGCCTCTCTTGTTGCGGAGCACAGGCTCCAGACGCGCAGGCTCAGTAGTTGTGGCTCACGGGCCTAGCTGCTCCGCTGCATGTGGGATCCTCCCAGACCGGGGCTCGAACCCATGTCCCCTGCATTAGCAGGCAGATTCTCAACCACTGTGCCACCAGGGAAGCCCCCACTGCTTTTATTTTAATTAATTAATTTATTTTATAAATATGGACCATTTTTAGAATCTTTATTGAATTTGTTACAATATTGCTTCTGTTTTATGTTTTGTTTTTTTTTGGCCGCAAGGCATGTGGGATCTTAGCTCCCCCACCAGGGATTGAACCCGTGCCCCCTGCATTGGAAGGTGAAATCTTAACCTCTGGACCGCCAGGGAAGTCCCATCCCCTGATTTAATTTAATTTTTTTTTTTCATTCTTTCCTACTCATTTTCAATTTGAGTCAATTTGTTTGAATATGTATCATTTTAAGCATCTTGAGTCTCTTTTCAGACAAGATGGGCACATAACTAATTTTTACACTATTCACACATGGGACCTTGGACAAGTTACTTAACCTTTCGAAGTTCCCTCTCTGTAAAATGGAACTAATAATCCATAACTCACACAGATGTCTTGGGGATTAAATAAAATAACTCATGTAAATTACTTGGTGCGTAGTAGGCATTCAATAGATGTCAGTTCGCTTCTTATCCCAGTTAATAATGCTTATTAGACTACATTAAAAACAAGAACCAGACTGTGATAATGTATTTCTTTATTAAGTACTTAAGCCAAATAACTAATTTCCCCCAGGGGGAAGAGAGAGAGATGTTGAATTAGTTTCATTTGGTGAACTTATTTATTAATCTTTTTTTTCAGCATTATTTAGTTTCATAATCCATAATTTAGTTTCCATGCAACCAAAATGTCACAGTTCAGTATTACTTTTAGCTCTATTGTGATTGTTTTTTAAAATCTATTTTTTACATATGCCATTTATTAGAGATCATTATTAATTATATTAACAGCTCAATTGTTTCATAACAACTTCGTGCTGACAAACTTTCGCTCTCAACAGTTTCCCTGAGCTCTAACGATTTAAAAGGATCAAGTTTTAAATGGCAACGTTACAGCAGAAGAAAAACCCGAGTTGAGGGGGCGACCCACACCGTCCTTGTTCTTTCGTGTTAATTTTATACGTTTGCTTTTAAGTGGAGCCACATTTTTCTCAAGGACAGAACCCAAGTGAGGCAGGCAGGAAAAGTGGGAACTGACTAACCGAGCTGGCGCTTCGGTATCATTGCACCTTTAAGGACTGGAGACTTGGTAGCAGCTCGCCTTCCTTCCCGGCCCACCTCTGAACTCTGATTGACAGGGCGCCGGGCGAGGAGGAGCCGAAGGAGACCGAGGAGGAGGCGCAGGGAGGAAAGCAGGGGGAAGAGGGGGCCCGTCTTTTCTCCGATGGCCAATCAGGGAAGGGGGGCGGGGCTCCGGGTGCCCTCCTCCCTCCTTCCCTTCCCCGCCTCCCGGCTTCCCCGCCCCCTCCTCCCTTTCCTCTGCCCCCTCCCCTCTCCTCCTTCTCGTCCTCCTCCTCCTTCTCGTCCTCCTCCTCCTCTCAGGCTGTGGTTTTTCTGTGTATGTTTCTGGAGTCCTGAGCCTGAGCTAAACAAAAGCAGGAGGCTGACGGGGCTGCTGGAGTTTGCAGAGACACGGTGGAGGAGAGAGCCTGTGCTCTGCCTTGCTGCCGCGGCTGGGGGAGATCTGGCTTTTGCAACAGCCCACCCCCTTTGAGATCACTCTGGCCCGGAGTGGGGGTGGGGGGCAGCGGGGGGTGGGGGGGAAAGTTTGCATTGCAATCCCCCTGCCTTCCTCTCCTTTCTCCCGATCAATGCATATTTGCAAAAGGATTAAGCCACAGATATAAGCGCCGGGAGCCCATTTCTGCCTTGCAAAGGATACCGGACTGAAAAACCAAAAGCCAGCTCTGATTTCTTTTCGTCAAGTGGGAAGGTGGTTTATTTTTCTTGCTTTTTGGAGTCAACACCCTTCCCCACCAGCCCTTATCCCCACCCTCACCCCGCAACCCCTTCACGCCCCCCTCCCCCTCCCCACTCCCCATCCTCCCACCATCCTCTAAAGAGGCAAAGGGATTTTTTTTTTTCTTTTTCTTTTGGTCTTCTTTTTCCCCCCCTTCCCTGTTTATCCTGAAAAGGATTTGAAGACAGCTTGAAGGATAAAAAGCCTTGGTGCTTCCCAGGAGCCGAGCCGAGGAGCAGAAGAGGAAGAGCCGGGGGCTGCCGTTGCCTTTGGAGATGGACGAGCAGCCCAGGCTGATGCATTCCCATGCTGGGGTCGGGATGGCCGGACACCCCGGCCTGTCCCAGCACTTGCAGGATGGGGCCGGAGGGACCGAGGGGGAGGGCGGGAGGAAGCAGGACATTGGAGACATTTTACAGCAAATTATGACCATCACAGACCAGAGTTTGGATGAGGCGCAGGCCAGGTGAGATGGAGGCTTTTCTTTCCTTTCTTGGGGTTTTTTGTTTTTCTCCCTCTCGCTGGGGGAAAACAATGGGAACCGAATCACCACAGCGCTTTCTTTTTAAATGTTATTTCTTTGCCCATTTTGACGAGCAACTATATGGCGGAGGAGTAAAATTTGAAGGAGCGTTGTTATCGAAAGTGTAATCTCCCATGCCGTGATATGGCTGTGTATATATATATTTTCATATATATATATATATATAGTGTGTGTGTGTGTGTATGTGTGTGTGAGTGTGTGTGAATATAGAGGTCTTCATATATATCCAGACAAACACTCAGGCACGCCGAAAATATTGCCAACTGATCCAAAAGCGGCCCTCGGCACTTTTTACTGCTTTAAAAAAGTATCAGAGAGAGCAGAATTGTCAAGTTTTGAACAGCATTACATGACTTCTTGTTGAAGGACTCCGTAACATTACAAAATAAAATGTCCCATGAACACTTTATTTGCAAATTTAGTTGACCCCTTCCCTGAATTAGAGACTTTGGATTTTCTTTCTGGACTACTCCTCCAAAATTAATTTTTATCTTTTCCCCTTTATCTCCCTATTAAAAAAAAAAAAAGGCAAGGTAATTCTTTGTCAGTAGTTGTCAGCTATCCAGAAAATATTTTGCATTTATTTAATTCTGTTTAAAGAAAAGCTGATGTAAAGAAAGAAGAGATACTTTTGCTTTTAAACATATTTGGTAGCTTTAAGAGGCTCAGATATGTAGTGTAACTTTATTGTCTCTTATTTTGAGTGGGTTTACTAACCTTCCGTAGTACAGAATGTATGGTCCTTTAAAAAGGGGTGTGGGGGGGAATCAAGCATGCTCTTTTTCCCATGCTTCTTTCAGGACCACTTAGATGCTACTAAAATAGAAATGAAGGCAAGTGTGTATTTTATGTATTTCAATCCTATAGGATAGGAAGATCTTCATTAAGGAAGCATAATAAAGAAGCTGTGTAGCTTCTCAACTTAATCCACTACCAGGTATATAATTCTCCACTCTAGGATTTTACAGTAAATTCTCTTTTCAAAATAAAACACTAACTAAATAGCAGCCCACCAACTGCTTGCCCAAGGCCGATCTCGAAAGGAAGAATTTAAAAAATCTAATGACCACATATGTCTTTACAATTACCCAGCTTTGTTAAATCTCAGAAGCAGTTGGGCTTTTTAATCATATATACACAATTCCTGTACCTCACAAGACTTAGTTATATGGAGAAGACATCATTATATGTATTTTTGTCTAAGGGAGATAGGAATTTGAGTTTAGAAAATGAGGAGCAGTTAAAAACATGGATGTTGTGAATTACACTCTTATTTTAGCTGTAAGCGCATGCAACATGTAAACTCAACAGTCCTGAGGTTTATGGGTGCTTGAAAACTTGGGAAGTTTCAAAGACTGGAACTATGCTAAATTTTTTTTAAATAGGGGAAAGTTTTCAAAAATTAATCGGTGCCCTTTTTGAATTTTATTATCCAGAGAAAAGCTAATAGGTAGGGTAAGAGGAAGATTTCCCACTGGCAGTCTCTTTTGGAATTGGAACAGATTTCTCCATTACATTGTTCCAGGAAAATAAACTCAGACATACCAATAAACTGCTTTAATAACAAGTTTATGTAGCTGAAGGGGCCGGTAAGACTGGAAACTCACCACTTTTCTGATATTTAGTCCCACTCCTTTTTGTACAACTGAGGACAGCCGTGGCTTGGCGGGTTCCTCCTTTTAATGGCCTAGATGTTGAGAGATCAGACACAATTTTGGGATAGTGACATTTTCTGTTCTCTCTCTCTAACCCCACTGATGTGCTGTGGCAATGCAATATTTCTGCAAAGCCGTGTGGAATTTTTTGTTGTTGTTTGTTTTTGCATTTGGGCCTTTATATAAGAATACAATTAATGAAAACTCTTTTAAAAGGCCCAGAAAGAAGTCTTTGATACATTGAAGTTTTTTTCACCTTTTTGCACATCCCACAAGAGAACTAAATCGCCACTAAGCTTTTCTTCTTGGTTAAACAATGTAACTGAGCAAATATTTTAATCGGGTGTTTCCTTTCCCTAGTCAGATCTTCATCATGTACATTTATTATTTACATAGGGAACCATTCCTATTTTAGACACAATGTGTATGTTTATTTTGATACTTTTGAATTTTGAGTTTATGACTCCTCTGATGTACAGTATATAGAGCATGGTTCATGGTTTCCGTTCATGAGGATGTGTCTATTTTTTAACTTTGAAAGGGATTTAAAAAGAACTGCATGTGTCTTGAGTGCCAGAGGTTCCCATTTATCTTTACACATTCATTTTAGTTAGTCAACAGAATTCCCTTAACTAATAGCTGATATGATCAGTATTTTGTTTCCAAAACAATATCCTTCTGCTAAGTGCTTCCAGAGTATAATAAAGGGAAAGGTATTGTTTTGGTCTTCAAGTGCATTCTGAATACAAGCACACAGAAGAACCAGGTAAATCACTAATCTAAAAGGCAGAATTGTATTTATTTTTCCCCCAGTGGGTGCAAGGTCCTAATTGTAAATAATTGAATTTCAACACCTGCAAATAAGCAGTGTGTGCACAAGCGACATAATGTGAACACAGAGAAATGAATTTATTCCCCATATGGGTATGTTTGCCCCCTGGCAATGCATTTCCATACTCTTTAACTTGGGGACTGAAATTTTATAAATTGACAGTTCTACTCAGAAGACCTTTCAAGCATCTTGTGTTTATGAGAATACAGGGGCATCTGCGGAATGAATTCGAACACATGGATGAATTAAATTTGAAAACACACACGGACCGAGAAGCAGACAGCTCCTAGGCTGTGGTGATTGCATAGATTATACAAAACTGTTAACCCATGCATTCGACTCTGCCGTGTATTCATTGCCCTGGATAGGATTATTGGTTTAAGACTTCCACTTGGATTAAACTACTTATTTAAAAAAAAAAAACAAACAAACAAGCCCAAAACTCTTCCTAAATGGGCGTAATTGAGATTAGTTCTGTTCTGTAGTTAAATCCCTACTCTCTCCCTGCTAATTAACATTAGTTCTTTTTCTATGGCGGGACTCTGTTTATTAAGTCATAAAGCAATTGAAGCATGCCACAGAGTTATGCTTGGTCTATAATTTTGGCTAAATGTTCAGATTTTCTTCCCCCTGTGCATTAGGAGCAGCTTGATCTCTAGAGTCCACCTAAGCTATTCTGTTGTTTCTTTCTTGCAGAAAACATGCTTTAAACTGCCACAGAATGAAGCCTGCCTTGTTTAATGTGTTGTGTGAAATCAAAGAAAAAACAGGTAGGAATGAGATTCCAACATTTAAGCATTTTCTTTGGCCAATTGACCACTTAACCGGCAATCAGGAACCCATTATTTAAATATTAAAATTTCAGAATAGAAGTACTCTCAAGATTGATCGCATATTCCAGTAGGAAGTCCTAGTAGCCCTGCTTCCTGTAAAAGAAAGCACCAAGTTTCTTTGACAGTTATTACCAGGCATTACTGGTTTATTTGCCTTAACTCTCTTCCCGGCCTCCTTGAAATTGAGGCTGAAATAGAGGTTATGAAGGGAAATTTATAGAATGATGTGCCTTTGGGGGAAAAATATGAAAGTAAAAGTCCGTTTCCTGAAGGAATATATTTTGGTCCATCTTTAAAACACTTAATTTTTTTGGAGTTGGGCACCGGGATGTTTAAGTGTTTAAAGTTTCCTTTCCTTTTTTTCTTGTAATTACACGAAGCAGCAAACTAGAGATTCTCGACAGAGTGTTGTCAAATATCTTTGTGGAAAGCGTCACACAACATCAGGTTATCGGTATTTGAGTGCCCTGTGATTTTATAGCTGGGAGAATCACTGGGTTTAGGAGAATAGAATGCCACGAGCTCACTCATTCTGTTGTTTTTCTACTTTCTAGACCTCATATCATGGACTAACACACTTATAACACATCCCAGGAGGGCATTTAAAATTTAAAGCAACAATTAAAAAATAGCAGTCATCAATCAGAGGTGTTCTTAAACAACAGATGCTCTGGGAAGGACATTTAGCAACATCCTCTTGTTTGTTTATTTTAATCCTTAATTTTCCAAGGTGGGTGAGTCTCTCCCCTGTAAAAAGAAAGAGTTGAGAAGGCAATCTGAAACCAGGGCATAAAGATGAGGAACGAGGGGTGGTTATATAAAGCGGGAGCTTCTGCTGGCCCCTGACTTGCTTGCTCGTTGTAGAGCAGTGCAAAGTACCTGACATCCTATTTATTTATTTATTTATTTATTACAACAAGGAGTGTAACAGTCAATAATTCATATCTAAACCATATAAGCAAGGGCATGACATGAATGAAAGTGACAATAAATATGATTGCATGCCCGGCTGATATACATTGATAGTTACACATAAAAAAAGGAAGCGGGGGGAGTGAGGGCACACAGGGCGGCTTTCTTCTCGAGTCCTCTCTGTGTTTCTCTTTTAAAAATAAATAGTTTCAAGATGTGACCATTGATCAAATATGTAATTACTCGGGTCTTGAAATGTATGGAAAATTAGTAAGCAGTTCCTTTGTTGAATGTTATTTGTGTTGTGCATGCTATCCCAGACAAAGCACCTGAGCAGTGATGTTTAGATCTTTAAGTCTTCCGGGTTGCCTTGCCAAAGCCTAACCTTATTGCAAAGCTGTGAATTGCATTATTTTAGCTGTGAGACACCTTTTAAGAAATGTATGGATTGTGTATACAAATATCGAAAGGGCTTTTTCAGTTTGTCACACTTTCTAGTTTTTTTTTTTTTTCTATTAACCCGGAGCAGGAAACCTAAGTGTGTATATATTTCTTTCTCTTCTTTTTTTTCCTTCCTTCTCATTTTCTTTTTTCTCTGTTGCTTATTTACTTGGAATATTTGGTCTGTTGAAATTTGTTACTAATCAGGTATGCGTTCCTGCTAATCTTGCTTCATAAAATGTAGAACCAAGCTCTAAAGGCATATTTGATAATCCAGGCCAAAGAGACTCTATTTTAAAGACATTTTATCAGACTTTTATTGAAAGGAAGCCCATCAGGGCACTTAAATGTATATTGTGGCCAAAGTGTTTAATTCTAGTCTTCTAATTAAAACCTACTGAGGCAGTAGATCAAAGTGGGTGGGTGTGAATGGAGATCTGGTTCTGGTGTGGGTTCAAGAGTTTGCTCCTTACATGAATATTGCCTAAACTATGGTGATAGGAAGGTCAAAATAATACTCTAAAGGTATAATTGTTGGATTATATATTTTGTTTATAAGATTTTCTGTTATTGAATGACATTAACATTTGGAGATTTTTAAAAATCTAAATCACGGTTTTGTGTGTTGTCTCTCAAATAATATATTTAAAAAATAGTTCATTGAGTACTGTAAATTGAAAATGATAAGGATCATTGGCCCCGTGTTAAGAGGGAAATAAACACACACACACACACACACACACACACACACACAGAGTTTTGGATTGAGAGAGCACCCATGGGTGAAAGTAAAAAAAATAAAAGAAAAAGAGAAAAAAGAGAAAGAAAAAAAGTCCTTTCTCCTTATTCCTCAACTTGTGTATTGGAAGGATTAAGGGGAAGGAAGAAACCTCTCCTGGAATGTTGAGTGTTCGGTGTTATAGGTAGGAGACAACTGCGGTGTGTTGAAAAGGACTCTGATTCTAAAGCACGATTACTTACTCAGGATCGGCCTCACCCTCTTTCTACGAGCCCACAAATCTTACATACGGTTGACGTGTCTGAGACACATAGTGTCTGTAAAGTTGTAGGAGCTCTTTTTTTTCCCCCTCTTGATACAGAGCTAGTGAAAAGATCACTTGGATGATCAGTTCACATACATTTCTTCATTGTTTTGGGACTTTTCCTATTGTTACTTTCAAGCCCCTCACATTGAATGAGTAATTTTGAGCTTCCGTCTCAAGCATTGTGGAGGTTACTTGATTTAGGGTGGGCTCTGTTTGTTTGTTTGTATTCTCACACGGAGCTCGCTCAGTGGGCTTACCTAGGTCTTTACAAGGAAGGCAGGACCCTGAAAGGAAGCCTGGTGATTGCATTCCTTGGCTGCTTTTGCTTTTTTGATTTTGTGAAGGACTTTCATTGGAAAACTCAGAAATTAGTAGGGAAACTAGCTAAGATTGTCTTACCAACCTTTTGGAACTTTAAAGAAACACACACGCATAACACCCAAAGTAGGCAGCACCGTCTAGATTACAGTTGATTGATAGGTATTTAGTCAAAAATTACTGTGGGGATATTCAGAAAAAAAAAAAAAAAAAAAGAGAACCCTAGTGTTTTCTTGTTGAGAATGTAGGTAAGTTTTTATTTTGGTAACTTTTTGCTTTTTTTAATAAATGCTAAGAACAAGGAATGCCTGCAAAATTCTCAGGCAGTAGATCTCAACAGCAAGAAAGCCCTGTCAAGACCTCCAGCAAGTGTATTTCAGAAGTGGCTTTTATCTGCTTGTTCCTTCTGGGAACATAGAGATTTCATAGAGAGTTTTGGACCATTTAATATCTCATTTTCTTTTGTTTCTTAAGAACCTTCCTTGTCTTCTGACATATTAGCAATAGGCTGGGTTTTGCATATGTGTAGAGGTAGTGGTAGTGGGGTTGATAGGATGGAAGAGGAGGAGAAGAAAAATTCAAACATACTGCATTTCTTAAAAAGACCTTAACTATATATATATATGTATATATATATATATATATATACATATATATATATATATTTTTTTTTTTTTTTTTTTTTTTGCGGTACGCGGGCCTCTCACTGTTGCGGTCTCTCCCGTTGCGGAGCACAGGCTCCGGACGCGCAGGCTCAGCGGCCATGGCTCACGGGCCCAGCCGCTCCGCGGCATGTGGGATCTTCCCAGGCCGGGGCACGAACCCGTGTCCCCTGCATCAGCAGGCGGACTCTCAACCACTGCACCACCAGGGAAGCCCCTTTAACTATATTTTTAAATGTTTCTTGATTTTTAAAAATTTCTGTGTCAAAAATCATGCAGGTTTAAAAATGAGGAAAACACACAAAAAATTTTGGGTGCCGTTTACTAAGAAGACTATTTATAGATAGTAACGAATAGCTGTAATTGTGAATAGTTTTTACTTTTAGAACATAATAGCTATATATGGCACTTTTCAGCCAATTTTCCTCTGCATATTATCTACAGTGAAGTTATCAAATCACTGAAGGAGGTTAAAAAAATTATTTTTTGCTTTCTTAACATGCCTTTGTTCTCTCTCTTTTCTTTTTTCTCTGGGTTCAATTAACACCCCCATCACAGACTGTAGTTTTTTTTTCCTGAAGTCTACTGCTGTATTTCACCTTTTTTCACCCTTCCTTATTATTTTCGCCTGCTACTTCTTTTTAGTATAGCAATTACATTATGGGATTCCTAATCGTCGTCTTTTTATAGCATTAGAGAATAATTTGTCTGTGTGCACACACGTGTGTACATGTGTATGTGTGTGTGTGTGTGTGTGTGTGTGTGTGTGTATGTAGGTGGAGGGGACACCGTGGAAGGAAGCTATATATTTCAGGGAAATAATTCTGATGGGATTAGGCCTTGAACAGAGAACAGGAGTGTGGAGTGAAATAACTTCAGACAATTTAGAGCTGCCTCTGATCAGATTCCTTTTAGGGTTGACGTGGCAGGAGTGACTTTTCATAGAAGTTCATCTCTAGCAGGCAAATGCAAAAACTTTTTCTTGCTGATGAGAGAATTCAAGTATTTGTTTTTTGTTTTTTTTTTTTTGTGGAAGGGACAGAGAGAGAGAAGGGGAGCAAATGAAGGGGAGTTACTTGATCAGTTTTACTTGAACCTCTGTTTCAGGTACAGCGATGTGCTAGGCAGAAGTCAGGTGATTAGACCCCGTACTATTTATTATAATCTGGTTAGAAGCGATAGACCTACAATAATACGGCTCCGTGGCAGACACAATGTGAGCTTATGATGAGAAGAGTCCCTTCTCTTCAGTCGATTTTGTGTCATCCACTTTTAGAAGTGGATTTGGACCAATTCTGGCACCTGAGAGGTAGAGAGGAGGATGCAAAGAACAGCTTGGTCAGACCCACCAGAGTGAGGTCTTTGGAAATTTGGTGTCATTTCTTCTAACAATAGGATGTCTGTGAGGATTGGGAATGAAAAAGATTTAAGTGAAACTGAGGAAGCTGGAAGAGGATTTATGAGTGGGGAAACGCAGGGGAAACTTGTGACTTAGGCCCTGTGGGGTGTTGCGGGCTGGAAGGAGCGAGGGTGTGGGTCCCCAGGTGGGTGTCAGGCTGCAGTCTGGGTGGAGGCGGGCATTGCCTGCTGGCGCATCTAGCTCACTGCTGGTGCCAGGCCTCTCTCACATGCCTCTCTTCACGTGCTTCTCCGTTCTGCTGACATCCATAAACTTTTGCTTGTTGTTGGCAAAATTACAAAATTTACCCCCAAGCAAGCAACCAATCCCAAACCCAGATATTGAACATATTTAAATAAGAAAGCATTTTAATTTTAATTTAAAGCATAACCCTGGCTTCTCTTGAGGCGTAGTTTACAGGCATGCCTTAGGAAAACTTAGCATTGGTTAACTTTGGTTTCAAACCTTTGTGAGATGGATGCTGTTATGGTTGGAACTTGTTGTAGTGATTCTAAGCATACTTTTTACCTTTTCTTTTCATTAAAAAATTTGCCCGAAATGTCACATGATTGAGGCAGTGTCCTAGGTGCAGCTCCCAAAGACAGCTCTTACTCATTTTCGTATGCCCCTGGCAGCACCCTGTCCATTTGCGTGGCCGTTTTAGCCTGGGTTAGAGGAATATAATAATTCTGGCTCTACTCCTGCCCCTTACCTGTGATGGTGTGGTGAGGGTTAAGGAATGTAGTAACTGATAAATAAAATCAGCAGAGAATTAATGAGTTGTTTTCAAAGTGCTCTGAGCTCCCTGAGTGATATAGATAAGAGATGCTGTATTTTCTACAGTAAATTATCTCAAGACTCCTATTCTATTCCATTTCATAGTTTGTCATTGTGTTAACTTCTTCTACGAATATATAATTAAGTAGTGAGATAGTCAGTATGTCTCATCAGGAGAGTCCTCTGGTTGAATCTTTTGCCTCATCTACATCTTAGTGATATCACTTCTCAGAACTTGGCAGAGTGATTTCCAGAATTTAAAAAAAAAAAAAAAAGTGTGGGTATAGACTGTCATAGGATTATAAAACCTATCTCCCTTCATGGCAGAATAAGGTCAGTAGTGACTTCCCGGAAGGTCTTCTTACCTCTGACGGCTCTGTTTCAATCTCTCAATTATTGGTGGAAATCAAGATTGCAATGGGTGGAAAAATTCATCCTTTTTGGTTTAGGTCCTGGTTTCAACTATATCTCCCATTGTCATTCTGTCAGTAAGTGGAAACTGGGGTGGGTCCCTCATACCTGTACTAGTTCTGGACCTACCACTAAGTAGTTATAAGATGGCAGGCAGATAGCTTAAGTACTTTTAGGAGAAACTATAACAGTAGTGGTTAAAGGTTTGGTGTCTGAAGCTGGACCACCTGGGTTTGTATCCCGATCTCCTATCTTTCAGCTGTGTGACCTAATTAAATTTACTAAACTTCTCTGTGCCTCATTTTTTCACCTGTAAAATAAAGGTAATAATGGTACATATTTTAGAGGGCTGTTGTGAGGATTAAATGAGGTAATACATGTAAATTACAGTGCCTGGCATAGAGTAAACAGTCCATAACTGTTAGCTTTTATTATTTCTGGCCCTGTTTTCTTATATGAAAAAGAGAGGCTTGCACCAGATGGTCCCAAAAGACCAAGCCAATTCCAAGACTCTGTGATTCTATGCTGAAAAAGGAAAAATAGTGCTGAATTTAAGATTTGTTTTCTTATGTTTCTCTTGCCATTCTCTTAAAGTGAGAATGAGTTATATCTGGCCAAAAGGCTGGTCGAGGTTGGAAGAAGAGGGGAGAAAAAGAATGGGTAAGAGCAAAGACAGAGGTTTTTAATTATCTACACACTGGACAACAACCTCCTGAAAAGCTAGAATGGCATTTTTAGTGATGGTGTTTTCTTAGCATCAGCAACTGGAGATATTATGTAATCATAGTTAAAAATATTTTCCCTTTGAAAACACATAGGCCCATCCATTCAACTCAAAGTTTCAAAGCAGGAAGAGTAACATACAGTGAGTTTAGGGCAACCTGATCTCTTCCTGTCTTCTTCATGTGTTCTTCCTTTAGGGAAAATGTTATATCAGTCATAATAACAACCTTGATACTAGTAGTTTTTTTTTTCTTTTTTTTAACAGCTTTCTTGAGATATATTTGATATACCATGAAATTCGCCCATTTAAAGTATACAGTTCAGTGGTGTTAGTGTATTCACAAAACTGTGCAACCATCCCCACAACCTGAATTTAGAATATTTTTATCACCTCCCACAAACAACCCTGTACTCATTGCTGGTCAGTTTGTATTTCTCCTTTTGCATAGCCCCTACTAATCACTGATCTCTGTCTGTATGAATTTACCTATTCTGGACATTTCACATAAATGGAATCATATAATATCTGGTTTATTACCAGCTTCTTTCACTTAGCATAATGTGTTTAAGTTTCACTGTGCTGTAGCGTCTACTGATACTTCATTCCTTTTTATAGCCAAATAATATTCTATTGTATGGATATACCACATTTTGTTTATCCGTTAATCAGTTGATGGACATTTAGGTTGTTTTCATATGTTGTTGCTGCTCTGAACATTTGCATAACAGCTTTATGTGGACATGTTTTTATTTCTCTGGATATATATATACCTAGGAGTGGAATGTTAGATCATATGGTAACTCTATGCTTAGCATTTTGAGGAACTGCCAAACTGTTTTCCAGAGTAGCTGTAGTAGGTGTATTCTTAAGTTTTATTGTAAATAACACTAAATTTGGTCTTCGTCGCTCTCAGCATTATTTTTCAGCCTTTTTCTTCAATCACTGATCTTTCTTCTCCTCCATGTGTAAGGGTGCACTGTATTATTTTTCTTCTTTGATTAAGAAGAAAAGTATTTTTCTTCTTTTGATTAAGAAGAAAAATCTTTTTTCTAAGAAAAAATATTTTGATACATTTATTTGACTTGAAGTGTGCATGATCAGGATTTATGTGAAACCTCTCTCAGAGCTATCTGCATTTTAGAGAAGAAAAAAAAGTAAGTCAAAGGAATGAATCTCTACTGCTAGAATTTCGGGTGTCAGGTTCCCAGAGAAGAAGACCTTTGCCAAAAAGATCAGTTTTTTTGAATAGCAATCTAGTATGCTAGAAAGAGCATGGTCTCTGAGTCAAACCAATCTGGATTCAAATCCTCACTTGTTGTGTAACGTAAGTTGATTTAACAGAGGTTCAATTTCCTCATTTGTACAGTAAAGATAATACAATGTAGGCTTGTTGAAGGACTAGCCAATATAAAGCACATAGTTCCATGAGTATGCTCAATACATGGCAACTACTGTTATTGTTCTGAAACCACGTGGCTGTCTACCACTGGTCTCATTAGTTTGACCCCGTCTATTCAGGTTCGGTTTTCTACCAGCTCTGGCCAGGAGTTTTAGGGGCTCAGTGAGATGCTTCCTGACCCTGCTTTTAAATGCTTTAAATGGTTTTCAATATGAGAGGGGAAAAAAGTCAGGGGCAAAGCTCAGCAGAAGTTACCCCAACATTCCTGCGCCTCCTTCTTCAATCCTAGAGCTCTAGGGAGAGAATCCCATAGAACAGTGCTGTGCAGTGAACACATGTCATTCTAAATTTAACATTTTAAATTTTCTAGTAACCCATTGGGGAAAAAAAGTAAAAAGAAACAGGTGAAATGAATTTTAATAACACATTTAATTTAAATCCAAATATATCTAAAATACTTCAACATATGGTCAACATAAAAATTATTAATAAGATATTTTACATTTTTTTTGGTACTAAGGCTTTGAAATCAGTTGTGTATTTTACATTTACAGCACGTCTTCCATTTGGACTAGCCATACTTCAAGTGCCCGATAGCCACATGGGGCTACTGTTCTCCATATTGAAGAGCATAGCCGTAGAATGGTTGTCCTGGCATAAATCTTCGTTTTGTTCTTTTTTTGGCATAATTTTCACACTCTAAGGAAGAGTGTGAAACTTGATTGTTCCCTACTCAGACTTGATCTGGTAGTTCTGCAACAATTGAAATTGGTTCCTGATGGATAGCCATGTTCCAGAATAAAGCTTATCTAAGGCATTGCTTTCTGGCAGGGAATATCCCACTACTGGGAGCCAGGATGAGGTGTTTCCCCTTTACCTTCTTCTGTGTTTTTACTTTTTTTCTTTCCTTAACTCCTCATTTTATGGTTTGATACCTTATCCCTGACAAAATCTGAACTGTTCCCTAAAATAGAATGGGTGGTGGAAGCAGCCACCTTGTTTTTGTACGGCTAGGATACAATGGAAAAAGAACAGAGAATTCTGTGTTTGCTGGACCCCCAATCAAGAGTTCTAAAGCCTAACACCGCCTGCCTCCAAGTTACTGTGTTATTTTGAGAATGCCGTTTAACCTCTTGGTCTCGGGTTTCTACATCCATGGAATGGGCCACTCTAAAGAGCCACTAATCTGACCCCACGTTTCATGGATCATGAACCCCAACATAGTCTCCTCCAAGGCCTGGATACATAGCACTGAAAGCAGGCGAAGCATTTATGAAACACGATTCTTTTTTCATTGTCATGGCACTCCTGATTTATCCTCTGACTCCTTCTATCTTTTCTAGACAGTCATGTAAAACTGGTTATGGTGGTGTTAAAGCTGCCTCCATCATTCAAGTTGAGCTGGAGAAGGCAAACCGCGAGGAAAAAAAAATAGTGTTTTTTTTTTTTTTTTAATTGAAGCATTCAGTATCACATTTACAAGGCCAGCTGGAGGCCAGTCCCAGTTTAATCCACCTTGTTGACTCCATGACTGAATGCAAATTATGTTTCTTTTGTGTCCTATCTATTTGTAGCTGTTGGATTCTAGACTGAAAATTGCTTTTGGAAAATACAAAGATATATGGTTGCAGGCTTGGAAGTGCAGGATACGTTTGCCAAGTTCGTATGGTGCAGCGCAGGAAGTCAGGAAACTTGGGTTTGATTTTCACCATAGAATTGTGGACAGTTGCTTGTACAGTGTGCCTCAGCTGAAATACTAAAATAATGTCTGTTTCCCACCTACCTGTCAGTGGGGCTTCTGGAAACAAAGTGAGGATATCTAGAAAGATGTTTGACTTTCCTTAAGAAAGTGTGGTTCAGTAAGTGTGAGAAGAAAGTTCCATCTATTTGTCCTGCTTTGAGACAGGGTTGAATCTGCTAGTAGGTCAAAGGAATACATTTACCTAGTGGCCTGTGCTGGTAGGGCTGAGAGATAGCTGTCAGTCAGTCATTTTTCTGAGGGCTTTAGGTGATTTGAGCCCAAGTCTTGTCACTGTAAGAGAATCCTCCTTATAATTACCATTGTTAATAGAATTGAAAGTTTGCATTTATATTTTGTCCCTAACAAAGAGAGCCTCTCAGAGACCCTGATGACGAGCCCAGCCTACATCTATTCTGAAAGGCTCTCTGTGGATATGAGTGTGTAGACGTTAATTCCTCTCTACAGAATTTGCATGCAGAGGCTCTAGGGCCGTGCACCCTGCTTACATTAATAAACGTTTAAAAACAAAGCGCGGGCAACACATGCACCGCTTTCCTTTGTGTGGCCTCCTTACTAGGGTGCTTGTAATCCCTAACCCCTTGCGTGGGAAATGCGTGGGTGGGTGGTGATGCTGCGCGCAGCACGGAGTCTGAAGGCCGGAGAAGTAACTAGATCGTGTGAGGAATAAATTAAAGCAGCTTCGTCCTGAGGCTAATCAAAGGGGAAAGGAGAAAACAACCAGAAAACGCCTGAGATGAGAGAGCCTGTTTGCTTAGATCAGGTGGGAAAGAGAAATCGGCGTCGTCGGGAAGGAGTTTAAGGGGATGCATTACGAAATAAAACTTTGGGAACTTAAGAAAATGCTAAGAAACCTTGGAGGAGCGGGGTGGCCGGCCACATGGCCTTGTGCTAAGCAGAGGCCCCTTTCAGACAGGATCGTAATGCTCTGAGCTGGGCCTGGGTAGACGGGCGCCTGGGTCTTGCTGCAGCAGCGCGCACAATTAGCCTTTCAGAGGAGTGGGCTCTGGGGGAGCTGCGAAGCCTCCTTGAAAGCTGGTGACCTCACCACGGGGCTGATGCTGATGCAGGGGTATCAGCGCCCGCCGCCTTCGCGTTTCCGGCCGGGCCCGGGGGCCTCCTCTGCGCCCCGCGGGGCTGCGCGCACTGGCAGGGAGCCGCCGCCCAGCGCAGAGCCGTCCTCGAGCCCCCGAACCCCTGGCGCGGGCCGCCCGGGCGCGGCCCGGGAAGCCGAGAGTCCCCGGAGAAGGGCTTGGTTGTGTTTTCACCGATTCCTTCCTTTTGGGCGCCCCAGGATCCCTTCCTCCCCCCGCCACCTCCTCTCCTTAGCTGCCCTCACTCTCCAATTCCCGAGAGGGAGATAGGAGAGGACCCCACACCCGCCAGGGGGAAAGTCTCGCGGGAGTCATCCTTCCTTTATTAAACACCTCTCAGTCTGCGCTTGGACCCTCGCAGCCACAGCAATCGGAGCCTCCAGCGAGCAGCGAGGGTTGCGGGGGTCTGTCCCCAGGGAGCCAGGCGCGGGGTCTGTGCCGCATTTTCGGTATGCAAAGTGGCCGTGCAGTGCAGACGCCGGCGGTGGTGGTCTTGCATACAGAAGTGAAATTCAGAAGGCAGCGTGTAAGCACGTGGGTGAGCGTGTGCGGGTACCCGCGCTCACAGGCACACATCTTAATTTGCAGCTCCTTGCTTAGTTGCCTCTGTGTTGTTTCCTTTCTGTTCAATAAATAGTCCGGTTGATGCTTCATGGTATTGAAATGAATCAAATAACATAATCTGAAGTTACTGCAGAAACCCTCTCCCATCTTCTCTCTCTCAGCTCTTACAGGGAGCACATCATCTTCCCCTGGGGAGATTTTTAACCCAAAGAACCTTGATGTACTTTAAACAGCGCTGACATTTGTTTTCCTTAAGCTTGGTCTGATTTCTTTAACACTTGAAGAAGGTTAGGTGCCTTCCCACGGACCTAGTTTCTTATGTGCTGGCTTGTCTTATCTCAGAGGAAGGCTTCAAGGGGCCTCACGCTGCCTTCTTTTTGCGAGAGTCTTCTGAAAGTAAAGAATCGATTTTGGTAGTTTGCCCCCCTCCAACCCATACACACATAGTTGCCTCCCCTCCCCCACCTAGCCTGCTGGAGCCAAGGCAGGAAGGGGCTGTCATCGTGCTCAGGCCTAAGCCATATTACTTTATTTTTCTTCTTCGAAAGTTACACCAGGAAAGATGTTCTTGATGTGTGATTATTATTCTTAAATGGATTCTTGTGCTTTCTTATCATTGCTCTGTTGCAGCCTCCTTGGGCACCCACCAGGTCCTCTAATAGACCCTCCAGAAACTTTCTACTGAATGAATGTGGGAGAGCAAGAAGGTTGAATTCCCTCATTACTTCGAAAATCTATGAATTCATTCTCTCTATAAATTTCCACCAGCCTAGTCTCTGATCCACCAGCTGAAGAATGAGGCCCGTTATTAATTTCACAGGATGAGTTTCTCATCCCAGTAACTCTGGGGGAGAGGATGGAAGGGTTATTATATAGGTTGAGAGTTCACATGTTCCTTCTGTTACAGATGTTACAGCTAAAATATAAGAGTAGCAATACTAATACCAGCAATGGGGATAATAAAGAATGAAAATAATTGCTTCCCTCTGTTCCTGATTTGGACACTGCCACCTCCTACTCATTTCCCTACTCATTTCCTCTTCCCTTTTTAGGTGTTTCAGGCTGTGATATCTTGGTAACTACAGCTGCAGATTAACTTCCTAGAGGCTTATACGAAGGAGAGAATCTCCCTAGTGGCTTCCATTTGGTCTTAAGTATGCAAAGATTGGTTGTCTTTTCAAGATCCCACTAGAATATGTCTTCTCCTCACTTATGTTGACTTACGTCACCTCCTGAATGTTGGCTTTCCTAAGTGAGGGTCATGGAAGCTTGACTGTTTTTAAGTAAGTTTGACCAGATATTTTTGAGTGCCATCATTTCTGGAGATATTGGGCAAAACTCTTATGTCCCACAGGTTGAAAAGTGAAAAAGTTAAAAATGAATTCCTGTCCTGGTTGGGTTTAATTTTTCAACACCAGTTAGACATTTCATTTTAGACCTTCTGGAGGGCATGATGAAATTGCAGAGTTGTATACTATTTTAGCCCATTCATTGCTGTAGCATATATTTATGAAACTTCTCTGTATAAGGCATGAAAGACACCGAGGAACACAAATGTGCCAGCGGTGGGCCTTAACCTCAAGGAACCTACAGCCCAGTAAGGGGCCGGTATCATGGTCATGATCTTTGTAACATGGGCAGCTGACTTGCTTCCAAAGCCCTCTGCCCAAGACAGGACTCTGTTGCTTACGGCCAGGAGTGTATCTGAGAATGTCATTCCGACCCAAAGTTCTTGAACATGCAGGGTGATACACGTGGCAGAACGCTTTCTTTCTTTCAAAGGGTGCTGATTTTTACTTCGGCAGCCTGAGAAATGTTCTGTGTTTGAGTCCTCACATAGCTGGCCTTCTTGCTTTTCGCTAAACCCTGCCTCTGCTTTCCTTTCCTTTCTGCTTCCCCTTTCACTCTCTTTTGTTCCCTTCCTCCCCTTCAATGGGGCATCCCCCAGACCCTCAAATCACTATTTGCCCAACCTGTGACCTGAGACCACTTGGCATTTCCCTGGGATGGCTGGAATTTACCGCCCGCCGAAGAGGCATCTGTGACATTTGCTTACCTGGGCGGCTTAAGCTACAGGGTCCGCGTGGAGGGACTGCTGAGAGGAAGTGTGAAATTTACCTCTGTGCGCCAGGGTTCTCGCCAGCAGGGAGACAAACAAGGATGCTTTTGAGAAGCTGGAATTAATTTTTATCAGGGTATGCATATATAGTTCTGTATATTCACACACACATTTATTATGTATTCAGTAAATGCATGTAGACAATTTGTGCATTATCTGTCATTTTCTAGTCATTATTTTAACAAATTAAATTTTCATGGTTAGCTTCATCTTTCACATTCATACCCTCCCCTTGCACAGCTCCCTTCTTTCCCCCCCTGCTGGTAGAAGACACTGGGTTAACTTGACGCTCTTTGAGGCCTTGTGCCATTAGACCTACTGTCTCCTTAAGGTTTATGGGACTCAGGTGATGGCTTTCTCGCTGTGGCTGGCTCAGCCAGGCCCAGCTGTTCTGCTGGTGAGGAAATAGCTGCTTGTCTCTTTGGATCAAACTGGTCTAGGAGCTTGTTCAATCCAGTTACTGGGACAGGCCAGCCCTGGAGGCTTCTCCTACTCTTGGAACACACAGACGCACAGTCTGTCTGTCCTGGCTGTCAGCCGAGGAAGGGAGGCAGGCAGTGTAGATGGTTAAGCTGTTACTTTATACTCATGTTTACCCTATCCAAGTGATTTGAAGGGAAGACTGCCGTGGGCCCCAGGCTGGGAGAAGAGTGGTGGTGGGTCATCTTAGCATGAAGCTGAACGGAAAACGTCAGCGGAAGTGATGCCCCTTTTCCCCTTTGGAGCAGGAAATTCTTCTGTGCGCAGGTAATAATAGTTAATGCATAGAGCACATGTGGAGCTACTATCGTTGCCTCAGTTTTTAAGATGAGGAAACTGAAAGAGAGTTTCATGAACTTCTCGAAAATTGCACAGCTTATGAGAGGATCTGTTGGGACAGGTTTGACTCAGGAAGTTTTACTAAACGTAGATTTTTCTACCAAAATCTTCATTCCCATTGAGTGACAGCCCTTCAGCTTGTGATTCTTCCCAGAAAATCCCGTGGAATCCTACTCAGGTGTCCAAATAACAAATCATTTGGCTTGCCCACTTCTGGTCCTGTTTCTCAGGTACATGAACTTCATTATCTCTTGGCTGTGGTTGGCTGTAAGACATAAATAAAAGGAGATAAGTCCAAAATTCTCCCTGGGCCTGTTTCCTGGTTTTTGTTAGGCCCCTGCCTATTTGCTTTTTTAGAATCTACCTGATTTCTTTCAGGCAGTGTGCATGACTTACTTTCATAGGTGGGCTAAAGCTTGACTGCCCGTCTGTTTTATATATATTTTATATCTATGTCATCTTTTCTAGTTCCTTCTCAGGAGCCTAGGACTCGGGAACTTAAAGCCAGGCACAGTGTCTTGTTCTTGCATGCCTTTCCTGGTCCTGCTGTCCTTCTGTCACACCTGCGTGTGCAACTGAATGGAAGCTTCCTTGGTGAAACCAGAAAGTCTCACCTGCCCAGTTGCAGAGCCAGTCTTTTCAGAATGGCACATTGAGCAGCTCTTGTTTTTGATGAGTGGGTGTTCTCAGCTTAGAGGAGAGGACAGCTGCCTCGGGATGGGCCTGGATGGTGATGGTACTGGGCTTGTTATCTTCACATCACCCCAGGGGTAGAAGGAAAAAAAAAGAATTCAAGGTATCTTATGTTTAAATGTATTGTTTAGAAAACAGTATAATCCCAGGAAGACCTTAATAAAGAAAATACATTATAAAAGAAAATAAATTCACCTTTAATTGTACTGCCCTAGCTCAATATCTATTATAAGTCCCTCCCCCATGTTTATATTTTCTTCCTGTCATTTTCCTTATGGCCATATGAATGTTCTGTTTCTTGGAGATGATTATATACTCAGGAATGAAATTCTCTTCTATTTATGAATAGAATCTGTTATGTATCTTATTTATTTATTTGTTTATTGCTCATCTCATTTCAAAGAGGAATTCAAGCAGCTTACCAGAAGGTACAAGCAAAACGAAGAGATTTACTAAAGAAATGAGGAAATTAGAAGAGAAAATTAAGGTAGAAAAATAAAGTGCAAGGGAGCATTAGTATGTAAAATTGCACGCACAAGATCCTTTCTCATTGTGGCCTTCCCAAGCCTTTTGCTGGTAAGGAAATAGCTTCTTGACACTTTGGATCAAACTAGTCTTAGGACCTTGTTCAGTCTAGATCCTGTAGAGGCTGGCTATAGATTTGACTGTTTGCTTCCTGGTAGCAAAAGCAAAAAGGGAAACAGGCTCGATTTCAAATTTCAAAGCATTTAGAATTGAAAGTGAATCAGTTGTTGGCTGCATGCAGAATTTCTCCTGTGGTTCCTAATAAGATGCTAAATGATATGATAGATGTTGCCCTCAACATATAAACAAGATATTATATTTCATATTTTACTGTAGCCCTTTATGTATAACGTCCCCACGACACTTGCCAGATCTTATTATAATTATTGGTTGACAAACTGACTCCCTCATTAGGCTAATGAATTTCTGGAAAACAGTGATTAGAACTTATATGCCCAGCATATGTGTAGTAAATACTCAGTTAATAGTTTTTGAATTGAAACACTCTTTTATCTTCTTATCCAAAAAGGGGGAAAATCCATTCATTAACATTTACTGAGAATTGCCATCAAAAAGAGGGATCAAAAGTTCCTGCCCTTGAGGAGTTTATGGTCTACTGGCATAGGTACATCTTAATAGATACATTGTACTCTAGCTTGATAAGTATAATAGAGGCATGAACGTTTTTTGTGTGTGAAATGACGTATAAGATTGCTTAAAATACACTCTCAATACAGCTAGCTTCTCCTTTTGGAGTTTGGGGTTTGGATCCTTAAGCCCGGAGAGGGGAGGGTTAAAACAGGAATGATGAGGGCATCTGAGTGAGGAGTGAGGCCACTGTCTTGCAGATTAACATTTTCATTTCCTTTCTCTTTTAGGGGGGAGGTCCTTGGTTAACTACCCCAGCCTCCCCAACCCCCAGCTCTCTGGGATGAGGGTGTGATGGGGCCTCAGGGAGGTAGGGAGTGGGACCCCTCTTTTGGCCTCTTCCTGACTTGACCTGGCAGCCGCTGCCTGTCAGAGTGATGGCCACCACTACCATTCCTGTAATGACTTATAGAGAACACTGGATCCTAAGACCAGGAAGAACGAATGATCCCTGGGACATACTTGTAAAATAAAGAGTGAAAAGAACAGATAACTGCCACATCTGGCTTTTACCCAGTTTTGTTAATTTTTTAGTTATTCATTGTTATATTAATCAGAGAATTTTTACGTTCATATTTCCCTTTCTCCCTCTTTTCCTTTCTTTTTAAAAACCTTTACCTGGTGCTGCCTTCGAAGCTAGGCACAATGGGAAATGCAAGATAGGACCTTGTCCTCAAATTGCTTATCATTGGGAGAAAATAGAGGGGGCTTCAGGGCAGCCATTGATCAGGGCCTTGCAGGTGACCTAAGTATAGCACAGTCTTTAACCCTCTGTACACTCTCAAAGTTTCCAGAAAGATGATTGCAGTTTTGTCTGAGATTGTAAGCTTCTCCCCCTTCCAGATGGTAAACTAGTGAGCCATGCTTTATTCATCTCTGCATACCTAGCACAGTGCTTGGTATATATGTGATGCTCAGTAAGCGTTAGTTGAAGGAAGGAAGGGAAAAAGGAGTCACAGATAATTCATCTAAATCTGAATCGTACTTATTTCTATTTTCAGACTGCCTATCTTAAGAAATTATTTCCAAAATTACTGCTGTCTGCTGTGAGCGTACTAGTTTCTGAACCTTATGCGTGTGCTTCTGCAATGTGTCAAAAAATAAGAAGACAGGATGGAAATCCCTCTTAGATCTATTGGATCACTCCAGTGAAGTGCTCCAAACCCAGTGCTCAGAGACAAAGAGGTTTCTGGTTAGAATCAACCTGTTATTGAATGGCTCCTCTGAGTCTGGGTTTTCTGAGTTATGGTCTCGGCCTTGGGGTGATGAAGGGTGCTCAGGGTGTCACAAGGTAGACGGAGGGGCGGGAAGAGCGTGCAAGAGACGTCACATGAGAACCGTGTAAGACAAATGATAATCAGATTTAGGAAGCTGGCTAGACACAACCTTTCAGTGGGAGAGGCAGAGGTGGGAGGGGCAGCTGCTTTAACTAGTCAATGGCTCAGATTCCAGTACCTTCCTTTTATTCCCATCCTCAAATTGTCCTGTCTTTTCCTATCTACAAAGCCTCCTCTTTTTTCTTTCCCCTCTCCCCAAAGTTATGCCAGCTTTCTCTTTGCTTCTGCTTCTGACTTTCTGCCCAGTTTTCCTCCCATCAGATCAATTGGAATCCTGGAAAAGGACTCCTCCATTAGATAATAATAATAGTAATAGTAATAAATACAAATAAACCCAAGAAGTTGAAAGTGTGATTTTTTAAAATGTGAAAGCTGTTGTAGACCCCACAGCAGGGGAAGTAATTGAGTAAGAGGCTCTCTGGGCACCCTCTACACTTCTCCCCTCACCCCTCCCAGTGTAAGCACGTGTAATTTAAACCTGTCCTTGGGGAGGAAGAAAGGAAGAATTGCCCCTACCTTCCTCCTGCTAGCCCCCTCCCTGCTTGAAAATTCCTAGTTGGAGTCTGTGATATCTCAAACCGGGCTGTCACTTTTCAGGGTCACTCCCTGAGGATATCCTTCCCCCATCCCAGTGCAGTTCAGATGTTTCCAAGTGAAGAGTATCAAAAAGCTCATTTTCCCTACACATCTCCCTCCTCATGAGCCCTGTTCCATGTAGGGTCCTGCGTTTGCTTTAGTGGCTTTGCTATGTAGTCTTCTCCTGGGGAGAGTGGGGATGTTTGTCTTAGACCAGGAATCTCACTGTGGACTTTGAGGAGGGCTGTGTGGTCTTTGAGGGTCAGTACATTTAAATAAAAGTGTCCTGAAGAGTGCCTTTGGCTTGATTCAAAGACCACTAGAACCAGTTTCTTTGTCTGATTCTCTTCTGTGGCTGTTCCACTCCTTTGCTCAGCAGAGCCACTCTGTTTAAGGCTCTTCTCAGTTGCCAACACTCTCACCCTAAGTTGGGCATCTTGGTAGCTAATTACAATGGATGTCTAGCAGAGAAACTTTCAGCATTTTGGTCTGTAAACTTTTTTCTTTACATCTTACACCCATGTGTAGTTTTTTTCTCGAATAAGACCCCTTTCCTTTGTCATTAATAAACAAAATAACTTTCAATTTATAGTCTCACGCCTTTTCTGTACTATCCCTTGAATAAGCAGTGCTTATATACATTCATTCATTCATTCACTCATTCATATATTCAACAGATGGCATCTTCCTAGGGTACTAAAGTCAAAGAGAGAAAAAGAAATCTGGGAACCTGACAGTACAACTGTGTTGTACACAGAGAGGATATGTGCTGTACTCACACCCTTGGAAATTAGAGCATTTTTTAGTATGTTGAAAGAACTGTAAATATAGATGATCACTTTCATAATCCTACTGGCAAATCTACCTGTCAAACCAAACAGGAAGATGCACCCAGCATCCACTGCTTATGTTTAATGGTTTATCCTGGTGGAGTTATTGCTCTAATGTATGCAGACAAATAGGAATAAGAAGAGCAAAGGATACAGAAGATACATGTGCATCTGTGTCATTGCTTGCCCAGAGGAAGCTGCTTATGGGTGAAGATGCTATAGTCATCCCTGAACAAGCCTCAGACACGGCACTAGGCACGTGATGAGTGTTCAGGAAATGTATGTTTTTTTCCCCTCTTCATTTCCAAAGCAAAACAGAAACATCCAGGCCCATTTGGAGCAGCTCTGTGATGCAGGAGAACAGATCCTGGCCTCTTCTACTATTGAGGAGATAGGTAACGAGAGGCCTGCCACTCAGGCCAGCTTCCTCACCTGTAAGGTGGGCACTATTACACACATCCCCCTGGCTCTGTCCACTTCCAGGGAGGTTATGAATCTCCAGTGAGATATGGGTGTACCATGCATTGTCAATTACAAACGACAACCCAACTTGAAGATTTTTTTTTCTCTAACCTATCCTGTCACCACTGCTTACAAAATTGAAGCAGAATCGAAGAGAGAGAACTCACAGATTGGCCGGCATGTGCGGGGCTGATTTAGAACATGGCATAGATTTAGCAATCTTGTTGAACACAGAATTGGTGGGGCATGCAGTGAATACGGAGCTCAAGATCCCAAGGGAGTTGAACAGAGAGGTGTGATGGAGAGGTTTGACGATGGCCTGTTGAGGCTGTTATCCACAGAGGCAACTTGAAGATAGAGGTGAGCTGCCCACAGAGAGAACAGCGGCAGCAGTCCACCAGGATTTTGTATGGAGAATGAAACTTGGAGGTCGACCCCACAAACCCTCACACCTCACGCTTAAGGATGGTGCCCAGGATGATGGACACAAGGGAGATAGCAAACGTGGCTTGATGTTTATGTGTGTGCCTATTTCATATTCCCTGGTTTCGTGCACCAGGCCTTAGGATGCTACAGCTTCTGCTGTATCTTCAGGTAGTGGGTACCGGCGTCTTTCACTTTGTGTGGATAAGTTCCTGAAAAGTGTTTGGGTCCAGTTTTGATAACTGTGTCCTTTATCTGGGTCCACTCCTTCGCTTCATGGAAACAACGTGTGTGATGGAAAGAACCCTGGATGGGGATATTACAGAGAGCAGGGACTTGGGTATGTTCCTTATACTCTGGCGGTCTCGGCTGCCTTATTGTTAAGTGAAGGGATTCAATTTGAAAGATTAAGAGGTCTCTTCCAGGGCTAGGCTTGTAGCACTCCTTTTGTAGGGCGAAGAGCCGTTTTTGTAATGTGAGTACTCATCTCATAATGTTTCATCTGCCTTTTTTTTGTTATTACTTGCCAATCTTTGTGTGTCCGATTTTCTTGAGGAAGGACATCAGGCACACTTATTCGATGTGTGGAGCTTATCTTCCTATTCATAGGAGTGCAAAATGAGAGGTTTTCAATACACAGATTCCCTTGCTAACTCCAGTTTCTCAGAAGCTTAGTGAATGGTCATCTCGTTGGTCCATCTATCTGCCTCTCTCTCTCTTTTTTTTTTATAATTTTGATTGGAATGCAGTTGATTTACAGTGTTGTGTTAGTTTCAGGTATACAGCAAAGTGATTCAGTTATGCATATACATATATCTACTCTTTTTTATCTATCTGCTTCTTTTCATCAGTTTTTTTTTGAAGTTGTGCCCACTTGCAGCCGTTGGGCACTTCTGCTTCAAGAAACAGCCTCACATACACCACCCCAGGGGGTGTTCCCGGGAGAAGTAGAGAGACAAGTGCCAGATGTTGTAGCATCCCTATCCCCCTACTTCCCACAGCTTTCTAGCCCTGGAAGTGTGAATCTCCCACCCAGTCACTTAAGCCCACTTTTTATATGCAGAATGAGAGGGGAAAGAGCCCTGGGGATGCAGGGAGGCCTTGTCCCCTCTCACCTGTCCTTGCTGGGACGGACAGCTGATTTGGGGGAATTGAAATCCAGAGTCTGAGGCAAAGACCAAAGGACAGAGGCCAGACCCAAAGTGGCTGCGTGATGGCAGCCGGGCGCAAAATGATTGAATGAAACAGGGATACCATCACTGGGAGCTGAAAAACCTCACGTCCAGATGTGGTTGGAGAGGTTCACAGAATGAAAGACAGTCCGATGAGTGAGATACACACGCCTGTAGAGTACAATAGAAAAATCAATAGTAAGTGGAGGTGAAAGAGTTCTAGCCGGCTTTTATTGAGCACTAAGAAGACAAACTGGCTTTTGCAGTGGTTCCAGCTCTATGTTAATGGTGCTTTTTAAAAAACTCCTGTACGGGGTAGGGGGGAAAAGTCACACAGTAGAAGTTGCCAGCCTGGACATGCAAACACACACATACACACAGATGATGAAAAAAAGAGAAATCAACTCAGGACTGAACATTCTCGGGTTTATGCATATGGGTTTATGCATGTGATGAAGTGTGCTGTAATTTTACATGCATATTTTGGACTTTCAGATGGCATAGGGTTTGATCTGTCTTTTCCCATCCCTGGTCCCTTCTTCCTTCCCTTTGCTTTCTGCAAGTCTAGTGTGGCTTTATTAGGAATTCCCTTTGGTTTAGGGGGAAAAAAAATTAGAGGGAGAAAGAGAGACCGGCTGGAGGGGGAAGAAACAAAACTAGCTCTTGGCTGGCAGCCCACAGCATGGGCCCAACAGCCGCGTTAGAGAGCGGTGCCCTGGCCTTCTGTTTTCTTAAGCACACACCCCTCACCCACACGGTGCCCTCTTTTTCTCTAAGGGGGCTGAGGGAGGCTGTTTCTACCCTCCTAACCTATTTTTTCCCCCTTCTGTTGTTTAAAGAGAATATTTCTATCTCCTTTTTTTCTTTCTTTTCTTTCTTTTTTTTTTTTTTGAGGCTTGAGCCCAGAGAGCAGTGAATTTCTCCTTGCTGGCCTCTCCTCTCCTCCCCAGCCCCCTCCCTGATGAAGAGTTCATCCAAAGTTCGCATCCAGACTCTGAACAAAGTGGCCCAGACCTTTTCCTGACTCCTCACCCTTTGTCCTCATCACTCAGTGACAGACAGGAATCAAATGCTGAGGACCCAGCCGGGAGAGGGGCTGTGGGGGAGGGGGGAGAAAGGAGAAGATTTCCCATTAACTGGCTGGGCCCTTAACAACCATGGGGAGGAGTGAGGAGGAGGGGGAGGAGGGGGGAGGGGGAGGGGAGGAGGGGGAGGAGGAGGGAGGGGGAGGAGGAGACGGAGGAGGGGAGGAGGGGGGAGGAGGAGGGAGGGGGAGGAGGAGAGGGAGGAGGGGAGAGGGACGGGGGAGGGGGAGGGGAGGGATGGGGAGGCGGGAGGAGGAGGGGAGGGGGGAGGGGAGGGGGAGGGGCGAGGGGAGGGTGGCAGGCCCAGAAAGGATTTTTGTTTAAGTTTCCCCAGGCACACACTGAGCATTCCCAACTTGTTTGCGGACGGTTTCATCTGGTTTCTGTTTGAGGAGAAGAGAGAATAGGATGATCTGTAAGGAGATGGGCCCAACAGAGGGGAGAGAAGGGATGGGAAAAAGATATCAGGGGTGTTTTTCCTGAAGCTGGAAACATCGAAGCTTTCTGATCCTACCGTGAGAAAACGAATTCTCTGGGAGTTCAGGGCTCACTTTTTGGAGGTAGATTACACTTTTCAGGGCACCAGAGGACCACAGAGCAGGTTACTTATTTCTGAGTGCTAAATGATCCCCTGGTGCCCTGGAAAGAGCCTGTTTACCTCCAAAAGGTGAGTTGTTTATTGCCGGTGAGTAGAATATTGGCTGTAATGCTGGCTCATCCATCCTCTCCGATCCCTGCGAGGTATTTAAGGTGGAGGTGATATTATCCACCTCTCACTACGGGAAGGGGGCTGATGAATGCCTTTCTGATTCCTGTTCCCGGGATTGAATTGCCAGGGACGGAGGGGAAGTGACTTTTCCAAGGTCTTATAGTGAGTGAGCCACTGATTGAGGTGGAATTAGATTTCTGTCCCTGTTGCAATGCACTTGTTTCTCAGAGAAGAATAAGCGTATTGACTCTGACGTGGAGCCTCATGGAGAAAGGCTGATAGGAGAAATACCTCGGCCAGCTCTCACTAGGAAGGGAGAGGCCAAAAGGAGGATGCTTCCATCATAGTCCTGACCTCGTCAGATTTTTTTTTTTTTTTAGTGCTTTGGGGCTCTGGGCTGGCTTACTCGCGCTGCTTGTCAAGGCTTCATGCACTCCTGCCACGGTTCCCAATGGTCTCCACTCCCTGTGCCTCCAAGGTCAGGTATACTGCTGAGTTCAGGTAAACAAGCATGGGTGGGGGGAGGTGTATGAAAAATGAGGCCTGAATTGGTGAGGAGGAAGTTAAATTGTGAGATGCCATTTTTGGTGAGCCTTAGTGGGGAGGACAACAGCGTGAAATCCTGCTTGGCGTTATGGCCAGAAGATCTATTGCCTTTTGCTCCCCTAAATCTTCAAAATCATAGTGAACTCTGTGATACCTGAAAGCAGATGCTGTCACCTAGCCCTTCAGAGTTTGGATGATGGAGGGAATTGAGAATTCCTTCTGTTGGATGATGAACAGGGAATTGATCTCAGGAGTCAGGACGCTTGGGGTCTGTTTCTCCTTCTGACTGCGGATTTGTTATAGTAAACTATAAACCAAATAAATTATAAGAAAGACTCTGCAGGGATGTTGAGGTTTGGTGATATTAAAAACTTGGAATGCATGATTACACTTCTAACATTTACTGAGGTTTCATGTGCCACTCATTGTGCAAAGCATTTCTGTTCATATATGTTATTTCTTTTTAAAGTATACAACAATCCTACAAGGTGGAAATAATTATTTAACAAGTGAGGAAATTGAGGCACAGGGTGATTAAAAATAACTTCCCTAAGATTAGTTTGGTCAATAGTTATGCACATTATCATGGAAATACAGTGCACGTCCAGTGATTTTTTTTTTTTTTTTTCCCAGAATAGCTCTGTTCACAAAGAGTTTTGTAATCAAGGGACCACCTTATTCATTAGGGTTCTGGATAACTTGGATCCTGATTCATTTCAGGCTAAGTTGAGTGAAAGCTTACCTTTTCACAGATTAACAAAGGGGGGCTTTCTAACTATATTAGTCACATAAATGGTGTTCACGGGAATATTTATCCTGCGTAGCAGAATAAACTTTCCAAAGATTTAGCAGTGGAATTTGCATATAATAAATGTTTTAATTACTAATGATTTCTTGCCAATTAATTAAAAAGTCTGTCTGTCGTGGCGCTGCTTTCCTGGCAGCACTTTTGTTGACAATGAGTTTATGTTTATATTTAAGTCACACAATGACATTTCTTTTCACCGTTTCCTAACCCAGGTCTTCTGTGGCAGAACATCCTTTTAGCAGACGGGTGTGGATTTTCCTAGTCTACAAGTAGAGAAATGGGGAGATATGCATGCCCTACCTTGGGCCTGAGAGGAACTTGGTGATAGGGTCTGCATTCCAACCTGACACTTCTGCATTTTCCTGGCTTCTTGTTTCTTGTGAGCTTGTCAAGGCCATTTGCAAAGTTGGGGCCCTCTGCGAACAGGGGTGCTTGCCGCTGCAGTTAGATGCAGTCTAGACTTTCCACCTCCCCTGTGGCACTTTTGGCAAGTTGACAGGTATAATTGATGAGTTATTCTAAGAATGCGATTCCTGAGTAACTCTAGAGTGGAGTGACTGCGTTTCTGAGCAGTTAATGTGGCTGGAGGGGAAGGCAGATGAAGGGGGTGGGTGTTGGGGAGCTCGGGGGTGATGGGAGGAAGGTCTTTGTTCAAGCCGAGTTGTGTTCCAAGACGGTGGTTCTGAGTGAGGGCGGCGGGGAATCCTAGTACCCAGGGTCCCCTCTTAGGGCTCACGGTTTCAGTATGAGAATCCATGAGGCTTTTCCAGTTCATCCCCATGTGCGTCATAGGAAAGGGAACAGAAACAATTCACTTTAACTTGTAAACTTCCATGCCGCCCTTCTCAGTTGAGTTGATGGGAACTCTCAAAGCCGCTTTCATTGCTTCTAATTTGCCTTGTTGCCAACTGTCCAAAGTTCTGATCGTCCCCAACTGGCCATTTCAGTCTCAAGGTTTTGCAAAGTTGATAGTCTGTTGAGAAAAGAAAGAAGTCGTGGAGGCCTGGGTTGTGATCATCGTCTCTCATTGCCCTTGAGGATGAGCGGTGTCTGAACGTGCTGGAGCTGTTTCTGGAGGCTTTGGGGTCAGGCCTAGACTGGTTCAGGCAGAATGAAAGGGAATGACCTTGCTGGGATTGGCATGGCACCTCCACATAGTAAGTTGGAAAGCAGTACAGGATCTGTGGCCATAGATGGCCAGCCAGGTGTCAGCGCTTTAAATTCTATCCCTCGTGGATCCCCTTCCTTCCCACTGTGCCGTCACCCCTGCTGAGTGGAGTCTGCTGCTTCCTGCAAACACACCTGTCCCCTCACTCTCCCCTGCCCTACTGGCCTTGCTGACGAAGAAGACTCCACCCGGGTTTTCTTGTGAATACTCAGTTACGATAGGTTCCTTTTTCTCTCTCCACACACTGGGAACTAGTACCTCCCTGGCACACAACCCTTACATTCTTTTTAAACCCAACCCACCTATTTATAGATCCAGACACAATTATCTTGTTAGCTTTTGACTGTGGGTGACTTGCTGTGGTGGTAGCACTTCTATCTTCCAAATGTTAGCTGGACCCCAGATTCTGGGGCTACTTGAGAAGAATTAAGCTCTTCCCTTAAAGGTTAGAAATACTAAGTCTGCCCCATATTTTCTCCCCTTTTTTCCTGATGGGAAGAATTAATTGAGTAGGGAGACATGGGTGTGAATTTCAACTTCTGTGGTTACCAGCTAGCTGTATGACCCAGGGCAAGTCACTTAACTTCTTCTTCTTTTTTTTAATCAATTGTTCACTTTATTTTTTAAATATTTTTAATTAATTAATTTTTGCCTGTGTTGGGTCTTCGTTGCTGCGTGCGGGCTTCCTCTAGTTGCGGTGAGCGGAGGCTACTCTTAGTTGCGGTGCGCGAGCTTCTCATTCTCGTGGCTTCTCTTGCTGCGGAGCATGGGCTCTAGGCACGCAGGCTTCAGTAGTTGTGGCGCGCAGGTTCTAGAGCACAGGCTCAGTAGTTGTGGCGCACGGGCTTAGTTCTGTGGCATGTGGGATCTTCCTGGGCCAGGGATCGAACCCGTGTCCCTTGCATTGGCAGGCAGATTCTTAACCACTGAGCCACCAGGGAAGCCCCACAAGTTACTTAACTTCTGGTGGTGTTTTTTTTTTAATAAATCTGTAAAAATGTGGGTATTTGGCTAAAAGTTGTTGGGAGGGCTAAAAAGTAATGAAATAATAGCCACTAGTTTGCAAAAATATTGTTAATTTTCTTTTTTTTTTTGCTTTCTAGCTTTAATTAGTTCAGAAACACCATCCTTTCCACTGTGAAGTATAAAGTGCTTTGGGCTTTGGGAACCAAGGTGCTTTTCACACCTAAAGCAGGCACTTACTAGTACTCTCTGGGTTTCTCCCTTGACTCTGCATGATGATTCTGGGTCTCTCTGGCTCTCGAGAGGGTTATCTCCAATTCTCTCAGGGTTCATCTGTGCCTAGAAGCTTGGTAACATCAAGGTTAGGCTAACTGATGTTCTCTTCCTTAGAAAGAATCTAACTTTTCCCACTTTATCCTTCCTTTATCCCTGTCATTCCCAGTTGCTGGAAGTAATAGTAAAGTGTGATAATTATAACAACTTAATTTGCACAGCTCTGTCTTAATTTCAGATCATTTTTCCATTTCCTCTCACATCAAAGATGGCATTATCCCCATTTTAGAAATAAGGAAATTGAGTCTCTGTGAGGAAAAAGGTTTACATTCTCTTCTGCTAATAACTTGCTGTGGGAAAGTCACTCAGAAGCACAAAATGAAACACGGATTGTTAAAGCTGCCAGAGGCTTTAGAGAACATCGAGTCCAGCCCTGAGGAAAAGAAACGTCAACGGAAAATTTGGGATTTGCAATTACCGTGTTAAAAAAGTCAAAGGAAACAGGTGAAGTGAATTTTAAAAAGTATATCTCAATATATCTAAAATATTATTTCAACATGTAATCAATATAAAATTAGTAATGAGATATTTTACATTCTTTTGGTACCATTTTCAAAATTATATGTGCATTTTATAGCACATTTCAGATTAGCCACATTTCAAGTGCCCTGTGGCCACACGTGGCTAGTGGCTTACTTTATTGGTTAGTGTACATCTAGTCTAACCATTTAATTTTACAGATTAGGACCCTGAGGCCCAGAATTATGATTAACTGATAAGTGGCAAGTCTCTGTTCTGAGCTCGTTTCAACTATACTGTCTGCATTCAGCTGTCTTAAAGACAGAAGACCTGGCTTCTGCTGTAATTTTACATCTGCCCTCTTCTACTCTATAGTTTGGGTTTGGAGAAGGCTCCCACTGTTAACAGGCTAAGACAGTGCTGTGCTTGTCCCGAAAGTTACAGTCTTTCCCATAGCAGAGAGAACTTTCTGATTCCTGAGCATGTCCTTGCTCTAGGGGAAGTGGGAATCCATGGAATTTATGCCTTGTAGATTTCTCCTCACGGGAATGGGGTCAATGCTGATCAGAGCTTCCCTTGCTTAAGCCTGTAAACTTGGGCATGATTCTCCTTAAAAAAAAAAAAAAAAAAAAAAAAAAAAAATCTCTGGAAACCTAAGCAGCGCCCTTGGCAAATGGCACTATTGAGCCAAGTGGGCAGTGCCAATAGAGCAATTTTCAGTCATGGTCCCACGGTATTAATTTGGCTGTAAAACAGTTGAGGATGAAATGAATGATGTCGCTTGAAGCTAAGACTGAGCAGCCTTAATGGAAAACAAGGTCAGTTACCTGCCTGGATGACGACTTGGGGAGTCTTTTTTTTTTTAAAGGAGAAGAGGAGCCCTGTATTAATCACCGCTTTTGGCATGTTATGTATGATTCATTTGCTCATTGTCACCACCCAGCTCAGCTTCACTTTTATCAGGTGATCTCCAAACTGACATGATCCTTGTTATATTCATCGGCTTCTAGAAACTGCCAGTGAGAAATCTTATTTATGGGGATGATGGTTATGGTTATGATTATTGACAGCCATTATTATAAACATCATTATTATTTAGTGTTCATCAACAGCAGTATGAAAGGTGCTCTAAAGAACACAGAATTAGACCCTGTCCTTGCAAATGGGCTCATAAGAAAAAAATGACAGAAAGAGACACCCAGCCTGGACTAGCTAGGAAAAATACATTCTAGGGAAATACAGCTGACAGAATAGCTCCAAAGGTTGTAATTTTTAGGGCTTTGGTGGAGTTCCGTATGGAACCTTGAACACAGATTAGACAAAGAGAAAGTAGAATTTCCCAGTAAAAGCAAGTCCGTTGTTACAGCCCAGTTTTACTGTTAGACACAGTTATAACGAAGAAATACAAGGGGAAAGTTAGATGTATGTTTTGTTTCATTGGCATGCAGGTTTCTTTTTTTATGCAGGTTTATTTTTATGATCTACTTTTACTGTGTACTATTTGCATTTTTTAATGACTTGGATATCACCAGAGTCATTATGGACCTGCTCATGATATGGAAGAAACTTAGATCTAGTGGAAAGAACACTTGTTTGTGGGACAGAAGCTTCTGTCTCATTTATCTTGATTTTAGATACAGCATTTAACTTTTCAGTTTCTGTTTTCTTATGTATAAAATAGGGATACTGGTAACTACATGATAGTGTTTTGAGAATTAAGGTGTTATTATTTCTACCTCTACTATTCGACCTTAATTTTGTTTTCATAGTAACTTCTGAGCTTCTTTTTAATTTGTTTGTTACTCAACTTCTCTAAAGTAATAATAATAATAAAAATTATCTAGGAGGACCCTGGGGCTCAGAGAAGTTTAGTATCTTGGTTAACGCCACACAGGGAATGAGTGGCACAGCTGGGATGTGAGACTGGGCCTCCTGACTTGAATCAATGACTTATTTTCAGTTGTGTTCATTGCAGTCCTGAGCACTCAAAGAAGGGGTGCTCAGGACCCACTCTTTGAGATAGGAGTTCTCGGTGGTCTTTGTTTTGTTTCATAAATTGCTCAACACTGTAAGAGTTCTTTGGGGGAATTGTCATTGCAGTTAAAAACTTTGAAAACATGGCTTCAAGTCATGTTGACTTTTTGTGTACTACCAGTATCTCTCTCCTTCATCTCGGGTGGGTTTAGATGGCCCCTGAGGGCCTGCTAGGAAGAACCTCCCCTGTCCCTGTCTTTTGTTGAAAGAATTGATGGTTATCTGAAAGGATGGTCATCTCCTGAGAAGGTAGATAGAGACATCAAAGGTTGATGGTTGGAAAATGCAACACAGTTCTTTGAAGAGGTGGAACAATCTTGGTTTGTTGGAAAGATGCAGTATCATAATGGAGCTTTGGTGGGGGTCAGGGGGCACAGAGATAGTTGTCTACCATACTTCCAAATTTGTTGGCCAGCAAGCGAGAATTTCCCAATTCTTGATATGGCCTTAAGGGGACCATTACACCCATTTGGATGTCCCCAGCTATGATGATTCTAAAGTTGTGGCCTTGAAGCCAAGATCTGCTGTGTACTTTTCCTTAAGTGCACAGAATTAAGACGAATTCCTTAAGTTTCTTCTACGTGTTAGGACTTTACCGTTAAGAGTGGACTCTTCATGGGCTTTCTGGGGGGTCTTGTGGACATGTGGTACCTCAGAAGAGTTTGTAGCTTGTTACTCTAGGCCCTCAAGAAGCCTTGGCCTTGCAAGAAATTGATCTGAATGGTTGCCACAGCTTTCTGTAGGGTTCCCAGTCCCCGGGCTTCTGGTTTTTGTTTGTTTGTTTGTTTCACCTGACTACTAAAATGAGAATATGTTTACCTTATTCTGTCTTTTCCTTTTTTTCCTTTTTTCCTCCCTTCCTACAGGGTGGTAGAGCCTTGAGCTGGCCAATTTCAGAATAGAGTTAGGTGGGGACAAAGGCGCGTGGTGGAGGCTCTAAGACATTGCTTTCCATCGTCTGTGGCTTCTTTGGGTATCTCTCCCCTCCAGTCCACCCAGATGCCTACAGTACACTCTTAGAGCTAGAAGAGCCTTCTTTTGGAGGTGAACTAGTTTAATTCCTAGAGTTTTCTGATGAGCAAACTAGTATCCAGCGTTAACTGGAGCTCTCAGTATGTGGTAAGGACCTCGGAGAACCTGATCATAGTTGGTTTTGTCCTTGGTTCATATCCTTTCTAGGCAACGGGCTCCACCCTTCCCAGCTCCGCTCTGCCCCATTTGTCCTTCTTGACTTTTTGAAGTGCTACCTGGGCAGCCACATCTTTCATAAAGAGTCTCGGACTTAAAATAGCTTGACATTGTGTCGTACCTTAGAGTTTACAGCACATTTCATTTATATGATCAGATTTGGCCTTTAAAACCACCTGGAGGAAGGAGGGAGAGGTATCATTTTCCCCCTTTCACCTAAAAAGAAATGGAGGCTCAAAAAGGTAAAGTGATTTGCCCTAGGTTATTCAACAGGTATGTGGCAGGGCTTGAATTTGAATCCTGGTCTGTGTCCTTATCAACCCCTCCCTGCTGATAGATCGAGCCTTGTTTCTTTACACCAGACTCCATTTTCATCTCCTTTTCCTCCTGATTTTTCAGCAAAGAGTCAGCCCCCCAGTCAGTATGATTTCTTTTTTTTCCCCTTTGCATCTCTCCCTAGAGATCTCATGTCCAACCCCATTCTGTTACTGCAACCTTGCTCACCTCTGCTGCCAACGTGAACTCCAGTTTTCCCTAAATTGTGTAATTCTTTCTTCACAGATCCTGAGTTTGACCCTAGTCTCTTTCTACTGCTTGGTCACCTCCCCTTCCTTTTTTGTTTCTTTTCTCTTTCTTCAGGCAAACCTGGAACTGCTGGGCAAACATTTAGCTTATTATTATTTTTTATAGTATTCCTATGTGAATATTTTGTCAGTGGCCTCTTCTTAATTTCAGTCCTCTGGGGAAGGGTTAATAGTTCAAACCCATCATTTTTCATGTGAGGGTTGAGACTTAACAAAAGCTGCCTGGAGCAAGACGGTCCCTCAGGGTTGGGGGAGGGGCACAGGCCTAGGATGGGGATAACTGGGAATCCAGTTGGGATGCTGGTGATCATGAGACACTTGCCTCTTCCTTGCCCTGCTGTAGTAGAAATGCTTGAGGAAGCATAGACTCAATGAGTTGCACCCTTCTAATAGACTACTGCAGAAGTTAAGAAGACTGGAATTATATCCTGATGTGTGTCCTTTTTTTTCCATTTTATTTTTCCTATGAGTTTGCTAAGCAAAGAGCAGGCTTTGTACAACTCCTCCCCCTTCCCCCCTTCCGCCCCCCCACACCCGATTTTTTCCTCCCCTTTTCTTAAAAAGGTTCTGTGCTCTTTTGAAACAAGCCAGCAAAAGTTGAAGCCAGAGTGTGTATGTGACTCAGCCCTCAGGAGCAGTTCTTTTCCAAAGCGAATTTGAATTCACGGTTGCCGGTTTGGGGCAGTGGTAGGACCCAAATCATCCTGGCAGTCCGAAGTACCAATCTCCCAATATTGAGCACTTTCAATATGATGTTCCTACTTCCTAAATCTCAATTTAGTCTGTTGGGCCCAACAATTGTAAGTATAATTATGGGAAAACTTAGATAGAATATTTGAGTCAGGACTGTCCTAAAAAAAAAAAAATCCACAATACATTGTCACTGTAATATTAGAGTAAAACGATGAGAATATTAAGGACCTAAATTGTTCTACTGCTTTTAAACTAAAGTTGCAAACAGGGATTTTGGTACTTTCCCGTTGACTGGGACACCACCATGCCTGTTGGAAGTAGTAGAACTTGACTAGATAAAGCAGTGGGCTAGTATACTCACCCTCTGTGGGCTATAGTTCCTTTACTGTATTCCTTGGCCACGGATACCATCCTTAAAGTGGGGTCTGGCCTTCTCGTAAATGTTCTAGTCACACAGTGAACTTGGGGGATCAAGGTTGATTCGAGACTGGAGTAATCCAAACAGATTACTTTTTTTTTTTTTGCTGTACGCGGGCCTCTCACTGTCGTGGCCTCTCCCGTTGCGGAGCACAGGCTCCGGACACGCAGGCTCAGCGGCCATGGCTCACGGGACCAGCCGCTCCGCGGCATGTGGGATCTTCCCGGACCGGGACAGAACCCGTGTCCGCTGCATCGGCAGGTGGATTCTCAACCACTGCGCCACGAGGGAAGCCCCAAACAGATTACTTTTGATGGGTCAGCAGTTACGATCTTCATACCTGAAGAATGGCTTGGTGTTTCATAGAGATCAGGTATTCCTCTGCCCTCAGAGTAGCAGGCGTTAGAGGTGCAATTAACCAGTTTCATTATTCACTAGCAACCACCTCTAGGACCCCTGGGCTAAGAGAACTTCTGTGATGACAATAAAACAAAGAATAGAGAGGAGGAAGGTAACTTTGTATGTAGTTCTTTCTGAGACCTTGGCATGTGGTTAAAGGGGTTTTCCCGGGAAGCTTCGTTCACCTTCAGGTGGGCCCGTTGTAAGGATGACAGGGATTTTTACCACATTTGATGGGAAAGTGGGAAAAAGAACCTTAGTGTCGAGGTTTGTATCTCACTAGTAGGAAAAGCACGGAAGTACTCTTTCTGGAGGAGGTGGGGATGAGGGCGTCTTTGGACTTTAAATTTTGGTAGGAGGGGGTGAGGCTCAAGCCTGGAACAGGGCAATGTGTGGCGTCTACCTGACCCCTCTGCCCCCATTCCTGCCACCTGCCTCACTTTGAGCTTTCACTGTCTTTCCCTGAGGATCCTATGGGTTGACGTGTCGCAACTGGATACTCTGAAGATGAGACCCCTTAGCCTGTGGGATCCGTTTTCCGCAGAGCTCATTCTGGGGAGAGCAGCTTTGAAAGGGAAGTTAGTTCAGACCAGACACTGCCCTTTGCTCCTTCCTGGGTCCTGGCTGCGAGCTGAGCCAGCCTGCACTCAGCCTTGCACCCTCAGCAGTGGGGATCCAGCTCTGCGGCCCTGTGAAAGTTAATCCTCAGTGTTAATCCTTCTGGGTGAAGCTGTTGGTTAAAAGGTAATCTGTTTAGCCTCCCTTTCTCCGTTCTCCTCCTCCTGAGGCAGGAGAGGGAGTTCAAGTCTTCCTTACAGGACTCCCGAGCTGTGGTTGATTGACGGTTCATGGTGGCCTTGGGAGAAAAACTGCCTAACCAGTTCCCAGGCCCTGGTTAGTTAAAACACAGTGTTCGCCATTCATACAGGTATGGGCTGAAGAGAAACAAAGCTTAGGGAAAGGCTTGCTGAGAGGACTGCTGGGGGGTCCCACCCTCCATCCATCCTGCCCAGCCTCAGCCAGGTTTCAGAGTCTGCAGCTTGGGATGAACTTCAGGGCGATACTGCCTTCTCCAAATCCTTAAAAAAAAAATTGCTCTCTATTTTAGCGCTCCAGGAAACCACCCAGCAATGATTGGTTTAGTGGGATTTTTACTTTATTTTATTTTGCTTCTATTCTATTCTATTTTATTTTTTGATGTTCTTGTTTATTTAATTTCTTGAACAAGGATCCGGCTGTTTGGGCTGCGTCCCTGTCTATATCCACTCACTTAAACACATCCCAAAGCCTCACAGACACAAAGCCTCTATTTTCCCACACACATACATAGGCACCCCAACCGTTTCCACTTCCCCCAGCTTCTGACCGGCTTTTCTACTCCACCCCACCCCTGAAAGCCCCCAGCAGACAAAAACAAATTACTAAATTGCTCGTCTGCACAAAAGGACTGTAGCCTTTGAGGGGAGCTCTCTAGGCACCTAATTTCTCTTAGATTTCTTTCTGTCCTCAGAGGTCCCCAAAGGTACTTGCAATGTTTGCCCTTAAACGCTTGTAAATTAGGGGCTGAACGTATGAAGCATTAATGAAGGCTTCGGCTGGAACCAGCCCACCTCGCCAGGCTGGCAAGTTTTCAGTCCTGCGAAGTCGTTTCCTTGCAGGCCCTGAGTTCCTGAGTGTCAGGTTTCAGCTCCCCTTTCTTCTCTTTTTTCTTCCTTTCTTCCGCAGCTGTTTTTCCCCCCTACCTTCCTTATCTTCCATCTCTTTCCTTTCTTCTTCCAAACCCACTCTTCCCCCACCCCTCTAGATTTTTCTAAAAGGAACCCAGGAGCAGAGTGAAAATAATGAGGCCAGGAAAGCAGCATTTGTTTCTTTTCCTACATAAGGCAGGACCAAAGGAGTTTATTCTTTTTTTTCCCCCTATTTTTCTCTTTGTCCTTTGCTTTATTTCTTTCTCTTTAAGCCAAGTTCAGAATGGATGCTTGCAGAAGAGAGGAATTTTGAATGACTGCCTAAGATAAACAGAATGTGGAGAAAGTTCAGCTCTGTCCCATGTGTTAAAAATTAAAATTAGAGAAGAATAATGCAAGTGTGACCTTGACGGACTGGCCAAATGTAGCTAGGGGACCATCACAGCACCGATATATTTATACCTGGGTAAGAGGTAGTCACATTTCAAGCAACTCCATTATGCGAAAATATGGATCCTCAGAAATATATACAAAAAGATTCACGAAGGAGTCTTTGTGTAATTCAACGTAGTGTGTGTTTTTAAGCGGCAGTATATAAGTTGTGCAAGGTAATGGGTTCTTTTTAGATAACAAACTTTTGGGTTTGTTTAAGGTGTGATTTCTTTACCCTAAAACCATTTATTCTCCAGTAGAGTACTTATGATAGATTGTGTGGAGAATACCTACATGTTCTACTTCCTGGGTTCAGAATGTTTCCTATCACATCTACTTAAAGTTCAGTGTGGTGTGCTTTTCAGCTTAGTAACTGTGAACTGTGCCTATGAGATAATACCATAGTAATTTTAAGCACACACTCTTTGCTAGGCATAATGTAAAGCCCTTTGTTCATTATCTCATTTAGGTCTATTATCAGTCTCATTTTAGAAGTGAGGAAACTGAGGGTATATGAATTGTACTAGGCTGCTCTATATAAAACTGCTTGTTTTCTTATCCATCAATGTTCCATCCTGATTGCCCTGTGGTCCTACCACTCTTAGGATTATAGTTTGACTTCCGAGGCCCCTTGCACCCAGATATTCATTCATTCATTCACTCATTGGTTACATGTGTTGACTGCCTACTGTGTACCAGGATGCTCTGTCATTCAGGCCAGCACTTGGTGATAACTGCTTGTCACAGGATCTAATGATTTAGTCTCAGCCAATCAGGAGGGGATGTGGCCCTTTCATTCTGTCCCCTGAACTCTTGCTTATGCTACCCGCTTATTACTGTGGCATCCATATGTAATAAATAACTTATCAAAATAGTCATAAAGGACTTGGCAGACAAAATGAACTGCTAGAGAAGACTGCATTAAATTGAAATAGGAAGAATTCTAAGTAATAAGCTGAAAACGTGTCTGGGTGTAGAGCTGAGCTGTTCCTTTGAGGCTTTTCCTATGACCTCCTCATGTCTAGGACTGAGTTTTTTTCATTTATGAAATACTTCATTTTTAGATAAACTGCATTTGAAATTTCTTACTCTGTTTTCCAAACAAACAAACAAATAAATAAAAGTAAAGATGGGAGAAGGCAAGACAAACATCTTTATTCTGTAGAGGGTAGAGTGCCTTCCACGCATCAGGCACTGTGTTCATTGCTGGAAAGACATCAATGATCACATCATAGACCCTGATCTCCAGGAACTCGTATTCCGGGGGAAAAGACAAGGAAACTGTCCTATTCAGAGTATGAAATGCTGTGATGGGGATACAGATGGAGTATTGTGGGAGTGTTTAGGAGGGTACCTCGCCATCTTGGGGGTGGTGAGGGCCACAGAATTTTCTTTGAAAAGATGACACATGGGGCTTCCCTGGTGGCGCAGTGGTTGAGGGCCCGCCTGCCGATGCAAGGGACACGGGTTCGTGCCCCGGTCCGGGAAGATCCCACATGCCGCGGAGCAGCTGGGCCCGTGAGCCATGGCCGCTGAGCCTGCGCGTCCGGAGCCTGTGCTCCGCAACGGGAGAGGCCACAACAGTGAGAGGCCCGCGTACCGCAAAAAAAAAAAAAAAAAAGAAAAGGTGACACATGAGCAGGGTGCTAGGAATGAAGGGAAGTGAGCCAGATGGAGTGGGTGGAGAGGAGCAGAGTGGCAGAAGAACATTTTTGTGAAAATGCTTTTGTTTGGAGAAAGATGACTTTTGGTCCTCTGAAGTTCTACAGCAGAGCTTCCAAGACTGTAACAGAGTTGAGTCGTCCTAAAGCAGATGAGCCAGTCTTTTGGAATGTGAGTTTAACCCCTGAGGAGCTCAGGTCTCACTAACTCTCTTACTTGGCTGTGCTGATGGCTTTTCCTCTTCTTTCAGATTAGGCATAACACAGTCTTCTCAGTTCAAACTCCAGTGTTTAAAATGTTTGGCGATTTGTGAAAGGCTTCCCATAAAAAGCAGTTGATCAAGCATATAAATAATGTAACTGTTAAATTAATAAGTATGTATTGAACATTTAAAAGTTTAGGGTACTGGGTTTAGGTACTCAAGATTGCTCAAGGAAATATGTAGCCAGTTCAAATAAATAAACTTTTAAAGCCTACATAAAGTGAACAACATCTATCTGCATACCAATTGCAACATACACTCTTCCAAAAAGTAGTGCCTTTTTGTGGAAACACTAATTTTGTAGCAATTAGTGTTTATGTCTTATAAAGTTTAAAAATTTTATTTTTCACTAAAATTCTTTAAATGCAGATACTTTTGGTAATTCATGCCTTTCCTCTAATTTCCCTAGATTGGGAAGATTTACTGTCATTGCAGTCTGTTCTTTTAATAACAATAAGCATGTGAATGTCGGTGACCATGAAGTAGGGCATGGGAAGGGTGAGAGTAATTCCTTTCAGCTTTAAGGGATTTAAAATTTTTTTTCATTATTCAAGAGTTATAATTTTTTTGTGTATATTTAAAACAACTCTCATCTTCCATCTTCTCTAATAAATGAGTTCTGCAATAAATTTGTGATAATCTGATAGTCAGAATCAAATCTGGTAAATCTGATGTTGCATTGGCTTACTGTCTGTGTTTCCCACTAGAATATAAGATCCATGATAGCAGAGACTTTGTCTTATTGCTCTGTCCCTAACACCTAGAACATGCCTTGCCACATGGCAAGGACTTCCTATTTATTTAATGAATGAAACAGTTGATACTTTATTTGTGCAAGGAAATTGACGATACTTGCAAGTTTTGCATAAACTAGATTGCATAAACATTCATACTGCCTTCAGCGTAACTTAATTGTTTTGATGAGAGAGAAGAATTTCAGGATCTTATAAGATCATTTATTAGTTAGGATGGCATAACTAACTCTGCCATGGAGTATTGGGGAAGTAATGTTGGAATTGGTCTCTGGATGTTGGAAGGATGCAAAGGTGTAGTAAAGAGGGAGTCTGTAGTATATACCAGGCTGAGTGCACAGCGTGGGCAGAGGCTTAGAGTCATATGACCTTTATGGCCAGAGACTCAGGCCATCACAGGGACAGATTAGCCAAGCTAAGAATTTGTATTTTGGAAAACTTGAATGGTAATGTGTTAAAGGATATCAGGATTATCAGAGGCTGAAGAGAGGTGCTGAGGAGGGTTAGGGGAAGAGACTTCATGAGTTAGGAGTTGAGTAGCCTGTTGGTATTCAAGTGGATGTGTAGGAGGCAGCTGGAAATACACGTCTGAAGCTTTGGAGAGGTCAGGGCTACGGACGTAAATTTGGGTGTAATCAGCATGTATATGGCAACTGATGTTAAGAGAAGGAATGATGATCCCAGAAAGTCTGTACGGAGTCGAAGAGGACCAGGGCAGAACCCTGAGAATGCCAAAGTATGGAAGTTGAGTAGGGCAGGGAATAAGAAAAGTTCTATCAGGGATGCGGAAGAGAAACCTGGAGGGAGTGGCATCTTAAGAGGCAAGGCAAGTTTGAGAACAATAAGTTTATCCACATCATTAGATGCCACGACCTTCTTCTGGGCTCTTATACTTCTCTCTTAACATATACTGTGCTACATTTGTCTGTTTACTGCCTTTTCCCTGTTAGTTCAGGAGCCCCATGAAAGCAGGGTTAAAATGTGTTTTATCTTTGTGCCTAGGTCAGGAATGGCAAAGAGGTTTCATTTCATGTGCCAAGTCTGAGAATTCTGAGCTGAGGCCAGGGTCTTCAGAGAAGAGCGCCTTAACCCACTGATGATTTCGGATATGGGTTCAGGATCAGAGAGTGGTGGCAGCTTGCCGTGTCATCTTCACCTCTGCATTAGGCACTCGTTCATTCATTATTCAGTGACCATTTACTGAGCCCCCTACATGTGCCAAGTACCGTGCCAGGCGCTCAATAAATGGTTATCGAAAAAATGTGGAATGGTTAAAGGCTCGCAGTGTAACAGCCTTTACCAGCAGTGGTAAAGGGACCTGAACGGGGTTGCGCAGCCTTTGAGAGGTGTATGCCTGTTAATCCTACTCACACGTGCAGAAGTGTGCTAGTTAATCCAAAGCCCTTGTAAACAGAATGCCAGATGTCCATGATTTTAATGCAAATACTGTTCACTTTTATAAGGATTTAACTTATTAGAGCACACTTGCATCTTACTTCATCTTTGCATGATTCCAACAAGAGTGAGAGGTCAAATGTTACCTCTATTGGACAGATGAGGTAATCGAGATCTATATTTCTGGAATGATTAACAAAGCCAAGACTGAGCCAGGAGTAGAACACAGGTCTGACTCCCACTTCTAGCTCTTGGGATTATGGCAGAGGGATTGGCTTCTCTGATCAAACATAGAGGTCTACTCTTGAGGCAGATGCCTCATTTTTCAGAGAGGTTTTCCCTTGAAACCCAGTGGGTGACAGACAAGCATTTGGGGTGGTGGAAGGTTGGTAGTAGGAGGGAAGACACCATGGGCTCCCAGAGGCTTCGTGGACTCCCAAGTCATGATTCATGATTCTTTCTCTGTAGCTAATTTTTGTTAAGTATAAGAATTCCAGGAATCTTTCAGGAATTGGGGGAGACTGCTCTCTCCTGAAATATAAAACATCTGCTCTGGGTCCCATTGGAGCTCCACTGTCTAGGGGAAAAACAGGGAAAAAGAGTTGATATGAAACAGACATTGTTTTAAACAATAAATCCCCCCTCTACTCATTAATGAGAAAGTAAATTAAGGGACAGAGGTGTCCGACTTTTCAGGAGGCCTTTCTTAGCACTAATTTTTTTTTTTTTTTTTTTTCTCCTGAGAAAGTGAGAAGTTCAGAGCAAGAGACCAAAGTCTCTAAGAACACAGAGTGGTGAGGGTTGGTTGGACATGGCCTTTCCTCATAATCCCACCGTGCTTCAGCAGGCTAGGCAATTTTAATTTTTGTTTTGGACCAGCCCTTTCTTCTTGATAATCAGAGATATTACCCCTGAGGGGATAGAAGCTTGGCAGGACGCGTATAACAATCTAAAAAATGTGTAGGTAGATTCCTAAAATCGCCATTTTTATGTTCCCGCATCCTTCCTTCTCTTTCAGCCGACCTCCATCCCCCGGAATTCCCTTTCTCTCCTCTTTGCTCCTTGAGGCCTTCCCATCCCCCACTTTCCTGGGTACTCTGAGATTCTCAGCATCTTCTAGAATCTGGGCGTTTCTCTTTGGGCAAATCACCATGAACCACATGGCTTACATGAAATCACATGAAACCGTTTGATTGAGTTTGGTAAGAGCCTTGGACACAGGGGAGGGAAAAGGAAGGCAAACAAGTTTGAAGGGTGAAGACCATTCTGATTTTGCTTGTCACTGTATTCCCAGCACCTACGCCAGGGACTGGCACAGAGTAGGTCCTCCATTTCTGTTCAGTGAAATGTGACAGATAATTTAATTGGGGGATATGGCAAAAGAAGAGGAAGTTAGACAATGTACGCGCACCTTCAACAGGGAAAGAACTCTCATGGGGGCGCCTGCTTCACCGAAGGGTTGGTGCAAGTTCATGGATGCCCTGTGTCCAAGGGCCCCCCACCTTCTGCGTCTGCGCGTTAGGTTCTGGACTGAGGTGACTGGTGGCTGCCCCCCCTGCCCCCTGTGTGTCTTCGCTTGCCATCAGCCAGCAAGCCTTAATGCGTCACACTCTGGCGCCAATAACAGTCTCCCCGCCAAAAGAAAAAGAGACTTGAGGGACTGGAATTGAGTGAGGGAAATGCAAGCTCTGAGCTTGGAGGGTGGTCCACGACCCCTCCCCTTCTCTTCTTTGAACCAGGGAGGGGGCCGGTTCCAGGCTCTGTAGGAAAGCTCTTTTGAAGGGCGATGCACTTGGGCCACAGGACACCATTCCACTTTAGTTGAGGGGGTTCCTGTTGTGTCCCAAAGAAAATGTGGTGGGATTAACATAAAAGCAGAATTTAGCAACCAGGAACCCAGGGTTCCCAACGGTCTGCTTTCTTAACTGCTGGTGAATTAAGCCCAGAAGGCACTGGGAGGGGGTGGGGAGAACTTTTGTACCAGACTAAATTCCTGGTGGAGTGATGATAGGATTAGCAACAGCTGGGTGGAAACGAGCAGAATACCAGCAGAAATTCGAGTGATCAGTTTGGTGCCCTGTCCTTGGGTTCTCTGGTTCACTGGTGGCCCTTAAGGCCTGTTGTCCTGGACCATTGCAGGGCTGGCGCCACCCTTGCTGGGGACGGGTTGGCAGGCTTTCCTGCACCTTCTGCCATGGATAGCACATGTGCATGCTCTCCTGTGCTTCGAGGCTGAGCTGGGAGATGGGGAAGAAAGAACGGAGAAAATCAAATGAAATGTTCAACCAGCAGAACAGTGTCTCCAGTCAGGCTGGCTTGCATTTGTCTCGCTTTCTATTTTCTGAATTTTCGCTCACCATAAATCCTGTTTCTTCTCCTTTTATCCATTAAAATGTTTTTAATCTTTGTGCCAACGCTTTGTCTTTTGGCTGGTTCCGCGTCTGTCCCAGCTCCTTAATCCCCCTCACATTCTTTTTGTCACTTTATTGTCTCCTGATCTGAACCCCAGCCCTTCACTTTGAAATGCCTTTTTTTCCTTTTCTTTTTCAGATTTCAGGATTTCTTGTTTTATGGTTGGATGTTCACTTGACCCTTCTTGGGGTTTGTTTTTTTCCTCTAACTTCTGGCCATGTTCACATTTCTGTCTTTCAAATAAAACTGTTACTCTCGTGGACACACAATTACTGGGGCTCAGTTCCCCCCTGGGTTGTCCATTAAGAGATGTGAGTCTTGCTACAAAAAAAAAAAAAAAAGGCCCCTGGACTTTTCTATCCATACCTGTTTTGCTCTGAGGTATGGGAATAAAAATTACTAAGCTCATCCACCATCAGAAAGGAGGGTGACCCACCCCACAGGAAATGGAGACAACCCCATTTTGCAGGGAGGCTGCCTAATTTCTTGGGAGACAGGGAGTGAGAGGCTGCTCTGTGCCTCCCTCCCGCTCACATTTCTCGCATCTCACTTTACCTCCAGTTAGAGGAGGGCTGACAGCCTACAACAATGGCCTCCTTTCTTCTTCCAGGGCCAGTGTTTTGATAGTGTCAGGTTGCACCCCAGCCTCCCCCTAGCCCATTTATAAACTTGACACGGGCAACATGATGTAATGTTATTTTTCAGGATCTCAGTTAGGGAACTTTTTTGCCCCAGGTCAGAAGAATGCTAGTTGAGTTTTGCTGAAATGAACCATGGCTCCTAGATCAAGAAGGTGGAGGTAGGGGATAGAGCGGGGCTCTGCACTGGAGTTGGTAGTGAGGGGTAAGGATCTTTGGTACTCAGACCTTCCACTTTCAGGTGTCTAAGCCAACCTTTTGCTGTTGGGCAGTGCTCTGGTGGAAGTGAGGATAGAAAGGAGAGAGGGAGCCTGCGGGCCCCTCATCCTCCCTCCCCTTAAGCCCGTTGCCTGTGGCCTTTTGGTGGACACTACCTATATCCTGAAAATTTCAGAGCTGGCCCATTTCTGTATTTACATTTGTTTTGAATTCAAAGGCGCAAAAGATTCTACAGTGGAAAGTTGCCTGGCACTCACTGGGAGCACTGCCCTATGCCAAGGAAGAGATGGGGAAGGAGATGGGGATCCCACCTGTGTCCCCCTGCTCTCGCCTTCTGGAGGTGAGGGCGTTACCAGTGCCTCATGAGAGGTGGTCAAGCACTGTGGTTAAGAGCACTGGAGATGGACTCCAACTTGGCTTTCCAGTCCTGGCCCTGTTATTAATTGGCTGATTAACCTTGGACAAGTTAGTTGAACTCTTCGCCTTCTTGCCTTATCGGTTGAGTAGGAGGAATGACAGATCTGCGGTTATTGAGCAGATTAAATGAGTTAATATACAGAGAGTGCTTAGAATAGTCCTTAGTACATAGGGAACACTGTAGGAGAATGTCCTTTAAAAAGTCCTTCCAGAAATGTTTTGACAAATTACGACTATATTTATATTTTCTCTACCTAAGATTCTCTTTCTATGTGACCTTTTTTTTTTTTTTTTTTGCGGTACGCGGGCCTCTCACTGTTGTGGCCTCTCCCGTTGTGGAGCACAGGCTCTGGACGCTCAGGCTCAGCGGCCATGGCTCACGGGCCCAGCCACTCCGTGGCACGTGGGATCTTCCCAGACCAGGGCACAAACCCGCGTCCCCTGCATCGGCAGGCGGACTCTCAACCACTGCGCCACCAGGGAAGCCCCTATGTGACTCTTAAAGGTTGAAGTGGCTCATGTTCAGTCCTTATGTTCCAGTTTTTGAACCTGAATGCTTTGTTACCATCCCTGTAGGCAAGCCATCTGAGGCCGTCACCTAGACATTTATACGAAAGCCTTGTTGGACTGCCAAGGAATGCACGCTATACCAACGGCACTGAACTTGTCACTATTCTCAGAACAGGTCACCCTCTTTGCTGACTCTCGGCGGTTGCACTGTGTCCTCTGCCTTGTATGCCTTTCCTATATTCCACACCACCTGGCAAACTTTTCTTCCTCCTTCAAGGACCGGCTCCAATATCAGTGGTGCTGGAAAGCTCTTTTTACCTTCCCCAGGCTCCTCCTGGGGGTCCTCGGAGACGGTGTGAGGGTCACTGTGCTGTTGTCTTGCTCCTGTGTCTGTGTGTAGGTGGGAGCCCCGAGCTCTCCCAGACCAGCACCAGTAGTTAGCACAGTGCCTGTTAGATAGTTAATGCTCCATATCTTAATAAATAAGCAAACAAGTACCCTGTGGTAACAACAGTATACATTCCTTTGTCTTACCTGCATGTCTGGTGAGGTCACCTTGGGGAAGAAACAAAGAAATCAAACTCCATGTTAGGATCTGACTGAACTCTCAGTCTGAGGTGGGATGACTCCAGAGCATGTGCTATCTAATGCTGGGCTTTACCGGGGGGCTGCAGCTAGACTGCCCCTTGGGGTTCCTTCTCTTCTTCTGGAGCCTAAGTGGTGCTCCCAGGGGGCACTCAGAACCCAAGAAGACCTGGCATGTCCTCATGGCCTTGCCAGAGGTAAACTCCATCAACTCCCAGAGATAACCTGCCTAGAATATTTCTGTGGGATGTCTAATGGGGGGAAAAAGCATAGAATTGAAGAAATCAAACACAGTTCTTTGCCCATAACACTCAGGAAGCAAGATATAATTCTGTTCTTCCATGCGTTGGGGTCTTCAGTGGTTGGGTCTTCCCTACGTGTTCAAGTGCAGGAAAGCAGAATGGAGACAGAGTTAGAGGATGTGTGAGGAGAGTGATGCAAAGAGTGATGAAGCGACTTGACCAAGGACACAGACCAATATTATGACGAAAGCTTGGTATCCAGATCCAGTTCCTAACCATGCTGCCTTCTGAATGCCAGGTCCACGTGGTCGGGTCAGCCTATACCCGCCAGCCTTTTCTTCAGCTGCTCCTTTCTTGTCTGGCTTTCTTTCTCTCTGAGGCCCCCGCCCCCCCCCCCCCCCCCACACACCACCTCCCTCCTTCCTCATTCTCTCTGTGTCTGCCGACCTGTGACATCTGGCTCTTGCCTCGTTCCCACCTAGACCGTTGATTTTTGCCAACGGACTGACGAAGGGTCTCCTCTCCCACTTCGCTGTGTCTTCATTTTCACCCTCTGAAATGGAGAGGCAGCTCATAAAAATTTTTTGCAGCTCATAAAAATTTTTTTCACACATTTTGCAGGTCTAAATTGGACCTTAATACAATGCACATGGTAATGATAAACAGGTTCGGTAGGGCATGACCGGTTGGCAGCTCAGGCTGGCACTCCTGGGCATGTCAGTTGAACTCTGTAAGCCTGTTCAACTTTTCCCTTTATTGTAGGGGAGTGAGGACTCCTCAAAACTGTAGTTCTCAAGTAGTCAAAGGAAGTTTATGTGCACAATTTCTACATGTAGTAACCAGGTATGAAAATAAAGAGTTGAGCTGAAACTCATTTCCTTTCTTATTAACAATCTGCGGGTTACGCCGGGACCACTTTGTTTCCATTTCTACTTCTGGTTGGAATAATCTTTTAAATAATCACAAGGAATTAGAATAAAAGAAAACTATCTTATTACTCTTTTTCTCCACACCTTATTTCCTCTGCACTGATAGAGATACAGAACATTATTTTTCTGGAGTCGTTTTTCCTTCTTTCAGGCAAATGACTCTGTAAAGGTGGCATATTGCTGATTTTATGTGGTGTGGATTCCCCACAGATAGCAAGTGTTCACTCAGCAGCCTTCTGAATGTTAGGTACCAAACTGACCTTTTGTGATCAATTTGTTTTTATCCCGCTTTGTTAACAGCTGACCATTGATTGGATCGACGAGGCGGCCATGTGAAGCAGCTGCTAGACGTGGCCAGAGTTACCAGACTGACTTGTGCGTGGTTTTTGTTTTCTGGACAAGGACTCTGCTAGTTAGAACAGCATTTAATTGTGCCCACCACAACTACATAAAACCCACGAGACAGTTACAAATGACCTGTCACAAGAGGGAAGAAGTGAAGTCGGAGAAGGAGTGGGAGGGAGAGCCTGCAGGCCTTGTGTGCACGACAGAAGCACCCTATTGACTGTGGGATTTGGCTTCCCTGGGCTGGGTGTGCCTGGAAAGGTCTCAGAGGTTAAGAGCCAGGAGTCTGGGGAGGCGAAGGGTTATTGTATTTGGTGATTGAGGTGCCTTCCAGGTGGTCACCATGGAAATCCTGCTCACTGGGGTCTCCTGAGATGACAGGAGACGTACCCAGGATATGTCCGTGTAGAGTACGGTTTTGTGAACCGCGAGATGGGGCTCGAAAGGTTGGCTTAGTCTCTTTCTATATTTGGCCTCTGGAGCTGCTGCTGTGAGACTCCCAGGCAACTTTCCAATGGCTGTTTTCGAAACCTGGGGCTGATTCAGTGTGTGAACGCGTCTAGGTTGGTCCTTGACGTTGTCACCAGGGCTTAGTTCAGGAGGCCCGCTGCTACAGCCCTGTGCCCCTGGAGTCCCCGTGTCCGTGCTCCGAGCCTCCTGCTGTCCCTGTGTCCTCCGGGACTCCCTACCCACCTTTTCCTTCCTCCTACTCCTCTGATACGTGGTAGGAAACTCCGTTTACCCATCTATGTTGGTGGGAAATTCTAGGCTAGGCCAAATAATAATACCTTGCAATTATTTAGCATTTTATTGGGTGTACCTCCCTTGAGAAACATATTCCTGGGAGTATACCAGTAAAATGAGTTTCAGTTAGCTGAATCATATTTTATAACTTCTGAAGTTACTAATTTAGAAATCTGTTCTCAAAGACAAAAACCTGACCACGGCCATCTCAACCACACACTGAAATTCTCAGCAAAGGTTTAAGAGGCACATTTTCTGATAAATTACAAGGTAAAAACACTTTATGTAATGGAGAAAAGACAGTCCCAAATTGCGTTTTCTAGATGCTCACTTGAGAGGGAGCTGCGTTTTCTGAGATTATTTAGTCCTTTTGAGTGTAGTAGTGACTAATATTTTTTCATATTTCTCATGTGCTGGGCACAGTGCTAAATCCATTGACATAGATCATTTCACATAATCCTCCTGATAATCCTTTGAGGAATGGAATATATTTATCCTAATTTACAGATTTGGAGACCAAGGTTCAAATAAATGAATTAATTTGCTCAAGGTTATACAGCCGTTAAATGGTAGAACTGGGATTTGAACCCACCTGGAGCCCAGCTCCAGAGGTCAGATCATATTACCCCTTGACTATTTCTTTCCTGTTATGGGTGAAATAGCATACCTTCATCTCAAATATTATTTAAAAATTCCTTAAGTTTATATGCTAAAGTCCATAGGCCATATGCTGGTGCCTTTAAACTTTTATTTCCCTGAGAGATTATAACTAAGGCTAATGTCTGGGCTGGTCAGCTCAGTTGGTTAGAGCTAATGGGGCCAAGGTGGCAAGGTTCAACCCCCATATGAGTCTGTTAGCTGGGCTGAGTTTCATGACCATGGATTAACCTTTCACCTGGGTGAGCTGCCTCACAAATGAATATTGTTCATCTAAAAGAATAAGGAGGGGATTGTGGATAAAATAGTGGAAACCACTTGACCAGCCACCTAAGACTATGGCTGGTCTTTCAAGAATCTTATCTCTCCAGTTTGGAACTAGGCATTATTACCATTTTTAATAGATTCAAACAGCATTTCTTAGTGTGCTCCATGGAGCCAATATTTGTTGTCATGAGGGCTGGAAATCTTCCAGAGGGGTGTGTATGGTGTAGTGAGGTTGCTTTTCAGAATTTGAGCTGAGGACGTTCTCCCTGGACTGGGATTCTTAGAAATACCCTTTAGAAAACTCTGTCTTAAGGTGTGTTTGCCCTGTTGTTCTGTTCATTTTAAATCCCTGTAGTAGTGGTGTCTCTCCACATCAGGAGAGAGCCAGTTACAGTTGAAAAGATCAGTTTCCACATTCCCCAAGCTTCTGTGTATGTGTGGATCTCCTTTTAGCAGGTTATAGCTTTGCCTCTGAAGTATATCCACATCACTTGTCTGGTTCTCCCTTGTGTGCCCTCATTTTGTAACTGGGATCCTGTTGCTGGCCACATCACGTGCCCCAAGTCAGTGACACAGCAGGGACTAGAACCCAGATCTCTGGACTCTGGCCTATTTCTCTTTCCAACAGCCTATGCTGCCTCCCAGTGGACATAGCATTTGCAGGGAGCAGAGATGTTCATACCTGATTCTTTTCTAGAAAAAGAATTGCTTTGTGACTTAACATTTCTTTGGCCTGCCATTGCCTCAGTTTGTAAAGTGGCATTGTCTTACCTCTCTGCGCAAGACTGAAGAACTCCCTTTAACACCTCCCCCACCCCCAAATTAGCAGTATTATTAATAAACACTGGAAAGCATCCCTTGTCCTAAGAGCAAATTCTAAATTGACTTTCTATTGGGAGAATAATCACCACATTGGAGAGGAACTCAAGAGATGATCGACACAAACCCCTAACCTTCTCCTGGAGATGCTGAAGTTCACTTGCATCTTGTCAAAGACGCCCTGCTACTCCAGGGCTCACTTTCTCCTTTATTTCTCTGTTTAACTTTGTACTACTCCAGCGGCAATTTTGGTGGTCTGATCATTTGGAAAATAAGGGAAAAGTAAGTTTTATTTTACTTACAAAATTAAGTCCAAGGGAATGATCGTTATGCTCCATTCCTCAGTTATATTTAGATGCCATTCCTGAAGAATAGTAGAGCTGCCAAAATCAGTAGGGTTTTTACCAAGCTCTGCTTCAGTAATCCTATCACTTGCGTGAAGAATTCATTATGCTGAAATAAACACATTAGGAGCTCCGTGGTCTTTTACATCTCTAATATTTATGAAGTAGTGAGGCTCCCAGCCAGCAACAGGGAAGCAGGTAATTCCCAGCAATCAGTTAAACAGACGCTGGATGATTTGGATTGCAAGAGGTAGGTGCTTGATTAGCCCTGTCTAGGGACATGCATTGTTCTTCCGTCATTCAAAAGTTACCTACTTACGAATATTGAAGTGTTCTGGCTTTGGACATAAGGCACTTACCTTTTAATTGGCCATCAGCTTTGTTTTTAGCTGGGATGTATCTCCAGTGGGATTCAAATGAAATGGGGACATAATCAGCCAGTGAGCAGAGGAAAGGGTAAAATGATGCTGGATGATTAAGTGGCAGCAGGGAAAGTTAGGGTTAGGCTAGAGGGAGAGAAACAAAAGAAGGAAACTCACAGGAAACCAGCTCCCTTTGCTGCCGGGCTGCCAGGCACACCTCTTTTGAAAGCACCTTTTAATTTCCCTCTTCAGCTTTCAGGTGGGACATGTGGACACGTGCGAGCTGACACCTACCGGCTTGATCACAAACTTGACTCCCCCCTGCCCCTAAACCCTGAGCCAAGCAGAGGGCAGGGCCTTGTGTCCTCACTGCTCAAACTTGGCAGGGAAAAAAGACCGTTAAGTGAAGGCGAATTGGAAGCTGCCCCAACCTGCACTCAGTGGGAGCTATTTACAATATCTTTCAAGCAAGGACTTACTAGATTATTCAGTTAAGGGCCTGTGGGTAAGGGGAGTCCTCAAGGGGAGGAAATTGACCTGAAGGACCAGCTGGTTTGGACGTGGCAGTGGATGCTTTCTTAAACTCTTGAAATGTTAACTGCTGCGTGATCTTCATCCTTGGCACACAGCCTTAAACACTCACCTTTACAGCAAGAGCAGGACACCTCTTCTGGGTCATGGTGTCTCTTTACATTCTGATGAAAACTATGGCCCTCTCCTCAGAAAATCAACTTAGATACACACATTTTTTTTCCTCAAGTAATTTCAGGAAGCTAAGGAACCCCTGAAAGACCATCCATGGATCTTCTAATTTCGTCAGGTTAAAAAAATCCTGCTTTAGATGCAGAGGTAGGACCAGGAAGTTTTCTAGACTCTAGAGAAATAATAGTGTGGTTACCCAGCATATTTCAGCGAGAGCTCTGTTGAACTGGGGCTTTTCGAAGTATTTTGTCCTCCATTCTTCCCCTCCTGCTTCATGGTGATCATAGTAAGTTTTGTGTATGTGATTTCGTAGTTTAGAGGACACTTTTTAAACATCCCATTTAGCTCTCGCCACAATCCCACCAGATAAGTGGGTATTGTTTTCCCTATCACTAATTGCTTTCTCTGTTAAAAGTCCCAGTTCTAGGGCTTCCCTGGTGGCGCAGTGGTTGGGAGTCCGCCTGCCGATGCAGGGGACACGGGTTCGTGCCCCGGTCCGGGAAGATCCCACATGCCACGGAGCGGCTGGGCCCGTGAGCCATGGCCGCTGAGCCTGCGCGTCCGGAGCCTGTGCTCCGCCACGGGAGAGGCCACAGCAGTGAGAGGCCCGCGTACCGCAAAAAAAAAAAAAAAAAAAAAAAAGTCCCAGTTCTTGCCGAGGCTCCATCCCACCTAAGTATGTGCTTGGTTGATGAAGAGCAAGATGGAGTGGGAGGGGATGGGCCGGGGGAGGACCATCTACCAGGAGCACCACTCAGAGAAGTGAAGGTAGAACAGCTGACTTTGCTCAGAGGTGAGGCGCCTTCTCTCCATCAACTTCTGGTATTGAGATGAAGACAGGGGAACTATTTTTTCTTTATCCATGGTCAGATGTCGCCAAGGCTGATTTTACTGATTTTGAATTGGTGATAACTATTGCAGAGGCGTGGCTGAAGTTTCCCTTTGTTTCATTGATGAGGCAGACCCAGCAAATACATATTGTAAAGATCTAGGCAAACTTTTACAGGAAAACATAGAGGACCTTAGGAAAAAAGTTTGTATTCAAGTATTTCAGAGACACCCATTTGTATTTAAATGTCTAAGAAGCAGATCTACTTAATTTTTTTTTTAATTAAAGCGTATCTCCTAAGTCGCTATTTAGAGGCTATATTTTGTTAGTGTACTTTTAGCTAATTCTAATTATTGTAGGCATGCAAACATAACATTTTTATGTCTTTAAAAATAATCCTTATCGTTTTAGGCTCTTTTACTAGTTCACATTCTTGCCTGCGTGTATGTGCATGTGCGTGTGCGTGTGCGTGTGTGTGTGTGTGTGTGTGTGTATACAGTTTTTTCCATTCTCACCTCATCCCCTGACGTGAAGTAGGGATTTGTCCACAACTATATCCCCACAGTGTAAAACCAGGCCTGGTGCGGAGTATATTATTGAACGCATGATTGGATTTGTATTGACTTCAGGTTTGGGGAGGAAAGCCAAAGAAATTTTTTCTTTTCAGTTCATGTTTTCCATTTTTCAGTTGTCCTCCTCTTTTTCTGTCTTTATGTTTTGCCTTCTTTTTCTTTTCTCGTCAGAGAGGGAGAATTAGGTTTTCAGAACCTATTACGGACATCTGCCTGACTGCTAAAGATGTGGGAAAGTGTTGCAAAGGACAGCCTGGAGGGGCAGTTTGGGGCTGGGCCTTGGGATGACGGCTGGCTTACTGCCAGTTCTTCTTCAGAGTCAGTTTTAGGTCAGTGGCTCTGCGGTCCTGGGCTGGCTTAGTTGACCATTCCACAAACAACAAAGGACTTCTGAATAGAAATAATCATGAAATTTGGCCATCGCTTTTGGTGCACATTCCATCTATTTGGCCATAATTAAGAATCTTCCACATCCAGATGCATATCCAGCCAGTGGAGTATTTTGACAGCTCCACTGAGAAAAGGATGGATGGACATACCTAATCAGAAAGGATTTTATGGTTCTGGAATGCAAGAATTACATTCAGAGCTCACAGAGGATTACTCCTGTGTCTGCCTGTAGAATGTCTGAACAGGCATTTGGGTAGATTCTTTTCTACCATCTTATTTCTATCTTATTTAAGAAAGAGGTAGATTAAAGCAAAAAGGTCCCATCATTCGTATCAAATCTGGTCTATAAAACCAACTAACTTTTATTCTCCCTCCCTGTAAGTAAACCCTGGTTGCATAGACATATCAAGTCATGGGATTGTTGAGACACTATTAAGGCTACTCATTCAGGTGTCGATTGGGCCAGACAGTCCAGGAAAAACTTCCATTTAGGCGTCATCTGAGTTTACCCAGCCTCTTTTCTCCTGTGGCACTGGCTTTAATATTTGTAAATGCTGAGTACATGCTTCTTGAAGTGGCCCCAGGAGGCAAGACTGGGGTGGTAATGATCCCTACATAGGAGAAGGCATCCTATTGGGAGGAGATATGGTTTAAAACAGTGGATCGTCACACACCTTGATTTCTCTTTCCGTTGTTGCTTCTGCTGAAGCCATTCTGGGAAAGCCACTGTGACACAACCTCTCTCTGTGCTGTACTGAGAGTGCTTTGGAAAGTTTCAGTTTATCTGTATGAAATTTCAGACTCCGAGATATTAGCCCAGAGAGTCTTCTGTGCTGGTCATGGGTGGGACTTTGAACTCCCAAGTTCTTGATTGATCTTTTTTTATAGTAGTGATCACAGGATTGAGATTCTCTTGCTTGTTTCTGAGGCTGCCCTCGTATGCCCTCAGCCTGTGACCAAAGTATAGTCACCTGGACCAAGCTCTTCTCTGTTTAGGATGAATTAGGCATTTGATTTGCACATGCTCTTAGCTCAGCTCTCCAAATCCCTTCAAATTCTCAACCCAGCATATGCTTGTCACTTTTCTAAACCAAATACTTTATTCTGTCCTCGTCCCGTGAGTCCTAACATTTAGAAACATTTTCACCATCTCAGACTGGCTGTTTGAGATGACCATCCACGTCTGGCACATTGTTGGTATGGGCTCACACACATGCTGACACACGCTCACCACACAGTCACACAGTTGTCATTCTTTAAATGCCTTCCTCCCTCCTGTTTTCTTCACAAAGCATGCCTCTCATCTCTGGAGGTAAGACCTGCCCCATTACACACGAGGTGATCATCACTAACGCGGTGGGTACGGATAGAGACATCTAGCAGGGTGTTAATAAAGGGCCTGGTGAAGACTAGAAGAATGCCGCCCCCAGGTAATTCTAATAGACTGCCTGCTGTTTGCTGTAACCAGGACTGGAGAGGAGGTGGGAGAGGAATAGGGGAGAGACGAGCACCAGTGTGTTAGGTCAGAGGAAATGAGATTTCTGTACTTGGTTTCCTTCTTGTCTAGGAAATTTTAAAACTTCTTCTGCTTAGGCAGATTAATAGCCTCGCCAGGTTTCAATTCCCTTCAAGCTGGGAAGGGTGCATTAAATTTCACCTTCATGCCAAAACAGCCATCTAAATGCCAAACCCATTGAGTTTCTGAGGCTTTCTTTTGGGTGTGTTTCTCTGCCTCTTCCTCTTTGCCTTTGTCAGAATCTCCGTCCACGTCTGTGTGGCTTGGCATCGGTGCCTGGATGGTCTCCACTTCTGTGTGTCTTGGTTCCTGCCGAGTCTGCCTTGTGCCTTTCATTACCACGTTAACAAACTCGAGTCGTGCCTAACGAGGATGCCTCATACGTTATGCTAATGATCAAGAGACATGTTAATGATATTTTAGAAGCCTAATTAGTGGAATATATAACTATATGCAATTTGGTAATGGACTGTGACAACAAGTTGTTAAAAGGGGGCTTGACAAATCCAGTTGCGTGTGGCCTCAGACAAACAGGAGCTGAGAACGGATGAGTGGAAATCGGATAGGGAGATAGTGGGGACGAGGTGTGTACTGGGGGAGGGAATGCCTGTGGCTGTTTATGTGGAGGTCAGTCTTTTGTATGGATTGTTGCTTTCCTCTCATCCTTCCACTGTCCTAAAACCACAGGGCAAACTGGATCAGAAGAATTCTTTGTTAATGTTTCTTAAGCAATTGCTACTCTTGTTATTGATCATACACGTATATCTTTGTTAGAAATGTTATTTTGAATATGTTATTCTCCGCAATACCCTTACGGAGATAATTTGTAATAGGAAATGTATACACAGAAGGTAGAAGAAGATCAGTTCTTGTACCAAAGAGAAACTTTACTGTGCTATAAACCAAGACCATGTAAACTGGGAAATTATCTCTATTGTGTCTATCAACATTTTGATAGTGTTGGTAGAAGTAGTAAAATGAGGAGTGGTGAGTGTAAAATCGTTCAGCTGTTTGAATGTCATTTTCTCTCAGTGAAAGAATTGGTTAGAGGCATATATTTCTTCAACTGGAATCTTCTTTCCTCTAGTGCAGTGATTCCCATTTTGTGGGCCATGGACCCTGGGGGAACCATGAAGTTGTTGAAAAGGTTTGGAAAATCCTTGTGTACACCAAGCATTGTCTATAAACAGAACAGTGTCATGCACATACACACAGATGCACATACAGATATACCTACTGAAATTCTTTAAATGTATGAGACGCTATTGTGGTTATTCACTTAAAAAAGCACTTTTCAGTTTCTGTTGGCTTTTTGTCATGTGTAGTTTCCTCCATCTGTAGAAGCTAAAAGTAGAACTACTGTCTCCTAGTGGTCCTTGCAATTTATTTGGCATGAAAAAGGGAGACTGTATAGTCACAAAGGTTGGGAACCTTTGCCTAGCCTGTGGTCATGAAAGCTGCTTATAAAAATTTAAGCAAATAACTTTCACTTTTGAAAACCATTTTAATTCTAGAAAATATATTTGTGAAAATTTGTGTAAGTGTTGTCTATTTCTCCAGTGACTTTTTTTTTTTAACATCTTTATTGCGGTGTAATTGCTTTACAATGGTGTGTTAGTTTCTGCTTTATAACAAAGTGAATCAGTTATACATATACATATGTTCCCATATCTCTTCCCTCTTGCGTCTCCCTCCCTCCCTCTCCAGTGACTTTTATCATAAATTTGGAAATATATTTCTGTAGGGTAGAAAATTCCCCTTAGTCAGAATTGAATGGTTTTCCTACAGAATGTGTTATGTCACGACCCACCGCATAGACGCTTTTTTTTTTCATGTATATATCTCTCTATATATTTTTTAATTGAAGTATAGTTGATTTACAATATCGTGTTAGTTTCAGGTGTACAGCACAGCAATTCAGATATATTGAATATATATGTATTATTCTTCATATTCTCTTCCCTTATAGATTATTACAAAACATTGAGTATAGTTCTCTGTGCTATACAGTAAGTCCTTGTTGGTTATCTATTTTATATATAGTAGTGTGTATATGTTAATCCCAACCTCCTAATTTATCACTCCCCCACCCCCGTTTTCCTTTTGGTAACCATAAGTTTGTTTTCTATGTCTGAGGTTCCTTAAAAAACTAAAAATAGAGCTACCGTATGATCCTGCAATCCTACTCTTGTGCATATATCCGGAGAAAACCGTAATTTGAAAAGATACATGCACCCCAGTGTTCACTGCAGCAGTATTTACAATATCCAAGACATGGAATCAACTTAACGGTCCATCAACAGATGAACGCATAAAGAAGATGTGGTATATATATATATATATATATATATATATATATATATATATGTGTGTATATATATATATATATATACACAATTAAATATTACTCAGCCATAAAGAAGAATGAAAGAATGCCATTTGCAGCCACATGGATGGACCTAAAGATTATCATACTCAGTGAACTAAGCCAGACAAAGACAAATATCATATGATATCGCTTATATGTAGAATCTAAAAACTAAAAGATACAAATGAACTTACTTCCAAAACAGAAAGAGACTCACATAGACTCTTGAGCGCTGCAGCATCCACTTGGCACTAGCTTATGGGAACTTCAGTTCTGGAAACTTGTTCTCTTTTATTTTTTGGTCCAGAATGAAATTGCCTAGGAGAGCTAGGCTCGCAGTATCCCACTTCACCACCAGGGAAAGCTTTCAGAAACATACATTCAGTGCAAACACGTCTCAAGTTTGTAGCTTCTTGATGGAAAAAGACAGTTACAGAGACAAAGAAAGTTAGTGTTCTGGGCACCAGTTCTGTACTCTTGAAATGTATTTTCTCAGGTTATGGGCAATGAGGTGTATTTGTAGTTTTTCCTTGGCAGTTCTTCCCAAGGCAATATGCCCTATTACTGTTGAGGAAGGTGGAGGGGGATAGATTTCTTTGTTTGGGTTTTATTATTTACTGAGCACCACCTCTGTGTCAGGCACAGTGCTAAGTGCTTTTTATTATTCACTGCCTCAAGCTTCATCACGGGACCTCCCTCTGGGTTGGTACTAGGACATGGGCTTGGGAACAGAATGGCCTCCCACAGTGATGCTTACCTTAGTTTTCGAGGTGGTCTTCCTTTGGCTTGCTCTGTGTTACCTTAAAGGAGATTGATTGTAAAAAGAAAGAAAGAAAAACACGTATCACTCCACTTATTAAATTGTGGCCTCTTGACATCCAAGACATTTAGTTTTCTGAGTTTAGACACTGCCCATCATTGTGCTTGTGACAGATGCTTGCTGGTGAGAGAGCTTGTCTTTTAAAGGGAACCAGCGGTTGTCTCTTTAGAAATGTGCTAAGACCTACCTGGACTCCCTTTTTGAATGCGGTGAGTCAAAAATGCTGTGTGATTATCATACTGAGTGAAGTGAGCCAGTCAGAGAAAGACGGATATCATATTATATCCCTTATACGTGGAATCTAAAAAAATGATACAAGTGAACTTTTTTTTTTTACACAACAGAAGTAGACCCACAGACATAGAAAATAAATTTATGGCTACCAAAAGGGAAAGGGGAGGGGGTGGAAATTAGGAATTTGGAATTAACATATACGTGTTACTATGTATACAATAGATAAACAACAAGGACCTACTGTATAGCACAAGGAACTATACTCAGTATTTTGTAATCACCTATAAGGGAAAAGAATCTGAAAAATATATGTATAACTGAATCATTGTGCTGTATATCTGAAACTAACAAAACGCTGTAAATCAACTATACTTCAATTAAAAAATAATTTAAAAATTTTAAAAAAAAATTAAGAAAAGAGTCTGTGTGGTTTTGGTGCTCTGAGAAACTTGTGTTCTTTTTTCTCTTGTGTTCTGTCTTCTCTCCCTCTTTGACTGTCCCCAGCATTGGGACTTCAGAGATGTGGATTCCCATCTTTGAGACCCTGATTCACTAACTGTGTAAGGTTCCAGTACTCATGCAGCCTCGTACATTCCACCACTTCAGCATCCCCATGTTTCAGATGAGCATCATCTGTACTTCTTCCTTCTCTATTTCCTCTGCATTTTTATTGATAAAGCACTGGAGGAAGATTATGTATGAAGTCAGGATTCTGTTATTACATCTGATGTATGCTTCCAGTTAAAAATGAGAACTAATTTTGGGGAGGGAGACGGAAAGGGAAAAAGTTTATAAGTGAGCCAGTGGAAAAAGCACATTCATTATCAGTGTCTTTCTCACTGAGTCGTTTGAAGCTGGGAAAATTAGCAGCCGCTTTGAAGCTCAGAAGATCTTTCATCTTTGTGTGTGTGAGTGTGTGTGTGTTAATATTAAGTTGATATTCTTTTTCTTGCCACTTATTTGGTTTTTCTGCTAATAATGAAATTATAATGAGATCCCTGATGGGATTAAAAAAAAAAAGAAAAACACCTCACATGAATTATCCCGTTTCCCCCTCACCCTCCTTGTGCCTTTCTGTAAAATCTATTCTGCATAATAGGTCTTTGTCTCTGGATTTGAGACAGAATTGAAGGAGGCCAGGAGTTGGAAGTGCCCCCATTGTTCTTTTGGGTACCAGGATACAAACTTCTGTTGGGCAGGGAATGCTCTCTTTTCCTCCACCTCCTAGCCCCGTTCCTCCCTGGACTTTGTCACCCCCATCCTCAAACTGCTCCTCTCCTCCAGCCCCACCTTTGGGTGGGGAGGGGGTGAAGGCAAGTATTGGATGTTTTCGCAGGCTGAATGTTTGGTTTATTTGAGGGGTACATACTCCCTTTCCCCTTTTTAACTTTAAGCGTTCATGACTTGGTCTTGTACAAAGAGACCAAGCGTCTGTCTAGATTGGCAGAAATAGGGTGTTTTGAAACCCTGGGGAAACCTTGCTCAGGATGGTAACATTTCTAGCGGCAGGTTTTCCTCCCATCTCTTCCGATTCTTGTCCCTTTGTCCTTTATCAGTAGAGCTTTGGCAAATGCCGTTGATGAAAGAGGGCTCATTGCCCCGGCTGAGCATTCCTTGTCCAGGCCTGGGTTTCTCCATGTGGGTGAGTTGATGGAAACCTTGGTAGAATGAATCTCTATATAGACTGTTCAAGACAGACACACACTTTTCTAATTTCAGAATTTTTCTCTGTAGGAAAGGCAATGTGGTGGTCGATTCCAGTGAACAGTTTAAGTCTTGGCAACTCTCAATTTTGGAAAATTCTTCCCTAATTCTGCTTCAGTGTTTTGTCTGAAGTCATAGATAGACAGCTGCTGTGTGTAGGTCTTAGTACTCTAGAAAAATGAGGTGTAAACAATGGGTGAGATGAGTATGCCTTGTCTCTCTCTGTGGCTTGGTCAAAGGCTATTTCTTGAATATATCCCATGTTTAGGTTTTTTGCTGATCAACGCTAATGACCGGTTTCAGGACATCACTCCCACTCATGTCTGTAGGTTCCCCCTCTCTTTCTTCCTTCTCACCATTAAACAGGTATAATAAAGCTCAGGAATCTTTACAGTTGGTGATTTTATATCATAGATCAAAGATCAAAGCAGAGGAATACACAGCAACCGTAAAATTAACTGCTTTTTCAATTTTACAATGCTTTCAGTGATAGAGAATCTTATAAATTTAATATTAATTAAACACTTAGCTTTTAACCTCCTCCTGCATCTACTTTTGGCTGGTGGCTGGGAAAAATTAATTGGGCATCTTAAATCTTGTGTTACTAACGCCTTGACAGGAGGGGTTTCAAAAGCACTTATAACTTCAGCAGAATGCACTTTGGAGCGTTTGTCCTTCCACTCACCTAATTGAAAACGCCTTTTTTTTTTTTCCTTTAAGGTAAAATGAACCATTTGCTAATTTTCTTTTTTAAGGAAGTATAACTTACAGTCCCCTTTCATAGCCTGAGCTTTAACTCAGTCTCTTGGCACATTTAATACTTCACAAAATGGAAGCCGTTGAACTTCCATTATTATAAACGTCCTATTGATTTTGGAATGCGCTGGGACACACGTGCGGCTTGGCCTGATCATTGTGTCACCTACAGCCTCTGTGTGTTCAATTCAGGGAGAGTTGCCTCCTGCATAAGTGAGCTTGGCTCAGCTTGGCAATGGTGAGCCCACATGGTGACCCAGATGGGACCCAAGAATGAACCCTCAGCAATAGGACAGGAGAGTCAGAATAGGTAATAATGTTCCACCTAAAGGAAGTTGCAAGAGATTGGAAGCCAATATGATGGACAGGATGTTTCGGGAAGCTCGACTTGGTTGTTCACGTTTTCTGAGCTACCAAAGGGACTGAACGTGGCCTTTGGTTGAGGGATGGGTGTCGCTCTCTCTTTAAAAGTCAGGCAAGCATCCATGTCTGTGCTTCAGAAATGGTTCAGTAGAAATAATAATTAATAATACCAATCCATTCAATTTCTATAGTATTTTTTCTCCAGTGAGCATGGAGCACTTTCCTCCATGTAATCTCATTTTTTTCTCACATATCATGGCGAAGTACTTAGTGGTGGGCAAGATGAGGCCTCTGAAAGCTGGTTTCCTGCTGGGGCCATGCATTTGAAACTGGCAGCTGGGAGTTACAGCAAATAGAGCATAGACCCCAAGAAGGCATCTTTCTATACCTGTTTTATTTTATTTATTTATTTATTTTTTGCGGTACGTGGGCCTCTCACTGTTGGGGCCCCTCCCGTTGTGGAGCACAGGCTCCGGACGCGCAGACTCCGTGGCCATGGCTCACGGGCCCAGCCGCTCCGTGGCATGTGGGATCTTCCCGGACTGGGGCACGAACCCGTGTCCCCTGCATCGGCAGGCGGACTCCCAGCCACTGCGCCACCAGGGAAGCCCTCTGTACCTGTTTTAGATTCAGGTGACTGAGAAGTAGTACCTCGATTGTTTGGGGGATGTCTGTTCTTGGCACAGTGCACAGTGGAATTCGCCTGGGTTATGTGTACTTCACTTTGAAAAAACTCATAGAAAACTAAATTTAGAGAAAAAAATTAAAGGAGTCGTTATTCATTTTACAAGAAGGTTTTAAAAAGTCTACTCTAAAATCATTTACTACAGGTTTGCTTTAAATGGCTAAGTCTTCTAGTCCTGTAGTCTTCTAATAAGACTATAAATCAGTTTACGACTGGTCCCCCTGGAGCGTATCTTTTGGGTAAGGTAAGGGATATAGACTCTCAACACAGCAGTCTCTCATCTTCTATACTGGGCCGCAATGGGCCTCGCTGTTCAAGTCCCCAACAGTCACCTTGACAATCTCTGATGGCAGTAGGCGATGTTTAATCCAACTGTGAAATACTAAATTAGTTGTGGTGTCACCATTAGAACTAAGATTCCTAGCTTTATGCATCTGGCTGGTTTGTACTCCCTGTGAAACCATCACCGTGCCTTCTCATTGCAGCTGAGCTTTCTGAACCTTTTAAGAAGTGAACTGATGGGATGTGGAATTTGATAGCAGATAAATTAAGAATATCGGTAAATTTAACGACTCTATTAGAAGATGGTGTTTCCAGAATCAGTAGCAGCATTTCCTTGTGTGTTTGTGAGGGTATCTGCAGAAATCCTTTATATAGGTATCTCTCTGTTTTTCTGTCTATCTAGATCTATATGATATGTGGGGTGCTATAAAATTTTTAGTGCCTTAGTTTGGGTTGACCGCCTTATTACTCACGAGTGAGCTATACAGGTCTTCCTTAACAAGTGGCAGTAAAGCCTTTACAGCACCCCTTACGCCGTCACATATTTTTGTTTAGGCCACATATTGTCTTTTTCTTTTTAAGTCTCCCTTTGCTCACGTCCCTCTCAAGTACCTTTGTTGCCATGGCAACGGTTCCATCATTGCTTAGGGTGGAGCAGACTGACATCCTCCTGCAAGCTTCTTGAAGTCAGTGCTTGTTTGGGCTGACCTCCAATTCTCAGCCAGGGCCAGGGCTGGGGCCCATACCCTGGTCATCTGTGGCACTTTTTTCTGTTTAATATCTGTAGCTCTGCTTATTTGACTGCTTGTGGCCGTTGCTACATTAATCATTTTCCATGTCTCTGTGGACCTGTCCTCTAAGAAATGTGGAGAAGCTGACACTTGTGATCTAAAAATCGAAAAAGAGAAAGTTAACGTTGAGCGTTTTGAGTTAAATATGGAGCTGTGTAAGTGGTTGGCTACTTAGGAAATACTGAGACCAGACAGAAGGGGGAAGGGAGCCTTTTGCATATCAAAATGCTCTTTAGAGTTCCTCACAGGCACAGTTTCTGCAGGTTACCATATGCATTTTTAGGTCTTCTCTCTGTGTCTCTAAGGTTTTCCCCTTCTAGCAGACTTTCCCTTTTCTTGACTCGCAGACTGTTAGTGTTGGAGAGGAGTCACATAGAATTGAGTTCAACCCACTCATTGCATTTACAGGGAAGCTGAGATGCAAAAGGTCATGCATGTGGCTTGTTGAGGTCATTCGGCCTGTAGCAGCACAAATGGGATGAAAACCCACGTCTCCTGGTCCCTAGCTGGACTTCAGCTTTGCCACGATTACTTGATTCTTTAAAACAAATTATTCAAAAGGTTTTACTGTCAGGCCAATTTCCCATCAAGCCACCTCAGCATTTCTGTTAAATGTGGGTGTAGCGGTAGTAGAGAGATCATTTGGCAAAAGTAGACTGGTTGTGAGGCTATGCCTCCAAATTTCTCAATTATTTTTCCAGCTAGAAGGTTGGCTTGCCAACTCCTTGATAAAAGGTAGTAGTTCCTGTAATCTGTTATCTCAGCCACATTTGGGATGCTTGTATGTATGACTCCATCTATTTATATATTTTATATGGGCAATATTTTGACTGTTTCTTTTTTGAAAGACAGTGTGAATGAGTATGCCAAAAATCACAGATGATATAAAAAACGCTATCAAAAAACCCCCACTTTTTCAGGAAGGTGAATAAAATAACCCTAAAACAATGTGAAATTAGTCCTAATGTCCTTTTGCGAAGTCATTAGAAAAGCTAGTGCTCGTGATAACTGTGGAGATGCTTTTGGACGTTAGTGATTCTGATTAGGGAAAAGAATTTAGATCCGAGAGTCTTTTGGCATAGAAAGAAAGATTTGTTTAATCTATTCTTGGATGACGTGAAAAAGAATCCTGGGCTTCCCTGGTGGCTCAGTGGTTAAGAATCCGCCTGCCAATGCAGGGGACATGGGTTTGAGCCCTGGTCCGGGAAGATCCCACATGCCGTGGAGCAGCTAAGCCCGTGTGCCACAACTACTGAGCCTGTGCTCTAGAGCCTGCGAGCCACAACTACTGAGCCCACATGCCACAACTACTGAAGCCTGTGTGCTCTAGGGCCCACGTGCTGCAACTACTGAGCCCGCGTGTTGCAACTACTGAAGCCTGCGTGCTTAGGGCCTGTGCTTCTCAACAAGAGAAGCCACCACAATGAGAAGCACACGCACCACGGTGATGAGTAGCCCCTGCTTGCCGCAACTAGAGAAAGCCCACACACAGCAACAAAGACCCAATGCAGCCTCAAATAAATAAATAATAATAAAAAAAAAAGAATTCTGAGTATATTTTCCTTTTCTGAGTTTCTTAAGTCTGAGCGAGGTATTTTATATGCCTGGGTATTGGGGCATTTTAGGAGAAAGATCATGGTCTCCTTTAGGTCTTCAGCTGACCTTTCTGACCTGTAGGCCTGGTGCTCATATATTTGAATATGCAGTTTTTATATATAGCCTGCCTGTGGTAATTAGCGATTTTCCATTGATCCATCTATCAACGAGGAGACACTGTAATATCCCGTTTGATATCATTTTTCTGTTTCTCAATAATAAGGAGAAGAGAAAGCAGATGAAATGCGATCATCCGTGTAAAGTACATTGAATGATCCTGAAAGAGTTATTATTTTCATTTAACAGATGAGGAAACTGAACCCTAGAGAGATTAAATAAACTGTCCAATCTCCTATGACTAGTAAGTGGCAAAACTCAGGTTTCTCTGATTTCAAAGCCTACATTCTTTCCTCTTGATCACATTTCCCCCACAAGATACTTGGCAGTTACTCTCTCGCACAGTCTTTGGATCTTTGCTTTTATCATGTACTGAATTCCGATCCTCCACAACTCATAGTAAAACAAGAATGGCAGGCACTTGGCGTCACCACACAAAAGCCTGAGAGTCCGTGAGTCTCACCTTCCTATGAAGGTATCTTGTCTGCTCTAGCAGGTTTCCAGGTAGTTTGATGTCACTGACAGAGTAGGTTATGAAATAGCAGCACTATGGGCTATATAAGGGAGATATAGGGACCTGGCAGAAGTTGGGGGCTGGGGAGGGAAGAAAGGAAGAAGCAATATATTAAACACAGAGTTGCGTATTCTTTTTCTTCCAGGTTCATGTACATAACTGTTACCACCTTTTTTTTTTTTTTTTCTTTTTTTTGACACCTTTTAAAAGCCTCCATCTGGCTTAAGTGCTAGATGAAAGTTCTGGTTAAAATAAAACAAATAGTTGCATAGGCACAGTGAGTGCGAGAATTTTTTTTTCTGCAATGTTCAGAGGACTTTATGAACAAACTTAAATGTCTTTGGAGGTAAACAACATAGAGAAGCTAGAAACTATAGCTCTCAGCTTCATGTAATAAAATCATGGGGGTGGAGGAGGGGGACAAAAAATTAAGTAAAAGAGGAAAGTAAACGCTATCACTCTGTGTTGACCCTTTTAGTGCGATAAGGTGCAAAGCATAAATATTCCACACAGAGAGTGACAAGTCCACTTACTTAATTCATTATTTATTTTACTTATTGGAGAAGCTGCTTAGCCTCTGGGCATATTTACAAGTGTGATAGAAAAAAGACAGTCCCTGCCATTACTGTTTACAGTCCACAATAGATAATATATAAACAGGACATATTGTTTTTGCAGACAGACACTTGCATCAGATACACTTTGAACACACAAGAGGAAAGCAATTAAGATGCATATGAAATCACTAAGATAAATCAGCATTCGTAGCAAGTGAAGGAAAATAATACAAATCAAGGAATCGGAAACGGGTTTGCTTCCACATTTGACTATTTTCACAGTTCAAAACAGGATTTTGGAAGCCACGGTGGCTGCAGCAGAGTCAGGAACGGGGCGAGCAGTGTTGTGACTTGCTTGTTCTGGAAGCCGAGCCTGGGCAACACTCAGTAACCCCCCTCACCTTCATGGGCCATCAGCCAGGGAGAGGCAAATTAGAAAAGTGGCATAAGCCACAAATCACAGGCTGTTGTGAGATTCAGTCTGACCCTTAGCATCATTTTATTTGAGTCCTCTTGGATTTAATGTGATTCCCTTCACACCACCCCTCTCTCTGGACAAATACTAATATTGTTATTGTTTTCATCATGATTACTTGGGGCTGACCTAACACCCTTCTGCCCTGAAGCCCTAGGACCTGGCCACGGCCTCGGCATCAGTAGCCCTGGCAGCACCTCATTGACGTGGCTGAACTGGAGTTGAAGTTACAAAGGAGGGAAGTATCCTTTAGTGCCCCCACTGCCTTCAACCCCTTCATCTTCATTATGCTTTTTCCCTCCCCCTGTAATGCTTGCTGCCCGTTCTCCCAAGGAATTAAAATCTCAGATATCCTGATTTCAGAGGGAGGTAGGGAAGAAGCCAGGCTCTGCATTGAGAGAGGTGAGACCTGGTGTACCTGTCCTCAGGCTCACAGCACAGCTTTTCTCCTGCTGCACACGGGAGGGGGAGAAAAGCCAAACTCTATGAACTTGAGTGTATAGGTTTTCATAATCCATGAATAATTTCAGGAATTAGAGATGTCCATTAGTATAGAAAAGGCAGAGTGCCCACTATGGAGTTGACACTGCTCAGGCCCTGTGTTTGGGCTTTTTCTCAACCTCTTGCTTTATATCAACCACTCCAACACACTTACGACGAGGCCTTTCTCATGATGAATAGACGGGAGAATCAGCGGCCTGGATGCGTTAGATACACATGGTATGTATGATCCAGGGAACATGTAACCGTGGACTCACGGGTGCTCTCCACAAGCTTGGAGGTGGTGGAAAGGTAGAGATGGAAGCACAAAATGACGTTATTCGGGTGACTCTGGGAATAACCTAAAAAGTGGGCCATTGATTTTATGGTGCTTGGACCCTCAATCTGCTCATATAGGGTTAAGAACTAGAAGCACCCTTAGAAATCCCCAACCGATTTGTTTTACAGAGAAGAAAACCCAGAGTGGATTCATACAATGAGTTAGTGGCATAGCTGGGACTCAGAATCAGTTTTCCTGTTATCACACCCACTGTGCTACCCTCTCCATGTAGAATGTCCTCAAATGAATGGCATCGACTGACTTTTTCTTGTTTTCCAGGGCCATGTTTCTCTGTCTCTCTCTCTCTCTTTATATTATTAATAATCACATCATTTGCTATTACTGGTGTTTTCATTGCCAGGTCCATTTTGCTATTATTCAAGGGTCCCACCATGGATTGTGTCTTAGATCTGGTAGAATTTGAATTGAATTGATGGAGAACCTCATCACGTCGTAGGTAAGAGCCTGGCTCCGGACTCCCAGCTCTGCCATTTATATGCTAGGTGACTTGGATATATTATTTAACCTCTCTTTGCTTCAGCATCCTAATCTACCTAATGGGAAGAATAACAGTGGTGTCTGCTTCATAGATATCCTTCTCATAGTTAATACGTGTAAAGCCATTGAAACAGCTTCTGGCACACGTTAAGCCTCATAGAATATTTTTGTTGCTGTTCTTTGTTTTCTTCATCCTCCAGCAGTGGCTTTGAGCTATCTAAAAAGTTATGTCGTTGAACCTGCCATTTAATTCAGGAAGGAACCTGTTTGTAACGGTCCTGGGTAAGGGTTACCCAGCTCTGTAGCACTGCCTCTCTGAAAGCTAGCTCACCACTACCTGTAATACTCATCCTTCGTGCCAGCTTTGTCTTCTGGACCTATACACAGTACGTCTATTCTTTCTTTCAGTTTGAAGGTAGCTTCTGAGTTGCTCACTGAGTATTCCTCCTGGTTTCTTAGAGCCTATAATTGTAGGCTACTGGGAGATTCAGCCAGAGGCTCCTTCAGGGATGTTGTGGCCGTGTGTCTCCTGAGGACCAGTGTCAGTGCCATTGGCTTTTAGCAGGACCCAGCCTCGTGCCACACCTGCTGGGGCTCACTTTGGACTCGTGATTATGCTAAAGCACTGGTACAGGTGAGAGCTGTGAAGAAACAGAATTTATCATTTCCCTCTTCCTATATTATGCCTTAAGCATAGTATTATTTTACAAAGACTTTGAAAAAAGAGTGCTTTTTGAATTTTTTCTTAAAAATTAAAAAAAAATTTTTAAATTTATTTTTGGCTGAGTTGGGTCTTTGTTGCTGCGCGTGGGCTTTCTCTAGTTGCGGCGAGCGGGGGCTACTCATCGTTGTGGTGTGTGGGCTTCTCATTGTGGTGGCTTCTCTTGTTGCGGAGCACAGGCTCTAGGCAAGCGGGCTCAGTAGTTGTGGCTTGCAGGCTCTAGAGCGCGGGCTCAGTAGTTGTGGCGCTCCGCAGCATGTGGAATCTTCCCAGGCCAGGGCTCGAACCTGTGTCCCCTGCATTGGCAGGCGGATTCTTAACCACTGCACCACCAGGGAAGCCCCTGCTTTTTGAATCTGACTTACTGTTGAAACTGGCCTAGACTGCCATGGCAGTCCTTAATATCTTTTTGTTCTTCCCTTCCTCCCACAATGCTAATCGGGTCCTGTTTCTGGAATGTGAATTGCCCAAATTTGTTGTAGTGTCTGCTGGCCAACTGTAAGCTCAAAGGGAAGTGTCAGCTTCCTATTAAGGTACCGCCATCCTAGGGTCACAAGCTTTCTTTTCATGTAGCACAAGCGTGGGAGGTCAGGACTCTGTTGGACATTGTTTGGGGTCATTGTTTCAGGGATGTATTTTTGGGGAGGAACAAAACCTCTTCGTTATTTCCTAGGCTGTCGGGACTTGGAAAGGCCCAAACCTTTGGGGCGGGGGCCTCCTGCTGTCAGTATCTTGGAGAGCTTTCCGTGCACCTTGTTGAACGTAGTTCTGTCTGGGTCTGCCCCCTAACCCCAGCTTCCTCACAGCCTTATAGGTGACAAGGGGCTGCGATGTCTGTCTTTAGAGATGGCAGCTGTGGGCAGGAGTTAGCTCTGAGGCTGCAGCTATGCCGAGCTTCCTTTCTTTCGCCTTCTAGGAGCAGAGATGCAGCTTAGAGAAGGTGGAAGTGTGTGTGTGGGGAGGGGGCTTATGGTGAGGGCGGGGGTGGGGAGGAAAGGGGGAACCACTGTAAAAAATGTTAATTTATTAATCACTGAATATATAGCAGTTCATCTGAAATGCTGTTGCTATGCCAACACCCTGGGAGTTTATTTTCTTAATCCGAGAGAGGAGCTCTCAGTCCCCTGCTGTGTCATTTGAATTTGCTGCTGCCACCGCTGCCACCGTGGTATCTGTTTTAAAAAGTGGGGGGTTGGTGGGGAGGGAGGGAGGGGAACCGGGCTGAACCGCCAAAGCAGTCGTATGCAAAGCAGCGAGAGGCCTTTCTCGGTACAACTTAGTAAAAATGACACAAATTAATATACTCTACTTAAACCAGACCAAGATTAATGGTTCTCTTTCAGTGCAGCTTAGCCCAACTGTCACTCGACAGGCGTTTGTCGGACAAAATCAACACTAATCAACATTTATTCGTCTCTTGCCCTTGGGTCTGAGGGGCGCAAGCAGGCTGCACCGTTCTCCCGCGCGGCTCGCCACGCTTTTCACCCTCCATCCAGCTCCGCCATATATCACCCTTCCTCTTGGTGCCTCTCCTTGGACGATCCACACACTCAGCTATCAGGGTACATTAGAGGCATGATAGATTTTCTGTTTTAATTTACATCTATTATATTACCACAGAACAGATTTTGATTCAGTTGAGAACAGCGTCTCCTATAGCCAGACTCCTTGGGAGGATTTCTGCATTAACTTATTAAGGTTAGTTAGGAGGCAGCTTCAAATAGACCTCCTTCCCCACCCCACCTCCCCCTCTCTCTGGCAGGCTCAGTAACGATGTCTGGGTGCACCTTATTCACAAGTGCTTATTCTTTTTAGACTTGGCTTCCTGTGCTGGGTCACATGAGGCTGGCTGGGTTCCTCCCTTACTTTCTGATTGGACTTTGATCAGCCAACAGTGGGAGCTGTGAGCTCCCTTCCCTGCCTGGGTTAATGGGCTCTGACAAATCTGGTGGCCTAGAATCACTGGACGGCACCACCGCTCCTACCCCAGCTTCAGTCCTAGCCCTCAGCATCTTTTTTTTTTTTCCTTTTGATCTCACTTACAGTTATATTTTATTTTTACCAAAACACAGGTCTACAGAGACAGGGGAGAAAAAGCTGGAGCAAACAAAATCGGTTGGGCTAAACTAAGGAGAGGCACTCAAAAGGGTGACCGAAGGAGTGGGTCTGAACGACCGTTTTCCTTTCTCCGTGACCATCTGAAAGCATCTTATTTCAGCTTGGAACACTGGGGACGAGGCCAGCTTGTTTCTAGCGGGTGTGTAGGATCTGAATATTTATAGTTCCCTTGTAGAGTTCCTTTCCACCTCATTTATGAAATTCGCTTTTTATTTTTATCCTTCTCTCCCCTTCCTTTCATGAGTACTGTAGTGTCGAGTACATCTTTTATTTGGTGACACAGTATTTTCCCTTGACTTTTGGTCAGACGGGAGTGTTTTATGACTGTTGACTAAGGCCACATTCAGCTCTGGCTTTAGTCACCTGTTTGCTGGCTGCAGGGAAGGGACAGAAATCCTCCCATCTGCTCAGATCCTTTTACCCTGTACTTTACGGATGGACACCGTGGCTTTGTCAGATGCAGGGAGACTGTGTCTTTCTTCTTAGATGGGCTGTTACGCTAGATCCCTGGCCACTTAAAGGCACGAGTTTTTAGTTTTTTCTTCCAAGCTGTCGATTCTAAACTGCGGTTAAGTTTCCTTTTGTGGCCAAATGCAGAGAGACTGTGGGCTGAGCTGGGGATGTGTGGTTTGTGTGTGTTTGCACGTGGCCGCCAAAGTGTCGGATGTGTTAGGAGGAGAGCTTAGCACTTCCATTTTGGCTTCTTATTACGTAGCAATAAAGTAAATGACGCTTAGTATAACGTTGCACTCAGAGAACTGTAGCTCAATTTAAGAAACAAAACTCCACCAACAGGAGTGCACCCTGTCTTGAACTTGGGAAACGGACCTCGTTAATTTTAATGAGGGGAAAAATTCTCCAGCTGGGGCTGAGGAGAAGATGAAATACCAGTGAGGTTATCACTTTGGATTATCTCACTGAATTCAGAGTAGAATCAGAATGATGCCTGGAGAATTTTCTGAAGTGCTGTGGAGAGATTTAGAAGAGAATGCATATGCCCCCAATGGTATTATGAGACTGCTTGCCTGGTGAGCAGAGCAGAACTTTATATGGTTCTTCTTAAAGGGGCTGTTAGAAAAGTTAACACATTAAAAAGATGGGCTGAAATAAAACTGAAAGAAAAAATAAACGAACATGATTCTTATGTGGGTCTAGCTTGAAGACAATGGAGCTGGTATTACAGTGACTGAGACAGTTGACTAGAAGCTAAGGGCTTCTGAGTTCGAGTGCACGCTGGGACACTAACTTCCAGTGCTGGGACATCTGTTTCTTTATCACTCAAAGACGGGAGGTGGACCGAGGGCGTCCTGTTATATGGTAGGCAGCTATTCGATTTGAACAATAAGTTCATGACTTTGGCTTAGCTGTAGAGAAGCTGACAGATTGTGGCCAATGAGGTTAGGATGACTGTTGGCCCATTTTGCCCTCAGGACAGGTTTGCCAAGTTCCCCTGGCATTTGTTGGGGACCCCAGAAAGAAACATCACCATTTAAGGTATTTGGCCCTCTTACTGTATCCCAGTCCACTGCACAGGCAATCCTAGGAAAAAGATGATTATTTCACTGATGAGTTCTTTGGAGGTATGGAGCAGACAGCATAGACTTTCTTCTCCGAAAGCTCAAGCCTGCTGACTCAAGCTCTTTCCCCATCTCTCTGGCGTGTCACTGCACTCGGTAGAATATTTGTGCAACCATCAGGTACAAATTCGTGAGTCACCAAAGGGACACTTTTTGATTGAATGGGGCCGTCTTGTTCTACGGGCCACCTGGATATCAGTGGAATGTTGCCAGGGACCCATTTGGACTTCTAAGGTTCCTTGAATTTCAGCCCTTTTCTCTGAAAGCTGTAAGACAACAGTTCAGGGCACTTGTGCTGCTGCTATGGCTGTGTGTGTATGTGATGGGAAATGCTAGTTGTCAAGCAGCGGGGAATGGACATAATCTTGCTGCCTAGCAACAGCGGCAGCGTGGTCACTTGTGCAGATTTCTACGCCTCTTCCTGTTTGGTCTGCTGGAAAATACAGACGGCTCCTCTGGGTCACGCTCTGCCCTGGCCACAGTGAGATGTAGGAAAACACAGTGAACCAGGGTGGATAAATACACAAGTGTGTGCTTTAAAATGATTACTTTCCAAACTGTTTTGGGCCAAGCGTTGATTTTTGTACAGCATTGCTCAGTTTCCCCTTTGAAGACCCTGTGCACAGCTGGACCTGCAGGTTGATTGCTAAGCCAGAAGAGGAGTCTTAGGAAAGTACCAGACTTCTCTGTGTGCTGCCTCTTCTGAGCCTGGTGGAGCCTTTACTCTGGAGAGCATGTGTGAATATAATATAAAACAGTCAATTTTCTGATAAAGATACACACACACACACACACACATACACACACACAGCCCGTGTGAAAAAGACAGGAGGAGCAGAGCGTGACCACCTATTGTTCTTTAGGGTCTGAGGAACAAAGCAGCTGGGAGAGATAAAGGCAGGCGAGCCCTGCTGATCTGCCCTTTCTCCCAGCTCTGACTGGCACCTTGCACGGGACACTCCTCAGTGAGGTCACCTGCTCACTACCGATTCTAAAGATGCTTCCCTGGCAGAGGCCTCCCGGGTCAGAGTGTGGCCTTTGCCCCTCTTGGCGGTCGTGCGCATGCAGCACCGGGAGTGTTTGGAGCTGAACGCTTAAGGAAGGTATTATCTGGCGGCCAGAGATAGAGCGTGAGCATACGACCCCTTACCCCTCCTGGGGTGAGTCAGTACTGCTTGCCCGGTTCCTGCTCTGGGAGTTGAGTGGTAGCCAAGTACAGGCTTGGCATCAGAAGGCCCTAGTTCAGTCCTTAATGTCACTACCTGCTAGCGGTGTGGCTTTATGCAGCCCCTTGTCCCGCCTGAACCTTTGTGCTCCTGTCTGGAAAGGAAAATATCAGTATGTGCCTCTTACGGTGGTTTTGAAGGTTCGAAAAGGCACAAGCGTGTTGGCACATCTGGCCTGTGGCCAGCACGAAGGGGTTCATGCTGCTAATCTCCTCTTATCGGTTCAAGAGCAGGAAGTGAGAAGGACAAGGCGAGCCCTGTAGCCCACCTGCTTAGTACAGACTTCAGTGTCTTGGGTTTTGTCCCCGGTCTTAGCCTTCCAAACGAAGAGCCATTATTTCCCTCCGTTTAGGTAACACAAGGCAAGAGACCTCTCCTCTTATGATGCTTGACCGGGTTCCTGGGGAGCCGGGAAGGCGGTCATTAATTTTTAGTAGTTTCTTAGATAAGCCTTACAGAATCAGTGAGGATGATTTGCTCCCATTTCACAGATGATGAGACAGTCATACAGGACAGTGAGATTATTTGTTTGGGATTCTAGAAACCATTGGTTCCAAGATGAGATCAAAATCCTAGGGCCTGACTGGGTAAATGAAGCCTCTGGCAAAGCCAGAGTGGACAGGGTGGTGTAGGAAGTCCCAGTGAGTCAGAATGCTCTAGGCGCTGACAAGACTTGGATTTTAGATTTCAGAATTGCCAGGTCAGCAAGTGTCCTCTGGACAGACGGCAGTGTGGATTTTGGAAGCCTAGCTGAGCAGGGTTGAAATCAGGCCTGTGTCTTCTCTGTTGTGTTTAGATTTGTGTGTCCACAGTTGGCATAGGAGCAAAGGGATTCTAATGGGGGAGCTCCAGATTCTCACCTTGCCTCTCATGAAAGTCCTGCTAAAGGCTCTCATTCTTAAGTTTCCCCAGAGAGACTGAAGATCAGAGTAAGGTAAGTCTAGGGTTAGGAATTACCAGCTTGCACTGCTCTAAAAGTACTCCACTCGGGATGGCTCCGTGCCCAACACAGATCCTTGGAAACATGTGATGACACCAGCGTGAAGGACAGGATGTGCTTCTTTTTCACCGGTTCCTTGTGTCTTAAGGCAAACACAGGCACAGTCTCCTGGACTGACAACTGTTAATAGCTTTAATTCTCTGTCAAGGGAGGGACTTGGTCTCTCAGAACCCTTTTGGCTCTGCAAGTTAGAACCTCTGCATGATACCAGCAGCCTCGGTCATTTCTTTTTCTTTTTTTTGTAATGAATGTTCATAGCAGCTTTATTTGGAGTAGCCAAAAACTGGAAGCTACCCAGATGTCCTTAGACAGGACGGTGAGTATTCGATGGAACACCACACAGCAATCAAAAAGGAATGAGCCATTGACACGTGCAACAGCCTGGAGGAGATTCCAGAACATTATGCTGACTGAAAAAAAGCCAGTCCCAATGGTTACATACTGTAAGATCCCATTTATACAACATTCTTTTCTTTTTTTGTGGTATGCGGGCGTCTCACTGTGTGGCCTCTCCCGTTGCGGAGCACAGGCTCTGGACGCGCAGGCTCAGTGGCCATGGCTCACGGCCTCAGCTGCTCCGCGGCATGTGGGATCCTCCCGGACCGGGGCACGAACCCGCGTCCCCTGCATCGGCAGGCGGACTCTCAACCACTGCGCCACCAGGGAAGCCCTATACAACATTCTTGAAATGACAAAGTTATAGAGATGATGAACAGATTAGTGGTTGCCAGGAATTAGGGATAGTGGCCAGAGCGGGTGGGTGTGACTCTAAAAGGGCCTGCTGGAGGGAGATCCTAGTGAGGAACAGTTCTGTGTCTAGATTGCAGTGGTGGTTACACAAATCGACATGTGATAAGATGCTATAGAACTATATTCGGCCATTTCTTGTTCTCTGCGCAGGGAGACACCATCCCTCAAAAAGTTCCCGTCGAAGCAGCCATTCGTGATCTGTGAGCAGAACATGGAAAGCAGTGTGGTTCTAGAATTCCACACCACCTGTTCTTTGCGCTTCGTCCTGAGCTGCCTCTCTGACCTCACATTCCATGGCCCTGGGCCACCGCTGACTTGTGATACTCACTTCGTGTTTTCCTCCGGGGTTGGGGGGCAGGGAGGAAGGAGAGAGAAGCGAAGAGAGGAGAGGAGAGGAGAGGAGAGACGTGCATGGGGTCCATTTCCCCCGCTATCTGGCGTTAAAGGGGTACAGCAGCTCCTACTGGGGCACCCAGGAAACTTGCTCAGGCCAGGAGGACACCCAGTAACCCACTCTAGACCAGTAAAGCAGTTAGGCCTTTTCCCAACCAGACGTGCCTCCCCAGCTGCCCTCTTACTTGGCTGTATCTGGAAATGACCTGCCTTCTTACGCCCAGGTTTCATGCGGTTCTCTCTGCGAGACTTTGCCTGCCACCAAAGGAAGCTTATGGAGCGGTCTCGGCCCCAGCCCATCTCAGGGCTCTTCCCTCAGCTAGTTTTTGGGGAGGCATGAAGAGCAGCTTCAAGGTCATGTGTCTTCCCCAGTGCTCTTTCTTCCCGTGGACTTGAGGAATTTCAGCACTTAGTCTACATCAGAGAATGGTGTGAGGAAAGATTTTATTGCCTGCTGAGTTTCAAAGCCCCCCCAAGTGGCGTGGGCCTGGGGGTCTGCATCCTTTCCACGACCAATATCACATATTGTGTTTGATTGTGCATGGGCATGGCGGCTTTTGGTATTCAGCTAACACCCTTCCTTTCAGGAAGTTAGAACACTTGATAGATTTTAAGCCTTTGATCCTCACAAATACTCCTGGAAAATTGAGGTCCAGTGAGATAAAGTACCTTGATTAATTATATAACGTGGAGGCTGCTTTTCGTTTATCCCTTTTTCTCTCTCCCCCCACTCTCTCTTTCCCCTCCTCTCTCCCTTTCTCCCTCTCCCTCCTGCCCCCTCCCCCATTTTCTCCCTCTCTCTCCCTCTCTCTCATTTTGTTAGAAAATTTGTTTGTATAGGTTAGCAATAGTCTACTTTCATACGATAAGTCCTATCTCTAGTACTGTTTATTTCTCTCAGGCCTATTTTTTAGAAGAACTCAGATGTGTTTCTGCATTTCCGTCACCATCTCCCTGAGAGAGGATGCATGAGAAGTTGGTAGTAACCCCACTTCAGAACTGAGGGAATTGAGCTCAGGCTTATTCTGTCTCGTGGAGACTGAGTCCCAGTGAGTGGAAGTGTTTTGCCAGGGGGATGTAACTATTAATAAGAAAGGGAACTAAAAATAGACCTCAGACCTTTCACCCAGCTCTCGTCTGCATTACTCCTCGGCTTGGTCTCGGTTAGGACATGCAGGACATCGGACCATTTTCATATGGCCAACCGACACCCAAGGGTGTCCCAGGGGTTGCTTAGGGGATGAAATCCTGTAGAAGTGATGTTGAAACATCTAAACATGGGGCAGTTCCTACAGTCCTGAGGCCTAAGGATTGGCTCTACAGCCTTGTCTTGTGAAGTCCTCGAAGATAGGAAGTGTTCAGTGTACATGTATCGATTTGATGAGGTATTTTTGTCATGGCTAACACAGTTCCTTACTATCAGCAAGGGTGTAGTAAAGAACACCCTTGCCTCAGAGAACAACAGACATCGTGAAATGTTGAAAGGAAATAATATAACAAAAACCGTCTGCCCTCAAGGAGCTCACAGTCTACTGGTAGAGAAAGGACCTAATACAGAATATCTGTCCTTTGCTTTGACAGGTGACGCTGTGACGATTCTAAGGCAACAGGCCACTTCTTATCCTTTTACCCAGCCCAGCCGTTTTAGCCTAAAGGAAAGGATAGAGAGGCGGGCTTCTGCTGTGATGGAGGTGATATTTTATTTTAAGATAAAGTATGGAAGCAACTGATTGATGGATTATAAACTGGGAGGTCCAGGCTAAAGCTTCATTCTGGGAGCATCAGTATATTTCACTGGGAGCCTCCTGGGCATTAATTCTGCCGTTAATTTTGTTATTAGAGACCTAGCCAAACAAAGGGAGGTGGCGAAGCTCGAGGCTGGTTTAACCTTGATGAAACAGTGATTTCACCAAGGCTGATGTTCCCCCATCTATCTTCATCCATCAAGGCACTGCTGAAATATGCTAATGAAGACGGGAGATAGGAGCCCAGAGCAGTTAAATGGGGCGTTGCAGACGCTCTCCGTACCCCCGTGACGGGGCGTACATCTCTGCTTACTGTCCAGATTTAGTACAGGAAGGAGAGCAGTGTTGACGCGGTATTGTGGTCAAAGACAGAATATTGGTGGAGGGGCCACTTAGCAGAAACAAAGGGCAAGATTCAGAGACGCACACTCCAGAATGGGATGGAAAAGCTCAGGTTGTGGTGAAGGGGTTGTTTTGCTTTATTCTCTTTGTCACACCTTCTGGCTAGTCCATACTGCAGATGGAGAAGCATTTTGGTTTGTAAGTTCCAGAGCGCAACCTCCCACTTTGTGCCACAGCAACGTATCTGTCACCATGTCAGTTTGTATCACTGTCTTTCTTTCCAGTGGTTAAATGGAACTTTTTTTAAAGTTATAATTTATTAAGTACCTATTACATACATACATTATTGGGTACACTACCAAGGTATTTTATGTAACTTAACCTAATTCAGTGCTTACAAACACCCTTGAAGAAGAGAAACTGTAGCATATATTTTACAGATGAGGTTTGAGAGTTAAATTTGTGTCCAAAATCACATAGCCAGTATGTGGCATGGCTGAGGTTTGAACACACGTCCATCCAACTCCAAAACCTTTGCATTAAACTTCTGTGATCTGATGGCTCTTATGCAGGGCCTATCTGGGAATCCCTGCTAACTGTTGGGGGTAGCTTGGCTCACCTATATATTTATATATTCTTTGGGTTCACTTTAACTTTAGTATTCTCTTTACAATTCTTTCTTTCCTAAATAGACCATAAGCTCTCTGAGGCCGGGACAGGGTCCTCACTCTAGTGCCCCAAACACCAAACATTCTGGTTAATAACTCACCTGTCCACTGTTGGTGTCCCTAGCTTCCACGGAGAGGGCTTAGTTTGCCACTGTGCTTCTCGTCGGTGGTAAAATAAAGCTGGCCAGCTGCTTTCTAGTTTTCGTACATTGCATGAACGCTGTAGAGGGTTATATTTGTCTTTACAAGTTAATTTGACAGGAATCATAGTAAAATTTCTTGGTAGATCCCTAGTTTACTGGCTTCGTCCTACCTAGCCCATATCAGACCACACAGAGAAAAAAAAGTAAATAACAAGTGAAATTTCATGATTACTTATTAAACAGCAACTTTGGGCCAGTCTGTTCGAGGAGCTGTGTACAAAATTGTGCTGATCTTAGACAGTTAGGGTAGCCAGCCCATCTTCCTTTCCAAGACGCAGATCCTAAACTACAGGAGGTCTTTGAAATTAGGTAAAACAATTCCCAAATCTAAAAATGAATATCAGCTACTCCCCCCCCAGCACCTTTTTTATACAGATGGAGGAAGGCAGAAGTAAAAAAAAAGAGAAAAGATGGATTTTTAAAAATTAATTATTATTGGAGTATAGTTGATTTACAATGTAGTGTTAGTTTCTTCTGTATAGCAAAGTGAATCAGTTATGCATATACATACATCCACTCCTTTTTAGATTCTTTTCCCATATAGGCCATTACAGAGTATTGAGTTCCCTGTGCTATACAGCAGGTTCTTATTAGTTATCTATTTTATATATAGTAGTGTGTAGATGTCAGTCCCAATCTCCTAATTTATCCCTCCCCCCTTTCCCCTGAAAGATGGATTTTTGAAAAAAAAAATTTAAATAAGATATTAAGTAACATAAATTCCCTGAAATAAATTGTGCTGGAATAAAAGCTCCATCTTGGCTTTAAAGTCTGTTCTGCCATTTATCAAGCCAGCTCTGAACTTTGGGGACTCTCGGCTGTTATTAAAGAGTTAATAACCAAAGGCCTGTAGCTTCCAGGATGTCGTGTGGGTCAGTGGATGTTGCCAAAAGGTAACACCAGCCAGTGGAGTCAGTTGGGCTCCCCGTCTGGCAGATCTGTCTTTCTCAGCTGCTCTCCTCCACTTTCTAGGCTTGGAGTTCATATACAGTAAATCTTTCTCTTAATAAAGCCGTTTTTCAAATCTGACTTTGGACTAGGGACTGCTTTTTCTCCAAATGCAACAGCTGTTAAACATGGTACATTGGGCACGGTGTCTATCTCTTTGTTTAGTTTGGGGCTTTTCATATGAGCAGAGCCATAAAGGAGTGGGAGGACGCTATCGATTTCTTTCCACCCGTGAGTCAGCCACTGGGTTTGGAAAGAAGGCCTCCAGCCTCGAAAGGCCTCCAGGCTCCGCGGGCTACTCGCCCTTGAAGCTTATTGTCTCCTAATAACCAGCACAGGGTGCCCCCTCCTTTTGGCGAGATGGAATTGTGGAGCTCAAGGTGTCAGCCAGCAGAGGCCAGACCTCTTGGCCCCTATCTGTCCCGGCTACATGGGGAAAGGCATTTTTGCCCCCTTGCTCTCTCCTCCTTCTGTCACTGTCTCTGTTCCCAATGCACTGGGGAGCATTAACTCCCTGCAGGGGAAAAAAGTCACAAAAGAAATGAATTATGCATATGGAATTCATTTCCTTGATGAATAGGGAATCTGAACAAACTCCATGGCTGTTTGATTTTAAGGCAGAGGAGAAGGCCGGGGGAGGGTTAAAACAGTAAGAGGGGAGTGATTGAAAAGAATCTGGAGCAAGAGGTGGGAGGAAAACGATGGCAGAAGGACTTGGGTTTGATATACTAAGGACAAAGTAAGTGGCCCTTTGAAAATTGTTCGTGGCCTATCATGCTTGCCAACACATACACACCAGTACCTTCCTCACTCCCAGTTAGTGTGCAGATTTGTCAGCAGAGAAATTGGGGATGGTGGTAAGATTCTGCTGGGGAGAAATGACACCACCGTAGTCACCCGACCTGCTGAATTAAACATTTGGCAGTGACTTCTGACTCATTTCAGTGCAGTTTAACAATTGGCGCCTGGAATTTTGAGGCAGGAGTTATGTGGTGGGTAAAGCACTACATTTAGAAGAAGACGACCTTGGGTCCAAGCTCGAGGACGCACAGACTGTGTGACCTTGGGCAAGTCACTTAACCATTCTCAGCCTCGGTTGTCTCATCTTTAAATGGGGAGCATGGCATCTGCCTCGTGGAGATCCGAGGATGAAACATAAGTGTTTTGGCAAGTAACCCATAATGCAAATCAGAAGAGATTTTATTGTTCAGTCTCTGCCTCCTCTCCTTGACAGCCTTCTAGATGTTCAGACCTAGTCCTTAAGCAAGCCAGGATTGTTTTGGAGCAGAATAAAGGGGACATTGATTTGGAAGCTCATGGTGGGTAAAGACATAATTAAGCAAAGTGAGCAAAGAAACAAAAATTTGGTTGTAACCCTGACTTCATCTATGTTATGAAAATCATTTAAAATAATCAATGTGATGTTTTTGGCAAATTTAGCCACTGAACCAGTAGTTGTTACTGTGTGACTAGTTTGATCAACAGTAGGGACGCTTGTCACTGACAGCCACATCAATTAAGGAATCAACCTGAAGGTGGTTTTTAGAGTTTCTTGTGTAGGCTGACAACCAGGAAGAGGCAGCCTCTCTTGGCTGCCAAAGACCTATGGACGCTTCCAGGCAGGAAGTGTGGCCAAACTGATCTCCTCACTTCTAATTGTTCTCCAGTATGCCTTCCTTCTGAATGGAAAGAGTATGTGGGGACCCTGAGGCTTCAGGGGAGATAACAGACTCCCAGACATGCGTGCACATATGTTAGGGAGATTTCCCTGCTTGCTGAGAGGAGATTTTATTTTTTTTCTTCTTTTTGGCTACACCATGCAGCATGCGGGGTCCTAGTTCCCCGACCAGAGATCGAACCTGTGCCCCCTGCACGAGCACGGAGTCCCAACCACTGGACCTTCAGGGTTGTCTGAGAGATTTTTTGATAGTTTTGGGGGACTACAATCCCATCTCAGGATTGAGTGGATTGAGTAGATCTGACCGGCCATGTTTCTTTATTTTCCTCACAACCCAATTGCAATACATGCAGTTTTAACAGAAGTGTACTTATTTTAAAACAAATGCCTCTCTTTCTTGTTTTCTGGGGGATGAGGATGTGTAATGTAATGAAATCGTATCCTTTGGGCTGTCCATCATAAACAAACGATACAATTGGGTGTCCTGTGGTGAGGAATTTTCCCATGTTTGCCCCATAGGGCCCCGGAAAGGGGCGAGGGTGCCCCAGGGTGGCCCTCCTGGCAGTGGCAGGAGGTGGGTGAGACCCTGAGGCTCTGGACCCCCATCCCAACTTCAACCCCTGCACTCCTGTATCATGGATTTTATTTGTTTGACTTTATGGGTGAGAATCGGCTCCTAAGGAATGTTTGAAACCCAGTGGTGCAGAGAATAGACCAATACCTAGTATGAATTATTTATTTGTTTATTAAGATTTTCATGGCACCTTTCCTCTCCAAGCTCCAGGCACTACATGGAACACTTCGAAGCAGAGGCAGTTAGCACTAAAATTGAAAACAAAGGCCGGCAGGGGAGGAAGCTCTGGGAAGGATGGGATGAGAAGGAGGGAGACCAGAAGAGAGAATGAGAGTTAGCAGTTCAGACCTCAGAGCTTGAGCCAAAGGAAGTAGGTTCCAGAGACCTAGGGCTCTGTGGGGAGGAAGTCAGCTTCACCCGTACAAGTTGTTGTATTATTAGCGGAAGTCACTTTACTGTCCTGAGCCTCCTTCCTGAGACGGAGGTGACCTAGTTCACCTCCCACGCCCCTCCCAGGTATGCTCTTTCACGGGGGCTGAGAAGCCTACCTTTTTTGGTGAGCAGACCTAAGACTCCTGCCAAGTTATTATGGTCATAAAAATGTGTTTTTAATGTTATGCATAAACCTTTCAATAACAATTATATTTGGTACAGAGTGGTTTTCAAACCCTGACTTCCCGTTTAAATCACCTGCAGAACTTTCACAAAATACCACCAAATGTCTGGACTCCATCCTGGAACAGTGGAATCAGAACTTCTGAGGGGGCTGGCGCTGAGCATTTATTCGTATTCTCCCAAAGCATCCCAGCTTATAGTATTATGCACCAAGGTTGTAAAATACTGCAGTGGGGACTGGGGCGAGCGTGGTGATTAGAGCATGGGAGGTTGAGAGGTTGAGGATACCTAAAGAAAAGTAAGGAAGGGCTTAAAACTGGGGACATGATTTTCAGTGCTAATTACAGGGGGAGGGAATTTTGCACTGCTTTGATGTTATCAAGCTATAGGTTATTCTGGTAGTACGTGTAGTCCTTTTGGCTCGTTTAGCTCATTATTCACATACTTTGAGGCGGGGAAACTTCAGAACTGTCATAGCAACTTCTTTGGACACTTTTTCAGTTCCCTGGTCCTTATTGAAAGAGTATCCGCCACATGCCAGGCACTGTTCTAGGTGTGTTACATTTACCATCCTTAAAGTGCATGTGGCGCAGAGGTTGCTGATACACTACTCCCCATTTTACAGAGGGGGAAACTGAGGCCCATCGAAGCTAAAGTGTTTGTTCAGGGTCACCAGACTTGTAAATAGTGGAGAAAGAGGATCAAACCTGTGAATCTAGCTCTAAAGCCACCTCCCTCTTTCCACTATACTCCCTGCCTCTCAGGATGACACAGGAGTTGTTTGTCAACTGCCTCCTCTTGGTGAGAAGGCCTTTGGCTTTCTTCTTTCAGATAAGGGAGAAAACATGAGAGGAGCAATCAGCTTCTGTAGGGATGACCTTTGAGAGGGGGTAAGGTCATGTAGAGTCATGAAAACATGCAAATGGAAAGGAGCCCCTGGTCTCGGGACACGCTTGAAATTACATCTGGGCCAAAGGACATAAAATTGTGGGCCAGTCCGAATGTGAGTAGTATGGGGATCATGCTTTTCGTTTAACCTTTGGTGCCTTTGGTGTCCTTGACGTTACTTAAGCTCGCTGCTTCTCTTGGTTCAATATGGCAGCCTGTGTGCTGTTCCCTTCGTATTCACAATGGACTACCGGGCTCCCCTTCAGGTGGCCGGTGCTAGAATGTGGTAATGCTGGCCTTCAGGTCTAGTTCAGCCCTCTCCCCAAGGCTTACTCTTTAATCACCCCACTTACACCTTCCAGAACAAATGGACTGTATGCGTCTCCGTCCCTTAACAGAACGTTCTAAATCAGATTTTCTAGTGTAAAGCAAAATCAGTCTCTTAAATGTAAAACACTTCTAAAGCACTTTTATTGGTGGATTGCTTTGCTTCAGGGATGGTGATACTTCGTATAGGGTGCTAGCTCGTCTATTTTCACACCGTCCAGGGGAAGAAGGCCTGAACCATTTTCTGATAAGGAAACTAAGGGCCTGTTGAGTGTCGAGACAACTTTTGTTGGGCTTCTCTAGGCCTTAAACCCAGGACACCCCAAATCCATTTTTTCTAGTATTCAAAACAACTAGGCAATTTTCTGATATCAGTTGTACATGCCCGTGGCTTGGAGTCATGGCCACTTGGCTCCCTAGATCATGGCCCACCAGGTTTAAGTGTAAGGGGCTAACACTCCCCCTGCACAATCTTCACATCCCTGTAGCAAGCCCTGTAGCAGACTTGCAAATTAGTGGGGGGTTTTGCCCTCCCCCTCCTTGCCGTGGGTGTGATAGGGCAAACTTAACATTCATGCAACTCCAAATGGCCATGCTGGCTCTGTTCTAAGTCTGAATTATGTCATTGATCCAGCCTTCATAAACTTTCCTTTGAATGCCAATTAATAAAAATAATGGCTTTCTTTTCCCTTCTAATAATAATATTGGCAGCTTTGGGAGTTCTTTGAAAACCTTGCTTGAGACGTCCATGGCCAAAGAAAACAGTGCTATTTGGCTTTAAAGTATGTGCTTTGGCTCATATGCGTCCTATCTCTGAGAAAGGCTGAAAGAGAAAGAGTGGAAGGTTTTCTGGGAAGGGGCGTGAAAGAAGCTCTCCACTCTGTGTGGATCTGCCGGTTACACTGGGGCAAATGGAGCCCTCCAGATACCAGCCGTAGGTGTCAGCTCTTTTTGGAGATCGCGAAGCACCTTTCTCTTAGGCAAGTGCAGTCGAGGGAGGCTTTCCCTTTGCTCCTGTGGATGTAGGATTTCTGTTGGAAGAAGGCGGCCGTGGCTTAGTTTGATTACAGCCATTTCATTCCTTCTGCATTACCTGGAGAAGAGAAGGCCATCATAATCCCTAAGACCTCCCTTGCCAGTTAACCCTCTTGACACCTGGTAGCCGGGAGCGGTGCCCTTGCTTTTCTTGCTACAAGTGCACACATGTAGAGGAGCCAGCATGTCTATTCCTTCTCCATCACCTCTGCTTCCTCTCTCTCTTCCTTTCCTCCTTTAGTAACAGGGAGAGATGGAGTTACAGCAGTTGAAGGTGGGGGGAAGGATGCTGTGCAGAAAAAAGAATCAGCCAGGAGGGCTTAAGTGGGGATGGGTGGGGAGAGGAGGAAAGCAAGATCGCTCCAAGCATCACGCAGCCCAGGTCCGCCCCCAGCCTCCTTGTACCTCCTGTCTCCGAAGGAGGGTGATGAATTTGGTTTGCGCCAACATTAAACTGATAAATGAAATTTGTATGCTGAAACAATGATAATTTCATTGTGTTTTCTATCCTTCTTTCCCATCCACGCTTGCATGTCACTCCACCTCTTCCTCACTCTTCAGCTTTGGGTAAGGGCGGGGACATGTGGGGAGGGGACCGGGTCTTTGCAAGCTGTCGGTTTGCATTGTGCGGACGGGGAAAGGTCTCTACCTGGCTCATTTTGTCCCCTTTGCTTAGGCTGTCACTGCTGACAGTCTTCATGTTTATTTCATCTAGCGTGGTGGCTGTCTCGTTTCCCTACCCTCCGATGTCATTAACGCACAGAGAGCGGGCCCTGCAGTGTTGAGCCTAATGAATTCCGCTGTGGTTGCTCTGCTCCCCACCTCGTTACCAAAGCTCAAGGTGTCAAATTAAACCCAGCCTGGAGAGAAAGAGAAAGTGCGGGAGAGAACTGAGAGCCGGGGAAGAGGGAGGGACGGAGAACACATAAACAACCACCCAAACAGAGCAGGCTGGGGACAAGAGGAGAGGGGAGTGGTGCAGAGAGGATTACCACCAATAGGTGACTTCCTGTGACCAAGTCCACTCGAAGCAAGGGGACAGCCAAGACTCCCAGCAGGACCTACTGCCCGACCCCTCGTGGCGTGGGGTTTTGCACCTTGGCCTTGGCTGTGGTTTGGTGCCTTTTTCTCATTGCCTGGTTGATTTATCCTCATGGTTTATGCAGATCGGGCATCTTGCGAAGCAGACAGAGTGGCTAAAGCAAAGGAAAGCAGACCGAGCTTATGGAAGGGGTGTGTGTGTGTGTGTGCGTGTGTGTACGCACTCATGTAAGGAAAGGTGGGGGCCAAATATTGAGTGGCCTGAGCAGCTGCAGAAACCATGTTTCAAAATGGTAGAAAGAGAAAATCATCACTTAAACGACCATTATCCCAATGGGGGTGCCCTCTGGTAGATGCCCTTTTCTGATCCCTACCCCAATTTGGGGAATGATAATCTCTTTTGTACATAACACTATACCATTTACAAAGCATTTTTCTATATGATGTTGTCATTTTATCTTTGGAGTCTTTTGTTCAGAATGACCATGAATAGAATTTTCCCATTTTGCAGATGGGGCAAATGTGTAGTAGAGATGTTAAGGTGATAGAGCTAGAAGGTAAGGGGACCGGGGTTACAGTTCAGGTCCTCTGCTTCCAGAATTCAGTGTTTTTTTCCCTGTACCACTAAAAGTGCTAGATTTAGTCAGAGGTGGGAGGAGGTTGGCGATGAGTAAGCTTGTGAATTTTAAAAATTGAGGTAAATCTACATACAGTAAAAGGGAATGGATCTTAAGTATACACTTTGATGTGTTTGGACAAGCGAGTGTGCCCATGTAACCAACGCCCCAAATAAGATCTAGAGACTTCCATCACCGTGAAAGTTTCTCCTGGTCCTTTCTACTTCAATTCACCACTCTCCCCACCCTCACCTCTCACCTCCAAAAACCATTGTTCTAATTTTTTTCATCCTAGGTTAATTTTGCCAGTTCTTGCACTCTAAATGAGTGGAATCATGCAGTACGTATACTTTTGTGTCTGGTTATTACTCACCATCTTTTTTTTTTTTTGAGATTTATACATGTTGTTGCTTGCATCAGTAGTTTGTTCCTTTTTATTGCCAAGTGAGCAGTCCATTGTATGAATATATCACAGTATATTTATCCAATCTCACTTGTGATTTTTCTTTAAGAAAAAAAAAATCTTTTGAAATTAATTTGATGTTTAAGATACAACTTTTCAAAAATGTTTTGGAGCACGTGGTGGTCAATTTGGCCTGAGTCTCCTGGATTCAGTGGCAGGGCCAGGCTGCCAGGCAAGAGGGATGGGAGAACTGAGGTCAGGGTAAGCAAAGGCTTCATGACCACACTTCTCAGACCTTGGCCTACAAATCGGTGCTTTAAGTAGCTTGGGACTTAATTTTCTCTCTGCTTAGGGTTCATTCTCTGGTTCATTGTCCTTTGCTGTTGATGACAATAAGTATGACAATAGAATAACATTTCCCTTCTTCTTTGGGGTTTTGTCACTGTGTTGATTATTTGATTTTAAAAGTCTGCTCCTCTCCGGATTAACGTGCAACTTTATTTCTGAGAAATTTCCGTTGTTTTGTTTTCTGGTAAATGGTAGAGAAAAACTCAAGGATATAAAAAATTGGAACTAGAAATCTCTGGCAGGTACTCTATAAGCACAATAAATAGCAGGGTGTCTCGCTCTAATAGCTTCATTTTGTAGATGGGGACAACGTGGAAAACTTTGTCAGCTTGTTTGATAACTTATAATAGCAAGAATATTCAGGTTCCCTGACATATAGCCTAGTGCTTTTACCTTGAACCAAGCAGGCAGGGTGTGTGTGTTTCCAGGGTCCCTGAGAATTGCCACTTGTATTGTATTGACAGAAAAGAGGCCCAGTCTTTGGTACTTTGGTTAGAGTTGACATCATGGCGAGACATAAGTTTTCAGGTTTCATTGATTTTAAATTTGTTATGTAATGTGATTGTCTCCTCATTGATGGTCTTTTTCTTTAAATCCTCTGCTTTGGCCATGCTGAGCACATTAGAGCAGGAAAAGGATCCAGAAGGTTTGTAAAGATGGGGACAAGAAAGCAAGAAATACTGGAATTTAAATTCTTCCCATCTTTAAGCTTTCCCTTGTGATGTTTATACTTTTGATATATACTAGTGATGTTTTGACTTTCACAAGAGTCACAATGGAGAGAGAATGGTCTGAGAGTAGAAGCTTTGGTACAGCACATCAGTGTCCTGTTTACTTCTCTCCTCTGCTCCAGAATTCACGAAAAGAGGTTTAGTTATGTGGCACTATAAGGCCTCTTCAGGAAGGACTCAGTTGTTATCAGTCAGTGGAAGAACCAAGGCAGTTAACTGAATCTTGAGCGTTCACTTATTCATTCAGCAACATTTATTGAACTGGGGATGAGAAATAAATAGTCAGGCCCTGCCTTCAGGGGGTTCACATGTGGTAAACAGTATGTGATGTGTATTATCACAGGGAGGAACACAGAGTGATGGGAAATGAAAGAAGGGCCCCTGACGTGGCCTGCTTGGGTCAGGGACGGCACCCTGGAGCGGATGCCCCAGGAGAAGAACTGACTTTAGGGAAATGAGCCGAAAGGAGTTATTCATTCATTCAGCATTTCCCTCTCCCCATCTCTGACACCTTCCTTGAACACCTGTCTTCTGCAGGGCACCGTGCTGTATAGGGTGTGGGCTGGCTTCTGGAGTAGAAAAGTCCAGTGTTGAATAAATAGAGATGGAGGAGGCACGTGGGTGCTGGGACTACTCTTAACCTCCCCCCACATGAGCTACCTGTGGTGTTGTCCCATTGGGATGATCAGGACAATGTATTTCTGGTAATGATCAGTGAACTTTCTTTTGTGATCAGTCTGGTTTTTGTGTTTGCTGGTCTGGAGCTCCAGTTTACCTCCTTGACTGTGGTCTTCTGTTTCTGTTTTGTTTGTTTGCACCAGGCTTTAGATTTATAAAACATTGTAGACAGTCGTGTGATGCAATTGCTGTAAACCTGAGTGAATAGGCTCTTACATGGCATGGATATGCTGGTTTTAGAATGAATCTACTCATTGTTGTTAGAATCTAATATGGTATAAGGACTTGTTGAAGATTTTGTATGATAAATGAGGCTGTGGCTGTCTTTGGAGTTAGTAGATGTACGGAACAAGAAGGTAATGTAACTTTTCACCATTATGTATACACCTCCTTGACTGTTGTGGATAATTGCCTTCAGCTGCAGGTAGAGAGTGGAATTAATATGTTATATTCATAAATATTTTAGAAATGATATTTTTAAGGGAGTCAAAATAAGACATTCTCCTTATCTGATTAATTGACCAGGAAGTGGGCTGCTTAATATAATAACTGTTAGGATCTATTGGTATAATTCCTCAGTGGTAAGAAATGTCACATATTTGTTGCTCTAATACGTAAATAATGTAACTCTGGCCAAATAGCTGAGCAGATATGGAAGCTGAGAAATGGAGTAGCAAAAGTGGTTATGTCCTGACAAAATCTCAGTTATAGTTGACTGGTTAATAGAATGAGGGATCTTTTTCAAGTCAATAATAATTCAGAAGGCAAATGCTTAACATGTCTCTTGGAAGTTTTTTTCCCCAGCCATATCTGTGTGTATAATCTGTATTCTTCTAATGGATCTAATCCATATTTCGCAGAGTCAGAAAATTTAAAATAATAGTAGAATTCATCTCACCTGAGTTCATTTAGATCAACAAACTGGTAATGCTGAGGATTTTCACTCCCGTGAAACTAAATTATGAGAAATACTTCTCCATAGCATTTCAAGACGAAGCAGGCTCTCAAATCTACGTAGGACCACAGCACATCTATTCCCTTCATCTTAGATAAATTACGAGGAGAAAACTGTCTGGAATTTGGCTGAAACGTGGCGTGCCATTTGATGCCACTGGAGGATTTGCTGTGTCAATTTAGGACTGAGTGATGGACGCTGAGGAATGAAGGAAAAAAACCTTCGCAATGTGGAACAGAAAGTAAAAGGACAATAAAATGCTGAAACTTATGGGAAATTCTTATAATATGACTAACTGTGTATGAGGTGGTGGATATCAGTTCTGCTCCTGGAATCCTCAAGTTATGTAAATGGTACACTATTGTGCTATTATATTCGCTATTATATGTTGCATATAATATATGATTATACTGTATCAAACATAGGTGGTACGATTTTTCATCAGCTGGTACACTTGGGTCACCAGGTAGGTTTAGGAATGGGTTAATTGTAGATTATATGTATGACACCAAACCTGGATTAAGAATGAAAAAAAAAATCTCCTATGTGGGATATTGGACTAAAGCAATGATATTAAGACAACATATTCTAGTTCAAATAAGCAAATAATCTGCTGTTCGGTAAACAAAACAATGGGGTGTATTGGTACTGTTTTCCACAGGGTGGAAAAGTAACAAGAACATATGGAGAGATGATAAAAAGTAGTTGACTCCAAGAGACAAGCTTCTGAAATACGTGGTGATAGAGGGACATCAGAGCGGAACACTTATTTCAGTGACTACCTGCTCTAGTTAAACATTTTTAGGATGTAGGAGATGTGTCATGCGTTGGTATCTATTTGGAAGGTGGGGACATCTGCTGTCTTTCAGGTAATCGGGAGACGTTTATCTTGACAGTAGGCAATAATAATATGGTAAACTAAACCCCATATTATCATGATGTATTAAAACTGGATTAATTGAAGCAATAAAATCAAAATAACAGTAAATCTTATGCAATGTAAGTACGATTTACTTCAAGTCAGAAGTAAAGCAATAATTTCACAATCCTAGTATATTGATGGTACCTGTTCTCTGAGGGCAGAAACTAGACACAAAATCCATACAAGATGCCAGCAACAACTTTAGTTGGTCCTGAACTACGGAACGTGGGATGTAGGAACATTTAGATCACACCTTCCTGTTCAGCATTAGGTGATCTGAGTGTCTGCTCAAGTAGAAAGGAGGCTCAATTTTACTTTGATGGGGTGGTCAAGGAAAGAGATGCTCTTTTTCTTTCCTCAGTTAAATTTGTTGTCTTACTGTCTTTCACTGACTCACCCTGATCTGTGTGGCTCTATCGACTGCTGTGGTTAAGCCTATGCAACCTGCATGCTGTGCAGGAAAGAAAGGTGATGGACAGATAGTCGCAGAGTTACACCAACTCCTGGTGCCCCGCCCCTCCCTGAGCTGCCATCCCGTCATTCTGGAGGCTTTGGGGATGGCCATCTGCTAAGGCACCACTGCAGAGGTGCTTCCCAGCAGCTTCAGTGTCGTGGCTGCTGGTATATGTGCCCCGCTGTCAGGCAGATTCTAGGGGAAAGGGGGAGAAGAGTGATGGGTGGCAGGTGGGTGGCAAATGGGGAGACCTAAAAATTCAGAGGATGGTTCCTTTTTCTCTTAACCGCAGTTGCATTCAGAATTTGTGGTTATTTCTCAAATAATAAATAAGAAAGAAAAAAGGAAGAACAAAAGAAGGAGAACTGGGGAAAAAAAGAAAAAGCAAAGACAAAAACCCAATCAACGTTATAACACACTGTAATTCTGCAGCCATGATTTAGCCTACTTGTAAAAGTGACCCTGTGCCCAAAGGCCAGGAAAGTGAATGTGTCATTTCTAAAGCTTCTCGTCAGCCTGGTGTGTGTAGAGGGACCCACTGAAAACTGTTTTTATCTGTCGTGGTCATAAAGGTTTCTGGTAATTCCAGTCCTTGCCTTTCTAAGAATGACCAAAACAAGTATAGATAACCACTAGAGATGAAATACTAGAGATCTATTAATATAGATAATTGCTCTGACAGTTCCTCAGCATCGTAGCAGTGGAACACCAGCTTTGGCTCTGGACAGCAGCTTGAGTGTGTTTGATATTATAGGCGTGTGGACACAGCATGGTGTCATGGGAATAACAGTGGCTTTTAGAGTCAAACCCGAGTTTGACACTCCAGTTCTGCATTTCTACATATAAGGTCCGACTTTATGACCTTGGACAGAATACTTAGCCTCTGCAAACCTCAGATTACTGGGCAGTAAAAGGGGGATTTTACTAGCTACCTTATAATAATAATAGCTAATATTTATTGAGCGTCTATATACTAGGTACTTGTTATAATCGCTTTACGTATATTATCTGTTTGAACGCTCACTACAACCTATCAAGGCAGAGGCTCTTACTATGCTCATTTTATAGCTGAGGAAACAAAGGACACAGAGATTGAGTAACCTGCTCAAGTGCACACAATTACTAAGTAGCAGAGGTAGGATTTGATCTTAGACTCTGATTTCCAGAACCCTCGCCTTTAGCCTCTAGTTTACAATTGCCTCACCAAGATTATTGGGATGACCAATGGCCATCATACTTATCACTCGTGTCGCACAGTGCCTGTGGATAGGAGGCACTTAGAAAGTGTGGTTTCCATCCCCACGCCTCCATCCCTACCCGTGAACAGTGTGACGTAGACGCCAGTGTGGAAATGCGTCTTTCGCCGAAGACCTGGAAATTAGGTGTGTCGTTTCAAGCTGTAGTAATCACATCCTGGGAATGTGTCCAGACTTGAAGCTACACATTGATTCATATCATCTCAGCTGGAGATGGGTGAAGGTTCTGTTGAAATACCACTGGAAATTCTTCACCCACAGATCTCTTCATTTTAAGTTCTAAGCCTGGGACATGTATTTCTCTGCCACCTCCTCCTTAGGAATATAGCCCTCCTCCCTTTATATTAATGCTTAAGTTTTCTGAGAACAGCAGCTGTAGCTTATTTTTCCCTTGTATCCCCAAAGCACCTTCTACGGGAGCGAATATATACTGTATATTCTATTTCTAATCTATCAGACTCTTTGCTGAACCAAGCAGGGTCCTTTGAGTGTGTAAAGGGAAGTGGGATTTGTACCGAGGAAGCAGGAGATGAGTTTGGGAAGAACGTTCTCTTGCCATTTGAGGGGCTCCTGCAGAGCCTGCCTCCCAAGCCTGCCTGTTCCTGGCAGCAGGAACACGAACACTTAGCACTTGGCTGATTGGAAATATGTGCCCAAGCTTGAACTTTTTTTTTTTTTTTTTGCGGTACGCGGGCCTCTCAGTGCCGTGGCCTCTCCCGTTGCGGAGCACAGGCTCCGGACGCGCAGGCTCAGCGACCATGGCTCACGGGCCCAGCTGCTCCGCGACATGTGGGATCTTCCCGGACCGGAGCACGAACCCGCGTCCCCTGCAACGGCAGGCGGACACTCAACCACTGCGCCACCAGGGAAGCCCCCAAGCTTGAACTTTGAGGGAGATGAGCAGAGGGGGACAGGATGACAGAGGTGGCAGCAGAACCGGGGGTCGTGGCCGTGGCCGGTCAGCGTCCCCAGAGCCAGCAGCATGGTGCCTGTCTCCTAACTGACTTCCTGTGGCAGCGCCCTGGCTGTGGCCTCAGCTGCCTGGGCTTATTTTGCCGCGTTTGGTTCCCCAGACTTCCTGTTGATTCTGCGAGGCACTGCATATCTGTCCAATAAATTCCTTTCCTTACTAGGTGAGCCAGAGTCCATTCTTGTTGTTTGCAACCCAAAACGTTGACTAGTAGAAGAGGTTGGGGAGAATCACATGCTGTCCTGGTAGAAAATAAGGTGTAAGCAAACTGGAGAAGGGTTGCACCTGGCTTTAATATATCAGGGAATGTTGCCGAAGCCTGAAATACTGGTTTGTGCTTTGAATGGAGGCCTTTGGGGACCTTGCCTACATGGGACATGCCGGGGCCTGGAGCCTTGGGGAACTTAACACTAGGTTTGAAAGCGGCGGCCAGGAGACAGAGGCCTCTCAGCTGCAGCTGACATGGCAGTGCTGAGAAGACTCAAAACACCTGCGTGGAGAGATTGGCGAAAGATCAAGGACGCTTTAGGGATCTCCTCGGGATAAAGGGAAGGACCTCTGCCGTTACATAAACTTCCTTTATATTAACTTGTTGCTCCTCGTCACCCTATCAACTGGATAAAAGCCCATTCAGTTGTAAGCAACATCAGCAGAGGAAGAAGGAAGTAGTTTCGTGTAGAGGTCGCACTTAGTGGTTGTACTGCTGCCTGCTGCCAGCACTTTCTTTTCTTGGTTAACAAAACAGTGCTACTTTTATGTACATTACCCTTGACTGCAGCATACTTGCTTTCTAGTCACTGTGCTTCGAAAACCAAGCACAGGATGACGTTTTTCATTTTAGTACAGTGTTTCATTTCGGTTCTAACAATAATATAGATTGTGGTCTGTGCCTCTTAAATAAATAATGCATCAGCTGTTGATACTACTAATTCCCTTTCAAGGATTTATATACTGCTCCCCACAAATGCTATTCAGCACAAGGGTTACCTACCTTACCTGTGGAGCCAGGAGCCTTGATTAATATCTGCAGTATGCCTGTGTGTGTGGGGGGAGGGCAATCAGATAATTGCCACATTCAAAGAGCTGAGCACATTTGGAGGGAGGCAAACACATCGCCTGTCGCTGTGCCTGTTCACCTTGCTTCAGGCAACACAGGTTGGAAATAGCAAAGAGGAGGCAACCTCTCCTTGGTTTTACTCTATTCCCGCTGACTCTTCCTCACTGGGCTCTATGTTCTTCATAAATTGAACCCCTGATGCCATTCTCTTATCCTTTACTTCTTCAGCATCCGTAGTGGTCAGAAAGAAAAGGAGGCCAATGTTTGAGTACCTGTGATTGAAGCCAGCAGAGGCCCCTTGTCTCCCATGCGTCTGCAGGACATACCATCTGGCATGAGGGATAATAGTCTCGGTGGTTCGTGTCCAAGAGATCTCCACATCCACAGAGAGAGCCCTGAGACTGTTCCCTCTGTGCGGTCCAAGGATCACTGGCAATTTCACTGTAAGCCAGTTTCTTATCCTGACCTTTGTAATTTTATTTTTGGTATTAGTGAATGTGTACGTAAGCGTCATCACCTCATTGGACATTCAGATAAAAGTAGTGTTAGCTCTTTTTTCACTTCATGTTTTCAAGCAGGGTTGGTTAGGTTGGTTCCAGAGTAAAAAAGAAAAAAAAACCCCGAAGACCTAAAACACACCCTCCCGTGGAGAGCATCAGTTGTCCGAATGTTTTCTTAAATACTGTCTAAATGCAATGAAATCAATTCCTCTCAGACTTGAAGAACGAGCCTGTTTTTAATACCTCCTTAGTCTGTTTTTAGAACTTTTATCCTGGCCAGACTTTAGGCCATCTGGGAGACAGGGTTTAGGCAGAGTTCATAGGGCTTTTATAGAACACCTGGAAGCCCTAGAAAGCCCTGGGTACATCCTGCAGCCTGTATTAAGTCAATCCTGAGTTTCCGTGGTCAATTGTGGTGGTCTGGTGTCATGCATAATGGCTCAGGGTCAGAGGAGGCATCTTCAGTTCGTTCCAGACAAGCCTGGAGCACCCCCTGCGCCCATTATGGTGTTCAGAAATGTGGACTTTGACAATCCGCTGGATCAGGGCCCCCTACACAGCCGGGTAGCAGTGCAACGCCTTTGTGCCACACTTAAGCTGCACTGGTCTTTTCCACAGTTGTCTGGAGTTTGGTTGCTTGGTTATTATGACCACTGTTTCTCCCCCATTGTACCTCCTTGTTATGTGAAGATTATCATTCTGTGTTATACATGCATATGAAGGTGTATATTTACTGATTTCCTTTGGATAGGAGGGTGTTAATGTGCAGGACTTTGATCAGAAGTGTTTTTCTTCCTCCTGAATTAGAACTCTCTCCCTCCCTTATCCTTTTATTATTGTGTTACTACAAAGAACTACATCTCTAAAACACAAATGTTTTAAAATTGACTATGATATCATAGAAATGCATTGGTGCTAACATAAGCACAGCTTGTGAAAATATGTCCTGCCCAGCTTTGTAAGTTTCAGATGTTTCCCAGAAGCCACAGCCTTAGCGTCTATCAGCCAAAGGGATGACTTCAGCAAAATCTAAAGTTTTTTTTTTTTTTTTTTTTCCTGTAAGTCTTCTATCTTGAGATTTGGACGGAGCAGAGGTATCTTAGTGGGGCACCTCTCCCCATGGGTACAGTGTGACCTAGTGTAATAATATGTTACTGTTCATGAAACGTGGAGTCTGTTTGACATTTCGTGCTTTGGGGTCTGGCCCGTAGCTTGCCTGATCTAGGCTCTGCAAGTAAAGATACTTAACCGTCGACACGCTGTGTGTTCTTTGAAAGTAAAGCTATATCAAAGATACTTACATTTAATGAGATGATTGCACCTGTCTGTCATTGCAATTAAAACATTTATGAGATCATCAAACACCTTTTTGAGTGCTCCGCAATGTATTGCTCTTGGTATGATATCCTATCCATCATAGTCCTATGCAAATAATTACATTAGGGAAGTATGGTGAAGTGTGTTGGCACCTTAAGTAAAATACCAATTGCCAGGTAAGTTTGGGGTGAACTCTAGGCCACCTTTCATAATACAGCTATGACTAATCAGATGATGTGTGAGTTAATTACTCTTCTCAGAAGTCAAGTGTTGAAGAAAGTTAGGTGGTCGCCCTGTGTGCAGGAATCCAAGCGCCTGCTGAATGGTGCCAGATGATTCTGTCAAGGGGTTTCGTACAGTCTCCCCATTTGTGACGGGTAAATCCTGAAAGAGCAAAAGGCTGCATTGTCAATCAAAAACTGGTAGCCACTTAGCATGTGGTGAATGTTATGAATTACTTAATATTAAGCCATGTATCCAAGGGAGGTGGCTGTATGGTAAAGAAGAGGACTCATATCTCAACTGAAGCGGATGAACTGAGGTCATAGGAAGTCCAGGTTTCCCTCATCCTAATAAAGTCTTTCCCTTTCAGTATGATGTGACATTAACCAGCTGGGGACCTTGTCCAGGTGTCTTGAGCTGTTGAGGCTCTGTGTCTTCTTAAACCCCTTTAGGTGGGGACTTTCCCTCTGGTCACATGTCCACGTTGCTTTTCGTGTGTGTGTGTGGTACGCGGGCCTCTCACTGTTGTGGCCTCTCCCGTTGTGGAGCGCAGGCTCCGGACGCACAGGCTCAGCAGCCATGCCTCACGGGCGCAGCCGCTCCGCGGCATGTGGGATCCTCCCGGACCGGGGCGCGAACCCGTGTCCCCTGCATCAGCAGGCGGACTCTCAACCACTGCGCCACCAGGGAAGCCCCCACGTTGCTTTTGGTAATAGGTGACAGCAGTGCCAACGCTGGTCATGATACCAGCACAGAATATTAAGGTTTGGGGCCTGGGTTGAACCCCCATCATGAGAGAGGTCCTGGCGTCAGTCTGTGTTGTTCTGGTGCTTCATGGTGTCATAGACTTGGAATTTGTGTTGTGGGATCTTAGAAAAGAGACCTTTTGTCATGGGTGGGGGCAGAGGAGGACTTCCTCAAAGGAGTTCCAACCCTGTAATGAATTCTGTGAGTACTTTACTTTTAAAATTCTTGTCTAACTGGGCAGAAATAATTACTGATCTCTTTTATATTGGCAGCAAAGCTGTACTGGTCAGAATTTTTGGTTGCACTAAAAGTCATACACTCTGGCTACTCTCAGCAGAATAAAAAATTTATTGAAAGATCTTGGATTTAAAAGACAAAGGTTAAAAAAGTACATGGGACACTGGTTGGCTCACAGAATGTCTGGAGGGCCGGGCAGCCGGTGTCCACAGCATCATGGGAGGCATATCCACTAGAAACAACTTCTGCCTCTGCTGTTGGCAGCCAGGACTCTCCATACCTGACGCCAATGATTCAGCCACTTCTGCACTTGAAGAACCACATGCCTCAGTCCCGTGGTTGCCAAAAGATCGAGTCCTCTGAATGCAACTGCTGCTCTTCCAAATCCAAGTCTTGTGAGTCTTCTGCAAATATGGAACCCATTTCATCTGCCTGCAACTCAGCTCTTCCCAATAGCTTCAAAAGCTGAGTGGAAAGAAAGAAGGCTCTATTCATTTCTGCATTCAGTGGACACATTGTGAATGTTAAAAGGAGGCTCAAATCCCTTATTATCATTATTCTTATTTGATGCTTTTGTGTATAAATATGCCTGAGGTTTCAACGATTCAGTAATGTATTTAGCTAACGCTTATGTTGTTCTAATGTACTAGTGTGTTCGTTTCTCAGATTAGTTTGAGAAAGAATAATGAAATAATGATAGCTGCTCTAAGAAGCCTGATAACAGATCCTGGCTGATGGAGCAGATATCCTGCAGCTTGATAAGCTCAGTAGAACTGTGGGGCTTTTGTTATTGCTATTCTAGTAATGGAAATGTCCCTAGACTAGTTTCAAAGGCTATCAGTAAATAATGCCTAGGAGGGGGGCTGAAATAAATTTGGAAGATGAAGGATGGGAATGAGAAGATTCCTGAGAGTCACTGGATTTTAAAATTGGGAGAGGGCTTCCCTGGTGGCACAGTGGTTGAGAATCCGCCTGCCGATGCAGAGGACACGGGTTCGCGCCCCAGTCTAGGAGGATCCCACATGCCGCGGAGCGGCTGGGCCCGTGAGCCATGGCCGCTGGGCCTGTGCGTCCGGAACCTGTGCTCCGCAACGGGAGAGGCAACAACAGTGAGAGGCCCACGTACCGCAAAAAAAAAAAAAAATTGGGAGAGATTTCAGACTAAGGTCCTGACATCTGCCCCCCTCCCCCCCCAAAAAAGTAACAATAAATAATAATTTAATAATTACTGCCTTTTATTGAGTCCTGATTATGTGCTGAGGTCCTTATTCAGTTATCTCATTTATTTTCACAGAACTCATGAAAGGACAGCATTAATTCCCCTTTTCTCAGATAAATAAACTGAGATGTAGAGATTTTTATGCAACTGATTTTGTCACGCTGTTCGTCTTGGGTAGAGCTGAGATTTGACCCTGGGTTTGATTTTAAGCACTAGGCTGCCCCCTAAGAAGAGAAGCTGAGATCATGTCTATCTTGGGATGGTTCTACCCACTCTAGTTAATTTTTTGCAAATGTTGTGTCTCTCCCCACCCATATTGACGCTGCTTCCAAAGGCTTTTGCAGGCCGACTGTGCCACTTGCATGAACGCTTGGCCTTGAGACCTTTCCTTTTTCTTACTGATCTCATTTTGATCATCCATTGTGTGTGTATTTAGTTCCTGTCTTTACATGGCAGTGAGCTAAAGAAAAAACAATGCAGTGTTTTAGCTAAGGTCCTTTCATTATAGAAATTTATAATCTGAAAAAATAAATATTGGCAAAGCAATAACTCTGACTCTGATGGGACTACGGAGTACAGTGAAGCAGAGGGCATTTGGGCCAAGACAGGAGCCTCGGATCATGGTCATTGAGCTGTATCTCAGACCCTTTGGGTCACCACTTCAGCCTGAAGATATCATATGGACAAGACCTCTGTCATAATTTGATAAGCCGTTTTTCAGTTAAGCGCAGTAGACCCTTGGCATTCAAGGATTTCATATTTTTGTTTTCGACTATTAAGCAGTGACCACCAATGTCTATGGTATATAATCAGCTGTAATTTAGCAGAGGCGCACATTTGAATGATTTGTGCAAGAGTGAGTCAGTTAGCTGGTAAGAGAGCCCAGCCAGCTGCCAGCAGCCCATCTCGATGAGTAAGATTCTCAGATGTGGGCGTTCCCAGAGGTCTCAGGGCAAAGACTTATAGTAAATGCAGCTTATGCTCCCTGAATTTTGTTTCCGGGCCTGTCCTTGTCTCAGGTGGTCCAGATAGTGAGAGACGTGAGGCCAGCGGGCTGTCCTTCTGGCTATACACAAATGGCTACCTCTGTCCAACTTCGGGGGTGGGTGGAGTGCTGTTTGTGGGTCTCTCCCTGATTGATAAGGCTTATCTGTGGAAATAGTGATTGATGTCCATTTCTACATGCTTTTCCTAGGTGAAACCCCCCCTCCACCATACATTTTGGTTGGGAACTGTGTCATTGTTACCATCCTTCCATCATCTGTTGCCAATGGTCAACCCCTTTGCTACCTGGTCCTGAACTTGCCTTTACAGAGCTCTGTGAAATCCAACACAAAGTCCCACCCCAGAGACTCTTTTTCCCCTAGGAATCCTTTGTTGTTAACCTAAGCGATTGGTGTACTGGGTCCATTTTCATTTTTCCCCACCAAACCTCATTGTGTCTTGATTTGGAGGGCGGTGGGTGCGGGGGTCGACTCTAAGGCTCAGAAAGACGTCACTTCCGTGGCGAAAATAGGACAAGTGTGTACAAATCCTCTCTCCCACGGCAGCACCCTCCTCCACCCAGTCCACCTCCACCGTGACTCATGGTTGCCTGAGTGAGAAACGCAAGGTCTCCCAGCCAAGGCCCAGCTGGGCTGGGACCTGAGGTGATCTTTAGGTAGGTGTAGATAACAGGGAACCTCAGAGCCCTGCCAAAAGCACTTGGCCAGAGCCCCAAGATAATATTTGAAGTCCTTGTTCTAGAGAGCATCGAAGTATAATGCACTCTCCCCCTTTGGCCTCACCGTCCCCAGACGCGGCCAACGCTTGACGTCTTTTTATCAGATGAGCTTGGCACTGCCAGGACGGGCTCCTCACGCCAGCGTGGCAGCAGCCGTAGCCCCTCAGCTTGTTAGACTGAAAGAATGTGCCGTTTTAATTAATGATATGTAAATATCCTTGAATGGGCCGCATTTGCATATTAAGAGAGATTTGCGGAATCTGCGGAGTAATATATTTTAATTAAGGATTAATTAAAAATAATGGGAATTTCATTTCGCCTGGCAGAATCCGTTTAGATTTTAGCACACGTCTGCTTGGGAGTCTGGTAGGAAGGCTCTGTGTTCCGATTCCCGCAGATGAGAGAGGCACTCCTGTGTTTATCATTTTGGAACCCCTTTCGGGGGACCAAAGGGAATATAAAGGGGATACATTTTTCCTCTCGCCTTCCCCAGCACCCACCCCTCTTCTTCCTTCCTCTTTGTGATTTTAGGGCTGTTTTGGTATTCTTTATGGTAAAGTAAGTAAATGGCTCTGAGACACGGAACACTAGTTGTGTTGGCAATTATGTTAATGGGATGCTATTAGGCTATGATTCTATATGAGCAATTGGGGAGAAGAAATGCCTTACTGAGAGAGAATGATACAACAGACGTCTGTCTTATTGATATAGCTCCAGTGGTGCTTTCTGCATAATTACACTCGGCCACTTTCTTTAGGTGGGGGAGAGGCCGCTGCATTAGGGAGTTGGGAGCAAGGGATCAGGGTAAGGGGTGCCCCCTAAAAGATGTACAGAGGATGTGGGGCCAGGGCAGATGCTCCTAGCAGAGGAGAATGGGCATTGCAGGTGAGCAATACTTGTTTCACAGGAATCCTCCTATTCTCTTCCTTTTTCTTGGACTCCCCGGGAGTAAGTGGTCTCAAGTATGGACCGAGTTCTAATTCCAGACTCCTTTCCAGAAGATGAATTCTCTAGAATACATGCACTGCATCTCTGACCTTCTGTCTGTGGGCTACTGTCCTTTTCCGAGTTCACACTACACATCCCCGTACTCTTAGGGAATTCTCTGTTCTACCCTCAGCCCCAAACTCCCATGCGCACAGCCTTTCAGTACTTTCTGCCACCCAGTTGGCTTTTGCAGTGGATACGCCCACGTGGGAGCTTTTCCTGGACCCTCACGGGTTGGTCCTCTACGAGCCCTTTCCTTCTCTCCCAATTCTATAGCTGCTGCCGGTATGGAGATCGGACTACCGGCTGGCGTTTTTGAGGGCTGGAGAGAATTCCTCTTATCCATTTGGCTGCTTCAAGAATATGAGGACCTGTAAGTGGTGGGCAGTCTGCAAGGAAGCCAGTCTCTGTCCTCGAGTGACCGAGGCCCCATGCCGAGGACTCCCGAGAGCTGCCACAAGGGGAAAACGCTTATTCGGTTTTCTTCCCTTACCTGTAACACACCCTCAGGGAGATCCAGGGGAAATAGCCTCAGACCTCTTTGAGAGCTGATGGCCCGAGGCTTGCATCTTTAAAGCAAATTTCTGGATTATTTTGATGACTGTCACACGGAAATGCTGGGGAGGAACCTGGGGGGGCCAGGGATCTAGCAATTATGCTTCCACACACAATCCCTTTCCAGGAGAATCCCCTGGTGGAAAATTTCAGCACTTCCACTGGAAGCCTCAACTCAGTTTTCCCCTTACTCTCGTTAAAAATATGTATGTCAGCTCTCCCCCCTTCTCTCCCTCCCCGTGTGACTCCAGTAATTCATGAATTTAGGGGAAATCCACCTATAAGCACTGCTGGGATGGCCTTTCTTTGTAGGCATCCTGACATCTCAATAGCTAGCTGACTGAAGGCATTCGGGGTCAGAATTGAAAGGAAGATGGGGTGAGCTGAATGTATTGACCCTGCCGGGAGCACGGGTGAGAAAGGGGTTTTCAGAGCGACAAAGCGACTCTGGGGCAGAAAAATGGGGTAGGGAGCAGAGAAGGGAGAGGGAACAGAAGAAGGTGGTAGGGTAAGGTGCTCTGTAGACCAAGACCTGAGACTGAGGGGACAGTGAACAAAGCGCGGGGTGGGGGGGGGCGGTGGTTTCGGAAGGAGTGTTCCCTTTCTGCCCGAGTCCGCGCGCCTGTACGCACTTTACAAAGGCAGCAGTGCCGTATCTGATGCAAATGGAGAAAATGCAGTTTCTGGTAAGTGTTCCCTAATAAATAACATCAAGTCTTCTTCCCTATCAGCCGGTGACATCCCGCATTTCTCTTCCCTGTGCGCCAGCCCAAGACATTTAATGATGTGGGGTGCTCCTTATGGGATGTGAGGTCCATGCTAATATCTGCACTCGCACAAAATGGTGGGAACAGATTCAGCTCGGCTCAACTATTCCACACCGACAGAAATCACCAAATAAATACATGTACCTTGCAAATACACAGATAGTCCTTTTTTTTCCTTTCTTTTTAAATTTTTTTTTTAAGTCAGTGAAGTTACTCTTGTTTTTTCTTTTCATTATGTAGAAATTCATCCAAGGCTAGTTCTTGGTCGCTGGAGGATTTCATTAACGTAGTGAAGTCAAAATAATCAATTTCAGATGTTCCCAGTGTTTGTGGTAATGGTCTCTCTAACAATTCTGATTAGCCGGGTGAGATGGAATTTTTCTCTTAAACGACTGCACGTTGACATTAGATATGGGCAAACTTTGGGTGCGGACGCACGCGTGTGCCCGCACCTGGGGCTGGGAGAGAGGCTTCCGTTCATCCTTGCCCTCTTCCTTCACTGTTTTACCACTTGCTTCATTTTTAATTTTCCCTGTCGTAACCCTTTCCCTCCAGCAGTACAGTGTCTGAAAGGCTGTTCTCTGTCCTTTGCTCTCTCCTCTCATAAGGCTGGGCCATTTCTGGGAACATGTGTGAAAGGCTGATTTTTTTTTTTTTTTGTACGTGTTGGGGGAGGGTAAGAGGCTGGTGAAATCTGCATTCAAATCAATAGAGAGCCTCGTCGTCGAGTAAAGGTTTTCTGTGAGTGTGAGTGTCTGAATCCTGGTATATATTATCCTGGTATCTCTGCTAAGCCAACTGGGAGCTCATGAGAAAGTGCTGGCTTGCCCATATGCCTTACCTTTCCTCTCTTCCCCAGACCCCTTGTACTTTCAAAGAATGAATAAATTCAATTGAAGAGAGTCCACAGTGGCTTTTCCATTATTAATATGTTTCTTTTTATTTATTTTTCATGTATTTTTCTTACTCAGGCTGTTTTCCTTTTTTTGGTCTTTCTTTTCCTTTTTGCTCTCTCTTATTTTCCTATTGACACACCAAGTATGCAGCTCTGTCACCCCCCCTCCACCCCATATGAACACAGACAGCAATTTCTCTGCAGCCTGTGTGTCTCTACACAGACACTCACAGATGTAAACATACCAGAGAGGGCCACCGCATGTGTGAATTGTTTGTACTTTTTCCCTTTGATAAGCTGTCATCTGTGGGCACTGCTCGGGGATTTGATCGCAGTGATCTTTCGACCCCGTGGAAGACAGTAAACACCCTCTCAGACCCTTTGCTCTGCCTCTGTCTCTGAACCTTTCACTCTCCTTTAATGAGAATTTCTCCTAATTATTTCAGTGGCTGCAGCAGAGGGACTGCAGTGTACTTAGATCTCGATACTGGGACGTGACTGTTATGCTGATAAAGGCAGGAGATCAATAATTTAGGCCCCAGCTTTAATGGCAAAGCTGAGAGCTTAAGTGTCTGCATTCAGCTTGAGTCTTAGAGGTTCTTGGAGTATTCATGATTTCCATAGGATTTTCTCCCCGTTTTTTGAAGCCGCAGCTGATCGGCATTCTTATACCTGCTCAATTGTATTTATAAAAAGATATCTGCCTCATCTCTTTGAACTTCTGTCTGTGTATCACATAAATGTGCAGAGGCATGCCTGTGCCCCTTGTGTGTACGTCTGATTATTTGCAAATGTGTATATACACTTAAGCACATATAGATTTTAGTTTTGTTCTTGTCTGGGGAGGATCCTCAGTCATATTGTTTGGGCTTTTGGGCTACTGTGATTTGTCCGTTCCAAATTCATCTGGTAAATGCTCAGGCACTTCAAAGGCAGGGGTGTAAGTCCTCCTTTTTTTTCTTTTATTCTCTGTCTCATTTCCCCATCTGTCTTACAGCTACAACCGTGCTCAACAGAAAGGGGCAACACCAAAGCACCGCACTCACTCAGATGTGGGTGTGGGTGTGTGTGTAATAAAATTCTGAGTTCTTTAATAGGGTCATTTTCTGAGGAATTCCAGCATACCTATTTGGGTGCCAACAAATTCATACAATATATACCTACTAACAAGACAGGTAAATGCTGTGACAATGACCATAGTATAGGACATATTTTATATTAAGGTTAAAAGTGTAAAAAAAAAAAGCATCTTACAGTTAAGGTATTTCCTTGGAAGAATAACCACTGGGATATTCATCACCTACAATCATTGAAGGCTGTAAATACATGCTCAGTGCTGTCCTCAAAGGGTCAGAGTGAGGCAGGCAGGGAGGACCCGAAAAGGGGCGTGTACCTTGTCCTCCGAGAGTCCAAGCTTCAAGAGCCACCATTTCTCTCTACTTTCATCAGCCCAGCCTCTCCGGCACTTTTTCTTCTGGAAAAGTAACTGACATTTTCAAGTTGCCTTAAGACACTAAACTCCTGTGAATCTGCTTGTATTTTGGCATTGAGAACATTTCTTTTAACTGTAAACCTCCCAGCGGGATGGAGGTGGGATTTCACTTTAATATCTCAGTACGTGCTGCACCCAGCCACCAGGGGGCAAAGCGAGAGACTTGTGGTTTGCAAGGTCACTGGAGGAGTCTGTTCTTGTCCAATGCCAACAAAGGCACAGCTATGGGGAAACTTGTAGGCAAAGGTCAGAGAGGGGCTTGAATAACTATGGTTGTTTTACACACTGGGAACCTGGGGCACAGAGATGAAGTGATGCTGAGACATGGGTCTCATCAAGACATGGGTCTCTGTAGTTTCATAGACCCATGTGAGACAGTTTTCTCATCCAGTTGACCTTTCATGATGTGGCAAGTTTTGTTTACCTTTTCGTCATTAATCACTGGTCAGCCTCCATCTCTGCTTCTCAAGTTTGTTGAGGTTGGGGCTTCCTAATTTCATGAGATGGCGTTGCTTCCCCCCCCCCCCCACAATGCTTATTGCTAGAAGCAGATTAGCTTTCATGGTATCAAGTCTGGTTATCCTGGGGTCATGACATACACCTGAACAAGGAGGAATGAGAAGTTGAACTCTAGACCCAAGAACCTTAGCGTCTTTGTGTTTTCAGGACCATTCTCGTTGATTCTGGGGCTGAGGTATGCAAATAGTTTGCTTCCCCTATTCTTGCCTTTGCTCTGCCAAGGTCATCATTGCTTTGCTAAGCTGGGATGCTGCTTTTCGGTAATTGCCACCAAAACCCTTTTTTGAGTTAAGAGAGAGAGCCTAGGGACTTGGAGTGAAAGCTAAGAGTCAAGGAGTTCTGAGAAAATTATAAATAGGCATGGAATATCCTGGATAATTCTGTGGTGGGAGAATTAATTCTGAACCACTGAGTACCATTAAGAACTTGATGCCAACTAAATAGGCAGAAATTTTTTCAGATGCTGCCAAAATTTAGAAACCACCCAATGTGCCATAGCTTCAGGGAGCAAAACCACTAATTCTACCAAACTGGAGAAAATGAAGAAATACTTAAAAGTTGGAATCCAGTTGATCCTGGAGGCCGCTGGTCCTCGGCTAACAGAGACCGAAGGTGATACTGGGTATTTGGTCAGAGAAAGACATCACAGGCTCACCCACCTGCAAGGGTCTTTAAACTTGATGGAATGATGTTGTGATTTCATGGTACCCATGAAAGTAAACCCTTTCTTTGACATGGTGCTTTATAGCTTACTAAATGCTTTCATATCTACATTCCTATTAAAAGCAACCCTAGGAGACTGGCCAGGGAAATAAAATTCACTCTATTTTAAGATGAGGAGACTGAGGTTTAGAGGTGTAGAATGGCTTGTTTAAAGTCACATAGCTCGTAGATGGCAGAGCCGGAAGAACAATCTAAGCTGTAATTCCTGGTCCTGGACTGATAGGTGATGTCCACAGATCTCTCCTCTAGGAGTTTTAGTGAAAAAATTATAAAACTATTTCATCTCTAGACATGGAATAGAAATAAAGGTTCCCTTCTGGGTCTTTTTTTCTGTCTCTGGCATCCAACCCTCGGCATTAAAGATAATTTTTTTTTTTTTTTTTTTTTTTTTGCGGTATGTGGGCCTCTCACTGTTGTGGCCTCTCCCACTGCGGAGCGCAGGCTCCGGACGCGCAGGCTCAGCAGCCATGGCTCACGGGCCCAGCTGCTCCGCAGCATGTGGGATCTTCCCGGACCGGGGCACGAACCCATGTCCCCCGCATCAGCAGGCGGACTCTCAACCACTGCGCCACCAGGGAAGCCCAAGAAGTATTAATAATACTACTCATCATTCTCTTCTGTCCTAGCCCCTTCTTGGTGGAGACAGCAGTCTCTGCATGATCCAGCCACCACCCCAGTGCCCAGCACTGCTCAGACCGAGCCAGCCAAAACCAGACCTGCCAAGTGGGTAGGGCCTTCTCAATAAAGGAGCTATTCTGATGTATGCCGTGCATTGGGCTGCCCATCATTATGAGGGGTCCATGCACTTTACTGGCTTTTCCTTTCATGTTCTCCCTTTGTATCTTGCAAGATCCTTTCACTTGATATTATTCATCTCGTCACGAATGAACTCCAGGACCCTCCATCTAAGGACTAAGTGCTGTCTTCTTGTGTTATAGCCCACGGGACCTGCTTGGATGCAAACTTCTCAAGCAGATCCTGGTGGGGATTGGATTTGAAATCTCTATATTTCATCAGATTAGGTCTATTAGTCAGCTTGGACTGCCATAACACACACAATTCACAGACTGGGTGGCCTTAATAGACGTTTATTGCTCACAGTTCAGGAGGTTGGAAGGTCTGAGATCAGGGTGCCAGCAGATTCAGTTCTTGGTGAGGGCTCTCTTCCTGGCTTGCAGATGGCTGCCTTCTCATTGTATCCTCACACGGCACAGAAAAGACACTCTGATGTCTCTTCCTCTTCTTAAAAAGGCATTAATCCCATCATTAGGGTGGGACCCTCATGTCATCATTTAACCTACTTACCTCCCAAAGGCCCCACCTCCTAATACCATCAGATTGAGGATTAAGACTTCAATATATACATTTTGGGGAGACAAACATTCGCTCCAGTACCCTAGGTTTTGGACTTTTTGTGCATGCCTTGTTTGTTGTGATCTGTGTGCTGAGTCTCCTTCCATTTCTGCAGTCAGAGTCTGGTAACTTCTCACAACAGGACCTTTCTCACAGCAGGACCTCTCCCGTCATGCCTTGCTGTTAGGACTGTGCTGTTTCCATTTGGCATAAACTTGTGCAGTTTGCAAACTCAGCCTCTCGTCTGATTTCTTGAGCACACCTTGATAGAGGAGCTAGATCAAAGTAGCTCACTGCACAGAGGGGAGCAGAGAGAGAGGAGGGGTTTTGCATTCTCTGGGCTGCCACAGGTCAGTCTTTGAATTGCGTAGGATAAACCAGAGCTTCCATGAGCCCATGACATGCTTTTATAACTGTTGTGTTTGTCCAGCCCATTGCCTGGGCTTCTCCTTTCAATTCTCTCTCTGTTTTCAGATCCGCTCTTAAACAAGCAGAACCCTTGGGGTACTGGATTTTTGTAGTAGAAGTAGGATATGGCTAGCTTTAGACCAACAGAGAATGGAACTACAGGGGAACCAGGATATGAAATTAATATCAAATCCAAGTAGGGCAGTGGGTCAAACCAAGAAGGTAAGGCAGGGAGGCAGGATTGTGATTAAAGGTGGAAACCTTCACCCAGGTGAAGCAAGATGGTTCCTAAGGACAAGAGGATACAAAATCTCAAGCCCTGGACTTTGGCTGCCTTGGGTACAGAGCTTATGGTCTAGGATGTTTTTGGCTCAGACACCAAGTCTTGAAATGGATTATAGTGAAGCGTTGAAGAGGACAGTCTCTGCAGTGGGACTGCTTGGGTTCAAAGCCTGCCCCTCAGCTTGCTAGCTCAGTGATGTTGAGGTTCTTCAACTATTGTGCATAACACACGTTGGCGTTGTTGTTTTCTTCAAAGAGCTCTGCCCGACTCACTCCTAGCTGCCCAGAGTTCCTTTTCCTAAAGCTTCAATCTTGATCCTTAAGCTAGGGCCTGAGGTCTGCCTTTAAGTGGGTGGACATGCTGCCTCATAGGGTCTGCCTCACACATAGCAGTGACTACCTGGGTGGGGCTTTTTGTTTCTTTGTTTTTTCCCTTTCTTGGCATCAGATCATCATATCAGGCTCATTTGATCACCGTCACACCCATTTGGATACTCCAGTTAAGATTCTTGGTCTAGTTTCTACCCCTTGCCCAACTGGAAGGTACTGTTAAGATCTCAGCATGAATAATAGCCAAACCTCCGTAGTCTGTGGCAAGTACGAATGAATATCTTCCATGCATATACTGCTTTGCACTTTATAAAGTGCGTGTATTTGCACCATTTACTCACAATTTTTAAGGTGCTGGGGGTCCATAAAAGAACTGATCTCTGCCTTAGGGGAGCTTCTGTTGTTTGGGAGACTAGACTAAAATACATAAACTGCAGATGATAATGTTCAGTGAAGTTGTTAATTGGGTGTTTGGGGTTCATGGTAATTAAAGTCGGCTTCATGAAGCTGAGGTGGGGGGGTGAGGTAATGGGGGTAATAAGGGGAGACGGTAACCAGCACTGAGGAAATATGGAGGTGGGAATTAATTTGGCGTGGGGAGGGGGTGACGGGGAGGAAACTGGCCTGCCTTTTGTATAGGATTTGGGTTAAAGTAGTGATAGAGGAAGGTAGTGCTATAGACAATGCTTGTGTCCCCCCAAGATTCTAATGTTGAAACCTAATCCCTAATGGCACTTTTGGGAGATGACTAGATCATGAGGGCAGAGCCCTCATGAATGGGCTTAGTGCTCTCTAAAAGGGACTCCAGAGAACTCCCTCACCCCTTCTACCATGTGAGGATACAGCAAAAAGATGGCCATCTGTGAACCAGGAAGTGGGCCCTCACCAGATACCAAATCTGCCAGCACCCTAATCTTGGACTCCCTAGCTTTCAGAACTGTAAGAAATAAATCTCTCTTGTTTATAGACTGGTAGGTACCAGTCTGCGATGTTTTTGTGATAGCAGTCTGAATGGACTAAGACGGGTAGGATGAGTTGGATCAGATTCTGGAGAGGAGGCAAAAACAATTTAAAGTAGATAGTTCACATATGTATTTTGTCATTTAATTCTCCAACAACCCTATCGATTTAGTATTATTGGCCCCATTTTACAGAAAGTATATGTGATGGTGTCCATGCCTATGTCTGTGTAAAGCCATGCTCTTCCCAATTCAACATGGTGCCTTGCATTCCAGGCAGGACTGTAGGATTGACATGGTTGGTAGTGGGGAACCGTTGCAAGTTCCAAACAAAGGAGGTGTAAGTGAAAGGGAGTTAATAGTGAAGTTGTTTACTGCACATGGATACATCTATTTATATAGGACAAGGAGATCCTTTGGTGGAACATGTAGAACCATCAAAAAGGCAAACTCGAGTCAGATTATGAACTCAGCTCCCAAGATCTGCATCCTTTCCCCATGTACTGGCAACATCCAGATCGTTTGTATCCACATTCTGTCTGCATCCCAACGGGCATAAAAGCATGATCCTTCTTGGGTCTGTGTCTCTACAATTAATGATGCTTTCAGATTACCAAATACAATTCATTTGGCAATGAAAGGAAATAGTTTTGTGCTATTGCCCTGCATGTGTAGGAAATTGCATTTTTGACGAGCAAAGCTGTTGGCCTTCTTCATGCAACAGTTGAGAACATGAGCTGGTGGCGGGGGCCTCAGGTGAAAAATCTCAGGAACCAGCCCCTCGGCTGCCACCACCCATTGAGGGTGAAGCAGCCCCCATCCCTGTGGTCCTTTGAACTATGTTTGTAATCTGTTGGTTTTCATTAGCTAACACATACACTAACAATTATCCCTGTAAAAGAACGCTTTATTAAAGAAGATGCGTTCCTGTGACAGATTTTGTTGTCAGAAAGTTTCTAACCAAAGACTGAAATATGAAGCTTGGGCATGTGTTCAGGTTCTTCTTATCTCGTGTGTGTGTGTGTGTGTGTGTGTGTGTGTGTGAGAGAGAGAGAGAGAGAGAGAGAGAGAGAGAGAGGGACATTGATGGTGTGATCCTTCTCAACTCACAGTTTTTCAGGTGAAAAAGGTGTCGAGCTGTTTGGTTGTATGGCATTTGTTGGGAGTGGGGCAGAGGGGCTCGAAGGAGAAAAGACAGGAGGGTGGGTTCTTGCTTAGTCCAATCCAGGGCATTAGTTCTCCCTGTCCCTGGGGACCCCTAAAGGGGAAACCTTTTTCTCAATCGCCTCTAAGCTCACCGGTGGGAGACCTTTTATCCGCTAGAGATCATTTTCTCTGCCTCAACCTTTGCCACTACCTACACAGTGCTAAAGAGACCAAAGTTAAGGGCACCACTGCCACAAGCCCCACCTTTGGCACCCCCCCATCCCTACCCCCAGTCTGTAGGATAGTTTTATGGACAGCTGCTTTCTTTACTGATGTCATCTGTTAATTAGGGCATATTCCAGACTCCAGGAGGGACCTGTCTGGAGGTGGGAGGAGCTCTAAATTCATTTTAATTTAGATTTATCTGAGACTGCAAAGAAATCACGTCCATGGTGAGGAAACTGTCCTCACCTAGGCAGGGGGAGAAAAAAACGGAATCAAATTCTACTCGTATCTTCTTGTGTTGAGACTGATGTTTTGAGAAATGGGCTTTTGCCAATAAATATAAAAAACATGCGTAGCTTTTCCTCCCACTCTTCATCTTCCCCCTAAAGGTTACGTGGGTTTCTATACTTTTTTTTTTTTTTTTTTTGCGGTACACGGCCCTCTCACTGCTGTGGCCTCTCCCGTTGCAGAGCACAGGCTCCGGACGCGCAGGCTCAGCGGCCATGGCTCACGGGCCCAGCCGCTCCGCGGCATGTGGGATCTTCCCGGACCGGGGCACGAACCCGTGTCCCCTGCATTGGCAGGCGGACTCTCAACCACTGCGCCACCAGGGAAGCCCCGGCTTTCTATACTCTTAATTAACCACATCAAATAATTTGTTTACTGGGCTGAGCTTTTTATTTGGTTGGTGAATGATCACCAGGCAGGAGAAGATGGTGAGACGGAAGACTGGGAAACCCTGGCCGAACTTGGTTTGTACTCTGAAAGGGCTAGAAAAAGTTTCATGAGACAATGAAGGAGACAGTCTGCTGCTGTGGATGCCGGAGAGGTAGATGGCCATGGTGGGGCTGTCGGGACTTAGAGACCTCAGGTGGAGAGACGTACTTATGATATAGTTGAAGGGCTTTGTTGAAAATAGGTGATGGACACCGTGTGCAATTGTCTGGGCTTTTACTACGAGCAGACAGTCTTCTTTTGGTCTTTTTATTTATAAAGTCATCAGATGAGATCATCAGACTGTCAAGCACAATTAAAAAATCCCAAATTACTAGATTTGAGACCTAATGTTGCTTTTTAAGGAAAATCAAAAGAAGTTAAGTTCATTTAATTATTGCCTAAGTCATTAAAGACAAAATTTTTACTACTTTATGTTTTATAGTTATTTAAAAATTTACCCAGAAAACAGGCCCCCACCTGTGAAGAGCACTGTAGGTTTCCATTAATATTTATGCTCTCATTTGATATTTGTAACCACCCCCTTGAAGTAGGTTCTCAGGAAAAACATGGACCTAGCCCCATCTTAAAGATGGCGAATCTGAAGCTCAGAGAAAGGAAGTGATGGGATGAAGTTCACAAATTATGTCTTCTCACTCTAAATGCCTGCTTTTTAAGCCCACTGATCTGATCTTAGTTGGACCAAGGAGGTGTCACTGGAAATACCAGTGACCACGTGAAATTAACTAATAGTTTCTTCCTTCCTGGTAGAAATGAGCCCGCAGAATGGAGCAGATGCATTACTCCATCCCATGTGGAAATCTGGCCCCTGTACCATGGGTCGAGTGGACCTCGTTGGTTTAATGAAAACAGAAGGAAAGTCTCTTTTCTAGGAAGATGGGTCCAATAGGTATTCCATAAAGAACTAGAAATTAGTTACTAAAATATTATATTCTAGTAGATCATAAAGCAAACATTTATTATATTCATTTGCTTTTTTTTTGTTTTTTTAAAGCAAAGCCCTTAAGCTTGTTTCAGGAGTATCTGAAAGAGAAGACATTACAATTTTAGAATTACAGATTCAGAAGGGATTCAGTATTAAACTCCTACCCAGTGGACCTACCAGTACAACTACAGGGATGGCTAATGTCATCTGGATATTTTCTAAATACTTCTAGAAATTGGTAGTAAGATCACAGAATTTTTCTATCTTAAAGGAGCCTTTGAGGTAATTATTATTTAATAAAAAGCTGCTAGGCTATTATATACATGAAACAGGCTGTTTTTTTTCTCTTGATGAACTGAATCCGCCTCAGTGAAACTTTTCTCCCATCTATCTGGGGTCTCCTCTTTGACACGGTGTAAAGCAAATCCATTGCTCTTCTGCACAAAGACTGTTCAAATATTTGAAGACCATTATTTTTTTCTCCCTTCATCTTCTCTTCCCTAGGCTGAACACTCTCAATTCCTTGAGTTTCCGTGTGTTATATATACATTTTTTATTCTTAATTTATAACTGTACAGATATTTATAGAGCACCTACTGTGTGTGGGCCTGGCATTTCTAAATTTAAACCTTTTCCTTGCGATAAATTGTGAGGGAGAAGAAAACTGGTTGTATTATTTGCTTTACACTCAGGTAATAGAAAATGAAGTGTGTGTGTGTGTGTGTGTGTGTGTGTGTGTGTGTGTGTGTGTGTTTGCATGTGTGTATGTTTGCTTACACACACGTATATGTATATATACATATATATACACATATATATCATACATATCATAAACCATTGGGAATAAAAACTGGGAAGTAAATAAGTTGAAAAGCTAATTGGACATTTAAAATAAATCTTTTTACTTTTGATAGTTTAAGAGAGGAATTATGGGGTTAATTATAGCTGCCTTTTAGAGACAGAGCTGTTCAAAGATACATTGCAACTAATTGGCAGTCCTAGATGGCTGTGAAGAGAGAAATGCAGTTTTAACAGCCTGTTGAGTTTTGTTCCAGACCAAGACATAGAAAGTAAATGAAAATCAAATTGCAAAAAGACATTAATTGAAACTCTGCTGTTGGCAAAGTTTTTTTTTTTTTTTTTTGCTGTACGCGGGCCTCTCACTGTTGTGGCCTCTCCCGTTGCGGAGCACAGGCTCCAGATGCGCAGGCTCTGTGGGCCATGGCTCAAGGGCCCAGCCACTCCGCGGCATGTGGGATCTTCCCGGACCGGGGCACGAACCCGCATCCCCTGCATCGGCAGGCGGACGCTCAACCACTGCGCCACCAGGGAAGCCCTGTTGGCAAAGTTTTGATCTTTGGTCCTGGTGAACTCCAATTTACCTTTGTCTTTAGTAGTAAAAATATTTATCCACAAATAAATAAACTTGTTAAATAAATTAATAGTATAAAAAGACTTCAGAGGGAATGTTCTAAGTACTCACTCAAGCAGAATAGCACCTTCAAGTATTTTTTGTGTTATATAAGTACTCAATAGGATTATATTATTATGTCTTGTTAGAGCATCATTTGCATACAATGGTAATATAACCACAAATCTTTCTTATAGATTTATTAAAGTAGATGTGATCTGTCTCGGATATTATAGGCTCAATGGTAGGGGTTAGAAGGAAGTCATCCTACTTTTATATAATATACTCTCTTAGACAGCTATCACTAATTTAGACAGGCCTTTATGGTTGTTCTGAATTGGTGAGAAAGTAGCCTATAAATTGGATTTTTGGAATCACTCACTTTTGTTGCCAGTGTTTGGAAATAAGAGTGGTTTTCGTATGGCTCTCCCTGGACCCACAGGAGGGACATGTTCATCCATCTATCTGCCTATCTGTTTGTCCTTCCATTTATTTATACATCCCTTCATTGAATAAATATTTATTGAGCATTTACTAGATGCCAGGCACTCTTCTGGTGTTTGGAATACATCAGTTAAACAAAACAGAAAAAAAAAAAAAACCACCTCACCTCAAAGAGCTTTTCTTTTAGGAATGATGACAATTAGTCACTTAATAGTTGCTGTTTTTGTCAACTATCAACTCTACCCATGAGCTGGATATTTGTTTTTTGTTTTTTGCGGTACGTGGGCCTCTCCCTGCTGTGGCCTCTCCCGTTGCGGAGCACAGGCTCCGGACACGCAGGCTCAGCGGCTATGGCTCACGGGCCCAGCCGCTCCGCGGCATGTGGGATCCTCCCGGACCGGGGCACGAACTGGTAACCCCTGTATCGGCAGGCAGACTCCCAACCACTGCGCCGCCAGGGAAGCCCCGAGCTGGATATTTTTAACTTAAAAAAACTAATCATGTGCCCCAAGATTAATCAAGTTCCAGGTTCTGCTCTTTATTTTTCTCTTACTATTAAATAGCACCTCGTTCCTCAGGCTGCTGATGGAATTGGTGGCAGGGTCATTAGGCCGGTGTGCTCGGGGATATAAGTGCTGGGAGTCGCTGCCATGGCAGAGTCCCTCATGGATTGGAGTCTGTCAGTAGGAAACAACTTGAATTGGAAGAAGGGGATTCCTCCCATACCCCTTTTGCTCACCTCACGCCTTCCTTCCTTGTAGATAGGATAATTGCAAGGACAGAGCAGCTCGCAGTGGTGGCAGGCGAGTTTTGTCCTTCTACTTATTTTCCCCGCATGCTAGTTCTGCTAAGAACCCAGGCTGTGAGTTTTTTTTGATGTGGAGAGCTGTTCACTAAGCATGTCCTGAGGAAGAGGATGAAGGGAAAGTTGTGATTCTATGACCATCGTCAAATTTTGGTTTAACACTCAGAAGTTGCCTGATAGGTATCAGTAAGCAGATAATAATAACTTACCTTTGCATGACCCTTTATCAGTCAACCACAGTAGCTTTTGTGTAGTGGTGTACAGCTTCCCAGATATCATAACAGGTGTCATTTTATTTGATCCCCATCAGGGTGCCCTGAGGCAGAAGGTAGAGCCCTACTTTATAGAAGAGGAAACCAGGATTCCAAGGAATTTGCCCTAGGTCATATAGCAAGTGTCCAAAATCAGACTTTTAACCCTGGCCCTGTGATTCCAAGACCATTCTCCTTTTAACAGGCCACATTGTTCACCGCTGTTATCCTAACTCCCAATATACGAGATAAGCAGAGTTTATAGCCTTGTTTTCCCTATGTTACAAAGGCAAGTCCTGGGACTGAAAAGGTTCAGTGCTTCGCCTGGCGTTGAATAGGTGGTGATAGAATTGAGATTCAAATCCAGATCATCTGAATGGAATCTTTCTGCTGTATCACTTTGCTTTATGTGTCAGGAACCACCACCCCGCCTCCTAACACACACACACACACACACACACACGCAGAGTGTGGCTCAATCGCAAGGTGTACTAGTTAAGGACTGCTGAACCTGGTCCGGAGATTTACTGTGATGGGGAAATGCAGGTGTGTTTTTGACTTGTGCTTGTGTTACAGTTAGTGTGCCCCCTTTTCTTCCTTTTAGTATTGATGGGGGATCACCTTAAGATTTATGTTTATTCTTAAGACTTCTTTCCTTTTGTTTATGTACAAGAACATCTAACAGCTAGAGTTACATTTAAAGCAGCCGTGTGAATAACCTTGTGAAGACCTCCAGCTCCAGCGAGGGTACTGTTTGCTTTTTGTAGACGTATCTATAGATCTGTCTACCTATCTCTGGCAGAGAGCGTTATCGTCATGTTTTCCCTGTTTCTTCATGCTTTGTGAAAGTATTGCAGAAATAAAAGAACTGTCTTTATTCTTTGATCTCTCTTATGCTTTATGAATTCTGAAAAATTGAGGGAGAACAAAGGAAATCTGTGCTTTAGTGCTCGCCCTAAGTATTGAGAAGCAGGTTTAAAAGATGCTTTAAAATTTCTAGAAGCCAGAATGGGCAGATGCTGGAAGGAAGGATCCCATGTGGTCAAGCAGACCGGATACTTCTTTGACCCAGCCCTTGGTTTGAGAAGACTGTATTTAGATGTTTCTCTAAGTGTCCTAGATTCATAGACCTGAGTGGCCTCACTGGATATCAAGATATATGTAGATGTTACTTCCTAAGTGTAATAAATGTGGACAGAGGATTATCACTGCACACGCCCAGCAATCACTTAACATCGGGGGGAGGTGCTTTTCCTATGAGCTTTCCAAGACAGAGTCCTTCTAAGGCCACGTTGTGTTGGCAAAAAAGGGATTTGATGCTCTGCACTTAGTAATGTCACTTCTTTGTTCTTAGACATATGTACTTATAGAATATATCCTTCTTTTGCCTGTACTCATATCTGTAGTATAGAAAGTAAATCAATTTTATATAGTATTTTATGGTTAAGAACCACTTCGTCTTGTGTGTTGAACTTCAGCAAGAAATAAAAGAAAACTCACTTGCAGATATATTATCTCACTCCATCACTACCACAACCCTAGGAATTAGACCAATCGGGAAACTGAGTCTTAAGAGGTTAAGTGACTTCCTCAAGGACACAGGATGTTACATGCTATGACCAAGACTTGAACCTAGCCTTCCAAATCCAGCATTCTAGCTCTGTTAAGAAATGTCTAGTAATCCAAAAGCATTAGCAGGATCTCCCAGTCTTACTGAGAATTTTCTGCAGCCCATTTTTTGATGGTTTCCTGCTGTCACAGCTATCCTGGGAGATGGAAATGGCTTTTCCTAGATCTCTCTGCATTATTATTGTTGTTGTTATTTTTAGTTCTATTTTCATGAAAAATGTGCTTTTAGCCCAGGAAAATAGCATAGCAGCAGCTTATCAGAGTGTTCCAGAATGAGGAGGGTCTTATCTCACCTGCAGATTAGGGACACCTTCATGGTTGCTGGGGTGGAAGGAATGTATAATCAGCTTGCCCCCAGTAGACATCTAAAGCCAGCGGTCACTCATCCTCTCCTAGGTCCCATGCTCCACTCTTTCCTCCCTCCTAGCTCTTCAAGCCCTGACATAATGCATGAAATAATTCTGTTTTCTCTGAAAAAGGAAGGGGGTTCTGAGACCAGGGGAGAATTAATATTTATTGAACACCTACTCTGTACAAGGAACAATGTTAGGACTATGATAAACATTTTCTCATTGATTGCAACAGTTCCATGAGGTCAGCATCATCTCCATTTTTCAGATGGGGAAACTGGGACTAGAGTAACATTTGCAAAGTGGCACATGAAGCGGGAGATGAAGCCTGTACAGGAACCCAGATTTGTATGATCCTGAAGCCTGTGTGCATTCTGTCTACATGGGATGCCCTTCCTCCTGCTGGAGAAAACCACAGACCACGGCTTTCTTGCAGCCTTCCGGCTGGAGACCATTAGGTGCCCGTCGCCTATGGAAAGTGTCACAGAGTGCAGCGCCACCCAGTGGGAAGAGCCTGGCTGGACTTAGGAGTTAGTCAGGCCTGGGTTTGAATCCTGCATTAGTCATTTAGTATTGATCGCTTCGACATGTTGCTTACCTGCTCTGGACCTCCATCAATCACCTATAAAAAGGAAAGCTACCTACAGGGAACCTGTGCAGATTAGAGGAGAGGATATATGCAAAGCCCTAACTTGATAGGTGTCTGCTAATAGATGCTCTTTATTATTATGGTGATTACCATTCTACTTTTTTTTAGATGAAAGTGTTAGGTCACCTGGAACCTACAAGAGTGCGCTATTCAACACATAGGCTATTTAATCAATGGCAGAACTAGTTGCCAATGTCCCAGTCTCTTCACTGTGCCAGAGATCCAGATCTTACCGGGCTTCTCCGTTTTGCCAAACCTGTCTGGTCTGGCTCTTGGGAAGCTTTGCTGGCACATCTGATGGGAATCAGGCAGGATGAGAGGTAGGGCCAGCTGCTACCATCAGGAACAACTGGACCCCGAGAACTCTCCTTGGCTGCCCCAGAATGATTGGAAGAAAGTGTGCATTAAGAAATTACAAGGCAGGGCTTCCCTGGTGGCGCAGTGGTTGAGAGTCCGCCTGCCGATGCAGGGGACACGGGTTCGTGCCCCGGTCCGGGAAGATCCCACATGCCGCGGAGCGGCTGGGCCCGTGAGCCGTGGCCGCTGAGCCTGTGCGTCCGGAGCCTGTGCTCCGCAACGGGAGAGGCCACGACAGTGAGAGGCCCGCGTACCGCAAAAAAAAAAAAAGAAAGAAATTACAAGGGAGAAAGGAATTGGGGGCTGGGAAGTAGGCAACTAACCCGGCCATTTTTACCTCCAGGGCCGGGGAAGCAGGGAGGGGGGCTTGATGATGCCTCTTTGGGTTCACAGAGGTGAGTCAGTGAGAGAGACAAGGTTTCTACTTGCTTTCCCTGGTTCCCTGGGTGCAGGCCAGGAACATCCTCAGTGTTGGTTAAGTTTGTTTGACAAATGAGGGACGCGTTGATCATTGATAACTGTTGGATGCAGAAGTGGTATTCAGACTGTTTAACAACAGCCAGGGTGGCATGGGCACCAGCCAGGCAGAGTGGACAAGAGCCATAGTGACAAAGCAGGGTCCTCAAGACAGGACTGCCTTCTGTGTGCTGGATATTAACACTTCAGCTGCTGAGTCCTTGGAAGGTACAGGGGAGACACTGGGGCAAAAAGAGGGTGGCACTTGGAGGTAGAGAGGTTGGTTGAGGAACAGCTGTTTATCAACTGGTAGAGAAGTATTTTAGGATTTGAACCAATGGTCCACATTTACTGTTACTATCATGCACCAGCCCAGCTTGGGTGACTATAGGGCTTTTCAGTGTGCATCTGAATGAAGCCAGAAACACGTGCAAGGTTTTAAGAGCATTTTGTGTGTCTTATTGGCAATATGAGGTTGAACATTTGTCTAGTAACCATAACCAGCACTGGCTTCTGGTACTCAGTTCTGGGTTCTTTTTAGGAATCTGTACACGGAGAAAGTGTGGACTTAGCGCTCATTTAAGGAAGAGGTAACTTTGATAAGAACCAGGTGGGTTTTTCCTTTTCCTTATTGGTTTCATGTTTTTTGGATCTCACTAACTCTCCCCAGCTGTGTCCTGCTGTAGGCACCTGTTTGAGACCCTGTGTGTCGGGTTACCCCCAACAGAAGCCCTGGGTGCTTCCCCTTTGTGACCCCCATGGTGCTTTCTGGGGACTAGTCTTTGTGGCAGAGCCCCTTGTCGGGGGGATGCCTGCCTCTCCCAGCTCTTCCTGGCTCATTCCAGGGCCCAAGCATCTCATGTCATCTTTTCATCTTCCTTTTCTCAGCCTTAGTCAGGGTTATATTTTTGAAACGCATGTGCAACTACCTTTAGATAGTTTATCATTAACTGGAAATAACCCTTCAGACTTATGGGTAGATATCCACATTATTAAAAAGGATTCCTTAGATTGGTGAAGTATTTGCTTGCTAGCTCCTATAAATAGATTGTCTGGTGTATTTGAGAGCATGTATAGATCAGTAACAGCTTGAAAGAGAGGTTTGGTGCATTGCTAAAGAACTTTTAGCTAAAGTTGCAGGTGCAATCAGAAATGGAGCTACAAATGAATAATAATCAGTGATTATTTATTTGTCTAGTCCTCTAGCTTTGCAGAGCTCATCCGCACATTTTCTCATGTGATACATGTGGTCTCCATCTCTGGTCCTTTGCAGGTGGAAAGGCTGACACATCCATTTCTAATGGGTAATGGGGTGGCTGGAAGCTGCCACCATGAGTCCCTCTGGTTGCACTAGTGGCCACCACCTCTTCTGCATCTATTTTAAGGTCTTCATCAATGACACATGACCCTATCTCCATTCTCCCATTCGTCTCCCAAAATTTACCTTTCTAGATTACAAGGCTTTGCTCTTTTCCATAAAATGGTTGGCATCCTCAGACTTAGGCCAAGAAAAACTAGAGTTTCATTTCCATTCCAAACTTGTAAGCACACAGCTTTTCATAAAGATTGTAGTAGTGCAGGCTGGGTCTTCCCTGAAGGAGTGGCCCTTCGTGTCGCCATCTAACTGAGAAATGGTGGGTAACAGTCCCCTCTGAGAAGAGCCAGCCAGCTAGAGGGTGGAGCCTTGTTTTCCGCTGGCACCCAGGGCCGCTTGGAGAGCTGGCGACCTTCCTCCGGGGCTCCTGATATCGAGCTGGGGAATGAGTAATAGGGACTCGCCAAAGTGTTTAAACACCAGAATTGAAATTAATGTCCCCTCATTGCTGGCTACGCTGACAATACATTACAGCAAACACCTTCCCAAAGTGAAATGAATGTTTGTTTATCCTCATGAAATATACATCAAAACATGTTGGTGGAAGAAGCCCTAATGAGGGAAGGGGCCAGGTTTCCTGTTAATTCCAGGCGAATAGTTAACCGAGGTGCAGGTTTCCTTTTTCTTTCTTTTCTTTTCTTTCCTTTCTTTCTTTCTTTTCTTTTATGTTTTTTTTTTTTTAAGAATAACCTGTCCACAGCTGTGTATCTAGGACATTAATATGAGTTTAATGAAAACTCCAGTTGATCTGTCCAAAGATATTGATGAGCATTGCCCAGCCGTATTAATCATCTCCTTGAGGGAGGAAATGAAGGGAATGGGCGAACAGGTTTCTGTCAGATGCCAATCCAGATGAAGAGATGTGAAAAAAAAAAATTTTTTTTAACCTTCCACAGATACATCCATTTCCCGGGACGTGGGTTGGCCCAGGAGGGAATGACAGTACAGGAAATTCTGGGGGCACATTTAACGTTAAATCATTAAGCTTCTGCCAATAAATCCATTACTGTTAATTATATCGAAATGGCCAACGATCTGCTGATAATATTCCTTCATTGATTTTCCTTTTTTTTTTTTTTTTTTTTGCGGTACGCGGGCCTCTCACTGTTGTGGCCTCTCCCGTTGCGGAGCACAGGCTCCGGACGCGCAGGCTCAGCGGCCATGGCTCACGGGCCCAGCCGCTCCGCGGCATGTGGGATATTCCCGGACTGGGGCACGAACCCGTGTCCCCCACATCGGCAGGCGGACTCTCAACCACTGCGCCACCAGGGAAGCCCCCTTCATTGATTTTCATTCGCCATAGGTCGAGGTTCTGGCTCTCATTTCTTTGGTGTTTTCATCTTTCATTTCTTTCTCCGTCTCCTCGTCTCTCCCCCCCAACCCCCACGCCGTGCTTCGCACACCCATCCCTCCCCCTTCCCCCTTGAGCTTTTGCAGAAATGCAGTTCCCCTCTCGCTGGTGATACAGTTCTCTCCCTAAGTGCCAAATGTTTCTTGATAGGAACAAGCTACATTTCTTTATGGCTTATGGCAAACTGCCTTGATTACTTCTACTGCTGTACCCATTATGTGAATTAAATATGTATTCAGTTGCATGCTGCTTGCAATGTTATTGCAGGGTGACATATGGTACTGACTCAATTAGAATGAAACTAGCATTAGATAACCCTTCTGATTACATGCATCCTGACCGGCTCCTCCTCGGCCTCCCCTCTGTGCTCTCTCTCTCCAGTGTCTGCAGGCAGCAGGTTTGCATTATCCGTTATCATCTCCACCACGTTGGATGCTGGCCAGGGGGTTGGAAAGGGAGGGGGCTGTGGTCTCTGGGAAAGAAGGCATCTTGGACAGACAGACAGAATGAAAGGGCTAGTGGGGAAGGAATATTAAGGACTCTATGCTTGCATTTGGAATTAACCTTTAGTGTTATATTTTTTTGGAAGCGGTTGTCAGGCCTGCTGTGAGAAGAGGCCAGAAAGGTCTCCCTAGGGTTGGAAGATCAGAAAAGGAAAGAAAAAGAATGACTGTGAAATGACTGCTGTGTGTGTGATTAGTTGGTCCTTACCTTGAAATTTTTCATTTAAAAATAACACCTTTTTTTTTCCCCCCAGATCAGAGCTCATACTTATTCTAATACCAGTGATACATTTTGTTTTTATAGCACACTTGAATCATATGTTAACCCATTTGATTCCCATCAGCACCATACAGGGAGAACAGGAATTGCTGTCCCCATTTTACAGAGGAAGCAGTGGAGACACAGAGAGGCTACATTACATTATAGTTGAAGGTCGCAAAGCCGCATGGTGGCAAAATGAGGAGGAATCCTTAAGAATGCAAAGGGTTCTGAAGGGCACCTCAAGGATGTGCTATAAAGTGATTGAGAGTGTTTAGATCTTAAAAAGGAAGTATTTTGCCTGTCTGGGCAGGGGCAGTAGTTGCTGGAATATCTTGTGTTGTGAATTGATGCAACACAGTTCACACCAGAGAACAGCTGGCCTGTAACATTTCCTTGTGAGGATGAATTTTCTCTCCTTGATCATTTTCACCATGTTTTAAGCAGCTCTAATCTCCCTTCCTTTTGCTTTTCCTGCTCTATCACTTCTACTTGCCAAGGAGGAACCTGGAGACTGTTCTCTCGGTCTCATCTAGCCACACCTGAGGCTACAGTATCCTCCCGGTCCAGAGCCTACCCCAGGACTCGCAGGCCATCTTGGATTTTCTCAGGGGCTGGTAGAAAGGCTGCTGAACCCAAAATTGCTTGTCTGACTATGGCGGAATCATCTAATGGGACTTCTTGCCCATACCGGCTCAAGTACACAGGTCTGTTTGAGCATTTACTATATGTATTTGTGTGCGCCAGACCATATGCTATAGGAAACACTAAAAATGTATATGGTATATGGTCATATAAATTTATATGGTATACTGGCCATAGGCAGCTTATACCCAGGCAGAAAAATAGCATGAGGGTGAGGGTAAGTGTGAGTGAGGATGATGTAACTCAAAAGTACCATAGATGCACTTATTAACCTTCGCTAGAATTCCTAGAATTATGATGATGCTTAGCCCCAGTACGTTGAGCAGAGCAGGCACTCACTAAATGTTGGTTGAATGAATGAATGAGAGGGATCAGTCTGATTCTGGTAATAATGAGGCAGGTTTTCTTGGAGGAGATGGGGCCCCTTATAGATAACACAACCATCCATCCCATCCTACCCCTCCCAGCCCACTTTCCTACTGCAATAATGATCACTGATTTATAGAGCACTTTACACTGAAAACAACCTTTCAAAAGACACTGAAAAGATATACAAGAAAGGAATAAAAATGGTTACCTGTAGGGGCTAGCGGTGAGGTGGGGATGGGGGAATGGAGACAAGGCTGGGCCCAAGACTCAGCAGCATATGGGAATCATAATATGTACGTCGTGGATGTGTTTTTATATTGTAAATGTATTACGTGTTTAAAAATAAGATTAAAATCAAAAGACCTTTCAGGGAGCATTAACTTACCTAATTTTCACAGCAACCATGTGTTATAGGGGAGCATTTTAATTATGTTCTAATTTCACATAAGGAAACCAAGGCACAGAGAGGTTAGGTAACTTACCCAAAGTCATGGAGTTAGTAAGCTGTAGCATGAAGAACCCAGATTGGGTTCTTTTCACCATAGCATATGGCGTCTGTGAGCCTTGGCCCAACTGTGCTAATCCCCAGAGGGGTGCCTGTGTGATTGGGGTCCTTCCTGGGACCTCTGTTTGCCAAAGTAACTGTGTATGTACTGAAGTCTCTGCAGAAGGGGAGAAGATGTGGGATTAGGGGCCCTCCCCACTGGCGCTGAAACACGGCAGGTTTATATTCCCAGTAAGATCTGACTTGGAGCTACAAGAAGCATTGTCTCTGAACCAGCCCTGCAATTCAGACTCTCTCTGGGGGAAGGAAGGCAGCATGGTAGCTTTAACCTGGTCCTTAGGGTGGGCCTGCTATTCTCTGGGTGCCTCCAGAGGAATCACGGAGGTATTGCAATTACCGTAATACCTAAGAGGACCTGAGGACAAATCTGGCGTGGAGAAATGCCAAAAATTGTTGGTCTTGTACATTTAGTAGAGCAAAACTCTACTAAATGTTTAGTAGACAAAAACATATGTCTTTGAGGGTGAAGTGTGACATTTGTATGGCATCCTTCAGGTAGGTGTCTCCTTTACTCTGTAGATGTTTACGCTACCTTCGTTGCTTAGAAGAGCTCCCATGTCGCCACCCCTGCCCCCTGCCTCCACTCTTTCTCCTTGACCTCTAGCTAGGGCTGCCTCACGTAGTAGAACAGAGGGAGAGCTGCGCCTTCAGCTGTTCTCATGTGTTCTCACTTAGTATATCTGTCATTCCATTGCAGCTTTCAATACTTGTGCTCTCCAGACACAGCTAGTTAAGAGCAAGGCCTTTTCCTGAGTATCACGGAGCCAGCGAAGAACTGATCTGACCATAGACTCCAGGAGGGAGATCTACTGCCCTGAACACCACAATACCTTTCTTTTAGCAACCAGTCGCTAATCAGAGGTTATCTTATTTCCCTGTTTGCCTTTCAGAAGAGTTAGGTCAGTGTTCTCTGAGGCCAGCCCTTTTCATGTGCCATGTTCTGTTTCGATTTTGTCTAAAACTGTCCAGTGTACCTTCTGCACCTCCTGACTCAGGTCCTACTTCCGTGAAGCCTTCTGGTAGGGCTATGCAAGACTTTACGCACCTCCCCCCTCCACCTCCCATTGATTCTAAGATTTCTAACTTCTAGAAAGTTTCTATGCTTCTGCTGAGGTGAGATTTCTGCCTCTCCAGGACATGGGAGCGCCCAGCTAACAAATCTGATCTACACTCTTTCAGTTGTATTCTCATGCTGTATTTACTACTAATGATCTTTCCTCAGTGAAACTCTCACCTCTCCTGATTTCCATTTCATCCTGATTTGCTTCATAGCAAACCTCAGGGGTGCATCTCTTTCGACTCACCACTGCGATATTCCCCACCATTGCCCATGACTCCATTTATCACCCAGTACTTGCGGCTCACAAATGTATCTACTTGTAATCTCCCTGAGGACAGGTGGCTTCTCTTTCTTGCCAACCTCTGCATCCCCATTGAACAGCACAATGCCTGAACCAAAGCAAATATCCAGTAAATATTTATTGAACAAGTGGTGAATTAAAACCTGTGTTTTCCATCCAGATTGATGCTGTGAGTTTCAGACCTGCGTGTATAACTGCCAAGCAGGCATCTCTGTGTCTACATTCAACAGAATCCTCAAACTCTGCACATCCAGGGCAGACCTCCTCAGCCCCTTGGTCCACATCAAATCTTCTTCCTCTATTTCTTCTCTCTTTCATCTGCCCAATCCAGAAACCTCCTATCTGTGTTAGACTCTGTTTTCTAAGCCTGCCCTGCCCCCCATCTAATCATTAGCCAATTTGTGTTGATTCTGGCAGTAAAAATTGATTGAATGCTTTATCCCAGAGTTAGTGCCAGGTGAGGGAATACAAAAGTAAACAAACACACCCTAACTATATCCCGTATCATGTGTCCTCTCCATCTGCCACTGTCCTAGGTCAGGCCCTCATGTCTTTCACCCAGACAGCTGACCTCCTAGCTGGTATCTCTGCCTCAAATATCTTCTCACTATCCATCCTCTCTAAGGCCCACCATGACACTCTTAACATGCAAACCTGCTTGCCGTCCCCCTATTGAGAATTCTTCACTGGCAGTCCCAATGTCAAAAGCTGTAGTCCTGAATCTCAAAACTATTGTGCCATGATCGGTTGTGAAGTATGTCACAAGTAATTTTGATATTAATAACAGTCTAAGACCTGAGGTTTGCAAATGATTTAAAATTTTCAACTAATTCAAATTATCACCATAAAAATGTCACTTTCACTCACTTGAAGTCCCATATGCTTTCCTGAGTGGAAGAGAAGACGTAGCTTTATAGCCTGCTGGGAATTGTGCATTTCTGTGGCATACCCTCTGGAGTATGCTTTAAATCTGATCATCATTGAGTGTGCAGGTATGATGGACGCAAGGCTGAAGTCTTCAGGATGAACCCTGAAGACTTTAGTGTAACCTACGTTAACCTTATGATCTAGCCCTTGTCAATTTCTCCAGGGCTCTTTCCTACCATTTTCTTCTATTTCATCACAGGCTGCAAATACCTAAAACCTGCTACTTTTTTTCCCTCATACTTCAGAAATCGTCTCCTCTATTAGGAATTCCCGTACCTACCATCCCCATGGTGAAACTATTGCTAATTGTGCAAATCCTAGCCCGAGTACTCCGATCCAGTGTTAGATATTTCTTCTTTGTGTTCATTTTGCCTTGTATATTCCTTCAAGGTAATATACGACTTAGATTAATTAGTCTTTGTAATTTTATTTTTTGCACATCATTTTAATTTTTACATGTTTATTTTCCCATTGGACTGTAAGTACTTTGAGTTTATTGTCTTTTTATATTCTTCTCCCAATTTTTTAGGACAGGCTTGGGCCTATAGTAGGTGCTGCATAATCATTCATCGTATGAACGAGGGAGTCATATAGGTACCATCTTGCCCACTGATCCCAACATTCTGCAGAGTCAGGCACCTTTAGTACCATATCCTATTTTGATGTCCCTAGACAGGGAATCTGAAAAGCAAGTCCTGGCTCATCCATGTGTGGTTATATGGCCCTAGACATGTTCCATAAAATTTCTATACACCTGTTTCTATATGCATGGTCTGTTTGTGGGACCGTCCTCTGAAATGGTCTTTTAGACCAAATTGGAGGCAATATTGGGAAGAGGATGCAGTGGGTAAAATGAGGCCCATGTGGTTGTTATTGATCCTGTGGCACTGTGTGTCCAGCAGAAGGGTTTAGATAAGTGGTGAGAAATGGAGGCCCAGTGGTTCCCTGAGCACAGATGACGTATGCTGAAACCAGAGTTAAGGACCTTCTGTCTGGTGAAAATGTGCAGGGCGTACTAGACTGGAGAGAGATTGAAGACAGGAACTTCAGCCAGGAGACAAAAGGACACGGGGTCTAAATAAACGAATGGTATTTTGGGGAATGAAAAGGATCAGGCTGTTTTGAAAGAAAGATTAGCAGAGCCTGATGACCACCTAGAGAAGGAGGTTGAAGGATAGGTACGACTCAAGGATGACTGAATCATTTAATTCATTTATTAACTTTTGAGATGACAGATGACTCAGTACAATGAAATGAAAAACTGTTTAACAATTATAACTGTCCCCAAATAGCCAGAAGGTGTGGTCACAGATGCCCACCTAAGCCTGTAACTGTCAGAAATGAGGCTTTGCCAGGGTTGTCACAGAAGCCTCTGCTGCGTTGTATGCAAGTTTGAACTAGGCTCTGAGATGTCGTCCGTCTTTACTTCTATGTATCTGTGTTTATAGGTTTTCCAATCTGGTTACCTGGGAGGATGGGCTTGGCATTAATAAAAGCAAGGAAATTAGGAAAGGGAGGGAATTTGGATGCTGGCTAGAGTTTCGTTCATTCCAAATTGGGGCAAATTATTTAGTTTCATAGAATATTGTGATTGCTTCTGTATAATTGTTCACTTTCTTTTATGGGCTACATCTCTGACATTCATTTGACTTTGTCTCCCTAGAGACAAAGTGTGATCTCCTAGAATCGTACTTTATTTGCAGGTGATTCCAAGACTTAGCTCTCAAGTTTCTGGGGCCTCCTTTCTGTGAGGAGTCAGAGTTTGCAGTCGATCAGAACAAAATAGAATGGGAAAGAAAAACTTGGACTTTGGAGTCAGACTGACCCGAATTTGTGTCCTGGATCCTCCGTCTACTATGTGACACTGGGCAGGTTACCTAATTTGTCTTGTGCTTGTTTCCTCAATACTGAAAGTGAAATCATAACGTCACCTACTTCATAGGGTTTGGGGAAGGATAATCATAATAAAAATAGCTACTACTAACTTAGGGGTTAACAGACACTGTGTTATTTACATTCATTATTTCTTTTAATGCTCCCTGCAAAGCTGTAAGGCCTATACTATCATTGTCCCCATTATATGGACCAGTAAACTGAGCTTAGAGGGGTTAAATAACTTGCCCTAAATGACCCATGTAGGAATTGGCAGAATAAGGATTTGAACCTAGGTTGAATGACTCTAACAGCTGAACGCTTAATGACCAAAAGAAAGCTCTGTAGCCTCCCCAAAATCACTCTTTCTATGAAAATCTGGAAGCTCTCCTAAGACCCCCATTCAGATTAATTACCCCTTCTACCTTGTTCCTATAACAAATACCTATAGCTTTTATTAGCATGTATTTTGTCATTTTTCAACCCTTTATTCAACCTTTAATTTTAGTCATTTGTTCCTAAGTTCCTCTCTCTTCACTAAATTACAAACGTTTGAACACAGGAACTGTGCCTACCTATGTATTATCCCTCCAGTGCCTTCTTTATACATAGGCATTCTCAATGTTAATTTGTTGGAAAGAAATTATATGAAAGGCTCACTCCTTCCCTAGGGGGGACACCTTTGGTGCCGTGAGCTCACCTTTGCCTTTCTGTCACCAAAATAGAAAGATTAAAGTGTCAAGGAATACTATGAGTGGCACTAATGAAATATGATCATTTAAAATGATGAAATAGGGCTCCCCTGGTGGCACAGTGGTTAAGAATCCGCCCGTCAATGCAGGGGACACGAGTTCGAGCCCTGGTCCGGGAAGATCCCACGTGGCACGGAGCAACTAAGCCCGTGCGCCACAACTGCTGAGCCTAAGCTCTAGAGCCCGGGAGCCACAACTCCTGATCCCACGTGCCACAACTACTGCAGCCCGCGCGCCTAGAGCCCATCCTCTGCAACGAGAGAAGCCACCGCAGTGAGAAGCCCGCACACTGAATGAAGAGTAGCCCCCGCTCACGATAACTAGAGAAAGCCCGCGTGCGGCAACGAGGACCCAATGCAGCCATAAATAAATAAATGAAATAAATTTAAAAAAATAAAATAAAATAATGAAATAAAGTCAGTTAGTCTGAGTAGAGTCCTTATATCACCCGCCCTGCCCTGCAACACACAAACGTCATAAAAGCAGAAGTAATCTTTCCTCAGTAAGTTGTTTGTGGTGTTTAGAATTGAACCAGACAAAAAATGAAGTATTGGGAACCAGTTCCTCCTTGCCTCCGGGTATCAGAAATACTCCATCCCACTTGGTCTTAACTTTTTTCTCTCATCGGCCCCTTCAGTTGGAATGCAGGCGTAGTTGCAAGGCTGAGATGTGCTGGAGTCTGACCTCCCCTTGGTGGGGAGTGGGTCTGGGCAGTCGAGGTGGATGTGAGTGAATCCCCATGGTACCCATTATCGAGAGAGTTAGGCCCCGAACCTGTCCTTTTCTCCATTCTACCACACCTGAGATGGAAAAAAGAAATTCCATGACCCCTTATGTAGCAGCAGAGGGAGAAAGCAAGATGCCCACCTCTGAATACCTTTAGGTTTAAAAGTGCAGGATTAACTGATACACACTACTGTTATATAGAATAGATAAGCAACAAATTCCTACTGTATAGCACAGGGAAGTATATACAGTATCCTGTAATAACCTATAATGGAAAAGAATCTGAAAAAGAATATATGTATATATGTATACATACCTATATATAAGCTAAATCACTTTGCTGTACCCCTGAAACGAACACAACATTGTGAAGTAATTATAATTCAACATAACACGGAAACAAAACAACAACAAAGTGCCTTTTAACTGCTCTTAGGTGCAAAGCTGAGTAATAGTAATGGTCCTGTTGGTCAAAAGAATGATGCAGAGTATTTCATACCTATCGAGGCAGTTTCATACACAGTGCCTCTTATTCCCTTTCTCTGAGAAGCAGCCCTGAGGAGATGGATAGAAGGAATCACAGAATTGTGTTTGGCTGTGTTCAGTGAAAGGCCGTTAGTTGTTTTTCTCGTTTTGTCTTCCGTCCCCTCGTTCTTTCCTGATCCTGAATGAATCTCGCCGTAGTTATTGATACCTCTCACCATTCAGCACCCACTGTTGGCAGCCTCCCCCATGTGAAGGGAGGGGGCATTGGCACAGAAGGCCTCTACGGGACCCAGTAAAGGCTCCGAGCACATCAGTTTGTGTAATTGACTCAACAGAGGGCCCAAAGGCCACTCCCCCACCACCCCGCCAAACCCCTTGACTCTTATTTCAAACATGATTCTAACTGGATGGTTGTCTGGTCATCACTAATATTTACTGGGCACTTACTACTGGCAGACACTGTCTTTAACACTCATGGGTATTAACTCGGGGAATCCTCACAACCACCCCAGGAGCTAGGAAACACGATTGTCTCCATTTTACAGGTGAGGACCCAGCAGGGAGGGGATCAGAAACAAGGTCCCACAACCCATCAATCGAGGTCAGCTTTGGCTTCCAGGATCTGGTACCACAGCCATGTGAACTATAACACTGTACTACCTACGAAGAAGAGGAAACTCTGCGAGGCTCAGCATAACTATAAAAAGCCCAGCAGATGGAGTTTACGTAAAACAGGCTTGCAGACTCCCACCTAGCAGTGGGCCTGGGTGATAATTGGCATTCATAATGATGAATGATTTGGGTTCTGAAGAGGAAGCCAAGTTATGTTCAAGATTATCCATCTATCTATCTATCCGGATATCTTTTAAAGAAGCTAGAGGAAAGATAACATGTTTTTAAGTGATTTATATCTAAAAAGATGAAATCAACCCAGTTTTGGTAAACCCCTAGGAATAGGGAGACGGGGCAGCTTTCTAGAGTGGTTTCTTTCTCAGGAGTTAATGTTTTCTTACTTTCTACCTGCTCCTGGCTTCCAGAGTCTCTGTTCCCTGGGTGTCTCCCCAGAACAAAGGTTACAGACCCGTGGACAGCCTGCATCTCCTCCATGGACTCTTTTTCCAGAAAAGATGACAAGAATTTATGAATCACTCTACACTGTGAATGGGGTGCCCTGTACCCACTCGACGTTGTTGCTTTGCTTCTGTGGTGGCAGGTAGAGGGAATGCAGTGCAGTAAATACCAGTGCTTCCATAAACCACCATGAACGTGGAAGGGGGGTGGTCAGGGGATTTGAGAGCAGAGAGGGGAAATCACTTCTTTGCCTGGAAGGGAAATGCCGTGCCTACCCCTTCAGGTCTGTCTACTGGATGAGAAGGAAATTCTCTTCCTTGCTTCTACCTTCCCCCATCCCCTTTCTTTTTTTGTTCCCTTTTTAGAATAATATAAAATTAAAAAAAGCCCAGCAGAAAGGGAGCTGTGATGCTGTCGTCCCTGGCGTTGATGTTATTTATTTTCCTCAGTTGCTGCTCTGGAAGCCCGGAGTTGACAGAGCGGTTTTGTAGAATAGAAACATTATAGACTGTTACTGTCAGAGTGTTAAATGTGATGGATAGAGAAATAGAGGCGAAGGAGGGGACTTAATACTGAGAGCCAGGGTGCTCATGGGAAAATAAACCATCCGCATATAAGAAATGAATGAGGTAATGTGGCAGGAGGTAATGGGCTTTCGCCACATGCCGGAACAGAGATGCTTATTACAGGGTGTGCTTAACCCTTGGCATGCTGATTTCCCTTTGTGGGTTCCAGGGCCCTCCGCCGTGTCCCTCTGTGCGAGCACATGTGTGGCTTTTCTTCAGGCAGGGAAGCAGGCGTGCGCAGAGGAGTGGAGACAAATGTGTGCTTAATAACACGGTATTAGCAGCAGCCTGTACATCAGAAAGCCTTGGCAGCTCCCGAGGGGCTCGGGATCCCCGGCGCTGCAGGAAGCAGAACATGCCCTGATTGCTGGGTTATGGAGAAGCAGGGAGGCATGCTGGGGGAGCTGGGGGCTCTGTTGATTTCTCCACTGGGGACTGCTGAGGGGTGTTCTGGTTCCCTGGGAGAGAAGTTCATGATTCATGTTACTCGGCTGCCTTAGTGGCCCCAGAAGATTCCCTGCCACTTTATGTAGCCAGTGCCTAGCTGTTCTCCCACTGCCTGGGATGTGGGGCTTTGCTGTGAGATGGGAGGGAGAGGGGCAGACAGTGGTCCTCTTTATTACCTCCTTGTCAAGCAGTACAGAGCCTGTGCTGGAGACGTAATAAAGGTGAGCATGCCAGGGGGAGACCCGGCCTCAGATGGGACGACGGAAGGAGTCCAGCCAGCCTAGGTGACGTGAAGGGAAGTGAACTGAAAGGTGACCAGGTTCCATGAGCAAGGTGCTTTCCCTTTGTGTTGGGTTCCCGTGACCTTTACGACCCATCTTTGTGTCCTGGTGGTGGCCAGCCCTGTGTCTTGCACATGGCGAGCACTTAGTAAACTGTGAGGACTTGGTTAATAGGGGCCCTCATCTAGCTCTGGTGATTACATGCTGTGTGGCCTTGAACAAGTCATTTACCCTCTCTGGGTGTTAATTTTCTCTTCTATGGTGTGGGGATAATACCACCTCATAGATTTATTATCAAGATGAAACACACTCATACTAATGAAAGTGTGGGCAGGCTATAAAACATTACGCAAGCACCAAAGTTTTACCGTTATTTCTGCAGGTAGTGACAAAACAATACCTGTGTATCAAGGATCCAGCAAAGAACTTCACCCAAGAAATTAATGTTTTCAAGCTAGCAGCTTCACATGCTTTTACCCAAACAGTGCTGTTCTTGTCTGATGTTAAAGTGTGTCTCTTTGCTTTCAGTGGTGGTCACATCAGCAAGGACACCACCCTGGCTGGATGTTTATATTGTAGGCACCGGGTCAGTGGGAGCCTCGGAAACTCTTGCAGGGGACCGCAGTCACCTAAGAGTTGTGGTATGCCTCACACTCCTGTTCAGAGCTTTCACAGAATCACTGAATTTTGGAGTTAGAAGGACCTTAATCCATGCCCATCATAGTCCTTCGTTTAGCTTGGAAAGTGCTTCTTGCTGAAGCACAGGCCTCACCTCTAGCAGCTTTTGGTCTTTCTCTGGAGCCCTTCTATAGAAGATGTTCCTCAGCCCAACCTCATCCTCTGAGATCTAGTTGCTTGCCTCTGAGGTCATGTCGCTAGGAACCCTGTCCTTAAGATGGTCCACATTCTGGGGATTTTTGGATTGTCATTTAGGCTTTCAGAGATCCTCAGTATTTCCACAGGAGCAGAAGGACCTAGGTTGGCTGGCCCGCTCAACCGTGGTCTGGACTCTGCTCCAAGTCTGACGTTAGCATGTGGTGCCCACTGGTGAGGTGAGGGGACAGTCTTTCTCCCTGCGTCCTTTTCCCTATTCCTCTTTCTCACTCATGGGTCCAGACCTTCCAGGCAAGTTGGTTGCCTTGCTGTCCGCCCGCTCCTCCTGGGATGCTTTTTTGTCTTCTCTGTGTATCGAGTCTCTATCCATCCTTCAAACCTTGCTGCTGCTTATTTTTTCCCAGTAATTACAACTTGCATCGAATCTTCTCTCCTCTTGATTCTTCAGATTTGTGCGACTGTATGTAACAGCTGGCTACATACAGCTATTTGGTATTTCTCTGATTGTTTCACATGAGACTATCTTGCTAAGGGTGTTAACATTTTCTCCGAAAAAGGATATACCCTGTATATACTTTTTCTTATAAGCGGCATCCCACTTCCCTCTGCTTCAATGATTCGTCATCTACTTCATTATAATGCTTTCATAACATAGAGCTTTCTTTTGCTTTTTCTGGTTTTCCTCACTAGACTAGCTCTTCCTTATAGAAAGAAGGTATCTTTGGTTGTCCCAAGGCATCTAGTATATAGCCCCTCTTGTTATTTCCTCAACTTATTGACAGTTTTTAACAGAAAAGGTCTCTTCCTGCACTTGTCTAGTTTACACACTCAGACATCCTTATATTCAGCCTTGAATGGAATGGGAATGAAATCCACGTATAAAGAAAAATGGTACTAACCTGTGACAGGATCTTGTCTCTCACGAAATATTATTGTTGGTACATTTGAGTAAGAGAAGCTCTGAGGATTAGTGCAGAGTGTAGAATGATGCGTCACACACAGCAGGCATCAGAACTTGTTAGCTATGGTAGTAGTAGTAGCATCTGCAGTAACTGATAGTTGAGAAGTAGTAGAATGTAGCAGTAATACCTAATGCCCACTGATCTGCCTTTTTTGCTCTGTTTGTGTTTTGGTCGAGTTCCACATATAATCAGATAATGGAGAGAATCTATAAGCTTGGGAACAGTAACACCAGACCCTCTAAATGAGAGTCTTCCCTGGGCTAGTGGGTTCCTTCTGCTCCTTACTTATTCTAAAGGCTGGGACCCTACCATGGTGTCTTCCTGAGCACCTCTGCGGTCCCAGGATATTGTCTTGAAATATGTCCCGACAAAAGCCAACTCCTTTTGGGTTCAGGAAGGAAGGTGTATTTTAGGACCAGTGAGGTACAAATCCCTGGATTTGTTTAAAATTTATAAAAAGGACAGTAATAAAGGAAGAGGAGGAGAGATCCAACTTCTGGCCTTTTCAGGAGACTCTTGCCTCTCTGCATTTTTAAAATTCCACTAGGATGCCCAGAATAGTAAGATTTGCAGACTACAGAGTTCAGGGGAAAGGCAGAATGACGCAGAGCTTCCAGGACACTTCTTTTCCCTTGTTGATTAGTTATTTTTCTAAATCCCTTTCTTTTCTGTGTCAAAGCACAGTGCCAGTCTTTGAACTTCACCAACTATGATCTCAGAAATGTGTGTGCTGAGGCCCTTCATCTTTGAAAAAGGGAATGATTGGGGTTCAGGAGGGGCATTGCTGGTGTATTCAGCAGGCAATGTCACTTGGTCTCCAGAGTAACCTGGGGGTGTTTATGAAATGCGGCTTCACAGGCTTGGCCTCAGCAGGTTTGCTCTGTGGCCTGGAAATCTGCATCTCATGAACACCTTTGATGAATTCGATGCCTGGGGTACATGCTTTACTCTTTGGGAAATACCTCTACCTCCACTCCTCTTCCATTCCACTGGTGGTGGAGGTGCTCACTTCAACAGCACGTAGAAAAATTGAGAAGGATACAGAGATGATTAGCATGGGCTTTGCAGGGAGATGATGTGCACATTTGTAAAGCGTTTTGTATTTTTACACTGAGCTCTACACTTGTAATTTGTGCACTTTTCTATATCTGTGTTACACACCAAAAATTTAAAAAAGCATCTGTTGTCCTTTTAGTAATATCACTGTGATATATGACCCAACCCAAGAACTTTTGACCTATATCAAGAACCTATTTTTTTTTTTTTTTTTTGCGGTACGCGGACCTCTCACTGTTGTGGCCTCTCCCGTTGCGGAGCACAGGCTCCGGACGCGCAGGCTCAGCGGCCATGGCTCACGGGCCCAGCCGCTCCGCGGCACGTGGGATCTTCCCGGACCGGGGCACGAACCCGCGTCCCCTGCATCGGCAGGCGGACTCTCCACCACTGCGCCACCAGGGAAGCCCAAGAACCTATTTTGAAGAGAATAAAAAGCCGTTAGTATGGATCCGTGGTTTTCCAGGAGGCAGCTGGGATATTTCAAGGGATATTAAGGGGCATGAGAGTCCACCTTTGTTAAGTGTAGTCTGTAGCAGTTCTGGGGTGGAGTGGGGAGTAAGAGGGGATACAGTGCTCCTTGAGCCTCCTGATATACGAGGCGCTTATGGCGATGAGGTTTTTTGGTGTCACCGTACATACGTTAGAATGTTTGTTCTGCGAACTGAGTGAGGAGAATGTGTCAGAATGTGGCCCTGAGCACTCGTGGAGATGTGGAGGATGAGGTGGGGAAAGAGGACACCCTGAGATCACCTTCATGAGCGTGAGGCTAGGCTGTTCCCAAGGTCACTGAGATGAGTCATATTTACTCAATTTTATTTGCATGGCCCCATTCTGATAGATTTGCTATATTTATGAATATAATTTTGCATTTACCCTCCCGCACCAGAACTTCCATATTTGAGTTGACTGTTCATTTTGAGTTGGCTGAGTTGTGTTTGAGTGTGCGTGTGCCCTCACAGGGCTATACGATGAGTATGCACAGGCATATATGTATTTATCTGTCTCCATGTGCCTGGCCATCCTGTTCTCATGGTCTCTTAGAGATACTTTGTTCCAAAGTGCAGAGACTTCTTGTGCCAGTTCCACGGACCACCGGCCATATAATGTCTTTTGATTTTTAAAAACCTGGTGTTTGCAAGTATCTATTTATTCCTCTCTAACTTGTTCCGCTGTGTTATTCTAAATGCGGGAAGGCAGGGGCACTTGAGGATGGTGGTGCAGAGTTGGGAGAGAGAGGGGAGTGTTTTAGTCAAGCTGGGTTGTGTGTCATGGATTCCTGGGTCCAGGTTCCTTTATCTGTTGTTAAGCTATGGTGGTGGGGCTGGGAGAGGGAGAGGGGAAGAGACCCTTTGCCCCTTAACACTGCCCCTCCCAAACGCACATAAATACACACGAACACACACACACTGACTCTTTGCTGATTATCGTGAGCCTAAACTCCTTTCATCTGAGATGACCTGTTAACCAAGAGCCCAAGCCTCCGTGGGACAGCTTGGGGGTCTGCCCCTGCTGGTCAGAGCCACGGTGTCCTCACTGGCTGTTAATCAGAGTCTGGGAAGCTCTAGCCACTTGTGCTGGATTCGGCTTTCTGTCTGAACCCAGCAGCACAGCTGCTCTCAGACCTGAGACATGTCTGGAAGGAAAAGGGATGGTTCCCCCTCTCCCTTTTCCTAAACCTCACCTCCACACACGTCCAATAGCACTCCTGAGGACCCAGCCACCTTGTTACAATGGGCTCTGGCGTTCAGAGCAACTTTCCTACAAATCTCTTTTTATTGGCATTTCCTCCAATTTACCCATCCCTAAATTGCATTTGAATCAGTGGAGAGAAAGAGAGAGAAGAAGAGGGGAGGTTCCCCCCCTCCCCCCACTCTTGGAAAAGCAGCTCACAACCAGCTTTATTTGGTAAAATGCTGCAATAGATGCTTGTCAGAAATAATTTATTCCTGTTAGCTGTAATCTGAAGGAAAACAGATACAAGTCCTATAGTTAAAAAAAAAAAAGTAAAGTAGTCTTGCTTTCGCTGACAGTACAAAGGTGTCATATACAAGAAGGATTGACACAGACCAAGGGGTCTTGTGGGAAATATGATAATAACTATAAAGAAGACAGATTATTCCCCAGTTGCCAACATTCAAACCTTTTTACAGTCAGTTCAAACATATAAAACTTTATTGCTCTAGCAGAAAGGGGAACAATTTCTGGTTGCACAGCTTTCCCAGGGCTGGGTTTATACTGTCTGTGTTATTGCTCTATAGTGGCATTTTAAAGTTTATTGAACAAGACTTTTACAATTGAAGGAAGTATATAAAACTGTAAATTTATTAGATTTTTCAGGATAAGTGCCCTTTCTAGTTGTGCTCAAGAATTCGGAGCTGCGAGAAACCGCTAGTTACAAGACTTATTAATATTAAAGACTGAGGGTACGCACATTTTATACCTTAACTGATCGCACAAATAATATTATTATATTACTGAACATCAGAGCTCTGATGCTATGGAATTGGATGGATACACACATGTAAGACTTTAAATGCCAGACGTGTCTATTTTTCACTGGCTAAAAAGTTAGCTTTTGTTATATCTTACTTTATTTGATTTTAACACAATCGGTTAGGATACTCTCCTTGTTCAGTGAAGGGTGTCTCAGGGTAAATGTTTTTTTTTCTGAGATCCTTGCTGATTTTCCAGCATTTCTCACAGTTTGACTGTAATGCAACTACAGGTTGTAGATTTTAAGAGCACACTTTGTGGGGGGGTAGGATGGGATGAACTGGGAGATTGGGGTTGACGTATATACACTATTATGTATAAAATAGATAACTAATGAGAACCTGCTGTATAGCACAGGGAACTCTACCTAGTGCTCTGTGGTTACCTAAATGGGAAGGAAATCCAAAAAAGAGGAGATATATGTATACATATGACTGATTCACTTCACTATACAGTGGAAACTAACACAACATTGTAAAGCAACTATACCCCAATTAAAATAAATAAGTAAATAAAAATAAAATTTAAAAAAGAACATATTTTAGGTGAAGTAATATATTAGCATCTATAAAACGTAACTGTTCTTTTGATAATCAAAATACTATTAAAAAAATTCTCTTATGTTTTCCAGCTTCTCATTTTTCAAGTCTTTGAGGGACATGATTTGAGGAATTTTGAAATGTTTGTGATAATCTATATCCAGGTTTCCCAACCTCTGACCTTTTTAGTCCAGAAAATTCTGTGTTGAGAGGGGCTATCCTGTGCACTGAAGACGTTTATCTGCATCCCTGTTCACTACCAGAGATGCCAGCAGCATCTCCATTCCTCCACTGTGACAACCATAAATGTCTCCAGACATTGCCAGATGTGCCCTGGGGGCGTACTCACCCCCTGTTGAGAAGCACGCTTTTATATGGTATTATGTCTTTGAAAAAAATGAATTTTACTCTAAATAAAAAATATGGGCTATGTCTGGTAATGAAAAAAAAAAACCCTATAGTTACCAGATATGATGAATGATAGGATTATTTACTTCCAGAAATATCTGACTGTGGACTTCTCTTAAATAATGTACTCTCCAAAGAACGTAACAGAACTCAAAAACCATGCATATGATTTCTCAGAACTACATTGCTCTATAACAGGAAATGTCCTGTTTGCCCGCCTGTGTCGGAGGGTGTGTGTTTATGGGTATATCTACTTATGAAACTGGATTGCGTATTCTTTTTGTGTTATCTGTGATTCACCGCTGTGTTTGCCTCTTTGATTTTTCATACGCATATGCAGAAACATATGCATATATATACATATATATGTTTATATTATATGACTACACAGGGAAGGATTTGAGAAGTACAGAGACAGACAATTTTGATTACAATTTTCTCCCTTGACAGCTTTAATTTTGAGGTACCATCCACTTGCCTTTAATTATCAATTTGTGTTCTAGCATTTTTTTAACCTCTTCAGAAGGTTTTATTAGTGGATACATTAACAACATTCCAAGAAGTTGTTTATAGCACCTGTTCACCTTCGTGCTACCTAATGTTACGCAAGTTGTCTGTGTGTGAATGGCACTTTGATCTGGGGTTTTGTGTTAATTTGCCTAATGGCCACAGCATTTACAGAAATAATTAAGATAATATGTTTTCAAAAGAGATTAAATTTTAAAAGGCGTTTAGTTTTTGACTGCCTGAGTTTTGGAGTTCTACTTTTTTTTTTTTTTTTTTTTGCGGTACGCGGACCTCTCACTGTTGTGGCCTCTCCCGTTGCGGAGCACAGGCTCCGGACGCGCAGGCTCAGCGGCCATGGCTCACGGGCCCAGCCGCTCCGCGGCATGTGGGATCTTCCCGGACCGGGTCACGAACCCGTGTCCCCTGCATCGGCAGGCGGACTCTCAACCACTGCGCCACCAGGGAAGCCCCTTTCCTTCTTTTTAAAAATTCTATACACTTGTGACTTACTAAGCGGTATCTTGAAAGTGCCTTGAATCTGTTGTCCTTTTCTCTCCCTCTGGCCTCCGATGGCTGGGTAATGTTAGCCATATGACAATGTGTCTTTTCTTCTTTTCTCGCCATCTCTGTAGGTGCATCAGGGTTTTTTTTTTTTGTGAAGATGTGTGACATCCTTAAGAAGTATGGTGTAACTCAGTTTATTCCCTAAATGTGTTTCTGAGAAGCTAGGTATAAATTGCATGAATGGAAAGTAAATCATGTTAGAAATCTGCTTGTGCGTCTGGCTAAGACACCTATGATGATTCTCATAATAAACCAAAAGATCTGTTCACAAGCACCCCTTTAGTTACATCTGGCTTCCTTGAATCATAATACACCTTGCTTGAATGTTTAGACTACCTGTGTCCATGCCAGTGTGGTGTTTGTTGTGAAACACACACACGTAACATACCTGCCTTTAAACTTGACCATCAGAGAATGTGTTGGCCCCCATTTGAGGGACTGCCACCCCTACAAATGATAGCCTCAATGCTTTCCAAGGTTAGATAATACATACAGTCGAGGTTAGATAATAAATTCGGACTTATTATGATTTAAATCATAAAAAGAACCTGAAAGATGTGAACACACTGAGTCAGGCATACGCAACCCACCCCTCCAAAGCATTCAGGGTGAAGAGGGAAAATCTTTATCAAGTCTTGTTACCCTTTTGGATTTCTAAATCCTACTTCCAGGTACCACAGAGGAGGCGGCAGCAATGCCATCTTAGAAAAACCCTCAACCAAACAAAAGAAGCCAACAAAAGAAACTAAAGAACCCTAACCCCAGTCACAGCTAAATTCCCAACATGACTTAGGTCCTATACTTGTCCTGAGTTCCTAGACTTTCTCGGCAAGTTTGCCATCTTCAGGGGCGAGTTGAAAGGGACTGTGAACTCTTCAGAGGCTGAAAGGGAACCAGCAGGAGCAACATGAAACAGCAAATGTCAGGGAAGTCAGGAAGCCCTGAATCTTTTATGAGACCTTGGATATTCTGATCACAGCTCCACTGACACCGAGATTGGAATACAGATTACAAGAGGGAGTGTCCGTGACATGAAGCCCAGGCTTAAATCTTCCCAAGGTTTTAACGTGGCTTACCATATGAATATTTTGTTATTTTATGTGGCAGTGTTCCCACAGGAGGCCAGGAAAGAGAGCGCTGACTGAGCCAGGGGTAGGACAGGTCTAGAGGTGGGAGGGAGGAGAATAGGATTGTGGCTAACGCCACTGCGGGGTGTGTGTGTGTGTGTGTGTGTTTGTGAGAGAGAGAGAGAGAGAGAGAGAGAGGGAGGGAGGGAGGGAGGGAGGGACAGAGAAAGGGAGAGAGAGAAAGAGAGAGAGAGAACAAATCCCCGCCTCATATAAGACACTGATACTAAAACCACTAGGACTGTTTATGAATTCATGAAAGCTTCACAATGAAAGGAAGGAAAGAAAAGAGGAAGAGACCCCCATGCTGAAATGAATTTTATGCTCAAGAGCTTATCTTGGGAACGCAAATAGGTTTAAGACTCTCCAAACTAAGATGCCCTTTTTGGAAAAAGGGGAAGAAAAAAACCCAACGGCTTTGGAGCCTGGAAGCACAGTGAAAGGATGTGGAAATGAGAAGCTGCTGCTCCCATGGGGGGAGCCACGTGTCCTGCTGCAGTGATGCTGTGGGCCGGAGGGAGGTCGTCTGGGTGTTCGCCCTTAAGCTGGTTTAATTTCCAGCAGGGATCCCGGTGAGGACTGCGGGCCAAGCAGACGCTCTGCATTGTCTTGATGGCAGGGCGGGGTGGGGGGTGGATTATGGCAGGCAGGGGCTGGCAGAGCCCCAGAGGGACGCAGGCGCCATGGGGCATGTAGCGAGGTCCGTGGAGTGCTAGACTTCGAGCTGCTTTGCCAGAACAAAACTTGGCAGCAGATTTGAGAGTCTGGATTTTGCTTTTCCGCACATGTCCACATCTGGTAGGTCGCGCTGTCTCATAGCTAATCTGCAAGTCAGTTAGGTGAGGTGGAGTGACCCCAGCCTAAGGCAGGCCACAGAGGCCGAGGCTGAGTGACTAAGTGACCGTTGGAGCCCCAGCACAATGGAGATCCGAACCGGGGGTCCTTGACGCAGCCCTTTCTTTGATCAGAGCGCGTCGACTACTATAGCAGCTCTGGAAGGGGTGGATGGGGATGAATAAGGGGTAGTTATTCACAAGCAGGAAATATTTATGTGTCAGGTGACTTCTATGTGTCAGGCACTGGGCTAAGTGCTTTTAACACACGTCATCTTCGCAATACATCTATGGCACGGGTACTCTGATTATTCCCATTTTAGAGATGGAGAAACTGAGGCTGAGGCAGAGTTAGAAGTGTGGTAGAGCCAGATGTGGAATCTAGGCTATCTCCAAAGTACTTGGCCTTGAACACCCACTGGGCAGGTTTGGGCTGAATCTGTTCCTTCATTTCAGGCAGCATTTACTGGATGCTTACTCTATGCTGGGTTCCATGCTAGGGGCTAGGGGTCAAGACTGGAGGAAGACAGTGCCCTGGTCCTTCAGGTTGTCACAGTCATGCGGACACCCAAGCACATCAGCAATGGCAGTGGTGTCATAGATGCTCTGAGACGGTTGGACACAGTCCTCATGGGGCCCAGCAGCCCATAGTGCAGCAGTGCAGTGGGGACAGGATGGCTGCAGCCCACCAACTTCTTGTGATCACATTTGTCAACATCGACTACCCAGAAGGCTCCACCTGAGAGAGCTGGCCTTCTTTCTATGATAGCGGAAGCTTCTCAGAAGAAGAGGGCTATGGACAAAATGAGAAGCAGACCCTCCAGAAAAATAGGCCCAGCTGCTTGTCTCAGGAAATCCTCTCGTCTTGTGAGCCCGAAAGTGTGGAAGAACAAAGCTGGGTCCATTGAAACAGAAAGAATAAGAAAACAAAAAATCTCAAAGGGGAGGGAAAAAAACACTTTAAGTTGAATAAACTACCGCTGAGCCGACTCAGGAGTTCAGAGGGGTATTCTCATGTTTCCAGGATATTTCCAGTTTCTGATGGCAATTAGGGAAAGACCGCTGTAACCCTGAAACTTGGTCTGGAGGGACTGAGCTTAAGACCACCAAGACATTGCACACAGACCACCCACTGCAGACTTTCTTGCAGAGATCTGCCGGCCAGTCTTTTGATAATTCTGCAAGGCAACCTAAGCCATATTTTGTTGGGAGAGTGGGAGAGCGAAGGCAGGTGTTGAAAAGCCATGAAAAACAAAGAAAACAAAAATGTGCCTGAGGCTCGTTTCAGCTGGCAGCAGAATTTCCCTCCTCTTTTCTTTTTGATTTTGATATTATTACAGGAACATTACCACGGACACAGTTTTCACTTGACAGTGAAATACCAGAAGTCAGCTTGGGGCCAGAGTGCTTTGTCGGTCCTCGGGGGTGGGCTTCCCCTGAGCCCCTGTAAATCTGAGAGAGGATTGCATGAGGATGGAGTGGTGGTGGAGCTAGTCGTGGGCCTCCAGAGGCCCCTGGGAAAGGATGCTTCCTGGATGTGAGCTGCTCAGGACCAGGAGATGCTGGAGTTGTAGAGATGCAGCCAGGAAGCAGGTCACTTGGGTGTGAATCGTAGAATTGTTTTGAGGGTCAAATCAGCAAATGTATGTAGAACGCGTCCACCAGTGCTTGGCACGTACACCCGTGCTCGGTAAGTTACCGTGTCTTCCTGGGCAAAGCAATATCCTTTCTCTGCAGAATTGGAAACTGATGTCAAGAAAAGAAGGACGACATTGTGGTTGGAGGGAATTTCTTTTTGGTTCAGTTATCTTTTTTTCCTTTTTCTCCTTTCGGTTCTCTCCTTTCCTCTTTATTCAAAGGCCACCAGAAGTTGAATTTAAACTGGGGGACTCCTCCAGTGCTGTTGAATTTGTTGAGTGTGTGCATGGGCAGTGGAAGGTGCTGGTTTTCTATGGTAAAAGGGAAAGGACACTTGAGGGTTTATGGAGGAAACAGAAGAGGGCCAGGAAAGGAAGACCACGTTGAAGGTGTTTAATTGTTTGAAATGTTGACACATGTGGATGCCTAACAGAAGAGTGAAGAGTGGCAGCTGAGTCCAAGGTGGGGACAGCCGTGCTTATCTTCCTCAGATTCGGAATCCACCTGTTCTTGTTGACCCCATCTGGCCAGCCAGGTGTGAGCCCAAGTATGGCAGCAAACGGCAGCAACGGCAAGAACAACAGGGCAGGTGCCGCCAAGTGAGTCTGCTGCAGGATGCGAGAGACACGCTCATCTCACTCTACCCTCTTGCTATCGGCTCTTTCTCCCTCTTCCTTCCACTCTGTTTCTAGTGACACATGAGGGGGAAAGATTGCATCACCCTGTGAAAGAACGGGGAGGTGGTGGTGTTGGCCACGGGCTAGCAGCAGTGACTCAGGGCTGAGCTGTCAGCAACCGCGATGTCTGCTGACCTGGAAACACAGATGAACCCTTTCACCGAAACTTTTATCATCCCAGTTTTCTCTTTTGGGGATACCCCCCTGCCTACCCTCCAGTGCTACAGATAGTTGAATTTCTGCGACAAGCCTGAGGAACAAGTCGGTCCCAAAAGAGGAGGGGGAGAAAGCAGATTGGGGAAATTGCTTTCAGGACACAGAATCCCTACAAGCCTGGGCTTCTCCCACACACACGCGTAATCTTGGTTGATGTCTATGTCTACCTGTGAAAAGTTGAAGGAAATAATATACACGCTCTGTTAGAAACATTCAGCCACCACGTATGGAGGGCTGGCTCTCTGCTGGGCACTAGGATGTGGCATTCCTAGGCTGGGTTGGGGGGTGGGTCTCTGAACAAGAAGCCTGGCTGTGGGGCAGGAGATCAGGGTGCGGCGAGAGGATGGGTTATTGAAATTGAACTGGGGGCTGAAGGGTAGAAAGAACTGTATCGGTCACCACCACCATCACCAGCCCCCGCTTTCTACTTTGTTGTTTTTTCTTGTTGTTGTTTTCGCCTGTAAGAGAATCAGAAGGGTCCCATCTGCCTTCTAGGGAAGGGTCATGCATGGTAACTGGTAACATCTGGGGCAGGGTCTAGTTCATTATGCCACCCAGAATATCAAAGCCATTTAGGCACTGGAAACCAGGGAAGGAAGAAGGGATTATTAAAAAAAAAAAAAAAAAAAAAAAAAAAAACCTTGCTGCCAATCGGGTAGCTCTCTGTCTGCCGTCTGCAGGCTGCCGCTACCCACTCGTTACAATTAAAATGAAGTGTCCGTCAGCGGCTATCTTCTCTGTGTGGCCCATATGTTTCTGAGCTGATACTGTCCGGATTATTCTGTTCGGGAAAACGATAACGGCTGTTTATAACCTTGGCAAAGACTGAGGCCTAATCAGGCTGGAGCACATTTTCACCGACTGGCTGATAACAGGCTGTTAGCAGTCTTCTCGCTGGGGAGAGATAGGCCCAAAATAAGCAGATCTGTGAGCACAGGAGCCCAATCGAGTGGTACACACTCTGGCCCCGGCTTTATTTTTAGATTCCCTTTTCCCGGTTGGTATCAGAAGGCACAGAGGAAGGAGGTGGGGTGGGTGCCCCCATGGGGGTCAGAGGGAGGCAGCGGGGGAACGTTAATCAGCATGAGAGGCAGAGGGTCAGCCCGGCTCTCCGTGCTCTGGGCTCCCCTCAAATGAGGGAAAACACGTGCAGGTCTTAGGAGACAAAGGAAGGGATGGGGCTGAGTTTCCTGGCCTGGTGTGTGGGCCCCGAGGCCTGTTCAGCTCAGTGTCTCCCAGCTGCTGGAGTCTCCGTCTGGGCCAGCAGGCATGGGTGCTGGGTGCTTTCCACGTTCTCTCCTGCTGTAGGGACCGACCTTGGCTATCGGACTTAATCCACATCGTGGGCCTCTTGAGGGCGTCCCTCCAGAGTCACTTTCCCTGCCCAGCTAATCCTCACGCAGGTGTGGAGAACAGACAGTGGGTTAGAGTTAAAGGGACGCGGGTGCGGAGAGGACCCACGGAAAGGTCCATGGGTGCGGAGATTGAGACATCGACTGACTGAGGCTCAGGGGGGTGTGTAAACTGAGGCCCCACGGAACCATGGATTAATAACTGATACTCAGCCCGCGGGGGGAGCTGGAAGTTTTCAGAGAGGTCCAGATTTCTGCCTCTCGCTAAAGCCTTCAAGGAAAGGCCCTTTGAACTTGTCCCTATAAAAACCAAATCGACAGCTAGCTTTTGCTTCTAGACCGCATTCTCCAAAAGGACAAGTTACCTCTGGGCCTTCCTTGACATGTGTGTGGTTCTAGAACAGTTAGGAATTTGAGATGCAAAGGTATGTATATGATGTCAAGTATATGATGTCAAGCATGTGATGAAAATAAAAAGTAGGAGGGAAGATACAATCGTGATAGGCAGCAAATGTCCTAAGAAGAAGGAAGTGTGAAGGTATTGTTTGCATTAGACAGTGGAAGTCTTGTATTTTGTCTGTTTATTCTGCATAAAGCTTTGTATCCTAAAGCGCATTGGGTGTTTTACTGTCTACTCTGCTTGCCTGTCTGTCTCCGTCACTTGCCTCCTCTTCCTGTCCTCTCTTGCTCTCTGAGCAGCTGCCTGATTCCTGACTCACTTTTGTCTGCCTAAGACTGAAAGGGTAGAATCAGGTGGTGGGAAAGCGGGACAAGGAGACCCATGCGCGGGGGAGGGGAGGCGTTCACAGGGTGCACACAGATTGAAGTAGGCACAGAAGGCAGCAGAGAGCACTATTACCATTATCATGCTAATCTGTTTACAAGGCCTCCTTTATTCATTAATCTTTGAATAGCAGAACCGTGCATGCAGCCTGAAATAAGAACCACCTGTGCCTCTAGGAACAAAAAAATGAGAGTGTTAGGGACAAATGGAAGCAGGAAGGAAAAAATTAAATATAAGCAAAAGGCTTTAAACCTGATCTTTCTGTCCTTTAGATCTTCACACGTATGATTTTATAGCTCACATACTGCAAAAGTGGCCAGCTGACTGGCAATTTAGGAGACACCCCCCAAGTTCTGAGAAGAATCTGAAAATGTAATAAAAGTATTAAGTGGTCTGTCTTTAAAAATCCAAACAGAGGTTTTTCTACACTAATTTTTATTCTTCTTTTTTGGAAGTTAGTACCCACACGTGGAATAGAAATGAGTTAACGCTTGAGATTCACTGGTTAACTCGATAATCTTTTACATTATCTTCACATAATTCATAGTAATATAATATAGAAAGCTAATACTGGAAGGGACCTTGCATATGATCTCGTTCAATCCTCTGTCTATTAAACCTTTAATTAAGAGTTCTTTACACATAGTCCAAACCTGCATTTGTCACATCACACACAGACTGGTTACATTATCTTTGGAGCAGTTATTCTTACACGGAGCAACATAGCTCTTGCAAACACTTAGTACCCTGTGTTATAACAATTAACAGGAACTGAAGGGAGATGTAGGGGAGGGCTTCAGCTTTCTTTGCCATTGTTGCTAAGATGGCAGAGATACCAGCTAGAAAGTCCGTAGAAGACATATCCCACCTAGAACTAAGCATGTTCTAAGAAGAGACACAACAATGCCAACGGAATGGAATGGCTTCCATATTCCTTTAGGTAGGACTGGAAGTTAGCTAAATAATAATTCTTATGAAAAGATATTCCCTTGGACTTCCCTGGTGGCGCAGTGGTTGAGAGTTCGCCTGCCGATGCAGGGGACGTGGGTTCGTGACCGGGTCCGGGAAGATCCCACATGCCGCGGAGCGGCTGGGCCCATGAGCCATGGCCACTGAAACTGCACGTCTGGAGCCTGTGCTCTGCAACGGCAGAGACCACAACAGTGAGACGCCCGCGTACCGCAAAAAAAAAAAAAAAAAAAAAAAGATATTCCCTTTGTCGAAAGGTTTAGTTCTTCAGTTCTAACCACCAAACCTTATTGGTCACTAGTTGTAGAGTCCTAGAATCTCAGAGCTGTAGGGACCCCCTCTAAAGACCTGCCTCCTTATTTTTCAGAGGAGATTGCAGCACCAAAGAAGGGACTGGACCAGGGCTAGAACTAGGACGTCCTACGTTCCAGCTCAGTGTTTTCCATCTATATGATGACTTTATGATTTAGTTATAGGATGAAGCATTTAAAATAAATCCCTTAACTGTCCATGCCACTGTTTACTCATCTGTAAAATGAGCATTGTAATTTCCCAATTGATTTTTAAGTTCCTCCAGAGCTGGGACTCTGCCATCCATCTCAGTGTTTCCCAAGGCACCAAGCTCTTCCGGTGCTTCGCACACAGAGTTGCTCAATACATGTTGACTATTGAATAATTGACTGAATGAATGAATACGACTTTTAATTGGACTTCTCAAGCGATGATTCTTTCATTAAATGATTTTTCTCAGTTGTGTGCCCATTCTTAGCCATTCATTTCTTAAATCTCTTTCAGGAAAAGCAGTGAAAAATGATGATGTCGTCTTTGGTGGTTCTAATGGAGAACCTTTCAGTGCCACAGAGACCTGATTACAATCATGGAAGTGTTGTTGTGGTTGTTTGTTTTCTTTGCAATTAGTTGTTCATGGAGCCTTCGGAAGGCTTAGTGATCTGAGGGTCCTTTGACTTCGAGGTTCTCAGCAGCAGGGTCAGTCCATTCTTAGTAACCCAAGAACCCTCTCCAGCAGATTGCTGTGGGATCTTTTCATTTTTCCTGAAGATAGAAGGGGAACTTATAGGGGACTATGGTTGGGGACTTGATCTAACTTGTTTCCTGCTATATTCTAGTGCCTAAGTAATACCCGGATCATAGTAGGAACTCAGTAAGTGGATGAGTTCAATGTACACAGGTCCGCTTTTGCTTCTCTAGCCCGTGCCTTCGATGTGGGAAGCTGGACTGGGGGACTGTTGTTAGTTTTCTTTCTCAGTCTGTGAATTATCTGAGTCTGTTCCTCTGACTCAGAAACCCTGGCCAGGATAAAGTCTTCCCCTGAAAGCATAAATTCTGTCAGTCCATTAAAAATCTGTATCTTTGGACCTATAACTCACACTGCCAGGGCCCTTTGATTCCAACCCTCTTCTCATCACCACCCACGAGATGACCTCCCACAAAGGCTGGCTGCCCTCTTAGGCTTCTGAGAGCAGCCATTCAGAGAGGTCAGAATCTAAGGCAGAGAGATTATTTGGGGGTAGGGGGTTATAACAAAATTGTTGCTGTTTTATTGTTTCTAACTTGCTTCTCAGAGGCACGTGGCTGGCATATTTGGGTCATTAAATATAAAGGCGTTCTGCTTATGAATTATGCCAGCAAGGTGTTTTCAGATCATAGGAAAATGGTGTGCGTGGTGGCTGCCAAGTAATGTTTTTATGTGTATGACTGAACACACCACCCGCGGATCTATATGTAAGGCAGTGGGGCTCTGTACACATGTAGCATCATTCATCACGGGCCCTCAGAACCTTTCATAAACATGCAGTCACTTAAGACTCCTGTGAGTTAAATAAATAATAAGATCCTTAGCCCCTTGAACAGACTATGAAACCTAAATATTGACAAAATTAGGCAATTTAGCCCAAGGCAGTATGTGCAGAGAAAGCAGGGCCTAGTGAGCCAAACCTAAACTCCGGCAGCGAGTATCTTACCTGTAAACATTCGTAGGAAGGCAGGTCGCCGTGCGGCTTTGAGAGGAGGCTTTCAGTCAGTTTTCAGGCTTTTATTCAACAGCTGGTATGTGCTTGGTACTGAGTTAGAAACTATTAAAGGGGGAAAAAAAAGGCAAAACATACACAATGGCTTTCTCACAAGACCTAAAAAGCCGTCATCTCAATTTGTGGAGCTCACTCCGGCCATGACCGTTCGCTATGGAACATAATTAAAATAGTGAATCCTATAATACAGACAATATTCAGTCTTGGAGGCAGAGAGCAGTTTCGTTCCAGGGTAGTGGTGGTGGGAAATTGATGGCCATGGAGAGGAGTTGGGACAATGAGTTGAGAAATAGGTAGGTTTGGAGTCAGCAGAAGGCAGATGAATGGACATCACATTTGAAAAGAACCAAATAAACAAAGGCCAAAAGATCAGAAAGAGGATTGTGCTTTCCTAGCAATTCTCACTCTATCTGTTCTCCTATTGGTAAGAATGAAGGAAATGATATTGGCTAGTAGCATGCCACCACAGGAAGGATAGCTGAGGGTGGTTAATATGTTGTTAGTTGCCATGGTTAGATGCTCTTTATTTGATCCACATGAGCATGGCGTTAGGTACGTGGGTCTCTTGAGAGCATTTAAGAACATGACATTGGAGGTATTTCTTGGAGACATCTATCCACTGGTGTATGGTATGAGCAGAACCAGACTTGGGGAAGAGGACGGCCCTTCTTGGCTGCAGGATGAATACAGACCAGCAAATGCAGCCATATTGGGAAGGAATCTTGGGTGGCCCGGTGGCCCCTCCCTTCCAAGACCGAGCGCTGTCTAGGATTGTCAGACGGGTGTTCAAATAAATAATGCAGCTAGAAATACTTCCAGCGGCAACTGGGATGGTCTTTGAGTAGCTCTGGGACGATGGGAGTAGCATCCCAGCTACTCGGGCAGGTGTGTGTTGGCTCCAGAAAGTTAGGACAATCGCTCTCTGGATACATCCCCTGCATGGACCAGGGCTCATTTCCGAGGGGGAAACAAAACAAAGTTTGTTTTTCATGCAGCCCTGCCTGGAAACAGGGTGCGCCTTGCTGAACCCATCAGAGTGCAAGAACAAACAAATTAATAGGCTTCCACTAGGGGGAGACTGTGGTTTCAGAGCAGTAAGTGCAGTTAATGTTATCTGCCCCCATCCAGTTCTTGTCCACCGCTAACAGACCGTACCTAGCATGATCTCAAGGAGAGTAATCTCTATTAATAACCAAAGTGATGGTAACTGTTACCATATTAGCAGTCTTTTATTAAGTACTTACTATGTGTCAGACACCATATTTGCTGTTTTATTTAATCTGCAAAAGAAGAATCAAGGTAGGTAATATTATCCCCATTTGTGTAGATTCAGAAACTGAGCTTCAAAATAGTGAACCTTGCCCAAGGGCACACACACTTAAGTCATGGAGTTGGGAGTTAGGTCTAAGCCTGATTCCTAAGCTATGCACACTTGAGTAAAAATGTTAGTGTACTTCCATGCGAACTTGCCAGTAACAGCATGCTTTACCTTTTTATTTATGTTTTTACTCTAAACTCATACATATAGATTAATATATAATGATATCATGTGGTGTTGGCATTGTAGCATGTTCAGGGTCATTTTGGGGAATTTAGATTGTGTTTTGCAAAAGGATCTGTTACCCCCAACGTGCCTGGGTGAAAATCGGCAACTACGAGTTGAAGCCCCCAGTTGGATCACATTTGGGAACTCTGACTCATGACTCTGAGTGGTCAAGATGTGGTGACCTTCATTATTTTGATTGCTGCTCCTATAGGACTAACTCTGGTATATGTAGGTCTAAGAGGAATATTTGCCCACCAGGAGTATTTAGGAATTGGGTGGCAAATGCAGTCTCTAAGACGATTCTGCAGATCTACTGTGCTAACTGTTATCACATGGTGAGCATTCGTGTGGCATTGACTTAGGAGCACATGAAAAGCCAAACCCTGGATTGCCCGGGCTTTGGGGATGAGCTAAGCCCACCTTTGCTACTTGGTGAAATCAAAGCTGATGACAGAGGTTACCTGGCTGAAGGTCACCAGAGACTAAGTCATGCTTTTGACCATCCAGACTTGATAGAAAGATGATGGAGCTACTGACAGAATCTTACTTTTGTGGCAAGGACTGGTTGTGAGAGGGAAGTCTGTTTCAGGGTTTCAGATTTTCAAATGGACAGATGTGAATTGCAGCGAAGGCCTGTTTTAGGTCTTTTGAAGCTGAATTGCAGTCCTGTTTTTCCAGTCCTTAGGGTAAAGCAGCCCCACCCAGCCCAGTTGAATCACTCTTGGATTTACTGAAAGAGGAGGGGCTGACCCTCAGGAACTGGCCAAATGACAACTCTTGGTTGATAACGAAAGTGTTTCAGAATTCTACTCAGCCTTACTCCCAGCCAGAGACGCCGTCATATCCGATGAACTGAACAAGCCGAGGGCTACCAGGATCTGCCTAGGAGACCTACCCAGGCATGCTGGCCCATGAGACGGACACACGGTCAGGGTGGTGTCCCGGGAGCAGGCAATGCCCTGATGAGCCATTTTTCTACCCGCTCTCGTTCAGCTTTAAATCTGGGTGTGTAGGGGTAGGGAGAAACTCTTCTGTCTGTACCTCATCCTGTGTGAGAGAACGTTAGGAGGCTAATGGTCTGATGTACAGGGTAACGTGTAGAATGCGAGCCCCGATTCCAAATGTGATGCAGTTCTCTGACGAATCCACAGCCGGAAGGAACCTGGACGCCGGGAAGTACTAGCCCTTTTCACTTGGCCTGAGTATTTGAAAGCTTTAGGCTATTAATTCAAATTGTAAAAATCGTATTTACAAGAAACCAGGGAGTAGACGGATGGCATATCAGAACTCCCTGGAGACCTTTTTAAAGTTGTACATGTCTTGGGTATAATCTCTGGATGTGGGGAGGCCCAGGCATGTGTGTTTTTGAGAAGATCCCCAGGTGATTCTGTTCCAGGCCCCACTGAAGCCCAGGGCTTTAGATTAATGCCATAGCAACATTGTTTTTGTCTTGTCCAATGAGCGTACCAGCCGTGGCCTGCTGTTCCTGTCATTGAATTTGGAAGTGTTTTGGCTCCTGAAATTACATGGGATATGTGTGTGTGTACATGTGTATGCGTGCGTTCATTTGTTTTCGGAAGCACACGCCCGGCTGCTGGCCCTGTGACATGTGATCAGAGCAATGTGGACATGGCGAGCCTGGGCACACCGACCCTCCCCATTTCACCCTGCCTGCAAACAGAGTTCACATCCTCTAGGTGAAGCTCTGGAATCCCACGCTGACCTTTTCGTAAAGCATTAGAATCAAGTTGAACATTTCCAGTTTTACCACAAATGCTTGCCCCATGGGAAAACACTTCCCTACATTTTAGGACAATTGATTCTGATTTTGAGGAACTAATTCGTATTGAATGCAAAATGTCCAGCCTCACATGTAAACTGGAAAGTCCCCATGTCCAGACAGGATGCAACGCTGTGTTTTTAAGACAGGGGAAACAATGAAAGATTGTGTTTTCTGTTTCACAAAATCCTCCCTTCACCGTTCTACATATTTTTATTTTATTTTATTTTTTTATAGTCCCATGGGGCTAATGACAACAGGGAGTTGTTAAAGACCTCTGGGCTCATGGGAGACTTCACCCTGTCTGGATTGTGAACTCCTAGATGGCAGAGTCTGCTGGATCATTTACTGTGTGAAGTTCCCGTGTGCCAAGGATCCTTATGCTGTCGTGCTGATCCCTCTGAGGCTCTCTTGGATACGTGACTGACATTTGAACTCTGCAGTGAAAGTCGGCATTTTACTCCCCACCTTGTAGTTCTGTCCACCAAGGAAGGAGAGCTCCTAGGACTGTGTGATGTATCCGAGAGCCCCGGTGCCTTGTAACTTCATTTGGAAGAAGTCATGGATACAAAAGCTGCTAGCTATCAGGCTAGCATCTGCTGACCTAAACAGGAGCCCCTTGAGCGTGCTTTCTGCCAGGGGCTCACCCAGAGAAATATTATCATTGGTGCTTGAGTACCCCCGCCCCCAGGCCCGACTACTGTCTTCTTCAGTAGGAATAGCAAGGAGGTGGTGAGATGTTTGTTAAGGTAACAGAGATGCACAGTGGAACATTGCTTGTTTGGTCTTGTGATCTCTGGTCCAAGGGAGTTGCTTCCTTTCCTGAAGCTACGGTGGGCTTAGGGCTTCTGTGGTTTCCTTCCTGAGGTCTGTTCACAGTGGTTGTAACTTCATTGCAACAAAAGACAAATTTTCAGAGAATCCTCCTGGGCAGGGGGTGGGGGGGCTCTTTCTCCAAAAGAGTGTCAGGACTTCTTTGATAGGCATCCTCATCTCTTTACTTGAACTCGTGAGAAGATGGCTGAGGGAATCAGGGCAGGTGTGGGTGCCTGTAAGGGTCTCTCTAATCCCGAGAGTCTGTAAGCATTCTCAGGTTCATGCAGACTGTCTATTCCTATTTCTGGAATTTGCCCCTTGGCATTGTCGTGCAGGGGGCTTTTTCCAGTTTCGGTTCGTGGTGGAAAGGTCAGCTGTGCACCCAGGAACGTGGGACTCTCTTCTTGTCCCCCACGGGCACTTGAACAGGCGTTTGACTGGGTTGCATATGAATTTGGGAGCTAGAGGCTCTTAAGACTCTCTTCTATCTGATTCTCAACGCGGCCAGAATTCTCTTTAGGTACACTGCTCCACAACTCAGTGACTCCATCTGTAAAAATTGGGTGGCAGGTGTTTTTGTTTGTCCTCTGTATAGGATTAGGAGAGAATGGAGGTAGAAGCATAAGGCCTTAAAAGCAGAGACATTTGACTTCTTTGGGCAGCAGTGCTCTATTAGGCCAGGGCCATTGTTTTCCGCTGTGGAATACCTTCCAAAATATTTATCTGGATTCTCTCCCTTTCCATTTGCTGTTATTAGCATGAAAGATGGAGTTACTAAAGGTCCACTCCTGTTCCCCAGGTAAGAATCCTGAACATTTCATTTGGCTTCTCATCGATAGCTCACCTGTGGGTCCACTTTCTCCACCTGATGGTGGCTTGCCCCAGGGAAAGGGGGAATCCCACCCAAGGACTAGCGAGGGGGTACATCTATTATTACATATACTATATTCACTTGCAGTGTTTCATTCATTTGTGCTTCATTTAACAGGTGATGCTCATTCACTTAACAAAACTTTTTTCAGCCTCTTTATTGGGCCAGGCTGTACTCTAAGCACTAGGGATACCACACGAACAGAATAGACAAAATCCTTTTCCTCGTGGAGCTTCCACTTTAATGAAGGAAATAAACAGTAAATATGCTATCGCATGGTGAAAAATCATACACCATCCTGTAAGATACTATCCTCTTTTAAACCCAGTTTTGCATCTTTCCCCAGGACTGACTCTCAGCTCTAGGCTCCCTGGCAAGTGGTCGGTCCCCCGTGTGGCTATGCCTGGCTGTCACTGATTATAGATACCTGCAGGGCTTACTCTTGTGCTCTGTAACCATTTTCCATTACAGAAGCGTCTTGCTGCTCACCGAAGCCTTAATCTCTTATGCCGCGATCAATGGGTGTGTGCCTTTCCCACTTGGATGCTCATTTTTTAATCCTTGCTGCCTCCCTCAATGTCATCCTATTCCATTTTTCTTTATAGACTTTCAGGTCTACTGTACCTGCTGATTACTTAGTGGAGAGTGCCGGACATCTCCCTTAATTAATTCTATCGATTTCAAATCCCACAAGGTTCAAGGTCCTTAGATTTCTGAAGCAGCTAAATGGAATGTCTAAATTCCAGCCTTTTCCTTCTACAAATTGTTTTGCCACAAAGTTGCTGGGAGGAAATGCTGCGGTTTTATTTATTTCAAGGAGTATATGAACCCACAGAGGACTCTGCATTCTTCACTGGGCTTTTTGTATACAAGGGAGAAGAAGAAAGGTGCTTGGGTGTCTCTTTCTTTCGCTCTCTTCCCTTCTTCTCCCATCCCCCCTCAGGAAACATTTCTCACCGTCTCCTTTCTTTTGGTCATCTTCCTCTTTTGTCATGTACTTCCATAGTCCTGGTGGAGCTGAGACCTTGTCTTAGCAGCCAGTGGTTTCTTCATTCTTTGAAAACAGGTGTGACCAGGACTTTTCCGAAAGTAAATGCCCAAGATGTTTTCCAAGAAGATACAGCTAAAATCCTACGGCAGTGCTCTTCTTGAGTTTTACATATATGATTTTCTAACGTTCCTTGCTAATAGTAAGCATGGAATTTCTGGGGAACAGTTATCAAATCTGGCTCAAGCATCGTAAGGTTTGAAAGAACGGTAATCTTTCCGTATGGAGAAATCATCACTGAGAGGAACTTCAGAGATTATGAACTTGATTCCCTCATTTGATAAATGCAAACGGGGGGTAAGAGAATTTGTACCGATTCAGCCCATATCATGTACCAGACCCTAGACTAGGCATTATGCATAAATGATCTCTGAATGGTGAGGTAACTGACTTCTGGGCATATTACAAGCTGCACCTAAAACCCAGTTCCTTTCCAATCACCATGCTGTCCCTTCTTAAACCGAACAGCCAAAGAGAGGGAAGAGAGACTCAGTGCAAAGAAGTTCCTTGGACTCACTCCCTAGAGGCTTAAGCTCTGCCCTGACTGCTAGGTTGTAAGCCATTGTGGACCCTCCTCAGAAGCTGGCACTGGCAGACACGGGGTGGTGGCCAGCCTCATTGTGCCTGGAGCCGTGGCAGTCATCAAAGAGTTCAAGTTGGGTGGTAGGCAAATGCAAGGGGTTGGAGGGAGAGGTAGACAGATGAACACCCTACCCCCCATCATGCCATCTGACCATCTGAAGTTGCGTACCTGGTGGAAGGCCAAGAAACATTCTGAGAAGGGGCGTGGACGTGTCTAAAAGGACTTTTTCCTCTCTGCCCGGGCCAGCCAGGCAGCAGAGCCCTGCACTGCCTGCGGCTGGGGAAGACTCTGTTGCTATGCGCCGGAAGCTTAATTTTATTATTGCTCTCCCCTATTTAATGTCTGTCTCTCAGGCAGCTGGTGATGTTTTAATGAAGCTGGAATTGTATAGTCTGTAGCGCTGGATAATCATAAGCTGCCGAGTCAGAATCAAATTAATAATTCATGAAATTAAAGTGTATAATTAATTTGAACCGTGCAGATGAGAAGAAGGGCCAGAGCCCACAGCCTGGAAGGAGCTGAAGTGTGGGGAGTGTTTACTGAACTCAGCTTCTGTCCCCAAATAGCGTAAATCGGCTCACAGGGTAGGTGTAGTGAGTCTGTGGGTCGCTCTGCACACACGGGCTTACCTGAAACAAGGTACTTTCATCTAAAACTTGGACTAAGCTTCTTAGAAGCTCCAAAGCGTTTTAATTGGTTTTGATTCACCCTTCCCTGGCCCCAGAAGAATCTTGTTGGTTTTTTTTGTTTGTTTGTTTGTTTGTTTGTTTGTTTTTGCAGTATTCGGGCCTCTCACTGCTGTGGCCTCTCCTGTTGTGGAGCACAGGCTCCGGACACGCAGGCTTAGCGGCCATGGCTCACGGGCCCAGCCGCTCCGCGGCACGTGGGATCTTCCCAGACCGGGGCACAAACCCGCGTCCCCTGCATCGGCAGGCGGACTCTCAACCACTGCGCCACCAGGGAAGCCCCAGAAGAATCTTATTTTAACGGGAAATGAGACTGTCAGATGTTACTGGGTTACGGATCTTTGTGGCGCAGGGGTTCTGTTCAGCCTCCATCAGAACCTTTGCTCTTTTCTGCACTTGACAGAGACATAAGTCACATCCCCAAATTCTGGAGTTCTGTTGAGCTTCCTGGCCCCTAGATTTCTCTCTCAGGAGTGCGCTTCCTCTTCTGTACACACAGACACGCACACAGGGAAATGCAAACAACTTCCTTTAGACAACAGTGATGCTACGTCTCACATCTAGTACCTTCTTTTTCCTCGCAGATGCCCTTTGCAATAGCTGAAGAAAGGTATTCTCGGTGCCATTTTTTAGCAACAAAGTGAAGGGGAAGGAGCCCAAGTGCCTCATCCAGAGATGGGGCCTGGTCCACAGAGTTTGGAACCACTCCGCCTTTCTTTTCTGCTACTTTCAGGCTACTTTGTGATGCTCGTCTTTGTCACCTCTCGAGGTGTAAGAGCACCGTGGTTCTGCTTATTACCGGTGATGATGACATAACTTGCTGGGCCTTTTGCCTGTTTTCTGCAGACATTGACTGGGATCCCTTTATTGTATCTTTGCGATGCCTGCTCTGGTCCTTTTGTGTGCTGCTTGGTTTTGAATGACAAATGCCGTAGTAAGCAGAGGGACCTTTGGGTTCCACTTTTCATTAGAAAATCCCTTCTGGTGTTTTAGCCTCCTAAGCGTGGCATCTTCCTCCCCCACTGGAGACTCTCAGAGAGGAGGAAGGCTAAACAGGGACCTGCATTTGTCCCTTCCTCTTTGGCAGGCCTTTGAGAGTTCTTGTTCTAAAGGGACAAATGCCTGGAAGCTATGATACAGACTAATAATGCATAAATCCCCCCAAGGTATGGACTAAAGTGAGCCTCCGTTAACTTCAGATTCTTGAGTCTTCAGAATGTTTGTCTCTCACAGAGTGGTTTGCCGTCTGCCCCATGTTCACACACTTAACCAGAAACCCCAGGAGGAAGTTGTGCCAGTGAGAGACCGCCTTAGTCATTCAGGGCCTCATATGCCACAGTGTCCTGCACACCAGTTCTCTTTATTCTCTCTTGACCTGCATGCTTCCCCTAACCTGCCTTTGTTTGCACAACCTTAACTTCTATACCACCGTTCTGCTTCCCTACAGGTAGGGTTTCAGCCCCTGGTGGTTTGCCAGACTGACTGATTACCCATAAACACATCTCAGGGTTCCGTTTTGCTCCCAGCAATCCTTAAACCATTGCATGTCTAACATTCTCAGACTAATGCACAAATAAGGAACATCTGATGCCCAACCCATAACAAACGCATTTCGGGGCAAAAATAATGGTCCTGTGATATGTCTGTCTTCCTATCTTCAAAGCACTTTGCCTACGCAAGTAAATCATTACTCTGAAGTAGCTATCCATCATGTTTTTGGCAAGAAAGCCAAGAGACAGAATTAAAGTGACTTGCCCAAGGCAACTGGAGTGGTTGGCACCATGATGGGATTTGCTTTGTCCTACTTTTCGGTTGGTAGAGGGAGTCTTAGATGACCCCAGGATTTGGAAATGAAATGTAACTACCTAAGAGCTTCTGGAATTTCCTTCTCTTGTGTTTAGTTGAAAATTTTTGACTGCCCTGGGTGATTGGATATTATCTCTGGAAAAGTGTTATACTACGTGATGTCTTATATGGCCCTTTATTCTTACAAGTTTAATCTGTTTTTGAAAAGATTAAAAATCATTTGAGACTACTGTGGAATGCAGTTTCTGCACGGTGTTTATTTGCGAGTTCTCTTTTTACATACCAACATTTTGGTCAAACCACAGCTGCCTCCTCTAGAGAATGGGATCTTTCTGATTTGAATAAGTTAATTAAAGTTACAGAGACTGTGGTCTTTTTCTGCCATGGGTTTAGTGTAGAGAGACTAGGACAGGATGGGAATGATGGCTCCTGGGTCTACTTGTCCATCACCTGAGTAACTGGACAGTGACCCTGACAGCCCAGTTATTTTAGCCATGCAACAGTGATTAGGTTAGATCACCATAGGATCGGTTTAATCAACCAGGTGGCATTCCTCCATGAATACGGCTGGAACCAATGAATTAACCAAAAAAGCCTGGTCACATCTGGGTATATGGGTGGATGCATGCTGAAACCACCCCAGGGAATTATATAAAATTGTAAGCCTGGCCACTTACCTCATTGAATCAGCCCTATGTTTGAAGTCTATTGAGTATAAGGTGGAGGTCTATGGAGTATAAAAATGGTCTTTAGAAAGTCTTTTAGGAAGAGAGGTAATTCTTAAAACCTATAATGAAAAAAGAATGCTTTACTAGTAAAAGCAGCCCTGCACTTCACCCTATGAAGCAGTTCTTCCTAGGTATGCTTTGTTCGTGTCTTCATTGCACTCTTTGTACGGGGCTGGCAGAGTGCACTTTTACATAGGAAGAAACTGAGGCACATCTAGGGGCAGTGACACCGTCAGAGTGTCTGCGGGCAGAGGCAGAGCTGGGGATGGGCATCCATCTTAGCGTTCGCTTTCTCTGAGAGCTGCTCCAGTGTTTCCACAATGCAGGAAGAAGCCCTTCCCTTTAGCTTTCTGGGTTCCCTCCAGCTACTCTTTTGTTTTTTTTTTGCGGTACGCGGGCCTCTCACAGTCGTGGCCTCTCGCGTTGCGGAGCACAGGCTCTGGACGCGCAGGCTCAGCGGCCATGGCTCACGGGCCCAGCCGCTCCGCGGCATGTGGGATCTTCCCGGACCGGGGCACGAACCCACGTCCCCTCCATCGGCAGGCGGACTCTCAACCCCTGCGCCACCAGGGAAGCCCCCAGCTACTCTTTTCGCTCACTTCATTTTGGTCAGATGCTTGAGCAGTGCAATACGGTGGTAGTTTTGCTAAAGCTCGACACCAAGCTTAGGCTTTACTGTCACAGACCCCCAGGGATAAATATTTTGACCCTGTAGCAGCTCCTGAATGAGTTATTGCACTCACCCCTTGGCATGTACATAATGAACATGTAATGAAATTCAGTAATTAACTTATTTAATTTATGTATTTGTTTAATGTGTGCCCTTAATGTCTGTCTTACGATCTTAGGGAATCTGTAATTCTGTTGGTTTTGATTGTAAGATTCCAGAACACAGGGACTGTGGCTGTGCAGTTTTGTATGGCATTAATAAAGCTACATTTGGTTATAATTTAAAAGAATACAATTCCTATATAGAGTATTTTAATAAAGTCCATTTTGCAAGAACTAATGTGATTTTGAAAGTAAATAGGGCGAATAACCTTCACTTGGTGGTTCTGAGCAGAGCCGTCGTCGTTCTTTGGGTGGGTCTTCTGGCAGCAGCATCCGTTCACACAATTGCAGTTGTTTTTATTGTTGAGATTTAGAGATTGATTTAGAGTGTTGCAGATGCACACCTATGACGGTAAGGTCTTTTTTTTTTTTTTTTTTTTTAAGAGGCAAGCTTAACCTTGTTAATCCTGCCCTGTCCAGGCTTATGTGACCACGAGGCTCTTTTCTTTTTCTTTTTTTTTTTTGAAGATGTTGGGTAGGAGTTTTATTAATTAATTTCTTTATTTTTGCTGTGTTGGGTCTTCGTTTCTGTGCGAGGGCTTTCTCTAGTTGTGGCAAGCGGGGGCCGCTCTTCATCGCGGTGTGCAGGCCTCTCACTATCGCGGCGTCTCTTGTTGCGGAGCACAGGCTCCAGACGCGCAGGCTCAGCGGCCATGGCTTACGGGCCCAGCCGCTCTGCGGCATGTGGGATCCTCCCAGACCAGGGCTCGAACCCGTGTCCCCTGCATTGGCAGGGAGATTTTCAACCACTGCGCCACCAGGGAAGCCCGATGGTAAGGTCTTGAGTTAGTTCGGAGCAGAAGGCAGCAGTCCCCTCTCATGCACTAGTGATGACTTTGGAACGTGAAGAGGTGACCTCTGCCACACATGCCATGAGGCTCTTTGCCTTTGTCAGCTGCTAGAATTTGGATGTAGGTACCTGGTACATGAACTGACTTTTGTCTGTGTGCTGGAGGTCTTCGCCCCAGCTTCCAACTTAACAGTTAATACTGCCTTCCCCCAACCTATGAGGGCCACTGTCCCAGATCTGAGAAGGGAGGCTTTTACCTCACTGATGTTTTTAGTAGAATTTGTCAGCATTTGCGTTCTCCCTTCATCATCTTCTGGGATGTGAGAAAAGAAACAAATGTACAAAAAGCAGAGCTGGCTCATTCCAACTGATCCTGGTGAGAATTGGGGTGGCGCTAGTTAACACAGGTGAACCATTTCAGACTGTGCTTCTTGGAGAAAGGAACAAAGTGCCCACAAGCACTGACGAGGTCCTGCACAAACACATTCCCATTTCTCGTGTAAACCAATAATTTGTTTTCCAAAGTGAATCCAAAAACACAGAAGTCATTCGTAATTTTCAGAAATTATTTATTACCATTATAATATTTCCTCACAGGCAGCATGTAGCCCATTATGCAGAATTATAACCTATCTTGGTTTTCGCTATGGCCTGAATAATGAAATTGGAGGAAATGCAGAAAATCTGGGTATTTGTGTTAACTAACATGCTTCACTCAACAGAAGGAGGGAACCTCGCCCAGCCAAAGATTTGTTTATTTTCCCAAAAAGGCATATATTTTGCTCAGGGCCTCTGGTTTTTAACTTTACAACACCAGTTAAGAGTCATTGAGTAATTTTTAACGGCAGGATGCATCTCTTTCTCGATATTCTCCCCACCCACTGCAACATATTTCAGTTTAAGTGGTCTGATCTTTTTCTTCATAGAGCCGTGTCTCTGCATGGGTGAGAACTACAAAACCGGCCAGGAGGAATTTGATACGCCAAGTGGATCAGCTCATTATAACTTCTAGGAAACCACAAGATAATTGTAGGGCTCTTGCTGGTAGGCTCCCCAGCACTGTGTTAAGTGTTTATACTCTTTTCTGCTCTGCTTGCAAGAGCCGCTTCTCTTTACAGGCCCTTTTATAGGCCATCTGAATAAAGGTGGTTGACATGCATTTTCAAGGCAGAGTTTTCCAGGCAGCATCCAGGGCTATTTGGTAACTGCCCTTAGCGGTTTAAAAAAGCAAACATAAAATATGTGACTCAATCCCTGCAGTAATTAGGAAGTACATTTTGGGCCGTCGGCTTCAAATCATCAGAATGCCTTCGTTGATAAAAAGTGAGTTTTGCGCTAAATGATAGCCTATCGATAGATTCACTCGCTATGAAATGGTCAGAACTGACCTACTGAATTACCTTTTGCCCTTTATCCCTGTGCTCATATTTGTGCCTTCACTTTTCTCTCCCTCTTTTTCCTCATCTTTATCATCATCGAAAAGTATTTTTTATCATCAAAAAATTGTTTTCCTATTTTTATCGTCAAAAATTATTTATTATTAATAGTAAATAACAGGCAACTTTTATATAGCATTTACTATACTTAGCACTTTTTAAGCAATTTATTTAATGCATTTAAAAGAAGTAGATGAAGTAGATATAAGTATTATCCCTCTCTTAACAGTTAAAGAATCTGAGGCCCAGAGAGGTTAACTCACTGACCTAAGGTCACACAGCTAATCAGTGGCATATTGAGTCAATGTAAGCAGGCGATCTGGCTCAAGAGTCTATGTTTTAATCAGTACACTGTGCAGCTTCTCAGAGTAGTACAATAAGCAAAGGACAGATAATGATAATAATATTAATAATAATAAGTTGTAAGTAGTAATAGTAGTAGTAGTAGTGATAGTAGTAAACATTACCGAATATTTCCTGTGCATCAGGTACTGTGGCAAGCACTTTAAATTCATTGCCTCATTTAATCCTCCCAGTAGTTTTTTGACATAGGTGCCATTAGTATCCCCTATTTCCATATTTAGAAACAGACTTAAGTTTCTAAAATTGCCTCACGTTACACACATAGTAAGTAGCAGGGCCACTTATTATTGTTGGGATAAATCCTGGAGGGCTTCAGAACATCTAAAGGCCACAGTAAACCACTGTGAGGGAGCAGAAGGCAAAGTAGAGAGTTGGCGGAGGTTAGGAACGGAGGGTCTTTCCACCTGGTAGAGTATGGAGTCAGTGAACCCATTTCTTGTCAGTTAGTTTTGCTCTGCTTCATGAACATAGCCCCTAACTGTCAGTCCCAGACCTGATGGCCTTGATGAGAAAAGCAAACGTGGATGGAGTGGTGCACAGGCATCCCCACAGCCAGATCACTTACCTGAAGCTCGTGCCTTGTTGGCTGTAACCTGTTGTTGCCAGCTGTGTGCCCAGAAGTCTGGTATGTGGACGTCCTGACCTCTCCTTTGCCACCTCGAGAGGTGGAGGTGTGGCTCCTGGAACTGCTCTATTTATGGTGAGGAAGAAATAGTGTCACTTTCTCCTCTTTGGCCTAAGGGCCGGGTTAGGTATAAGATGAGGAGGTGAGCTGATTATCTCCTCTCACCTTTCCCCCAGCCCTCTCCCATCCCTCCGAGAAGGTTCAGTGTTCTCCCCCTTGAAAGGTCTTGCTGGAGCAAAGGCGTCTATGGCTCTCCCTGTTCCCCTCGCTTTAGCCACTGCAGCTAAATTGGGGTCTGACCAACCTTGCAGGTCCGGCTCCAAGATTCATTACCCAGAAAAAGTTCTGCTTTGTGTGAACTTGGTCAAGTCTAGTACAGCAACAGGACATAAAGTCCAGTGAACTCAACTGGCTCCATTCCCTTGGTGTAAAGAAGCAACTCAGTAACCATTCATTGCAATTTTGGGCCGTATTTTCTCTTCTTTTAAGATTTGTCAGCACCTGTCTCTGGATGGTGGGATTTTGAGTGTATTCCTTTGTTTTAATGTGCAAAAATGTAATGCACAGCTAGGTAGCACTCATCAGAATGAAGTCAGAAAAATGGAGGGTTCCAGTGTTTTTTTGCCAATGCATTCTGTGTGTGTGTGTGTGTGTGTGTGTGTGTACGTATGTACACATGTGTGTCTACTCATGTCTGAGTCTGTGACATGTGGTCAACAATGTCTTTCAGAGGCTGGCCTCCTTCTCTATCATCTCTAGGAACTTGTCCACAAGGGATGACCCCCTTGACCTACTTTTGCAAGTGTCTTTTGCCTTTTTCCCACCCTTTGCTTCCATTCTCCCATCACACATGTTAATGGCTCATATCATCTTCCCTTTTCATCAGCCAAAAAAAAAAAAAAAACTCCCTTGGCTTCTCCTCTGATTTCAGCCTGTTACTTGATGAGGTCCCTGCTATTTATATTTTTGTTTGTAGGAAGAAGGGGGGAACATATAAATAAAGCCCAGGCAAACCCAACCACCCTGCGGGATACAAAGGAACTCCCTCATCTCATGGCAGCAGGGCTGCCTAACTGGTAGTTAAGCAGGCCCGAGAGGTCCACACTGTGAATGCCGTTGAAAGGGTTACTGGGAAATGCAAACAAAAACAACATGCAAATGAGGCCGCCAGCAACAGGTAGACTTAATCAGATGCTGTCAGATGAATTCAGCATCTCCCCGATTGTCGCCTCTCTTTGCCTCCCATTCGGAAGCCCTCATCTGCTCCAGATGTGGTTTAATTTACTGCGACTTGGCTAATTACTGTAATTAAGGATTAATTACTGTTAATTACTTTCACATAAACTCAACGCCAGTCAAAGAGCGGAGCCTTATGAAGTCTGCCACCGAAGTGAGCATGGCTTGGCGGCCTGTGTGAGCTAGGCAGGTCTCCGTGTATCGCCTGGACCCCTGCTCCCACAAATCTTCCTGACCTTCCAGCATCACCAGCGGGATAGGAGGGCCAAAGGCGCAGGAAGGGTCAGCGCTCCAGCCCTCACAGGGCATCAGCTACCAGGCACTTCCCTACAGAGTGGGCAACCAGGAGGACGGGGAGGTTGCTGGGGAGATGGCCTGGACAACGTGCAGAGAGGTGCACAAAGCACCAGCCTGCCCCCCCCCGCCCCCGCAATTGTGGGAGCCAGGTGTGTCTTCTTTTTCTATTATTACACCGTTGGCTTTGTGAGCTAGTAAGAAGCCAACATTTCACATCGGTGCTGAGACACAGGAGAGGCTCACCATACGTAATTAGAAGAAAAATAAAAGAGAGGCTGGAAATCAGCCCAGGTCATCCATTTCTTTCTGAGTACCACCTTTCCTTCTTAAAACATGGTCTTGTTTTGTAGTAAAGAGTGGATAAAGGGACGGTAAGCATACTGCATGGACCTAATCATACAAATATGAGGGTTAGCGCCACCGCAGACATCAGTTCCTCAGCTTCACCTGGGCTCTCAGCTCTGCCTGTCTATGCTTTCCCTTGTGATGGGGAAGCTAGTTACCCTAGTGACTATTAAAAAATATTCCCGATCCTTAAGTCCTGAATTCTGCCTCCTCCTTAGCAGAGGGCATTGCCTTCTACTGCATGAAGAAAATTGAACCCTTTAATCTGGAAATCCCTCAGTCTCCCCCCACATTGTCTCCAAATGTATCCATTTGGATACAGATCCAGTTTTCTTAGACTTTCTCTGTGAGATATTCTCTTTTCTATATAAAGGTGATTCTTCTACCTGTGCCCCTTACACTAGCCTCTTCTCCCTTCTGGTCTTTTGCTTTGCCCATCATTATATTTGTCCTCTGTGACATCACTCTGTCCCTTTCAGATGTTTGCTTTCCTCCAGTCTGTGGACATTCTGAAGTCTCTTCTAACCTACAGGAACCTTCCCTTGTCTCCATCTTTCTCCAGCTATATACAGTCTTTCCCTTCCTCATTTCATTCAAATCATCAAAGACAGAAATTGTACTTTCTTAACCACTCCAGTCTTCGTTTGTCTCCGTCCTTGACTGAGACTGCTCTACTTAACGTCACCAAGGCCCCGCAGTTGCTCCGTTCAATGTATATTTTCCAGTTCTCATCTTAATGGGCTTTTTGATGTATTCGATACTTTCCTTCATGACTTCTTCTCAGAAGTCCTACTCCCTGGTCCTCTGTGATTCTACATTATTTTGTTCCTCTTAATGGGTTTCTCTTTCTCCATCAGACCCTTAGATGTTGGTGTTTCCCTAGAGTTCTGACCTCAGATGGGTTATGGATGGATCTCATTCTGCATACTTCCTGGCTGATCCCATCAATCGCAGGATGTTTGCGACTCACCCACTAGACTAAGGACCCCTTGACGCCAAGTCATGTGTCTCATTCATTGTTGTATCCCACAAGGATATAGTGCTACCATCAACACAATGTTATTTCTGTTTTCTGGACCATGGAACCCTGGGTCATGTGCATCTTTTGATACCCACCATTGCAACTTTCAAGGGTCTTTCTTGTTTCCTGTGGAACCTTTACCCTTACAAAGGAGGATTTTTCTGTTGCCGTGAGGCAGGTCTTTGAATTTGTCATTCAAGAAAATCCTAGGACGACTAGATTGTTTCAGGTGGGGTCTGAAGAAGGTCATTTTTATTGTGAAATTCCAAAAGATGTGTCATTGATGCAGAAAAAGAATGCTGGAATACTATGTGGTATGTTTTTATTCTCTATACTACCATCTCTTTATAAAAAGTAACCTGCTTGGACATAAGTAAGATCATCTTCAAATTGACCAAAGGATACTGCTCAAGTGTAAAGGGAACCGTAACTGAGGGCTAAAGAAACATTGAAAATATTTTTTTACTATTGCCAATGAAATTTTTCAATAAATTAAAAAATAAAAATATTAAACAGTTTTATATTTGAATCAATTATAAGTAAGATTTATTAAATATTTTTATATTAAATATTTTAATTTTTTTATTTTTATTAAATATTTTATTAAATATTTATTAAATATTTTTATTTAATATTAAATATTTTTAAATATTTTTAAAATAAATATTTTAAAATCTTACACTAAACCTGTTGATCAATTAAAGGAAAATAACTTTCATAAAGTTAAACTGTGTTGTTTTAAAAAATAAAACTCTTTTATATGTTTCTTTCTATGTCCACAGAAATATTCTATTACTTATTTTCTTTAGTTGACTAATGTGCAAATGGATGTTGGGCTTACTTGTACCCCTGCAGGTATCTACTTACTTTATGTTGCTATGTTGTGTAAGTGTGGCTTCATTTTGTGTGTGTGCTTGTATTTTTCACTACATGTTTGTACATTGTGATTTGAATGGACGTTCGGATGTATGTAATTTCAGTGGGTTTGCACTTTATATACAGAACAAATACATCAAATGCTAGAACTGTATGTTTTGAAGTCATATGCTTTCTTGTTTTCCCCTGGAATTTTGTTGTAAGAAGTATATTGCTGAAAGTCCAGATTCCCAGTGATGGTTTAAAGGAAGCATTTCCTGTACACAATGAACCAGAACCAACTTCAACGGACAACTCATTTGCATGTGTAAAATACAGAAAATATAAAAACTACAATACTGAATTACTTAACTGCAATCTATTATTTCCTGGCTGAATAATCAGCTTCATGATTTGAATTTCTCCTTCAAAGTGATTTGTAAGCCATCACCATCAGATAATGTGTTATGCCAGGACTACGTGTTAACTCTTGAAGTTAGGGAATGGGTATATTTTGCCCATTATATGAAATGGCTATAACATAAGTGGTTCACTTAAAACACTGTTTGAATGCCTCTTGTATGTCACACACAGTACTGGGCCCTGAGGATAACATGGTATTAAATCATCTGTAGTGATGAATTACAGTGTGATAAAATTAATAATATACCATTACCATGAGTAACAAATATAGTTTGACATATAGAACACTCTTCTCTCTTGCGGTGGTGTGTATTTACTTAAGTGCCTGGATAGCATGTAAGGGGCTAGGAATGGAAAGATGAAATTACCTATGATGGTACTGTGATCTGGAGTGGGAATATTTATATACTTTTCTGCCAATGAATTCAGTTACTTCAGGAATATCTGTGAAGTAAGGAAATGTGGAATAAAGAGATAATATCATGACATCATTTTCCAAGCTGGATAGCAAGAGCTATAGACATTAGGTGAAAAGGGAAACATGGAACCTTCCAAATGCTTCTATAATTCATTAATGCTATTACAAAAATATACATCTTCAGTTAAAATTTAGTGTAAATGCTTAATTTGATTATATGTTATGCAGTTACTTATGTTGTATTGCATAAGCTACATATGCACTATAGCTTTAGCTCATCTCTGTTCCAGTTCCAATATAAATATATTCCATGTCTGCAACACCACAGTCATTTGAAAAAAATATACACTGCTTTTGTAAAATGAAGTATTTAGATGTAAGTATTCATTCAACACTTGGTGCAAAAGAATTTATTGAATGGATAGAGAGGCCAAAAGTAAGCATACCTAGATATGCATAATCTACGCATATCACATTATATCTAGAGATATAATGAGATTAAAAGAGGTATAATGAGATTAAATTATGAGATTAAGTTATATACAGTATACATATATAGAAGATGTATGTTTTTGTACTTCAGAAGTTTTTTGTAAATATTAGAGATTTGTATGTTGCCCATATGTGTGTGCTTATATCCACATAGATGGATTCATGAACTTGTGTATTAGGGCCTCCTTGCTGATAGTAGCAACAAAGCTGGAAAGAAAGCAATTGAGAAAGGGAGAAGGAAAGAGAATAGCAGCGATTAAGCCCGCATTGTTCTATACTGATCGCTGGCTGCCTGCTATTGTTTCCCAGCACTTGAAGATGAAACATATTCATTTAGCTTTCAGAACGAATGGCTTTAATAAGGGCAGAGCGGAGAGGTGGGGTAACACTGATGACTAGAGAGACCCATCAAGGCTGTCCCTAAGGCCATTCCGTCAGAGCCGAGGACCACATGACCATTAACTCTGCAATCAGGACAAGTTTTCAACATTCCAGGGTATCCTTCAATGGCAGAAAGAGTCATTTGGAGTCAAGGGAAGATGTATATCAGCAGCAATTGGATTCTGGCCAAGGCTCTTAGGACAGTATTATCGATGGTGAGGGAATAGGGAGGGGCTGGACCGAGCCAAGTGGTGTGTGATTCAAGCCACAGTCAAGAGAGCAGCGGCCACCAAGGACCACGGGCTGTGGATGTCCCGGCACACAGAGCTGCTGCTTTGCCCAGGAGTCAGCGTGGCCTGTCTGTGGATGTAAGTGATCCTCCTTCCCCAGCAGAGACGGATTTCTGAATATCCTGCGGGACAAAACTTTGGGCTCCACGGATGAGGCCGCCCTGGTTGCACTTGACTAGACAAAGCTATTTAAGGCCTGAAAGTGCCCCATGCAGCCTCTTCCCACCGCTGCCCACTCCCCTCCCTTCACCCTGACTACTTCATTACAATCTGCCTTCAGGCCGGAATTGCCCTGCTTAAGCCTCAAATCATTATAATTACCATTATTAGAAATAGCTGCGGGGGAAGCATTGGAACACCAAGTAAAAATGTGTGAGTGTGTCCGCCGGCCCTGGAATCACTCCTTTTGAGCTCAGGGGACCACAAGGCATGAGGGTTCCACCAAAGCCAGCTAATGTGACGGCTGTCAGCTCCACTCACCCCACCTGTCAAGAGGGGGATGCAGTGGGGTTCATTTTTTTAATTGACACCTTCCTCTCTTATTCCACGCTCTCTCGTCTCAACCTAATTCCTCCTTTCATCTTCCTTCTTGGAGAAAAATCCATTCCTCTGCTCCCCGAATAAAGAAAAGGGAAAAAGCCACACGAAGAACAATGACATATGCATTATCCTCCAGAAAAAATACATAGATTTTAACAAAGGCTCAAACCAGGAAAGGCACCGAAAGTCAAAATAATAATTGTCAACCACGTATGAGGCAGACAAGATGGACAGATGCAGGAGAGAGATAGGAAAAAAGTCAGCAAAGCAGCGTGGAAAGAAAGAGAAAAGAGGGAAAAACTTGCTTAAAAATCAGAAAGAGAACAAGGTAGAGAAGAGATGATGAAAATACCGTGGGTTTCTCATGGTCTAGTTTCCTTGTAGTCCCTCTTTAAATGAAGCCTAGAGTTTCACTCTATTGAAGGAAAGTAGAGTGGGAATATGGTGGAGCCAGAAAATAGATGTCATGTGAATGCCTTTGATTTTTCAGTTCATAAGAAGTCTCTCTGTAGATATTCAGGGAGGATTATGAGGTAAAATGGGATGTGATGCCATTGACAGAGATTCAAAGAGACAAGGAGGAATGGTGTGTGTCCAAGTGGATTCTACCTGACAGTGGTACCTAAGCATCTCCTTGCCTTTACTTTCAGTGGCCCTGGAAGTTTAACCACTCTGTGTTTTCTCAGCACCTGAAGGCAGAGCCCCACGAGAAAAGCTCCTTCTTTGAGCCTTGGGTTATTAAACTTTCAGACCTCTGAATGACCATTTGTTTGAAGTTAGATTGACATGAATCACAATATAACATTAGTGGTATTTAAAGATGGACTGGATCAGTCCCTTAAATAAAGAAATAAATTAGGTTGAGGTTAGGGAAATATATCAGAGTTTTTACTTCAATGTACTATTTCTTTTATTTTTATTTTTAATCAACTCAAAAGATGCAGTTTGCATAAGTAACTGTCTTTCATGTGTCCAGTTTGATGAGCTTTGACAAATATGTGTATCTCCTCCAACCACCACCCCAATCAAGATTGAGAACATCTGTCACCCCAAAACATGCCCTCATGCCCCTATGCAATCAGTCCCCACCACTATCCCTGATCCCCGGCCACTCTAGAATAGTTTGTCTCTTCTAGATTTTCATGTACATGAAGTTGTACAGAATGTAGTCTTTTGTGTCAGACTTCTTATATATAAAATCTCAAAAATCGTATTTTGAGATACATCCACATTGGTGCTCGACTTAGTAATGTTTTCCTTTTTGTCACCGAGTAGTATTCATCGTGAGAAAATACTACAATATGTTTATCCATTTTTCTATTTGGAGTGTTTCCAGTTGGGCTCTTTATTATAAATAAAGCTACTATGAACACTTGTGCACAAATCATTGTGTGACATATATTTTCACTTTTCTTAGGTAAACACCTAGGACTTATATTCCTAAGTTATATAATAACTATCTATTTAATTTTATAAGACACTACTACACTGTTTTTCAAAGTGGTTATGCCTCTAGCTCTTCTTGAGTGAGACTGTACATTCTTTTCCACACAGGAAAAATTAAATGAGATATTACATAAAGTGATACAAATAGGTATGGCCAGTGGATATAGGCTTCGCATGTTCTATAAAGCTGTGTTTATGCTCAGATGAACAGTTCAAATTATTCAATTTTTTAAATTAAATAACATTAGAATAAAACCTTTCCTAAAATCTACAGGTCTTAATTATTAGTTGATCTCATTGAATGTGCAGTTACTTAAAAGAAACATGAAAAACAGTTCTACTACTCAACGTGTTACATGGCCCAATTTCTCACCTTCCCTAATCAACTCCACCCTGAACTTCCTTAATTCTCATTCTTTCTACTCTTACTCATGTCACTTATACTGTAGTGCCATCCATTTTAGACAGTATTTTTTTTTTTTTTTTTTTGCGGTACGCGGGCCTCTCACTGCTGTGGCCTCTCCCGTTGCGGAGCACAGGCTCCGGACGCGCAGGCTCAGTGGCCATGGCTCACGGGCCCAGCCGCTCCGCGGCATGTGGGATCCTCCCGGACCGGGACACGACCCCGTGTCCCCTGCATCGGCAGGCGGACTCAACCAGTGCGCCACCAGGGAAGCCCGACAGTATTTTTTAACTCTTCAGTTGTTTCTAGTTGGTGTGATAGTTGGTCTGTTTAGGGATACCAGTTTTGGTATAGGTCCCTTATGAACTGGAGCATGTCTTCTCCTCTTCACAGTCACGGTGCATCTTACTCTTGTCATGCATACCATAGGTACTCAATAAATACTTGAATAAATGAAACTAGTCCCCACGAGCTACAGTTCAGAAAACTCACTACCACTCTGTAGTCTAAGGTAAAATAGCTTAAATAACACGTAAGGGTTCCCTGCTGTAGATCAATCATAGACATACGTTCATACTCAATTTTATTTTGAAACCATCCTGCCTGTTCATGTGCCTTAAATGGGCTCCACATTCAGCTCCCTGCCTTTGAGTAAATAGTCACGCACTGAAGCTCAAGAACTATTTGGTCGTGGGTTTTATTTTTCCACGTTGGCTGCCGATGTGTTACCTAGCGGGCTGTATTCTGCACCATGCTTGGTTCTCTCTCGCAGCTTGTGGTAAGCGAAATTATTCCAAGATTCAATGAATACCTGCTATCGAGCGGCTTCCCTAACCACCCAGACTGGTCTTTTGTTAGTGGTTATTGAGAGGATTGTCACAGCCATTGGCCTACTCAGTTTTACTTCAAAAGAAAGGAGTATTTTTCTTCCCCTTTCATTTCTAAAAGCAGATATGGCAATTTGCTTAAATTGCTGTCTTTAAAAGTTTAGATGATTATACTTTTTTTTCCCTCTTGCCTTTTTTCTTCCTTTTCATGTAAGCAGCACAGTGCCGTCTCTTTTTCTGGGATTGGACACAGTTCCTGCTGCAGCCTTTATGAAGTGGCTGTGTGTGTGTGTGTGTGTGTGTGTGCGTGTGTGAGTGTGTGTGTTTCCTTGCACATTAGTATTCATTTACCTGAGATCTCAGAGGTGAACTAAGATTATATTGATATATACGATTAACATTTTATATTTTAATTCTAAAGTCTATTTTTTCTAGGCACAAATACTAGAGGTTTATAGCTAAAAGAAATGCACCTAATGGGAAGTCTCTATTTCTTTGTGGAAAAAGATATGGTAGCAACTAGCCTCAGTGACTGAAGAGTAGGTAAGATAGGTTACATTTTAAAAATGTTCATATCAGAAGAAGAGACAATTTGATACAAAGGTAGGGAGATGAAATAAGAGGTACAGTGAAGGACTAGGGATGGGACGTAGGGAAGAATGAGGTGATGGCAAAATCCTGTGGCCATTTGGCAGAGGCCATGAGAGCATCTTATTCATGGATCCAATGTCATGGGTCCAGTTCCCATGGGTCACAGTTATCTTTACCGTGATCTGTGACCATGACAACAAAACGTAGTGAGCCATTACTTCACGCCATGTGCTTTATATGTGCTGAACCCTATGATGAAGAAAATACATTTTAAATTGTAGTATGGAAAAAATAAAAACTATGAAAAGAGTCACTTCTGTCTTTAGGGAACTCAGTCTAGTGGCCATAAACTGTACTCCCAGTGGTAGCCAGCTGTATTACAAATAAGTGACCATGGCAGATAGAGGAACAATGGATGGAAAAAAACCATCCTGGTGCCCATTTGGGGGGAAGACCCCTTCAAAGCTCAGACCCCGCTATTAAGGGTTTGTGTACTATGGAATTAGTATGTTTTCTGAGTAGCTGATGTGTGCCAGCGATTATTTGAGGTACTTGGGATACAAAGATGAATTTGTTAATTAATTCATAAAATATTGAATATGTATCTGCTATGTGCCAGGCATGAATAAGACATTATCTTTGCTCTCAAGGAGCTCACAGTTAATGTGGAAGACAGATAGGAAATCAGCTCTTTCCTGTACATAATAAGTGCTTTGTAATATAGATATTTGTAAAATTCAATGGGAAGACAGGAAAACTAATTCTCCCGGTGGATATTGATATTTGATCTCTGTTACTAGATATAGGATAAAGATTTTGAAACCATCATACTTGGAACTGCCATTATTGAATATGGCAGCCAAAGTAAAAACATAAAGATGAAACTCCAACAAGAATCAGTAATTTATATATGTGTGAGTGTTGGTATTAGTAGAGGGGCTATTTCTCCTTCTTCTTCTTTGCCACTATGTGGGATTAATAGTTTTGCCTATCCTAGCTAAGAAATAGACGGATGGGCACATTTTCTAGGACATCACTAAAGAGATTGGCCAGTAGTCATCGTGGGTATTTGAGGCTCATGGAGTGAAGATAGCATCCATGGGCCATGAAGAAGATAGCTCTGAATTTAGTGGCCCAGGAGGACTTTTTGGTAAAATTCTTCATAGTGATCCAGAAATCGTATGACTCAGATTTATGGCTTTACTATGCCAAAGAAGGCTGGATGGATTTTTAAGGTTATAAATTGCAATTCCTGTTAACAAGCAGCCAGAAGGGGTCCTAGAAGTAAAATGTATTTCAGCTCCAAGAGTGAAAGAATGATATACGGGGTCGTATAGTCTTTTGTTTCTGTCGTTTAAATGTAATATCGTTGCAAGGAAGTAACTGCAGAAATGGGCTGTGCGTCCCTGTAGGTTGCAGCGGTGGGATGGTAGCCAACCTTTCTTTTTTTTCTTTCTTTTTCACTACACTGCTCTAATAAATGGGAGAGTGTTTTAATAAGTCCCCTGGTCATTGCCATAGTTATGATCGCTAGATGAAGACAACTTTGTGAGGCTGGTGTCCTAGGAGGCTGGAGTCGGCGTGTGTGCGTGTGTGTGTGTGTGCGTGTGTGTGTGTGTGTGTGTGTGTGTGTGCATTTGATTTATAAACCACCAAAGCCACGATGAAGTACTAGGGTGAAAATCACCTATGTTAACAGCAAAGAAATGTCACCATCCATTCCAAGAGGGACTTGTAAACCTGGAGCTAACAGCCAACGGTTTAATTCTTTTAAAATAGAAATTTCTTTAACCTTTCTAGGTGAAACTACATCCCACCTGGAAAAAAATACAAATTTATGGGCAAGAAGAAAAGCTGGAAGTTGTAGTTTTTGTGTAAGAGTTAAATAAAAAAATGCCCAATCTTTGAGAGGCAGTCTTCAGGGATTCTTGAAGAGAAGAGTAGCTTTCCTACTCAAGGTACAATGAGTTCTAGAGAAACTCCAGAATGGGGAAAACTGCAGATATGTTATTCTGAGGTAAGGGGAGAAAAACCTTCAAGGCCTTCAACCTCAAGATATCTGTATTACTATGGACTGGAAGACCTATCATATATTTGACACTAAGGATCACAAAACTGGACTTCCAGTACAGTAGTAGACTCATTTTAAACAGTGAATGAGGGCTTCCCTGATGGCGCAGTGGTTGAGAGTCTGCCTGCCGATGCACGGGACACGGGTTCGTGCCCCGGTCTGGGAGGATCCCACATGCCGCAGAGCGGCTGGGCCCGTGAGCCATGGCCACTGAGCCTGTGCGTCCGGAGCCTGTGCTCCATAGCGGGAGAGGCCACAACAGTGAGAGGCCCGCGTACCGCAAAAACAAAAACAAAAACAGTGAATGAATGACACGTTGAGACCAATATTTACACTAAATTTCAGGAAACTGCTACATAAAAACAGTCAGTTTTTTACTAACCTTGTTTTAACCTCCGACTTTTAAAAAATGAAATCAGAGACCTGTAGCTTGACCCCAAAAAGACCACATGGAGATCGTTTTAACCAAATTTGGACTTTTATTTAGATATCTACAGAATGGGAGTTAATAGTCTTAGCCAGCTTGCTGCTTGAAAATGCTAGAGGCATGATTCTGAGAGTGACTGTAGAGCAGTTGACAGTGATGAATGTGAAATAGTAATGAATAACTTCATAATGGAGCAGAGGTGTCGTGGCTTTGCATACTAGTTACTGGACAGAAGGAGTGGAACTAGGCTTTGACTCCAATAGTATGATTGACTTTCCTGCTGCAGGGTCAGTTCCGGCAAACAGCAGTGTAAGCCAGTGAAAAAGATTCCTAGCGGGGCAAGTCTAGTGATGGACCAACCCAGCTAGCCTAAAAGGGGTGCTCCTGGTGGTATTTTAGCTGTTGCATTCCTTCTACACAAACATCCAATCAATGGCAACATAATAAGTTGGCCATGACCATAGTAATATTTATTGCCTTGATAACAAAATTGATAACGGTTCTATTGATCTCTTGTTTATTTCCTTTCTCTACTGCAGTCAGAGTCTTGGTTGACCCTGACATGCTGAAGTGTTCCTTTCTTCTTTTCTCTTGATTTCCTTTTAATGAGACTTCCTCAGGACTCAAGGATCCAACACTCCTAGCCCTTGCCATCCGCTATTTTGATCTTTTTACTCAAATACTTACTTCCCTCTGCCGCTGTTGGAAATGATATATGTTGAACCTGTACTTTTGTGTAACCATGTGTGCTGGACCCCTCAGAATTTATAGGTACCATCTATGGGACTGTGTGTGATCTTTCATATATGTTTCCAAAGTTGATTGCAAGGAAATCCAGGATTCTGTCAGATAGCTTACTAACACTGTATCACTTAGCATTATATTTGTCTGCTGGCAGCATTTTAAAAATATGGTGGCTTAAACAATATCTTACGGAATAGAATTCCAAAGGTGAGTGAACAGAGAACCAGGGGACTTATAAAGGCATCATTCTACATTTAATGTCCATTTTCAAGACCACCTCATAATTTAGCATTACTGCTGGATTTCCCAGCCATCACATTAATATTTCAGGCAGGAAGGAGGGAAGGAGAAGGCTAAAAAAATGAGATAGTTCTCTTTTTTTTTTTTTTTCGCGGTCCACGGGCCTCTCACTGTTGCGGCCTCTCCGGTTGCGGAGCACAGGCTCTGGACGCGCAGGCTCAGCGGCCATGGCTCACGGGCCCAGCCGCTCTGCGGCATGTGGGATCTTCCCAGACTGGGGCACGAACCCATGTCCCCTGCGTCGGCAGGCGGACTCTCAACCACTGTGCCACCAGGCAAGCCCTGAGTTAATTCCCTTTAAGGAGCCTTCTTAAAACTCTCATGTAACACTTCCACGTGCATATAATCATACATATAAATACATATATATATATATATATATATATATATATGTAAAATCATCCAGAATTTAGTCCCATGACCACTCCTAGCTTCAAGGGAGGCTGAGAAATGTAATTATTTACCTGGGCGTATTCTTTAAATAAATTGGATTTCTGTCTCTAAGGAGGAAAGGTAGGATGGATATTGGTTAGTTAACTGAAGTCCAATGGGATCATATGGACACGTTTGATTATCTTGATACCTTTGTTTCACATTTGTCCCAGAGCTCCAGAAGATACACCAGGAGGTAGGGTCACAGAACATCAGAGAACAACGGCAGAATTTCAGGAATACCCAGAGGACACAGGCCAGTAATCCCCATGTATTTGATGCTGGGAAATTGAAGTCAGCAGTTCAAGCTCATATGTCTGACTCAACGGCAAATTATGCTTCTTAGGCTTATTTCTAGCCTAATATTGTAACTTTAGAAGAATCCCTCTTGTCTATTTCTTAGTTCCTTACTTCCTTACATTTGGATTGAGATATCTTACTGCTGAAGAACTTCCATCCACAGCATCTTATATATATCCAATGAGCAAGTGGTTATTGAACACAGCTCCTCTTATGTGACATAACAATAACACTCATGGTTACTCTGATGTCTGTATAGCTCCACAGGGTACCTGATGAGTTCAAATCTACTGCCTTGTTGCCTCCTTGCAGCAATCCAACAGGGCCCAGGGCTTGTCTTTGGGAGAACATCCTGATCTGTCTGTATCGGTTCTGCATTCCCAGTGGTTAGAGCAATGGCTGATACCTGGTGGTTGCCTAATAAATAACTTCTCCCCACTGTCTCATAGGAAGAAGTTTGAAAGGGTTAATAAGTAGAAGTTACAGACGTGACCTCTTTTCTAAAGTAGCTGTTAATCAGACTGGCGATACATAGGTAATCTGAGGAGATTTCATTCAGCAGCATAGGAAAAAATTTTACATAAGTCCCAAATCTTAGTTGAGCTATTAGGGCTAGTATCTTATCTGAGAAGACAGTGGGTGAGGGAAGGAGAGAAAGGAGGATTGCATCCTGTTTGATTACCTGTCATCTGCAAGACTGTATTCCATGTAATATACTAAGCTTGCAAGGCAATGTTCATATTCTCCACACCAAACATACAAAGTCATATTTTTATTTTCTACACCAAACTTGCAAGTGAACAGTTGTATTCTCATTTTAAAGTTGGGGAAACTGAGTCTGAGAGATGAAGAAAGCTGCTTAAGGTCACATACCTAGTGAGTGGCAAAGCTGATATTAAAATCCATATTTTTTCCACTATGACACATTGCCTCTCCAAGGAAAAATATCAAAGCAGGAAACTTAAACTTTACAGTGAAAAATCTAAGGAAAGCACAGGCCACAGACTGAGCAATGGCCTGGAAATTAGAATTACTGAATTCTGTCTCTCCACGACTGTGCTCTGGGACCTTCTTTATCATCACAAGCTGCGTGTTAAATAAAAGTGCTTTATAAAGACTCGAGCCCTTACTATACAAATTCTAGTTCATCTTAATAATAACACTTATATCTACACCTGCATTTCTGCCCCTATAAAATTGGGCTAATAATACCGTTTCTTCTCCAAAGTCCTGTAGTAATCAATACGTTGGAAGATGCTCAGAGAACTACAAATGAGGTGCCTTTTAAACATCACCATTTGTCAACAGAGTAAATTTGTAAAGTGATTTTGGCTCTTCTAGTTGAGCATTAAAATTTAAAGCAGTGAAAGAAGGTAAAAGTAATAGTAACAATATGAATTCAATAGCAATTAGTGATAAACTTAGTCAACCAGGTACAGGTTAGCCCAGAGCCTCTATGCATTTTCTTCCAGGGAATTTACTCCCACTATGAAATGTCTTACAAAGTCATTAGCAGAGTAGAGCCCGTCTGAGAGAAGACCTTTCCAGGAGCCTTCGGGAAAGTCTCTTAATGAATTCTGCTGTGTGCCTTCATAGTTGCATATGTGACCAAATGTAACTAATATCATATTCCTGAGTTCCATTCTCCTCCAAATACTTTCACTTTCCAATCCAACCAGAGCTGACCTTATTGAGTCATGCAATTATGAAAGATTTTCCTCCATTGGCCTCCATCATACATCGTAAATATCAGAATAAACAATCACTTATTGATCTGTTGTTCCCACAGGGCCCTTGGCATTACCCAGGAAAGCATATGATTGTTCTATAACAGAACAATATCACGTGTGTGTGTATATAAAACAAAGCAACTCACATTTAGCTGATATATATGTAAGCTCAATATGATATATATATATATATATATATATATATAAGCTAAACGTGAGTTGCTTTGTTTTATTAGGAAAAATACTCAGGCAAAGCCTATAATCAGTAGTTAACGTGTATATTTTTAAGTAAAGTATTAAATCTAATTTTCTTAAAGCCAAAGAAAAGCCCGGAAAGTCGGCTTTTACATTTCAAAAGTGTTGAGAAGTATCTTGCTTGTGTCTGGCATCTCGATTGTGTAAGAGGTTCAGAGCAGCCAGTATAGTAATGGAAGGCACCGCACTTATGTCTTAGTCACTTAGCATGGAATTCATAGGTAAAAGTGGTAGTAACATTCTTAAATATAACTTGAGGAAGTTATGATGAATAGTTGTCTTATTTTCTAAGTGACTCTTACCTAGATTCTTCCTACCTCATTTTAACAGCAGCAGTTTTATATCACTTTTACATGGATTATCTCAATTTTTTTGCAAAGAGCTCTGTAGGGGGCTTCCCTGGTGGCACAGTGGTTGAGAGTCCGCCTGCCGATGCAGGGAACACGGGTTCGTGCCCCGGTCCGGGAAGGTCCCACATGCCGCGGAGCGGCTGGGCCCGTGAGCCATGGACGCTGAGCCTGCGCGTCCGGAGCCTGTGCTCCGCAACGGGAGAGGCCGCAACAGTGAGAGGCCCGCGTACCGCAAAAAAAAAAAAAAAAAAAAAAAGAGCTCTGTAGGATCCTCATGGTTCCGCATCGGTGCATGGGGTGGGGATGAGATGAGGGCTGGCAGGTGAGCTTCTGCAGGATCCCGCTTTTCTTCTGGAGTAGGACCACTTTGCTCTATTTTACTTATTGGGCTTCTAAGTAATCCTAAAGAAAGGATTTCATATTTCACAAAATTCTTTCGAAAATCACTGCATTTTCTCCTTTTCTTCTCTCCACAAATCTTTGAGGAGCTATTGTTGTTCCCATTATGCAGATGAGGAATCGAAACGTAAACAAACTGAGTTTCCAGGGAGTACCTAACTCATAAGTTGCTGAACACCAGCTCAAATTCTGATCTCCTGACTCTAAATTTTATTCTCTTACCACTAAATACTACTGACTCCTTTTTCCAGATTTAAAATACTAGTTTATTTGAGAATGATCTTGTTTATTTTAGCAGGTCCAGGCTGCTATGTTTTGTAACTCTCCTACTTATGTAAATGTGACATCTATATATGTACAAACCACATATATACATATATATGTGTGTGTGTGTGTGTGTGTGTGTGTATATATATTTTGTGTAATATGTATATATATTTCAAAGTACAAAAAGGTAGGACTAAAACTATTTACAAAGATAAGTTTAGTCATGTTTATATTCTAAGCCTGTTATGGATGTAATATGACAGTGCATTTTTATATATTTTGTGGTCGCTTGCTAGCTCTTAGATTACAACAGCCATCAATTGTGTGTAATCATAAACAGGTAACTTACCTTTCTGAATCTTTAATGATATGGGCTCACTGGAAATGAAAATATTTGTTAGTTTCCACATGAAGAGTGGGCAAAGCAGGATTTTGTTTGCTGTCTCTTCTTGGGCCATGGATTAGAGCAGCTGTGAAATAATTAATAATTCTTTTCAATGGAGAAATTTTCTAGACCTTGGTGATGCTTAAGTTTCCTGGGACTTGACCTGAGGTGCAGTGAGACAAAGGAAGTGACTACTGGCATATTCGTGGAGGAATTGTGTACCAGGGCATGCCAGGGCCAGGAAGGTTTAGAATTTTGTTTAAACTGGAGATTGAGAGCTGGATAATAGAGGTTCACAAATCAGAAGAGAAACATTTCTTACTCCATCTCCTAATATATAAACAGATCGTATTAGAGTGTTACCTGTCAAACAATCCATGAAAAAAGGTCTACCCACCCTTCTAACTCCAAAATGAAGACATTTAGCCAATGTGATAAATGGTATGGGCACCCTTCATTCTCTTTTATTTTGGGTTTGTCAGGAGAAGTAAAAGTACTGCTGATAATACAAACTAGCAGGATTTGAGATGCAAAATGTTGAAAACTAAGAGCATCAAATCCAAATCCTCTATTCAAAATACAAGATATAGAAATATTATATTATACTGTAAATAATTGTTGTGCAAGACAAAGGGAGTATGTATATGTGTGTGTGTGTCTCCAGTGTGGGAGAGAGAGAGGCAGTTCATTGGGGTTCCACTGACTTCCGCTGCTTCACGTTTCCTGCTGGCTTCTAGGAGCAGTCATGTGTATCCGAGGACAGGCCAAGGGATAATTAAGTGGAAATAAGAACTCTACAGCCGGCCTCTTCAGAAAGAGGTAGCAAATCCTCCTAATCAATTCTGATTCCTGCTGGCTTTGTTGCCTAAGGTCAGCTTAACAGCCATTCGAAGAGGTCGTGGCAGTCTCTGTGATCTCTATCATCTGAGGTTAAATAATACATCATTAAAAGAGTCAATCGGAAAAGAGCAGATTCTTTCCCGAAGATTCACATATTTTGCAGAAGGCTTTGTCTTCTTGGAATGTTTTTCGCAAATTTCAAATCTCACGGCAGAAATGTTTACACATCGCAGTTTGGCTGAATTCAGAGGAAGCACCCCTGAACCCTGATGGGAATGGGAATTGTGGTCATGGGGAGCAAGCAACCATGATATCTCTCCTTCACTCCAACGAGGAGCAAGGTCAACACATTGCATCAGATATCCAATGGGGGTTGGAAAAGAACACCATGACCTCATGGGAGCACCTCAGGATGGAGTGGGAGTGGGGATAGTGGTGGGTGATGGAGAGGACAGGAGGAAATCTTTCTCTACGTCAAGTGGGATCAGAAGTATGAAGAGGACACCAAAGAGAAAAAAATCACAACTTGATAGTAGGTTTGATTTTAGCCTACTCTTCACCTTGACATTGCTGAGTAGGTCTCACTCCCTCTGCAGAAACTTTTCAAGCCACCAGAAGTCAGGAAAATCAAGTACAACTAAAGCCCTTTAAGATACCCTTCCTTCTCTACATGATTATCAAGACAATATTAAAGCAACAAAAAATTTGGAAAACTAAGGGGAAAATACTGTTAGTCCTATCCCCCCAATACAGCGACTCCCTGCACTTTTTATTATCCCTCTTCAGTTTTTATCCATTTGCAGACAGATAGTTAGGTAAGTAGGTGGGTAGATAGGTATAGATACAGATTAGATTGCTAAAACTGGTATCTGTACAAGTGTCTTGCTTACTGAACTCACAATTTAAAACACTCTTAAGAATTTTCCATGTTGCTATATTACTTTCAAATCATTATTTTAAACACCTGCTTAATATATTTCAGATAGAGTTTTAAGAATCATCACCTTAGTTAGAAAGAGGTGAAAGTGATGTTGAATAGCATTCATTATTATTGTCAAACCTGGGCAGACACAGGGAGATAATGATTTATTTTTGCTTTTTTCCTGCTTCAAATTCTGCCAGATACTACTTGTCAGCAAAACAAAAATGAAATGAGGTACATATTCAGATATTTGTTTTTTAGAGATTTTTGGTAGATTTGTTCCTTCACATGAACATATTGTTATTAGCAGGGTTGGATCCTTTAACCACATTGAAAGCAGTAGCTAAGGGATTAGCTGCCACATTAAAGGGCAGTAGCTAAGGGATGATTGGATGGATGGATGGATGGATGGATGTGAGAGAAAGAGGGAAGAAATGAATCTGTCATTGATCAAAGCACAAGTATATGGTTTAGAAGAACCATGGACCGAGCAGGCCAGTATGGAAGGTGTACCCCGTCTGATAGTGGGTACCATCATCTCTTGGCTCAAGAATCAGTATGTAAGAATGATGGTTTGAATGGATACAAACATACCCACACCTTTTTTGCTTTACGTAAAAAGTTAGGATTTAAAAATATTACTGATAAGGGAAAATGTGTATTACCTTTAAAAAATACTTCAAAGATAGTACACACTGAGCTAAAGACAGTACAGTACGTGTACTTCTCTGAAGTTTCATTTAAAAGGAGCTTTCAAACTGGGAGGCTGGTGGGGTGTGTGTCTGTGTGTCTGTGTGTATGTATTCCCTGAATGCTCATTGCTAACTGTGTGATGGCCTTTCTTACTAAAATGCATGTGTGTGTGTCTTTGTGTATGTATGAAATATCTGAGAATACAGTATTTAGATCCCATTAGTGAGGGTAAAAATGTACAGATAAACTGTCTCATTTATGGTTATGATATGGCTACTGTCAAAATAACATGCTATTTTGACAGTTGCTTTATCTTTACTCTCACTGAGTCTACAATAAGAAACTAGTTTCTTAGCAACTAAAATATACTCTCAAACAAGAGCATTTAAAAAGGGAAAAAAAAGCCCACAAAAGAACAAATATACCCATAGTTGATGTCTGGGCAAGCTATTCCTATTGGGTAGGAATGAAACTGATCTGAAATAGTCTGGGATCCTCTTGCCTGTCTGGCTGCTTAGGAAAGTCTTTGTTTCTCCTTTTTCTTCTTCCTCCAGTGTGTGTGTGTTTTTTTCCAACCATCCCTTATCTTATATCCTAGGTAAGAAAGTTCTATAAGACCTAGCACCTAAGTTATGGGACAGAAAGACTATATTCAGATGTGTCTTCATTGTGACTTGCAGCCAGCGGCTTACGTGTCATGTCATTAGCTAAGATGATCAGGGTAGGGACTGGGGAAGGAAAGGAGGAATTCACCTACGTCAGGCCTGTTGTGTTATGTCCGTAAAACATTTTGAAATTCTCAAAAGTGACGTTTCTCAAATTATAGTCTGGAGATCCCCAAACCCTTTCAGGGAGCCATGAGGTGAAAACCATTTTGATAAACTAAGAGATTATTTGCTTTCTTCACCCTTGGTCTTTCATGAGGGTGCAGTGGGGTTTTCTAGAGGCTACATGACATGTGATACTACCGCAGACTGAATACAGAAACAAGTATGAGAATCCAGCTGCCTTCTATTAAGTCAGACACTAAAAAGATTTTCAAAAATATAAAACAAACTCACTCTTCTTAATTTTTTGTTTTAAAATTAATATTTTTCATATGTTATTTATGTTAACATATAATGGGCTTAGTGTTGTTTTAAAATGAATTAGTAAACAGTTAAAAAATGTCTTAGTTTCAAATTTCTAATACAGGAAATATTGATAGATATCATCTATATAAATAAAAATTCTTTAGGGTCCTCAGTAATTTTTAAGACTGTAAAGGGGTCCCAAGCCCGAAATGTTTGAGAACCACTACTTCTGCAAACTGGCTCTCTATACCTTTGTGTGTCTCATGGGTTTGCGGAAGTCAACTATTTTTTTTCAAGTGCTGTGAGAGGTTTTCAGGTGCCTCCCCAAGAAATGAACAAGTCAGAGGAGTCGGCAATTAGTGTGTTATTTTAACTCCCTTCAGTTTTTTTTGTTTTTTTTTTTTTGGAGGGGGGGTGGTGTGGGTATTGGTGCCTCCAGTGCTTAGATATCCAGGTAGATAGAGAATCAACTCTTAAGAAAGAGACCCACCTCTCCCAATCATTTCCATAGCCAAGTCATTTCTAAGGAAAATGACCTCCAGTACATAGGTGCTCCCCTACCAAATGCCATGAGCCAGATTCCCCTTCTAGAACAAGATCTGAGAAATAAGACATAGGGGAGAATGCAGAATGCAGAAGGAGGAGAGGGGGGAATTGTTCATTAAGCTGTATTAAATATGAATTGAAATATAAATTCAAAACCTCACCAACTCCTGACGGTTATATAATCTAATTAAGTGGTAGGGCCTGTTGCCCCACAGTGTCATTGGGTGTATGAAGGGAATAAAGTGATCTTCCGCTCATAAACACCATGAGGTCTTTATTAACCCAAGGCATTTTGCCAATAAAGTAGATGGGAAAATCGGCAATAATAATAATTTTATGGAACATGGAAGAATTGAAGGGGCAATTCTGACCTGGATTGGAGCGCAGTGAATCAGCTGAGGTGCCGCCCGTGTAATGTTGGGGCCTTTGTCACTGGGGCAAGGGAGGTGAGGTCCTCCTGTGTGCCCTTCCACATCTACATAAGTATTTTCTGCACTTGGGAAATGGCTAAAGAATCCCTAGAACTAGTTTCAATTCTATAAAGTACCTTGAAGAGAAAAATTGTGTGTGCATATGTGTGTTTTGACATAAAAGTTTCAAAAGAATGTAACTTGAAAGGGTTTTGGAGATGAATTTGATTTCCTAACAGGAAACGTGAATGAGTTTGTATTTTGCAGTTTTTGTTAAGGCAGGTATGGTGAACGAACTGTAAAAATGACCTGAATCCTGTATATATGCTGCAAGAGAAAAGTTGTATCGTTATCTCTTCTAGCTTTCAAAAGTTCTTAATGGAAAGTGAAAAAGTGCAGGATATTGTCTATGTGTTTTTGTTTCTTTGAATTATTTTGTAATGTTTTCAAATGTGCGTGGTTCTGAGATTCTTTTTAGGTGGTGCGGTTCAATTTTAAACATAGTTATCACAAGTTAAATTGGCAACTCTTAGTCTTTATATCAAAAAAGCCTCTAGACTACTGCTTCAATCCTTTCTCTGTACAAAAGCATGGTTATGGGAATTCTCCTTGTTCTTTTGTTGTGTGGTTTTGCTTCTTTTGGTGGTGGTTGTCTCACACTGTTTTGTAGCAGGACTTTGTACCCCCCTGTTTTATATTGCTCTTGGTACATTGGTCCCCAGGTTTGTGAAATGATGCTTCAGTTTTAGAAAAGGAGTTCTTTGGTATTGAAAAATGCATTATTTTTTAAGACCACATTTGCCCTTGTGTGGTTCTGGAAGCTCCGTTTGTGAGTGACACAGCCTGTACATGGCTTTGACCCCTTTGGTTCCTGGAAATGAGAGTGGTTCCTCCCCTGGGCCATGGGGCTGGCTGGCCCGTCTTGGGGGAAAAGCGCAATAGAACTGTGTCGCGGAGTGTTACCATTACTCCCCGTCTGTTAGCAATTTTACCATGGTCTCTTTTATTTCCTTTTCAATTTGGGCCTGAACAGTTTCTTAAAAGAATGTGGATAAAGGCGCTCAGTATTGGAAGCAGGAATAATGCAGTTTGAGTAGTTGCCTCACCCTGTAGAGTGGCCGGAGGAGCCTTGAAAGACCCCTGAGTGGAGAGATTGTTGTTTAGTGTGGCCGAGAGGGGCTCAGCACTCTTAGCCTTGGTTTGGTAGATGTCGAATAAGAAAAGCCCCTTCCCTGGGTCGTCACAGGGTGGGCTTGGGGGGAAATGAATATATAAGCAAAGCTGGATGGGGCAGGTGGGGGGTTAGGGTTTGCGCCCCACCTGCATGCCCAGCATCTTGATCCCAGTGCACCCACTGCCCTGCTGCCTCCGCGGCCGGCTCACTGGTGGACAGGAACACAGGCTCGTGTGCTCACGAGTAAACGCAGAGGCTGAGCACCTTTTGAGGACTTGTCAGAGACCTCCCTGTTCACTTAGGAGTGTTTCTTTTCTTGAAGCCGGTGCTAGATCTTGGGTCTGTGCTGCTGACGTTTTAGAACATGAGAAAGAGCTGCTGTAGGAGCCAAGTATCTGCCAGACTGTGTCGGGAGAACCTTTATCATTTCTGTCAGATACATCACAACTCGCTTGTCTTACCATACATCTTCCTAAATGTGACAGAATATTCAGCTGTTATTAATTGAAGACTCTCTAATTTAACTGCTTAGCAGGAGAAAGAGTGACTGGTTTGTTTCAACACGTAAAACTGGCATCAACCTGTATGTGGGTTTCCGTGTAGTTGCATTGCAAGGCCTGAAAAAAGTCGTTGTGTGAAGAGAAATGACTACCCTCCTTTTCAACGGAGTAACTAAATGCAGTTTATTGTTCGAAAACAAATAGAGGGGTGTGTCTGAGAGAGAGAGATCTACATATTAGGATAATACAGATTGGCTTATGGGCATGTTTACTTCATCACTTTTTGTGATAGGTGGGTTGTGAATCATAGGACAGGTCCTCTGAAGTAGTTCAGCTCATCTGGAAGGTTCGAGGGCCCTGTGGATCCTTTTATCTGAAAGCTTACTCAAAGGAACTCCGTTATTCTGCCTTTGTCTTTTTAATCAATACAGTGTAAACAGAGGGCCCTACAAATTTCTATATCATATTGAATGCAATGCTAAGAATTAAAAGCCATCTTGATGAGAGAAATTAAAAGATTAAAATTTAAGGTGACATTGGGAGATGAAACATAGCTTTTTCTCTCCGTGGAACTTTGGTGGGAGAACAAAAGCTAGTCAACTGTCAGTTTCTGCTGCTACCCTCGGAGAAACAACAGAAGATTCCATCGCATTGATCTGGGGAGAAACCAATGTGTGAACTAGATATCCTACTAAACTTGGGTGGATTTTAACATGTATTTATGTATATGTCATTGGAGTATTTTTTTTTTTAAAGAAGATATAAAAACATGCCTCTAGGTACATGTCCTACATATTCTTGTCTTAAATAAATGAATTCAAAGCGTGACAGTAAGTAGCAACCAGGCTTGGCTTGAACGGAACACCCTCGGTGTGGAGGTAAAGTGAAACAAAAGACTGTGTCCCCAACTCTGCCATCAAGGTCAGCAGAGTGTGGTGCAGCACTTTGCAGAGATGCATGAGAGTCCCAAGACTGCGGACGGGGAAGAACATACCTATAGTCCTTTGAATCACCCATCATGGGACTATTAGCTTGAGCGTTCTGGAAAATATTATTACCCCCAGGGCGCCATGTAACTCCCTGGCTCCTGACAAGCTGCCAGCATGGCTGTCTCTGGGCTGCAAAGTTGGAGCTCCCCTGGCAGGCTGCCAGGGTTTTAAGAAGACTCTGGGGGCCCAAGGTAGCCTCCTGGTGCCAGTCAACACTCATTGTAAAACCCAATTCAGAAAAAACAAAAAAACAAAAAAAACCTCTCCCCTGCTTTCCCCTCTGCACAGAGCTAGCTGGCATACAAGGAATATCTATGCTGGCACGTTGCCCCTCATTTTAGGGGCCAGCTTTTGCTTTGGGATGGCATGGAGAAGGGGATTATTTGCCCTGTGGCTTTTGATGTAAGCCATCATTGTCATATTATATGAATAGCGTTGCACAGGAATGGCCGAACACAAAGACTAGCCCTCCCCCCCATCCCTCTCTCACACACTGTCCTGTGTAACCCAAGTACTCGTCACGAAATGGCTTATGGATTTTGTACCCTCCGTAGTCTTATGGAAAATAGTGGCCTCTGTTGGAAACCTCAGTTTTTAAAAAGGCCACTTGAATTCGGGCATTGCAAAACATGTTAAAAATTAGTAGAGTGTTTTTCTCCAGAGAGGTAATTTATACATGTTTTTACACAGAAAGACTGTACCTACATTTGCTCACAGCCGTATTTATAATTACTTTTTCTTTGCTGTGATTTAAAAACATGCACTTGGCTACGAGGTCTTAAGGTACCCTAACGTTGCATACATACATAGTCCAGAACAAAAAAAACATCACATACATTTTGATAATTCCAAATAGAAGCCTCTTTCGTGAAAATACAAGAACCACAAAATCTACTCACTAGAGGAAAACTGATTTGAGAATTCCTGGTATTCTTAGCTCACCAGATTCAGTGTTTATAAGACAAATGGAGGAAGGTAATATATTTAGTACAAACTCTGCATGTCTGTATACTAACATATAAATATATGTGTTTAGGCTTATCACAACATGAACCTATATGCACAGGGACGAAGGGTAGACATTGGGACCCGGAGAATTCCTAATGTGATAATACAGCAAAAAATCATGATTCAAATAGTTGTCAAAGATAAAGTCTAGACAAGGAGAACAATTTTATATTTATGTAGCAACTCATGGAAGAGCTCGACAATCTGAGCTCAGCGATGCGTTGGGAGTTGTAGGGGAGGGAGTTTGGAGTCCAAGGAGCAGAGGTGATGTTTAGCCGCATTTCTGAAACTGACTGATCGAGGTGGGTTTTTTGTTGGTGGTGGTCGTGGTGGTCAAGAGAAAGATGACCCTTTCTTGCACTAAGAACAGAGGACATATCAATGAACAAGACAGAGGACATCGCTATCTTCCCTATCCCCCTTGGAACCCAGATTCCTGTAGGGGAGGCATATATAAACTACGTTGGGGTTTAAGGACATAACTTGATAAGGTGCAGTGATATTTTTGATGGGCTGACCATGACTTCCAAAGAGTACAAATGGAAAAAAGTCACGAAGTATTGTAATTTTAAAAATTGGCATGACACGTGGAAAGCTCTGAGTCACTGTAACCTAATAATAATTGGTCCTATATTAGAGTCTTTCACTCTTCAACTCAGGAGGATTCATATTTTCTATTATTGTCTGAAGTTTGACCAAATAAGGAATACAAAGGGATTGATTAAAAGAATATAAATAGCGATCCCAAAGAAATATTTTAATTTTCAAATTATTGAAAGAGGTGTCAGGACTTGAGGTGTTATCTCATCTACGTTTTTAATCACATAAATTATGTCTAGCCAATGAAGTCAGTGGGTCCTGCAGTCAATTGGGTCCTGACAGAGAATGAAGAAAAGAGTTTTAAAAGGTGTTTTTCTGGTTTCAGCCTTAAAAAAAAACTCTGAATCACACAGTTACTGTTTTGTAGCCCAGCAAGCTCTCGTTCAGGTGAAACTACATACAACACAGTAGGTTGTGTTGACCCAGGAAAACTTCCTGAGGTTCGTTAACCACCAGCCTAGTTCAGACTATAACCCAAGGACACGGTTTACATCTTCGGTGGGCTGGTCAGAGTGCACCTTGGGGTCTATTAGGATCTAATGAGACTGAGTAAGTACTCCTGTACTTGAGTGGTTTTCACTGCAGCACGTCTGGTTTTATCATTTAGAATGGTATCTCATGGCTTTTGAAGTGATTAGACTTTGGGGCCAAACTGAACTCTGTTGTTGGTTGGGCAGCCAATCTACACAGATCCATCTCCTTGGCCACTTAGACCCTCACCTATGACCACCTCATGGTTCACAGCGATTTTTCCTCTTTGATCCTACAACTTACCCCCCCCCACCCCAAACCTGCATTATTTTCACCTCTTACAGACTCACAAGTCTGCAGGTAGGGCTTTGCGATCACAAAACACTGTTGACTATTTTTACCACTTCATTGGTTGTTTCAGACAACCACTGTTTTCTTGCTCATAATTGCTTAAATATATCATCACATGGTGTCGTGCTTATGGCTAGTAAAACTCCTACTCTGAATGACTGCACCCTGGCTTGGTGGGAAGTGACATAGCGAGCTGCAGGCGGACTCTGAAGTGGCAGGTTTTAGATGTTCCCTGATGCCAGGAATTGATCTCAGCTCCGTGGAGTGGAGGACATAGGAAAAGCAGATGACAGAAGGGTCCCTGCCAGAGCACGGGAGAAAGACTTCCAGGGCCTGTGGTCGAGTAGAAACTTCACTGCCTTTTTCCTCTGTCACCATCAGAACGCATGCCACAGCCTTTCTTTTCCTCCTCAACAACCAGCCAAGTGCAAGACAAGAGTGCAAACTCTGATATAAAATTATACTTCGCCTCCTCAAAGTGTGTTAGCTAGATGACTTTTTTTCTCGCTCTCTTGATGCCAACAGCAAGACGCTTAAAACTAAAATCTGTTTCTTTTTGCTTTCGGTTTAGGCAATTCCACACTCATGTCTTGAGTGCCTGATGTGCTCACCTAGCTCAGTGCCTGGCACATAGAAAGTGCTCACGAAATACTTGCTGAATTACTAAGTGAATGGAAGTACCAGGCCGGGTGGGAGTGATGAGGAAATGGAAGGGAAAATTAAGTTCAAGAGTAAAGCAAAACAAACCTCTGGGTAAGAGGAGTCAGGATACTGGTTACCTTTGGAGATAGTGACTGGAAGAGGGTGACCAGGACTTTGGGCTGTGCTAATAATATTTTCCTTGTTGATCCTGATTCTGAATATTGGGCTGCATGTACTTTGTGAAAATTCATGGGGCCAGGCATCTATGATTTGTGTACTTTTATTTAATGTACTCTGCGCTGCAATTAAAAACAGTGTTTTTAAAGGTTGTCCTCAAGTAACGTAGGATGTAATTGCCAGGGGTGGGGGGTGGCATGGAAGGCAGAGGCGGTAAGCAATATATAGGCAACAAATTAGAATGTTATTTGGCCAAATCCACATTCCAGTAACTGGTGTGATAGCAGTGCAACGAGCGGTTCATTCCAAGCTCTGCCCTTATGGGTGACATTAACATGGGTTTCTGGGGGGTGGGTCAGCCCTTGGGCTGAAGCCTCCAGGTCATACAGGAGGAAGTCCACACTCAGTGCCCCTTCGATGTCGCAGAAGCCTGGGTGGCTGCTTCAGCTCTGTCTGCTGGCTCCCATTTATGTTTTTTTTTTTTTTTTTTTAAAGAAAGAAACATAAGGAAAACATTTGCTTTGACATTGAATCCACCCCCACATGTAACAGTAATTGCAGGGCCTGGAGGAAAAAAAAAAAGTATCATTCCAATTTGGGGCCAACCAGCCTTGATAATGTTGTGTTAAACCTTTTAAAGAGATGAAGCCAAGCTGCAGCAAGGCCCCCCTGGTGCAGGTGAACAATAGGGGACACAGAAGAGAGTAGCCAGGAGAATCTTCTGGAAGCAGGAGATGTAAGGGTGCTGACACTACCTTTCTGACACACTCTTCAGGGAAGACTGGTAACTCCAGGTCTGGCCCTTGGACCGGCTTGTGCTCCTGAGCCCCCCAGAGGGTTTTGGCTGTGAGCTAGTCAGATGCCCATTTCACCTGATAAGATATGACCACTTGACCTCCACCTGGAGCCAGATTGGATCCCCCTAAAAATGAGAGCTGTGAAAGCACTGTAGCGACAGGGCCCTCTGAAAAGTCCCAAAGCACACATGCTTTTTCCTCCAGTCTCTGTGTGTCTGTGAAAGTTCAAATACTGAGTCAAGTTTATTGTTTCTATCTCGTTTATTTTAAGTATAGTTTTACACTTTATTATATGCAGTGACATCTTAAATGGAGCCTGTCACTCCATCTTGACTACTGCTAGGGGCTAGAGCCACTTACCATGTCACACAATTCAGCAGCCCTGATTAACAGTATCTGAATGAGCAGCTCCAACTCTCCCCTCCCCCACCCCCTCCCCCCAAATAGTGCCCCTATTTACATGAAGCAAAATACTAGAACAACGGCATCTTATCTAAAGCGAGAGGGATTCCAAACTGATAAAGTTTGGGCTAGCATTTTCTTTCCATCTCTTTTTCTCTCTCCTTTCTCCCCCCCTCCCTCCCTCCCTCCCTCTCTTCCTTCCTTCCCTGACTCCTTCCCTTCTTCAGCTTTTCTGAGAATAATAAATAGATGATAAGTTTTTTGTTTTTCCGGGACATGCTTTGGTCTATGTTTTCTTTCTCTCTTTGAGAATAACATTTTGTTAGGTTAATTCATGCCCCCCAACAACAACAATGTAAAACAAAACACAACCCAAAAAACTTTATTTTCTTCCAATCCCCTCCCCGATTCCAAGTCAGTTTTTGTACTCCTGTCATTATGCGAGGTAGCCTAGAGTAATTTGAATATTTCATTCTCCCGGCTGCTAATGCAGCATGCGTTACAGATGGTACTTGCTTCATCCTTCTGGACCTGGTTCAATTATAAATGAAAGTAGGGAGCTGAGATTTGTCTTTTTGTCTCTGCTTAGTTGGAATAACACAATAAAGCTTGATGGGTAGGAATTTCTCAAACTGCCTCTTTTTCTCCTCGGACGTTTCCCAATTAGATCTCTCCTCAGAGTACTTGGGTTGCACTCACATTGGAAGCCAAATGCGTAATTATTTCTTTGGATATTTTCTTCCCCTCCACTTGGACTCGGGCTGTCTTCGAAAAGTACAAGTGGCCTCTGCCCCAACCCCTGCCCTTTTCTTTTTAGTTTCTATTTCTCATCGATTCCTTAGCTATGACTCCGTGATTTAGTCAAGAACCTTGAGTAAAACCATTCCCCTTCTCTGTACCCTAAAAAGTCCTGTCCCCTCACATCGTTCCACTTTAGGACACATTGACGGTCAGGGGCAAGGATTTTTCTTCACATTGAAACATGTATACCCTGCTTACTAAAACTCAATATATAAAAATAGAACACACGTGTATAGTAAATTATGCAAACTTATGAGTGCAATCTAATATGCACATATTTACTAGATACTAGTAGTATTTTAAGTGTGTGTGTCTGTGTGCCAAAAGACTTGGGTTTGGTGTGTTTTTGAAAGCTTGAAAAGTAAACACTGCATATCTTCTTTTATTGGGCATTATTTTTATGAACATTTTTAGTAAATAGTAAAGCATTTAGAAAATGGTAAAGCTGTTTACCTCAGGCTATATTTATTTGGGATCCATGTAAGATTTTTCCCCCGCAATCCCAGATTCATGCAGTGTTACAGATTAGCTTAGAGGAATGACTGATTCAAATATCTGCCAGTAATTTGAAAGAAGGGGGGAAAATCATTAACCCTGTTTCTCTTGGATTGATTGATTGATTAACTGAAATTTCATTAGTTGGTGTGGATGCTCCATTATACAGATCAATTTTTTAAAACTTTCACCTTGTTCCTCACCTACTGTTGGAAACCAGCTTTGCATGATCGTATCTGTTATTGTTTCCACCTCACTCTGATGTTCTATTCTTGTAAAGCTAAATAGGGATATACATCTGTAGTATCTCCTAACCACCTACATTTATGGAAGTTTAAGTCATTAAAAGGAAAGAGAAAGCAGCCTACAGAGACATTGCCAATTGAAAAGAGAAAGTGTCAGAAGGTTATGGTAAGAGCTGTGATGCCCTAGCAGAAGCAGCCTGGCTTAAGGATCTCTGTTCTTTTCTCATGCAAGTTGCAATAATTCTCAGCTCAGAGTCTTCCTTCATTTTCCTACTCAGCTAAATGGGATCCAACCTAACTGTAGAGATAACGGTGAAAATTAACCCAAAACAGAAAGCTAAGTTTTTCAGATTTATGATATATCATAAAAAATAAAGTGCTTCATTTTCTTATTGGTTTATGCTACCACACCTGTTGGAGGTGATCTTGTAGTTGAAGACCTGGTTCTGAAGTGCTCTGTACACAGACTCCTCCCTGTGTCTCAATCCACCTTGATTCCTGGCTTGGCTTCTATTATCCAAATGATATTAGGTGAGCAAGGGGCAAAAACTTTGGACCTCAATGGAATGAGAAATACTGTTGTTCTCTGTTTTTCAGGTAGCTAAAATCTTGGCAGCCTATTTTCTAGGAACACAACAATTAGAAATGTTTAATAACCTATGGTCACTTTCATACAACTAATTATCTTGGACTCACTTTCTGTTAATAAAAAATCTTGCAAGAAAAATGAAATTGAAGTTCCTATTTTTACCTAGTTGTAATTTGTCAGTCATTGATCTACTTTTCTCTGGCAATAAGTAAACTGGAAAATAATAGCAACAATACTGATATTGGTACCATAATTGTCAGTGTACCAAGTACTTTTCATATACGTTGTCTCAATTTTCACCCTTATAATAACTCTGAATAGATAGGTTTTTATTTTTCTTAGTGTACAGATTGGAAAACAAACTTAGAGAGGTTAAACAACTTAACCAAAATCACAATTCAAATCCAGTGTGAATGCGTTAGGGTTAGGTTTAACTGTAACAGAAACCACTGTTCACCCCATTTCAAGAAACATAAGACAAGTGTAATCTTTTGACATACTCATTGATCCAAGATGGCTACTAGAGCTCCAGCTATCCCATACATCTGAATGGAAGAAGGGTGGACTTATTCTCTTTCAAGAGGACTTTGTAGAATATTACTCATACTTCTGCTTGTATCCTATTGACTAGGACTTATTGACATGACTATACTTAATTATAAGAGAGCCGTGGAAATGCAGCTGGATGGAAATGTTTCAGCTATCTCCAAGAAACAGGGCAAGTTTCTGAAATGGCACTGCACTTGGATTTAGAAGTGCGAGCCTTAGCTCCCAAATTTCCCCTGACCAGGGAAGATGGACTGGCTAGTCATTTTTATTGTCTAGATCTGACTTGGAATATAAGGGTCATATTAGACCAGAGAACCCGTGTGCTATAAAGGCAAAGGCGAATCTTGATTGTGTTAATGCATGTTTACTAAATTGGTGTAACTAAACATAGGCACGATGAGGCACATCAGATAAGAGGAGGTGGTATGCTTTGAACAGCGACACTAAAAAGGTCTGACTCTAATCACACCATGGATGACCAATCCATGGAGATAGGAGTGACCTTCAAGCCCTGGTATAAATTCTTTAAGATGACTTTTTGTGCTGCCAGCAGAGGTTTCTTCTTTTTCTTTTTTCTTTCTTTTTTCTTTAATAGGTAGCCGCCAAATCCTCATGCCCCCTTGGTAGTACTTCCACCCAAATCATAAAAGAATGATTTAAAGGATTGTGAAGATTCATAGGTTCAGTTTCTTGGCTCTTCTATTGCCAATGGTCAAGGAACCTAAACGTTCCATACGGCCTCAGTGGAGAGGGCATCTTACTACTAGCTTTATTTCTGGAGGAAAAAAATCCAAGTTTTTAAGTACTTGGGCATGTACTCTTTGCTTTGTAGCCCAAGTGTCCCTCAAGTCTTTGCCCATGAGCTGAGTGAGTAGGCGTCTTCCCTGGGCACTTCTATCAGTTGTATCAACAGCCTCAAAAGCTTTGGGAGACAGACTGTACGCACATCACATCTCAGAGGTACTGACGGCTGGCTGGTGGCTTTCATTTATTCATATTTTTAAAAGAATAAGATGAAAATCGGGCGCCTATATGTTCATGACAGGAAGCATTTTGTGTGTGTGTGTATCTATGTATAATATTTCACATTGTATATCACTTTAGACTCCTAATATGATTTTCCTTAGGTCACACATCCATATAGAATATTTGACAGTGTAGCTTGCTCTAATGTTTTTGTGGCAGTAATGTGGAGATGACCGTATTACTCACGAGTGAGCACTGCTGGTCTCTTCAGAATGTCAGGAGAAACTTTATGGTGCTGCCTGCGCCATCACATATTTTATTTAGACCACAGATGTTTGGTCCCATAATTTAGTTGTCTTATTCTGTTATATCTTCAGCTGCAATTTTTCTTTTATCTTGCCTTTATAATTCTACTGGAATTTGTCTAAATAGCTACAGGTCTCCTACATGGAAAAATACTTTATTAATTGTGGCAACTTTGGTACACAGATCTATGTATACATTATAGGATTTGAAATGCATAGTGAAATATTAGATACAAAATTTTTTCACAATCCTGTATCAAATATTTAGATCAGTATATTTCTTTACTATTATTGAAACTACTGACCATGTTTATGATGTCTAAAGATCAAGTTTAAGGCTTTTGTTTTATTTTTGTACGTTGTCATAATTATAATTCTTCTGTGAACTGAGCTTCTTCCTCTGGGAAGGAACTTTCCAGCACAGCAAGACAGATATCCATGTAGTTACAGATTAAAATACTTTTCCTCCACCTTGGCCTTTCCAGCATGGTAGCTTCTACCAGTGACCACATATACGGTCATCAGTAGTATACGGATATTGATTTAAGCCTCAGTTTCAGGAGCATATAGATCTAATGTCTCGACAAGAAATGGCAGACAGGTTAAAGACATACGTACATACAGTCCTGCTGTTAATTCATTCATGACTTTTGTCACTGCCCAGCAAGGTTAAATGTTATCTTTTACAAAATTTGTCTTGGGTGCATTATACGTGCAGGTTTGTGTGTGTGTGTGTGTGTGTGTGTGTGTGTGTGCATGCACACATGTGCAGTAGGGTGGGCATTAATTATTTTTTCTGATTGAAGAAAATAGGATACTGTTTGCTCTGATTTGTTTTGGAAACTTGGAAAGGGGGAACTTGGCCTCACCTGTGAAGATGATTGGCTCCTGATAACGGCTCTCTTTCGGTGCTAGATTTGGAAGGAGGAGGCAAACAGCTAGTGGAGTCATAACTGTTCAAAATGAAGTTCACCTAGTAAAAGTCAGGGAGAAAGCACCTCTCACTTATTGGGTGCCTTCTGTGTGCCAAGCTAGTCTAATGACTTCACACACGTTAACTCGTTTTAATCTGATGGCAATCCTGTGAGATAAATGTGATTCTCCCCACTTTCCTTACTAGGGCTTCGAGCAGTTAACTAACTCGCCCGGAGTCAGACAGCTAATAAGAGGCAGAGGAGTCAGAATATACCTTAGGTTCGTCTGATTATAAAACCATCCTATTTCCAGGGTACCATGGAAACTTGTGTCACTGTGAGTCAGATACAGCGTCAGGATGTGAAATGCCCCTTAAAATACTGTTATGCAAAATCATGGCAATGGCTTTATGGGCTATCCTCATTGACTCTGCTTACCTTGTTTCATTAAATTAAGAAGTATTTATGAACCTGTTCCCTGCCCCTAGCTAAGTCCCAAATGCCGTAGGGGTACAAGAGAAGGGTAAGATGTGGTCCCAGCCCTTGGACGGATAACTCTCAGAGGCAATGAGAAAACAGTATGTGGAACAACTGATAGCCACGATGATTTTTAATAAACCTGTGACTTGTAGGGTGTCAACAGTAACTATGGAGCCGTACGTTTTCATTCAGAGAAGATATCCAGAAGCAGAGAAGGGGGAAGACTAATACATGCAGAGTTGAACAGAACCTAGAAGGACACATTAAGGGTGGCTGGATGAAGGGGCTAAAGAGAAGACCTTAGAGGAACAGCCGTACTGAGCATTGGCTGTAGAAACACAAAGTATCATCATCTGCAGGTGTAAGAATAATATCTGCCTGGCCTGGCACTTTACAGTTTTCTAAGCACTTATGTTTCCTTATCTCTTTTATCCTCACTTCCTCTCTTATTGAGGTACAGATATTATTAGTATTAATATCATCATCGTCGTCATCATCACTCCCGTTTTGCAAACAAGAAACACCAACCAAGCCCTGTTCCAAGCATTTCCTGGGCTCTGTGAAGGGTTCTGAAAGAAATGAATGAGAGAATCTGGGGCTAAGAGAGAAGAGGCACCACATTTGTTCAAGGTCAGGCCACTAGCGAGACGCAGAGATGTGGCCTTGTCCCAAGTGTTCTGACTCCCGTTTGGGTATAAAAAGTAAAGGCTTTTCTAGAGTTCGATATTCCCTATCGGTGGGTTCCAGTTTATGAATGGGTTGTATTCGCTGAGTAATATTCCATTGTATATATGTACCACATCTTCTTTATCCATTCGTCTGTCAATGGGCATTTAGGTTGCTTCCATGACTACAAAATAGTTTTTAATAAGAAAATATACTTTGAAGCAGGACTGACTCTATAATTTTGGGGGACCCAGAGCGAAACAAAAATGTGAACCCCTGGATCAAAAATTATTAAGAATTTCAAGATGGTGACATCAGAGCATTAAACCTAATGCAGGGACCTTCCGAGCATGGGGCCCTGTGTGACTGCACAGGTCCCTTGCCCAGAAAGCCAGCCCAGTGTGGAGGTTTGGCTTAGAATACAAGGAATACCTTTTATCTTAGAAGGTTTATCAGAGCTCCCCTAAACAGGAGTGGAGAGGAGGCATATGCCCATGTTGGGGCTGAAAAGGAGCAGCGTACAGGGTGCAGGATGGAGGTGGTGCCTTGCATCCGCTTGTCTGTGTAGATGTACCAGGAACGTGTTAACTCTCCATTGCATAAGGAAAGATATCTCTATTAGTCATTCCTGAAGAATTCTAATCTGGAGCAGAGGAGAGAATGGAGAAGTGGGAGGCAGCACAAACGTCAAAAAATGGGCCTTCTGTACTCACTGCCAACTCAGATCGGGTTCATTTTCAAGTTCGTAAGCGTGTTATTATAAGTGTAGATAAGGCCCATCCTTATGTAGAAGTCCCAGCACCTTCCACATATATTTCTAGCACAAAAACAGATGGGATAGAAACTTATACAAAAATCACATCTGCCACTCTGGACAATTAAGTAAAACATGAAATTGCTGCGAAAGCCACAGGGTATTTAAATAGAACAAGATTTCAAACGAAGGACTCATATTGTTGAACCGGAATGTGGTTTAACTCTCCATCTTCTGAAGGAGGAGGGTATTTTTTGATCTTCTTCTACTTATACATATATGTACATATATATGTTTTGGCCCCCTTTATCTTCACATCAGCGGATGTGCCCACTTAACAAAGACAGTTTTTCTCATTCAGTACTCTCATTTAGTACTCTTTTTGAATCATACCATCAAAAGGGACATGAAAAGGGGGAAAAAAAAACCTTAACATTTATTTCACACAGGCCATATACTAGGGGCTCACCAGAACTGTAGACGGAGAGCCCTGCCAACTTTATTTTACAATTGAGGAAAGAAGCCCCGAGATGTCAGCCCAGGCCTCCCTGCCAATAAGTGATAGAGGTAGAGCTTAAAGGCTAAGTCCAAAGCTATATTCTCCTCATTCACTAGATAGCCCATCCTATTTGCAATTCCAACACAGGGAGCCAGAGATGTAGAGAATAGGGCCTGCAAAGTAAAGCAACCTCTCCACCTTGTAGGAACCCTGTCATCCAGAGGGGGGACTCTGTCAGTATCCACTAGGTCCTTGTGGAGGCTGAGTACTGCTTTGTAACTTAGCTTTTACTCCCTTAAATGTTTCCAAATGTGACTTGGATTGATACCCACATCGCCTCTCCATTGTGTGAAACCCAGTGGTCCCCGATAGAAGGGTTCCAGCCAGCAAGGACAGTCGCTTTGGGCTGAGTGTGGCCCAGTCAGGCGAGAAGCATATCGACTCTTCCAGCAGACCAACTTAACTTTCTTGTCATTTTCTCTGGCCACTCCACTCTGACTCACTGCCCCACCTCGGACCCTGAGTATCGTCAGCCTAGTTGCGGGAGTTAAGAGCACATTCCTTAAGAAGTCCACTCAAATTAATTTAAACATCAGGTCCATTGCCTCAACTTGCATATACGTGTTGGACTCCATTACTAATGACTCGAACTTGCTGGCTTAAAGTTTGGGGGATCAGGAAGAATCCCACAGAGGTTGGATGAATGAGACTGGCCCAGATTGTGGAACTGTACTCTGGTTCCTTTCATTTTGTGGCCCCTACAGAGCTGAGCAGAAGACACAATCCTCTAACTTCAGAAGCCTTTCCATCTTTGACTCAGGCCCTGAGAGGGGTAGTGTGAAGCAAGGAAAGAATTAGGCTCAGAAGACCCTATAAAGAAAGAAAACACGGGCTTCCCTGGTGGCGCAGCGGTTGAGAGTCCGCCTAACGATGCAGGGGACGCGGGTTCGTGCCCTGGTCCGGGAAGATCCCACATGCCGCGGAGCGGCTGGGCCCGTGAGCCGTGGCCGCTGAGCCTGCGTGTCCGGAGCCTGTGCTCTGCAACGGGAGAGGCCACAACAGGGAGAGGCCCGCGTACAGCAAAAAAAAAAAAGAAAGAAAGAAAACACCTTGCCCTTAATTAAGGCACCTGGGTCATGCGCTCTTCTCCATCTCTCGCATAATGGAGTCTTACTTTGTCATTTATTAAATGGGCCTGATAGAACTGGTCCTGTCATAAGGATCAGATGAGGTATTGTGTATGCCGTACAAACGCAAATAATATCATTATAACCAGGAAGCTAGGGTTTGAGTTGGAAATTCAGGAAACCAAATGTGGACCTTGAGCCAAGTTTTATTACCATGGCACAAAATGGAATGGTTTATGAATAACTGTTACATAAGTGATGAGACGCTGAACTACTGAAAGGGATTTGGGTCCAGTCGCTGCCAGCCTGCCCCACTGCCTTCCGCCGTGTCCGTGTATCTCGCCACACTCTCCACTTGCCTGCACCTACCCCACCTCCCTACCTCTGTACTCCCCACTCCAGCTCACAACATGGTAACTGGCGTGACACCAGTACCTCCTCCTGCTCGTACACACACAGTCCGTGCTTCTCCGAATAGCAGGGCGTAAGCCCAGGATTGTGCAAAGAGCCTGGACTTTGAAGAACTGGACTTGCATGAACTGTGTAAACCTGCGCTGATTTCCCCCTCTCTGAACCAGTTTCCAAAACAATGGGTATCCAAGATCAATTTCTGAAGATGGATGTGAGGCTCAGATGAGATACTGTAGGTGAGATAACATGAAAGATCTTGGTAGTGTGTAAAGCGCTATAGCAGAAAAGGCATCCGAACCTGTTCAAAGGCTGTCTGACGAGCTCTTCCCATTTAGACAATGGCTGGTTTTCCAGAGACGTGCCTTAACAACCGAGACCTTTAAAAATGACCTAAGGAACCCTCTGTGTCCCAGCTATGGTTTTTAATCAATAAAGTAAAATGACTTGCCCAAGATCACAGATATCAAGCATGGCAGACCAAGGACATCGATCTTACTTAAAAACCAGTGCTTTTCCGTCTGTAGTCACCTCTTTTTTTTAAAAAAAATATTTGTTTATTTATTTATTTGGCTATGCCGGGTCTTAGTTGCAGCACGCGGGATCTGGTTCCCTGACGAGGGATCGAACCCTGGCCCCCTGCATTTGGAGCGCCAAGTCTTTTTTTTTTTTTTTTTTTTTGCTGCAAAAAGCTTTATTGTTTCCATTTGGTCCAAGGCTTGGGAGAGGGCTCCAGTGTGGTTAACAAGCTGCCTACTGGCTGCAGAGAGGGGCTTCGGGCAGAAGCCCTGACACCAGAGGGGCTCCTCAAAGGCCACTGGGCTCCGGAGGCTCCTAATCGTGCTTGAGGGTGAGCCTTTCGAAGAGATACTCGCCCAGCCCAGCCTGGGGACCAGCCAGCCTGCGGAGGTTGGTCAGGTGGTCACCCATCTTCTTGATGAGTTTCACCTCCTCATCTAGGAAGTGGCTCTCCAGGAAGTCGCAGAGGTGGGGGTCTGCGCGGGCACAAGCCAGGGCATGCAGATCCAGAAGGGCCTCGTTCAGGTTCTTCTCCATTTTAATGGCGGCTTCCATAGCGTCCTGAGTTTTACCCCACTCATCTTGAGATGGCTTCTGCACGTCCTGGAAGAGGGCGCGGCCGCCGCGTTGGTTTTGCATTTTCAAGAGACGCTTGGCGCCCTCGTGCTTCTCTTCGGCCAATTCGCGGAAAAAGTGGCGCACGCCCTCCAGAGCCACATCGTCGCGGTCGAAATAGAAGCCCAGAGAGAGGTAGGTGTAGGAGGCCCGCAGATGCATGTTGACCAGGCGGTTGACGGCGGCCTCCACCTCGGTGGAATAATTCTGACGAATCTGGGAGCTCATGGTTGATCGGTAATAAGGAGTTCGGCTCAAAAAATGGTGTTGGCTGGTCCCGGTGACCGAGGACAGCTGAGTGGCTGACTCCGAAGGTTGGAGGGTGGATAGATGAGTGGCTGACTCCGAAGGTTGGAGGGTGGTCGGAGGCTGGAAGAAAGGGCGACCCTGGGTCTGTTCCGTCCAAACACTGTTGAAGCAAGAGACAGATCCGGGGAACCGCCGAGCGCAATGAAAACTGGAGCGCCAAGTCTTAATCACTGGACCACCAGGGAAGTCCCTGTAGTCACCTCTTGATTGTGGCATCACTACAATCACTCAGTACAATCACTAGAGTCACCTCCTGTGCCCCAGCTGCCCTCGGCCTCACAGGCTGGTGGGTGTGCTCTTCCCGTAGTGACCAAGGCAGGCTGGAGCCACTCTCTTCCCTTTTCCTGCCATGCTTCATCGCCCGGATTGTCTTGCAGACGATGCCTGCAGCCGTTCTGCATTTATGTGGGCTCACCGTCGTCCTGGGCCTTCTGTAGGGTATGGCCAGGCAGTTATCCTACTTGCCCGTCTATTCTTTGGGTCATAACTTTTGGAGCTTATCACCATCTCTACCAGTTAACACTGCCGGCTCCGAAACTCTGAGCAGAGTGCCTTTCTGAAGTCAAGTGCTACTGTTGATGTCTCTAAATCCCCTTACTCAGATGCACAGTGAGGATTTGGTGTTTATTACACAGGCAGGAGAGATGTGCAGAGAAGGAGGTGAGGAGGCCTAGGCCAGTACCAGCGGGGCTCACGCATCCACTCATTCCAGACTGCTGTGTGGGCAGCGTGTAGCTGATCCCTTTCAAAGGCAAAGCCAGTTTAAAAGTAGATACCTCTTGATCCTGTTGCCTTAAGATGCCAGCTTTCACACAAGGAGCACACTTCACTCCCAGGCCTCTGTGAGCCCTCCTCCACCCTCCCTCCATCTCCATCTTCCTTCTCCCTGAAAACCTTGAGGATTTGGAATACTTCCTGCCCACGTTTTCAACCAAGGGACCACCAGGGGATTTCAGATTTTATTGCTTTTTTCTTCGGGATCGGAATAGCTCTAACCGGCTACTATTTGAAAAACATAGCGGTATTTTTTGCTTATTATCAAAAGGAGAACAGAGTTTTCCTGCAACTAAATGAGAACTTGATACCTTTCTTGCCCCGAGGGTGTGAGTTTGCACGTGTGTGTGTGTGTGTGTGTGTGTGTGTGTGTGTGTGTGTACGGGGGGCGAGGGAGGTAGAGGGGGGTCCAGCCTTCCCTTCCACCATCTCTTTCTCCTGGTCGCCAAAGCCCATGTTCTGAACCACACCAAGGAGGGCAGCCTGCCTTTCACCAAAGGCAGACCATCAGTAATTAGCTTCTTGCCTGCCTCTCTCTGTCCTCTGTGTCCATAGGGTTCTCCTCTCTTGTCAGTCTGTCTCTTGTCTGCAGGCAGCAACTGTTTTTCTTGAGCGCAGAAATCCCCAAACTTGACAATCACTACAGTCTTTCTGTCTTTTCTCTTAAACAGCTTTTTTAAAGCCCCCGGAGACCCTTAAAAAAAATGCAAATGGAAATTATGCTGGAAGCTGAAATGAACATTGTTGTGAGTCATGAGATCCTGGCCACACGGGGACAAACTATTTTTTATTTGGGGTAATATTTCTTCTTTGGCATTTATTACACCTCTGTTAAACACAGCTCGTGTGACACAGTGTTACTCATAGGCAATCAGAGAAAAAGCTGAAAGTTGAGCCATCAGTAGGGCAGGGCAACTTATTGTTAATAGCAGCCATTAAAGCTGAAAGGAAAAATTACCCATCTGCCCCCGCCAGACCTGTCTGCCTGAGACCCAGCGGGCCTCCAGGCCGGAAGGGGGGCTGGGCGAACATGAGGGAAGGAGAATGGAATGTAGAAACCCGAGATCTGTGTAGGGCAAGGTAGGGCTGAATTCAAGTTTGGGCCCTACCCCAAGAATAGGAAAAACCCCACTGATCTCAAGCACTCAAGCTGTGCCTCTGTCTGATCACCCTTGTTCACAAAAGCACCTGGTGGCTCTCACAAGATTCATTTTAGCTACAGATAGGAAACTCAGCAGAAAGATGCTGCGAGATTCATTTTAGCTACAGATAGGAAACTCCACAGACAGATGCCTACAGCAGCAACACCTTCTCATTATGCAATGCTTTCCCCCACAGGATGTAATTTGTAACAGGTTTACTCTACCCAAATTCTTTGCCATTAGACCTTTGGGGTTCAGCGATGCAATTTTTTTTTTAAATTTAACAAAGTCTGTATTTAAGAGAGCATACGGTTTAAAATCCTTTTAGACATTTTAAATCCTAGCCAAAGATGCAACACCACTGACAAGCCACTCTGACAGCATGCTTGTTGATGGGAAAATATAAGATGTCAGCTGGGAAAATACATTTGAGAGGGCTTTGGGGGAGTGTGTCGATACAGCTCACACCAGGCCTGGAAGGGAGAGGCAACGGGCCCATTTTGCAGACAGTGTTAACTCACTTGGGTGCAAAGAGCGACTCATTATCAGGATCACATATCCATTTGGAAAGCTATAATAGAAACTGGACATGTGGCTTGGAGGATGGCTCGTGAACAGCACTGCCCCCTCCCCTTCCCCTGCCCACACTACCCCTCAAGAGGACTGGCGTGGTGGGACAACACTTTGCAGCCCTGCACACTCTTTTGGGTGGAGATATTAGAATGAGGTTTGAAAGGCCAGTTGGAGGGCCCCAGAGATGACACAGAGGCTGGCTGGAAGTCTGAGCTGAGCTAGCGGCACTCGTCATTGAGGCAACCCCTGAGTGCACGCCGGGCTCAAGGTAAGTGGTGGGGCCTGTCAGAGAGGGGAGATGCCGCTGACTCAGACCCAGAGAGGCATTTCATACTCAGTGTCTGATTTCTCAGATCTGATCACATCCAGTTCCAGGCTTCAGCCCTAACTGTTCCTTGGCTATCAGAGCTAACGTCAGGTCAGGTCAGCTTAACTCATCACCAAGGACGTTCTTGATAAAGCTGGGTTCCTTCTTGCCGTTGGTGGCTTTGTCTCGCTAAGAGCAGTGGTTCTCAGCCTTCGTGTTGGCAGCACAATTTTGAACCCTAGAGTTATTTTGGTTGCATCTTGGAATGAATTTTCATCTCTCAGAGGATCTTCAGCCCATGTCCCTCATTGAATAGAGCTCTTTTCTTCCCCGACCCAGCTCTTAAATACAGTTACCACACACTGCCCTTGAAAAGACGCTGCCTCTTATCTTCAAGTCTTGGTGGATAGGTTGCCCCCTGATAGACAGAACTGGGGAAACCACTCAACTCAGCACTTACCTACAGGCACATGTGTATCTCATGTGTACTGGCAGTTATACTGTAGTCTATTCAAGTGCTTTAAGCATTAGTTTTGTGCACTTATCAATTGTTGAAGAGTCTGACAGTTTGGGCTTCAAAATTTCGTGTCAGAGACCATAGAGTTCAACATCTCTGCTGCGGGATTTCCACGCTGTGTTTAAGTGTGGAGAGTGTTTTGGGGGGTTTGTGTCTTAAGGGATAAGCTGGTGAGGAAGAGGATGGGAAGGGCAGGACTAGTGGTCCACACACATCATTTTACAGCCTTTACCTATACCCCCCCCCCCACCACCTTGCTTCTCCTTCCTCACCTGTGGAGTATCTCTAGAGGGCATTCATGAAGTCACCATGAGACACCTGCTAAGTGTACTGGAAAGAATTAGGTGTTGGAAACACATGGAAAAGCAGGTGTTGGAAAGAATTAGTTGAGGTGAGGTTGGATGAGAGAGAAGCAGGCCTGGCGAGGGACCTCTGGGGGCAGGGCAGAGGTGACCAGCATCTTTGCAGGGTCAGTGCGGTGAATCCACCTCGAGAGGGAGGTCCAGGACTCAGGAAGGTCAGGAAGTGATTCTCCTAGTATTCCTCATGCTGTGCGGAGGCAGTTTCCTAAAATGTTAGGTCCACTTTGGATTCTTTGATCTTTAAGAAACATGAATAGGAGAAAAGGCTAGATGGCAAGACAGATGAATTTCAAAGGGGGCTGTGATTCTCTATCCTTTAGAAGAGAAGGCCACTGGTTTGTTGAATTCAGAGGGCTGCTCTGAAGAGGATGTGACAGGAAGTTCCTCACAGAGAAGTGACAGAGCAAGAGAAAATAAACTTTAAGTAAGATGTTTTCCTTTTTAAGTCAGGTACAGGGCCCTTTGGGAAGCTTCAACAAATTCAGATTTTTTTAAAAAAATTTTTGTCTCCTCTCATGGAATCTACTAAATAAAGATGTCCTTTCCACAAGCATGTCATTAAATGCCGGCCTCCCAAATGAGATGAGAAGTCTCTGTGGCGGGAGATAGAAAAGGCAGCTCCTAGCTGGTTTGGGTTGGTTTAGCATCTTCAAAGTGAGAATGAGTTTCCTAAATTATCAATACGTCCTTGGATTTCTGAGGCCCAGTACAGATTCCTTTGTGATTTCCGTGTCAGCTGTGTCCCCCCTGCGCCTCCAGCCCCCAGTGGGTTGCACAGCACCATGCCGTAGCCCTCACTGTGGTTAGAGACAGCGTGGGCTCTGTGTCACAGATACCGCTGAAGTGGCTTCTGTGACCAAAAGCGAGGGAGGAGTTCACCCTTGGTTACGATTTAGGGGGAGAGTATATTTTCCATGGACCTGCAAAATCTGTTCAAATGCAGTAACTTTAAGACCTTCCAAAGACTGGAAGGGGTAGAGGGAGGCCATGGGCACCAGCTTTAATCTAATTTTTCTCCCAGAGTCATTACCATCGCAAGCATTTCCTTTCCGTCCCCTGTAGGTACACCACATCGCGCCAACAACCCGTGGCCCAGCAGGAATATACAGTATCCTTTGCCAGTGTCGATCAGGGCTTGATTACACTTCACGGCTGTAATTCAAGCCTACTAATCCTCCTCTGCGTTAGGAAAAGAGGCCTGTTCTATTAGATAAGCTGATTACTGTCTGGTGTGTGCTTCATGCCTAGCAAGAGTTGTTTATATGTGGAATTATTGCTGGTTGGAGTCTGTGCTTTACTGCCCCGGGTAAGCTTGCACAGAGGGGTCAGGGAGGGGTGGGGGGATCAGGCTTCACCTCGGATCCGGGAGGGGTGAGAAACAGAGTCTTGATTACAGCTGCTGCTCCCTCAACCTCTGCGCCCGTGGCTAAATATTTACTTTTCTTCTCTGGTACCGGAAGGAACCAGATAAGATTTCAAGAGTCTGAGACTTTTGCCTTCAGGACGCCCTGTCAAAGATCAAGGGTGAAAGATCACTGCCCCAGACTCTTCACGTTTCTGATGAGGTTTGCAGGGCCATCCCAGTGGTGCGGTGTCTCGAGGGCTAAGTGAGAGAGGAATACAGTGGGATGCAGTTGAGCCTGAGGTGAACGCAATAGCCACAGACCCAGGAGTGCCCAACCACAGGGCCGGGATGCCTGCAAGACCATTTGAATGCTTTCTCACATTCAGAGATGTTTTCTTCAAAGCCACAAAAGCCTTGAAACCACCTTTGTCTCTCCCTCCCAGCCCACCTCTGGTCTGGTGTGCAGCTTGTGGCTTGGGGGCAGGCTATGAAGCCCTGATACTTCACAGAGGAGGAAGTGCATGTGTTACAGTTGTCTGCGGGGGATGTTGGTGGGACGGATGCTGGCTGCACTCTCGTGGTCCCCCTACCCGCACCCCGTTCCCTGAAGCAGCTCTTCGGGGAGAGAGGGTGGGGTGTTGTGTCCTCAGATGCAGAGCTGAGGTTCTTTTTAATAGTGGCTCTTAATTGTTTAAGTCCTGCAAGTAGTTGCTGCACTTAACGGCGTGGGGATGAGGTGAGGCTGAAACAGTTACAGGTAAATGTGAACACCTGGTCCCTGGCTTTGGTCCACCACTGCGCCAGCATATGTTGGTGTCTGTTTGTGTATTTGAATATGTGACAGCCTTTGCTGGAGTAAGGAAATTAGGATGAATGTCAACACGGCTTAATTGTGATCATATCACAAGCAGAGGCCTTTTGGAGGGTAAACTTCCTCCACACCAGGGCATTTTAATGCTCTATTTATTGGTCAGCTTTTCTCCATGAAACGGTCCATTCCTTTAGGGCAGGCATTTTGTCTTTTATTTCTGTGTCCCCAGTACACATAGTACTTACCTGGCACATGGTAAGCCCTCAAGAAGTGATGTTTTTGATTTAATGAATGAATAACCTAATTAACTGTATTTCAGTAAAGAAGAGCTGTACCCAAGAATAAATAGAAATTGTTAGCTATTTATCATAGCTCACCGCACGTGTATTCCTTCTTTCCTGCTATTCTTTCCAGGAAGCAGAGACTCCAAATCCCCAGGGACATGGGTGTTTCCTTCGATGTAAAGGGCATGGCCAGCTAAAGGCAGGACAGCAACACCGCAAAGCCAAGTCACATGTTAGGAAGGACACCGTGACATATGATTTAGGAGGAAGGGCCACTGTATTATGTCCTAACCACTGGGCGTCTGGTCTATGTAACACTTCTGTTTTCTTTTCTTTTTTTTGGCCGTGCTGCATGGCTTTTGGGATCCTAGTTCCCTGACCAGGGATCGAACCAGAGATCCCTCGGCAGTGAAAGCGAGGAGTCCTAACCATTGGGCCTCCAAGGAATCCCCAGGGTAATGCTTCTTGATCCACAAACATCTTGAGAGTTATTTTATCTCTCCCTCCCTCTCTACCTTTTCTAGGGAAATCGATGTCTTTTAAAGATCAGCATAGTCTCCAAATGGATAAATTGTACCCCCTTGGGGGATTTCTTTTTCTTCGGGACTTAATTTATACTCCTAGGAAAAATCCAAAAGGATCCACACAGAGGGTTGTTGTACAATAACACAGAGCTGTGGAAAGCGAGTGCAAAGTTTTTAAGTCTAATTTCAGCAATGAAAAGTTTCTTTGACGTGCATTGATTAACTTTTTCTTCTTTAATTTTAAGGGATGATAAACCTATACCTTTAGTATACCCATCATTGTGTACATGGCTTGAACTTCTAAATTTCAGTTAAAATTTAAGACAGGGTATCTACCCGAGATCCCAGGATTGTACGTTCCTATGTTCCCAGTGTGTATGTGAGAGAGTGTGGGTGCTGTCACTTAGATGATGGAGGGGCAAGTAATGGGGTCTTTCCACTTCTACACATGAACTGAGTAAATGCTTGGCTATCCAAAAAATAATTGTCTGGGAAAACCATACCTTGAAATTCACCTTAGCATCTTTGAGATAATCTCAGAATTATTTTAGAGTGAAGAAAGGAACAGTGATCCTGCAATCCCAGAGACTCTGCCTCTGACCGCAGAACTAGCTGTGAGCATTTTCTCACGGGACATAAGCACAGACTAATGCCTTTTGAGAGTCTAGGGTCCTACCAAACACAGAGCAGCATGAATAGCAGTAAGGCAGAGAGCAATTAAGAAGATCTCTGCTTTTTATTCTGTTCATATTTCTTTCCATCCCTGTCACTTCAAGGCTGGGCAACTATCTCATCTTACATGTGTTGCTGCTGTCCTGAGTTTTAAGACCAGCAGCAAAAGTAGCAAAAGTATTTAGATTTGGGCAGGAAAACAGAAGGGAATTTAAAAGTGTAAGAGTGTAGGTCCACCCACCCCTGCAAAACCGTTAGGTGGCAGCTAGCACCAAGTAGTAGTTTTATACCCTGTATAGGGCTTACATCGGCCACTTTCAAATGCCACCACGCCCCATCCCTTTTTTAAAACAGCTTTTACTAGCATAGTTAATAAATGCCAAAATCATCCAAATAATTGGCCTTGCATGGAGGTCAGTGGAACCTTAGGGTTCCAGGAACCAAAGTCGGTTTTGGGGGGAACTGCATACACAGCATTTGCATTGGTTTACAGAATTTTTAAATTAGCTAGTTGTTTTCCTAACGTTGTCATGGTTCCATAACGGGTTTGAGATAATGTTTGAAGATGAGAAGGAAAGGCTGAGAATAATTCTATAACTTTTTTATTTTATCCAGGCAAAATGAATATATATATATGTATATATATGTATATATGTATATACATATATATATGCACATTCAGCCATCTTTTTTACATTTTAATTTTGCTCTTATTCCGCATTCATACCCCATATTATAAACAAGACTTGAACGATCTCTGTCTAATTTCAAAAAGAGAGAGAAGACTACATTCAACCATCTTGATGCGAGTGCTAAGCGCTTCTTTCATTGGAGGACGTCAAAGAACCTTTCTCCTCATTTTTCTATGGGTCTAAGTGTCATTTGGTAGCATATGAAGGCAGAGAGATGGCCCTGCAGTTCTGCTTTGCAAATTGGGAACAGAACCTGGAACTGGAGGGTGTCTCCTACTGTGTGATATCAAACCTTGAAACCAAGGTCACGTGCCAGCAACCCATCTCCACACATTACCAAACAGCAACAGCACAGCACCTTAAATTTCACTTCCACATCTCCTGTCACAAGAAGTGAAGACAAATTCAGCTTTAAAAAAAAAGGTTTGCACAACTGCAAACTGATGGTTTTGGTGTATGAACAATTCTGTGACTTTTCGGTTTACTTTAAGACATAATAGGGCAGAGGGCATTGACGCTGGGAAAACCACATGTGTGTTGTTAGTAGCTTTTCTTGGTTTAGCCTCTTTCAGGAGAGCAGAGGAAATGAAATTCTGCAAAAGGCAGCATGAAAGTTCACACTGACCTCCAACCTGTGAAAGTTGCCAGCTGCTAATTCAGGCCCTAGCGTCCTGGGTCAGCCCTGTGCTTTCTTCAGGGCTCTGGCCCTTGCTTGCTACCAGCCCAGCTAAGATTGGAGGCGGCTGGGATGTAGAGAGAAGGCCCTGGCAGTGAGTCCACTGCAGAACTAGTTGTGTGCCCATGGGCCCTTCTGAATCTACTGTGCTTCCATTCCCCCATCCGAATAAAGGGGTTAATAATACCCCATAATGTTCAGGTGAGAGTACAAGCAAATGAGCTTATTTTTGGCAAATTGCTTTGAAGTTTCATTCCCCCACAAGAAAATATCCCTGTTTCCATGGCTGCCTTACCATTTGTCCACACACCTATTACTTTCACTTTGTGTTATCAGCCGATGCTTCTCTTTTCCCCATGATTCTGCAGACTTCTCTTATTTCTGGTCGAGTCTCTCCAGCTGAAATACAGGACCCAGCAGAGAGTAGATACTCAGCATATGTTTGTTGAGTGACTGCTTGACCAAGAGACCAGCCTGGGTCCTTGTTGGGATGGCCGTGTTGGTGAAATTGTGCAGGCTGGCAGCACTTTGTGCAGGCTGAGAGATTTTTGTTTTAACGGAGCTGTAAGGCTGTCCCTAGACATAAGTGGACATGACCAGTCTGGCAGAGTCAGAGTGTCACTGGAAAGCAAGCAGCTCCCAAGGAGAAAAGCAAAGTTGGCTTCTGAGATGACTGTGTATCTGTTACCCCAAAGAGCACGAGGTCCTGTAAGGGCCTCTGATGAAGTGGGGACAGGTGGGGTCTCCTCTCTTTACTGCAGGGGACTTGCTGGGCAATCAGCACTCTGTACCTCCGTGTCCTCAGCAAAATAGATGCACTTTGCCAGTGATGTACCGTCATGGAGGGGCCTAGTAGGACCATGGTGACATCAGCCTGGTGGAACAGTTAAGAGATATTTTGTGGGTTGGAGAGATGCCGGCTCACTTAGTAGAAGAGAAAACAAGATATCTTTTCAGATAAGTGTAGTAAGAACCACAGTAAATAAGGCCCAGCCTCAGGGAGGCAGATCTTTAAAGGAAAATTAAGATCTCCATCATCTGTCTCTCTGTCAACCGTTGATGTATTTAGCGAGTGCCTCGTGGTGCTAAATGCTTTTTGATGATGATGGTCATGATGACCACCGTACCTCCCCACAGAGGGAGGGCACCTCCTGTGTGAGAGTTCTTGGTGGTGGGGGGGGGCTCCATCGCAAGCACACAGAAGGAAGGAATGGTCCAGAGAACGCTTCTCTCTTCTCTCCCCTACCTCCTGATTTTACCAGGATGTAAAAGCAACACCAACAAGAAAAAGGCCGACTGAAAATCAGAGCCTAATCGCTCCCATCTGCTTCAGCGCTGCTTCCCCTTGCTGCCTGCCAGGATGTTTGCCGCAGACGCTCAGTAGCACATTATTTTCGATAAGTTGCAATCATTTACTTGAAATCGACTTCTCCTTTAAGATGTCCCCCTGGAAACTTGAATCGGCGTTTGAGAATGCTTGCTCAGGGTAGAATTTGAACGCTTACACTCAAGTGCAAGAAAAGTGAAACCCATTTGACTGCCAGGTGTTTATGTTTCCGAGATCTCGGCCACGTGGACTCTGGTGGGAAGAGGGGACACCATGGAGGACAGCCCAGGAGCTCAGAGCCACTGCGGAGCTCATTCCCCAAGGAAAGGCACAGGTGCTGAGACGGGAAAGATTGGAAATGATGGCTTCGTGGACTCTTCCCCAGAGCAGAAATGTCACGCCCCTCTTAAGCCAATCCTTTCTTGGTCCCCATGACACGTTTCTCCTTTATGGTGAGACCAGGCTAGTGATGACTGAAGGCGTGTTTTGCAATCTGGAGCTCATCATCTCAGCGTCCTCCCCCCGTTCCACCACCACAACCAGCATTTCTTGTTCAGCATTCTCCTCCTCTTGCCCAGGATGAGACTCTAGACACAGCCAGCAGCCTGTCCTGCCTTCCAACCTTCCTCATCAGGAAAAGACTTGGTGCCTTCAGAGGCGACTCAGAACGTTTTGAGGAGCAGAAAAAGCCTCTTGCTTCTCCTGTAGCCTGTGTGCCTGCGGTTTCTGCAGCCCCTGGTGTCTGAGAATGACACCGGTGACTCATTAGCAGCAAGACGTGTGCTTCGGGTGGTTTTTGTAAAGAGTGGTGATGGCTCATTCACATACCCTCCCTGAAGGACCCTGACTGACCTTGTGTACATTTGTGAGATGACTGTCTGGGGTCACAGGTGTTGTTTGTGGTCATGGAAAAAGGAAAGCTAATTGGCAGGTGTTTTGAAATGGACCTGGGATGCCCATAAATAGACCGGAGTCCTTCCGCTGGGGAATTTCTGCTACCACCAAAGCGAACGGAGGTGATTTCTTCTCTAAGTGGGCCGCACTGGGATTTCTCTTTCCCTTCTCCTGTGTCCCTCTTCCAGTTCTCTGGAGCTGGCAAATCCAGCAGGCTGGTTAGAGTACAAACATTATGTTACTATGGTGTAAGGAAAATATCCCAATACTAGCTGTATGTAGGTGGGCAAGTTCCAGCAGCCGAAAGTCATCTGTTAGAACTTGGTCTCACATATTGCAACTGCTCTTACATTTGCTTCTAGGATGACAGTTTAGCCTGCCTTAGCTTTCCTCTGGTCAAGATGGAATCCCCACTTTGCTTCCTTTGTCACAGAGGTGGCAGAGTACTCTTGGCGGGTTTCCACACGCAGCCACCCCTCACCACCCACCCCTCTCTTTCCTGGTTCAGACTACACTCCTCCAGGCCATCCAACACCCCGACCAGGAGGCCTCTCCTTCCCCTGCTCCAAACTCCAGGCTTCCCAGATCTTCTCCCACTTCTGCTAATAGCCGGAGTGATACCCAAGAGAGACCCCTCTAATGATCAAGGCTTTTTCTATCTGTTCTAAACCTTCTCTTTTTTTGCAGGGAGAAATTCTCCCCAGTGGCTTCTCAGGTTTTTCTGTGACTTGCCTCTAGTTATTAAATCTGCCTCTTTCTAATTTCCTCTGTAACATTCTACCCAACAAGAAATCACTCTGCCTTCTAGAGTTCTTTCTTTCTTTCTTTTTTTCTTAATAGCTTGTATTAGCTTAGATTGGTTGAGCTGCCAAACACAAATAAAACAAAACAAAAACCTCCCCAACTCCCAAGACAACTTGGCTTAAACAAAATGCAAGTTTATTTCTCTCTTACTTTCATATAGTCTGAAGGTGACCACAGACTGGTCTGTAGGATATGAGAACTTCTATCTGGTTTCTCTCTCTAGTGGCTTCTGTTCCCCAGGTCAACTCATGGCCCAGAGTGGCTGCTAGAGCCCCAGCCATTATATTCATGTTCCAGGTAGCAAAAGGAAAAGAGAGAAAGAGGCAAGAAAGGCATTCCTTCTTTTTAAGGACGTTCCTAGGAGTTTTATATCTAGCTTCTACTCATCTATCACTAACTGGAATTTTGTCACTGGAGGCATGACCACATCTAGCTGCAAGGGAAGCTGGAAATTGTCTTTCCTCCCAGTGACCCTGAACTTAACTAAAAATCAGTGTTCTGTGTCCATGGAGAGGAATGTGTTGGAAGAAACCAGCAGGTCATCCTTTTCCTTCATCTTTGTACCAAAGCTCTCTGCCAGGCCCTTTTCCTAGCTGTCCCCTCTCCTAGGTCCCATACAGGAGAGAGACACATGCTCCATCACATCTCATATCTCAAGAAAAATATTAGTAAAGCACACATTTACATGAAGTGATCTTATTATTATCAGTGTTAGTTGCAGTGGTAACGGTAGTCCTGAGATTCAGCGAGTCTTTTCCATCCTCTTATAGATTCAAAGAAATTGTGTTCCAGTGGAGGGAGAAGTAGAAGGACCAAGTTAAAGAGGCCGAAGGGATGGAGACAGCCAGAATGTTTCACCTCATTTCCTGATTCTAGGCCCTGTGTCTGACCCTGACTAGAATTTGCTGTCTGCCAACTGTGATGACATCCCTCTGTCCTTGGTCTGCACACCTCTGTCTGTGGAGGTCATCTGGCAGAGGTGTCCCTTTCCCGCCTGTTAGAGAGTAAGCCTCCTCCAGAGGATGGAGGTGTACTATTAGTAGAAGTATGTGTCTTCTGTGATTTGTGGAATTGGAAATAATCATGAAGCAAGTTAGCTAAGTTATCACTATCTTCCGTAAGGACCCCTCAAAATCAACAGCACATTGTATTAGGAACCCTGCCGTTGAATTATTCTGTAATTTTCAAAAACCGGAAAGATTTTTGTGGGAACAAAATGCTCTTTTTTTCAAACTTAGTTCTGAGGAAATCGTTTGGAAGGTGGGAGGAAAAAAAAAAATTCTGCTATGATTGAACTTGAAAATATGCAAGTCACCGCTAGTCACTAGGAGCTAGAAAAGCATTCGTAGTCCTAAGACAGTGGAATTATGTCAAGATGATAAGATCACACATGATACAAATGTGGCAGTATCCAATTATCTTAATATTTTGAGTGTGGAGTTTCTCTATGTCCCGGCAGAAAGGGATGACTGTGAGGTCTGAATCCCACCCAAAAGTCGAAACTGAAACACATTTCTTCAAACCTTGATCATGAATAGAATCTTTGCTCCCTTCTGGTTATAATTTATTTATTTTTTAATGGAAATTTGAAAGCAACCATTAAAGAGGACATCCAGGCTAGCTTGTCTGACACAAGGTGAGATTGCTTCAGAGCTGAGTGGTTCCCAGAAGGGTCTTTTCAGCCTTCTAGGAGGATTGCATCTTACAGTGTGAGCTCTGCCAGGTCAGGGTGCTTTCTGGCTTAGGTAGACTAAAGCCGGGGGCTCTTGTAAAGAGGGGACACACCAGGCTTCAGAGGAAGTGGGATTCTTAATGTGCTTGGGAGAAGAATAGCAAGAAAGGAACATAAAGAGGGGGAAAGAGGAGAAAAAAGAAGAAGACGTTTTGAAATGAATTCTTTGAGCTGAGGATCGATTTCCTGGGCTTGATGGTGTCAGTCTGAGCTTGCCTTGGAAGCACAGCACAGTGAGGTAGGGTGTGTGTGTGTGTGCGTGTGTGCGTGTGTGCGTGTGTGTGTGTGTGTGTGTCTGTACACTCATTAACTTAGCCTGGTTCCTTCTGCCTTGCTGATTCCTAATATATGAAAACCAAACTCTTAACCCTAAATCTATCTTGCTTTCTTATTCTTCCCAAAGGGACCTTTATCGATGGAATTGATTTAGATTTAACCAACAATTGAAAACCTACCAGTTACCAAGCACGGACATGTGCTTTTGTAAAAATAACCTTATTTAATCCTTTAATAAGAATCGTGGCGTGGTTGATATTATTATTGACGGTCGGGTGATAAACTGAGCTTAAGGGAGGCAAGGTCATGCAGTGGGAGCCTTGGACCTGGCTTTGTACCAGTGTCCTTCCTTCGTGCCATGTTACAGAGCTGACAGAAGAGGGCTTGGGCCCTTACACTTTGGGAGGATATTGAAATCTAATGGGAGAGGAAATCTGTCAGGAATTAGCACTTGCAGGCAATGTGCTAGGTGCCTAATTGAGACTCCAAGCTACAGAACATTTTCATCTTAAGGCAAGAGAATAGTGAGCGATCTCTTTCTCCGTGGTCACTTCCTTGAGAAGCTACCATTGCAGGGAGAAGCTTGCATCTCTGGGATTGCACAGCAAGCTGCCAACCAGTGGCTCCCAATTTCTCATGCTTTTTGTGTACAACTGGGTAGGAAACCGTTTCTTGCATCATGAGCTACCGGGTGCCGTCTGGGCCTCTCACACCCTGTGCTGGTCCTCCCCGGGGAGCTTTTCTTCTTCTCTCACCCCTTTAAGCATGGCAGTCTGAGGCCAAGCCCAGTGTGACGTCATGCCCTCCTACCAACTTCTGCAATAACTCTTTAGGCCAAGGGGTTCCCCGTGCAGCAGTCCAAGCTAGAGCTATTAAGGCCCAGTGCCCCTCACCCAGGCAGCCGGCACCTGTCCAGGAAGGCAGGAGTCTGCTGCCCAGCACATGAGCCTGCTGTCTGCCAGCTGGCCCAGGAGGCTCCGTGTGCCAAGCAGGGGACGTGTGACGGGATCCATGCCCGAGTGTTTCCTGAGAAGTAGAAAATGCATGTGACCAGGGCTGCCAAAGCCTGGCCCAGAAAAAGGGATGACAAGAAAAGCAAGGCATGTTTCTCTAAAGAAGACCCAAAGATATAAACCACCACCACCACAACAAAAATCTGTAAAACCGTCTCGAGAGTGTCATATATTTGTATTTTCACCTCCTGCCCTAAAACTTCTCCGAAAGTCTTGCACGTAGTCGTGGATGGTAAGTGTGAAAAAATGAGTGTATCATTAAGGTCCCTGCTCGACCAATTTTATTTTGCAACTCAGCACAGTGCCTGGTACCATAGGAGATGCTCAATAAATATTTGTGGGATGAAATGCTTGAGGAATCTCAAAGTCTTGCTGTCAACTGACTAAAGCCCTCAAGTCTCCTTGCTTGGTCTACCTGCCTAACAAACCAAGACGAAAAGTTGAAAGGCCTAGAAGACATCTTATCTTCATGTCTAAACCCCTGGTGATGCCATAAGAAACCCTAGACCCGTGGGTCCCAACCTTGGTGTCCCTAAGCTTCTAAAGGGCTAAGAGACAAACAGCTGGCAGTCCGAGGGTGGCTGTCACACTTGAAGTCTCCATGAACTTGGCCTTCTCATCTGACACATCTGCTCCAGGCAACTGTAGCCTCAGAGATCTCCACCTAGGCTGGATGGTCTCCACTCAGGTGGTAACTCGTTCTTCCATGCTATCCAGAAGCACTGACTGACAGCTGTCTCTAATGCTGGTTTGTAAAATTCAGGAAATCACATTGCTAATCGTTTCCATTTGTTGGATGGACAGACTCTTTTCAAAACACACAAAAACGCTTGTCCATCAAACAAACGAAGGGGTTGAGAATTAGGGGGTGAAAAACATTGGGACATGCTACCCTGAGCTTCAAGCCACTGACATCAGATGTCGGTCCCATCTTTGGTTCAGAAGAATCAAATTGTGTCATCGGTATTTTTCAGCTCAAGCTAGGAATTTATGATGTGTGGGTACAGGTGTGCTTGTGGGAAATGAAGGAAACTGGAGGAAGGAAGAGAGGGTGTGTATCCCTTGGGACTTTTTTGGTTGCCAACCACCAACTCTGACAACATTATGCGCCCACCACAGGCCTCAGGGCAGTTGGTGTAGCGTGCAAGAGGGGACTAGAGGAGTCTAAACCCTGGGCTTCTTGAAGCCAGAGCCCGGGTCTCATGATTCTTGGAAATCCCAGCACCCACCTCGTTCCTGGCACCTCAGAGGCCCTCAGTTAGTGATGTAAGTGAACTGAGCATTCCTCAGAGGGCTCGCTTCGGGTGACATGGTATGTGTGGCCCCTTCACTGTGGGCCACTCTCAGCCCTCCCAGGAATTCTTCCCCAGGTACCAGTCATGTGCCAGGCTCTCCCCAAAACCCAGAGCCTTCATCGTGGATAATGTTGGCTTACTGGGGACATACCAGGCTGCGCGTTCCGGAGGCTCTGGCTTAATGACTGTGTAGATTTGCTTACTTAGAATTTTCAGGCTGATTTGACAGATGTTTGAAGTGGGGGTGGAAGAGGTGACAGAGGGAAAGGCCCTCTACTAGTAGCTGACTCTGGTCCAACTTGTAACTGGACCAGAGGGAGAAAGAGCCCATCTAAGGAACTGCCTCGCCAAGGACAGTGGACCGAGGCAGAGAGCATCGGAGAGTACCATCCTGCATCCTTCCCTCCTTCCCTTTTTCTCATATATTAAGAGATGCTTGAATAGATGCTCAGTGCCAGAGGCTCTGTGTGGTCATAGGGGGGATACGTAGATGTAGGACAGGTTGTCACTGCTTTTCAGAAGCTCACAGCCTTGCTCTCAAGGCGGCAGGTGTGACCTTGGTTGTTCTGAGATGTGCTGTGGCTGTGGTGTAGATAGTACTTGCCCTGGTGGCTCAGAGGCAAGGGAGCTCCTTTTTAGCTGTTGTCTGGGTGGGTTTCATGGAGAAGGACTTTGAGCTGAGATTTGAAATAGGATGGGACTGTAGTAAGTGGATTCTTCTGGCTGAGATGGAAGAGGGCATTCTATCACTCGGCCCAGTGGCTCTAATCATGATGGTCCTATTGGCCTAAAGAAGTAATTGAAGAGGACCAGATTTGGAGGAAATTGTAAAGAAATTAAGAAGTCAGTAGGAACAACTTCCTTCCCTACCTCATATCTGGTTGTCTTCTGCCTAGAGTGTCAGTCATGACCTAGGCCTCAAAAGACAGTTTGTGTGTGCGTTTGTGTGTGTGTGCATACACGCACACATACGCAGAATTGAAATAGCATCCACTTGCCTACCATTTGTGACAGTCAGAATCCTAACGTTGTAGTAGAGGGTAAAGCGTCTAAGAGTTGAAGACCTAGATTCTAGTCGTGGCTTGTCCCGTTTGCTTTGATTTGGGGGAAATTACTTTGCCTTTGTAACCTGCAGTTATCTACTCTCTAAGTTTGGAATATTCCTTCATGTTTTATAAGGTGATGCAATTCATTGCGCACAAGTACTTTCTGAACAAATAAAAGGTGTTAACTGTGATATTTTCAGGAGGCAGGCACTTTGTTCTATTTCTAAAAAATGCAAGGACAATGGATTTCTGTCCCAGTACTTCTGTCCAAAGTTCTGACCCCCTGGGAGATGGCAGAGCAGGGCTGGGGGTGAGGCTGGCAGAGCTTCCCTCCCCCAGCTTTCCTGGTCATGTATGTTGACGAACAGCTCGTGGACAGTGGAACAATTGCATGGAGGTTAAGTCTCGTGCCTTCAAATCAAGCAAAGAGGTTGGCCAGAAAGTGTGAGGGCTCCCATCCTGGGGAGAACGCCTCATGCCCTTTCCCAAACCGCCTGTCTGTTGGCTGTCTATCTCTATCATCTCTCTCTATCTCTCAGCCCGGCTTTGGGTCCCTGGACTGCTGTCCGAATCTGAAGACAGCCCTCTCTGTAGATCTGCCCTCCTCCCCTGCTGCCTGCCCCAGACGTGGAAGTATGAATCTAAGCGGGGGGCATTTTCCCCAGCTCTGAAATAACCTGGGACAGGAAACAGCCGGACCCTCCCAGTCCAACCAGTCCTTGGTGAAGAAAGAGTGCCCTCTAGTGGGTATTGTCTGGAGCTGCTCCGGATCCATGTCACAGCTCAGCCAAGGACAAAACAACCCGCTCGTGGCCCTCCTGGCAAGGATCTCGAAACTGCCTTTGGGTTCGGTTTGTTTTTCTCCTTGTGTGAAGAAAAATAAAGAAAGAACAGCGGGAGACCAGTTGTGAGAGCAGCTCCGACAGTGCTCTGACAGCCTCCTTATCTTGGGAGGTTCACCAAAGAACCCCAGGGCCAGTGATGGCAGCAAGGTAGACCATGACATCGGGTGCTTTTTAAAGGGCATGTGACAATTTCTATATACATCACTTACCTGTCTTGGCCGGTCTCTTCCATGAGGGGTTAGATTTGTGAGAAGGAAACTCTATTGAAGAATGATTACCGAAAGGGTTAAATATCTTGTCGGGTGACCCTCCGTGGAGAGCAAATCCACCGCAGTTGATTTCATTTTTGGTAGTGGAAGTGTACAGATCTGACTATTAAAACCCTGTATGTACTGGCATAAACAGGGGAATTTTCCCTTTAAAACCTGTTTCAGTAAAAGCTGTTGGGTAGGGAGCATAGAGGGGCGGGGGCTAGGGAGGGCGCAGGACACCCATCAGGGGAGCAGGAACCTGATCATATGTGATGGTTGCTGGATTAGGTAACAGCTCCGCTGGTTGAAATTGGATCTTGGAGGGTGAGTGTTAACATCTCTGGTGTCCCGGTGAAAGGTTCATTTGAGACCTGCATGGTGCTACAGAGATAAAAAAGGAGCTTTTAAATAATCATTTTGTCTCCTACTTGCCAGAGTGCCGGCTTCAAGCAGTAAATGGGTAGCATCACTCTGCTTAGACATATCGGCCTTTTCGTTTATTTAATGTTGGTGGGATTTTTTTTTTTTTTTTAACTCCCTGGCCGAACAGTTTCTCATACCAGTGAATCTCAACACCCTTTTTTTTTTTTTTTTTTTTTTTTTTTTTGCGGTACGCGGGCCTCTCACTGCTGTGACCTCTCCCGTTGCGGAGCACAGGCTCCGGACGCGCAGGCTCAGCGGCCATGGCTCACGGGCCCAGCCGCTCTGCGGCATGTGGGATCTTCCCGGACCGGGGGACGAACCTGTGTCCCCTGCATCGGCAGGCGGACTCTCAACCACTGCGCCACCAGGGAAGCCCCAACACCCCTTTTTATAGTGGTACGGATGCTGCTCCTTCTGGGCAGAAACCTGTACATGCAGTGTTGTTTATTGGTCCATCCGGGCCTCTGCCCAGCACACATACACAGTCCAAGACCCTCAGAACCAGAATCTTCCATGTAAAATAGTGGAAGAGGAAAGTTTTCTTTTGTTTATATTGTGTGTGTGTGTGTGTGTGTGTGGATAGTTATGGTGGTGGTTCTGACACATACTCTGAAATTTCTATTTTCACAATCATTTGAGTATAATCTAAAGGGTGTAATTTGGAGAAGACTGTTGGGTTTTTTGTTTTTCCACATTTTTCTGTTCCTTTATTTTCTTCAGATCTCTGGTTTGGGGCCAATTTATGTGTCCTGAACTCTGAATATAAGTGCAAGCACCATTGATGTTATGGTACATTGTATTTCTAGCATACCAATTTCTTCTTGGCCACATTTAGAAATCAATTATATTAAATCTCAGTGAATCCAAATTTCTTTCTGAAGAGTATTTATTTACAGGAGTCATCCAATTATATAAAAGCTAAGCGAAATGATAACACTCTTACTCTGCGTGTGTGTGTCTTTTTCCCCCAACTAAATGTATCTTTCGTACCTGAGGGGGGAGAAAAATAAGAGTCAGTATAGATTACGGCTTCACCCTCTGTGCTAGTCCTGGAACTTCTTTGGTGGGTAGGGGGTTAACGCTGTATCCTTTCAGTGTCCTTGGCCAGCTTTAGCACCTTGCTCTCTTATTTCATTTAAAACCAGTTAGATTTCAAGACCAAGAAAAATATTAATTAGGTAGGTGTACAGAGTTTGTGTGGACGTTTCGTGCTTCCCGTTGATTGTTTAAACGAAAAAGTAGGGCATGGGCGTGGGTGCAACTGAGAGAGGCTGGAAAGGGAAAATATTCTCAGAGGTAAATATTGGGCACATGGGAAATACTAGTAGGAACATGCCCACCTAGTCACCTACCTGGTACCTGGAGGAACTAGTGCCAGCACTTTGGTCTGTGCATGCCTGTCTCTTTGCCTCTCTTGCTCCTCTCATAACGAATTGAACTTTGCTAGAGGAGCAAGCTAATGGGGTGAGCAGGTCAGTCTTAGGCACAGGTGCTGTCTGACGATGCTCATCACCACCTCAGGTAACGCAGTGTTTAGGTAGCCCTAGGAAAGTGCGTCTTCACCATTAAGATGACGTGCTTATTTTTTGCTTTGCTACCATTGTTGCGACCAGAAACCATCACAAGATCTGTCAGTGCTGGATCTGTCAGGAAGGATTGTTATAGAGTGATGAGGAAGAAGCACTTGGAGGCATCACTGCCCAGCTCCGGAGTTAACCAGCCTCAGCATCTTGGGGAGATTTCCCGTCAGCCAAAGTTTGCAGCCTCTTCTGGGATACACTGGCCATATTAGTGTCAGGTTTTGCCTCAGCACCAGTTTCTTAATGATCAAGCAAAAGTGCAACAATTACAGAATGGCTCAGAGTTGATCTTCTTTTTCTTTTTTCATTTGTAAATGGCCCATCGATATTTGTCGTTGGTAAAGTAATGAAAATTCATTCAGTAAAATTCACTGGGGAAACATCCATAAACCCCACGTAAATGCCCTCACCTGGAAGAATTCACTGGGCTGTACAGGCCAGGAAGGAAGGGTTCCTGGGCTCTGAGCCCAGCTCCTTGCGGGGTCACGTTCTTTTCCCCACCTTTAGGGACTGGTATTCAGGAAATGGTTACTGCATTCATTTCCTTTCTTAAGGAAACCTTTGTTAGTGATATGTTCTTCTGAGGACTTTGTAGATCTGAGTAAATAAATTCAAGGAACTGAATAACATGACTAAATCTTTATTATTCTAAGATCAAAGGGACAGTTTCCCATTACAAAAAAAGGATGTCATTGGAAAAAGGTCCACAAAATAAACCTCCAGGATCCCCTAACCTGTGCCATTAACAATGTAGCAATTTTCTTTTAGTGCAGCAGAATATTAAAAATTCAGATGCAAGAGGAGAACCTGGGTCCTGAAATCTGGCTTGTTGGGCGTCAGAGAGGACTTCCTTCTTTCCTCCCCAGCTAACTGCCTTCCCCACGTCTTCCTTTCCCTCCTCCCGTCCTTTCTTACTTCATGGGGTGTGGGGGGCACGTGTCCCTACCCCGTGCCTTTAATCCTAACCGCCAGCCCTGGTCCACATGACTTGACCTTCCACTTGACTGTCTCCTGTTTCATGAAAGCAAAGCTGCCGTTTTCCTTTTAGCACAGGAATCGGGCTTTCCTTTGAAACAGCTTCCAAGGTTGCTTCTTGTCATGCCTGTTAGAAGCCAGGAGCATGTGGACACAGCCAGCAGTTATGCTTGTATTATACGTGATGAAATGCCCTGAATGTCTACATGTCCCCTCGGATTGAGCTCAGATCCACCTTCCCTGTCACAACCCCGTGGGGCTACCTTGCTAGGGCTCAGGAGACAACTGCACCTGGCACCGTCCCCGTGGTGCTCACCAGAGGCATCCCGGCTGGAAACAGCTCTGGGCTCTCTGGCTGCACCAGTGTTCACATACCCACCAGGCTGCATAGACCCTGCCACCTCCGTCCCCAAGATGTGAACCAGCATGGGACGCCTTCTCCTCCGTCTTTAATCGTGTTCCTCCTTTCCTACTCTCAGTTTGTTTTTAATTGGAAATTCTTTTCGTGTTCGCTCTCAACAAAGACTTGGCTGCTGACAAGTAAACTGGGCTCAGATGAGTGATTTACTTTATGGCAGGTTGTCTGAAGGTAGTAAAAAGAGACTGCCTAGCTCTTCTGCTGATTTACTAAATCACTTGATCTCTTTCAGTCCAAATCACCCCCTCATCCCCCGCAAATGGTCATGGTGTTTTAATAAAAAGCAGAGCCTCTAACAGAGCTGAGCCTTCTCCATCCTATCAGAATACTGGCTTCTCTGAATCCCTGAGACAGCTTGTTAAAAGGACCTCACCCTTGTTTGTACCAGGATGGAGTTCTTATCACCTGGAACAGATTGATCTCAATGTGGGGAGATGGAAATCCCTAGTCCGGGGGTAAGGTTTAACACTTCCCTCCAAATTAACTGGATTTGCCTGGCTTAGATCATTTGGGAGATGAAAATTCAGGCTGATCGAGTATTACAAAGTCAATGAGTATAAAACCACAACCTCACAGAAATCTAAAATTAGAAATGAAGAAGGAAATGCTTTTCCTTGAATTAAAATTCGGCAGTTTGGGGATGAAAGTGAAAATTATATTGCTATCATTAATTTGTTTGTAGATTTGAAATTTCTTTCACTGGTAAAATATGCGTAACCTAAAACTTATCATTATAACTGTTTTTGAGTGGACAGTCCAGTGGCATTAAGTACATTCGCATTGTTGTGCGGCCGTCACCACCATCCATCTCCAGAACTTTTTCATCTTCCCAAGATGAAACTCTGTACCGGTTAATCACGAACTCCTTATCTCCCTCCTTCCCGGCAGCCCGTGGTACCCACTGGTCTACTTTCTGCCTCCATCAATTGGACTATGCTAGGTACCTCATAGGATGGGATATAATTAACTTGGGGAACGAAGCAAATCTCTCCTTGCATTTTCTCCTCCTCCAATCCCTCTCTTTTTCCAACCCATTGCTCAGATGCCATATTGCAAGTAATTTGAGACTTAGCCAAACGATACATTGGGAGTTTTTTGTTGTTGTTATTAACCTTTGCTTCGTTGGGTTACTCTTAACACCTCCCCACTCTTTTGGGTCTTCCCGCAGTTTTGAGTATCCGGGGAGCGCAGGAAGAAGAGCCAACAGACCCCCAGCTGATGCGACTGGACAACATGCTGCTGGCGGAGGGGGTGGCCGGGCCAGAGAAGGGTGGCGGCTCGGCCGCGGCGGCTGCGGCGGCGGCAGCTTCTGGAGGCGCCGGTTCCGACAATTCGGTGGAGCATTCTGATTACAGAGCCAAACTCTCACAGATCAGACAAATCTACCACACGGAGCTGGAGAAATACGAGCAGGTAACCACAGCCCTGTGGGGTCTGGGCGCCCCCCAGCCCTTCAGGAAAAGGGCGGAGGCATCAGGAAACTCAGGGCTGTGGGCGCTGAGGCGGGCAGCGTTTCCTGGAGACTGACATCTGGGGTCCAGCATCTCCGGCCTCACCCCAGAACCACTTGCTGAACCTGAGCCCACCGAGTCCTTGGTGTCCACTGTTGAAAACCCGGGCAAACTAGAGATAAAGCCATTAAAAAAAAGTCGAAGTTGTAAATGATGATTCCAGAAAACATCCATAGTCAATATAAGGAAAACTCAGTTCCTGGAGCTCTGGAGTGTTTCCCTGTGCACATGCAGCCCCGGGGCTCTCAGGGTCATGAGCAGAGGGTCATGGTGCTCATGGAATCCTATGGAAATGGACACTAAAGTCCCTCGCTCTACCTAGATTCAGTTCAAATGGGAGTCAAACATGTTCTGCTTTTTATATATGGTGTGCAATACGAGACACGCCTCCCGCTAGAAGAAGAGTAGAGGGTCTCAGGGGACCCCTGGAGTCAGACAAAGTTGAATTCCAGTCCTGACACTCCACTAAATGGTCTCTGGGATCCAGTGGTCCACATACTATACCCTAAAAGCTGGGGGTTTTTGGCAAAGAGCTGTGGATTTGGAGTCTAGGATATCAAAGAGCCATAAAAATCATATGAAGGAAAGGCTAAGAAAGGCTTTAAGTCATAGAACAGTATATAAATGTTGTACGGTATTCTAATTATAATAGCGCCCCTCTCTACTAGAGGACCCCCCCACACACATACACACACATGTGAATTTTTTTAAATTTATTTATTTATTAATTTATTTAATTAATTTATTTATTAATTTATTTAATTTTTGGCTGCATTGCGTCTTCGTTGCTGTGCGTGGACTTTCTCTAGTTGAGGCAAGCGGGGGCTACTCTTCGTTGCGGTGCGTGGGCTTCTCATTGCGGTGGCTTCTCGTTGCGGAGCAGGGGCTCTAGGCGTGTGGGCTTCAGTAGTTGTGGCACGTGGGCTCAGTAGTTGTGGCTCACGAGCTCTAGAGCACAGGCTCAGTAGCTGTGGCGCAAGGGCTTAGTTGCTCTGCGGCATGTGGGATCTTCCCGGACCAGGGCTTGAACCCGTGTCCCCTGCATTGGCCGGCAGATTCCTAACCACTGCGCCACCGGGGAAGACCCCACATGTGAATTTAAATATCAATATTGTTTCCTCTGGTCAGTATGAGCAATACTACTTTATTAGGAGTCCCTTAACATCAGGCTGTCCTCCCATTATTTATAGATATATTTGTTGTCATCTCTTTGGATGTGACATTGTCCTGAAATTCTAAGTTAACTTACTTCCATTGAATTGTTAGGTTTATGGCTTTCTTTTCTTTTTTAAGGGTCACAGAAGAAAGCGGAGAAAAAGCAAAAAGTGGAAGACCCTGTACTGTCCACTTATGACTGTCTAGGTAGAAGGCAAATGCAAACTTAATAGAAAATTTAAATTTTAAAATAGAAATAGGCATTTTAAAATTTAAAGTGAAGAAAGTTTCATTATTGCACTCCTATCTACCTTTGAAATGGATTTCTACAAAGTCCCTTCTTTTGTGAGGGAAAACGGTGTGAAGCTGGAAGCCAAGCGTGGTGAATTTCAGCCATCAGACAGGTGTAGGGAGGGTTCAAGGGGAGGAAAATAAAAGCAATCTTGTGCTAAGAACCTGTGGATCATCACCCTCCACCTTCCTGGGAAAGAAAAAACATTCTTAACACGGTGTAGGCTCATGTAGACATTTCCTCAGTTCCCAGGAGAGGCTGAGCTCAGGTAAGCTGGCTGATCTATGACAGCTTCCCCACCTGGGCCATCATGTTAGGGTTCAGAGTCGGCCCCAACTAATGGGATAACTTGGGAAGACACATGGGGACGTTTGCTGACAAGGTCCGTAGCTGGCCTCTTGGGTTCTTCCTACTCTGTGCTTTCCCTATTTTACCTTCACTGCTAAGCTTGGCCTCTGGCATAACAAACTATCTTGACCTAGTATCCAGGTTAACTCATGCCAAACTCCAGGGGTACACGACGAGTGTGGCTTCCTCCCTAAACCCATAACTGGCATGGATGTTAGGCTGGATGGCGTTTAAAACTGGCTTTCTTCTTAGCTCAGGTTGCCAGCAACATAGACGAATGGACTCTTTCCTTGATTTAAGCCCCCCCTTGTCTCACTCTTCCATCCTCATCCAAAATGACTAAAGCACTTTTGTCAACTTAACTGCACTTGTTCCTCAAGGTAATTTTAAGGCTGGGTCCTCCAGACAGGTACTGTCATCATCTTCATTTCGATACAGCTGAGGAACTGGAGGTCAAAGAGGTTAGGTGATGTATCTGGGTCACACATCCAAAGGAGGGACAGAGTTGGCCCTGGAAGCCAGATTTTGACCCTTAGCCCAAGGGCTCTTATTGGAACAATACCCAGCCAGCCGCACTTAATGTGGAACAAGTGTGGACGTCTGTAGACAATGAAGTAACCGGCTTGACCTCTCTGTTACTTTCATGGACTAGATTGATGCTCTCTAAGAGAGGCTAGTGATAAAAAAACTATTCTTCTTCAGAAACTTCTCACAGATATCTACCTATTCTAAATAATAATCATGCTGGAAATTGGGAGCTTAAGGAAAAGCTCCATCAGTACAGAGCAAATTAGGTAAATGTAGTAGTAATCTGTATTTGTTATTCTTCAAAAACACTAAAAAATCATTTCCTTATTTCTTTGGGCATTTTCTGGGTAAGAACTGAATACTGTTTAACATACTCTATGTGCTTAATAATTTATTAATATTAGTTGTATTGTTAATTATAGTAAATAGATTATAAGGAAATTATGCCATTAACCTTCTAGCTAGTATGTCTGAGAGACAGATCTTCTTCATTGTTTTCTGTAAGCATTCCTTGCGGGAGCTTCCTTAAAAATAGGAAACCTTAGGAAAAATGTCAGTCTCTGTTTTAGTAGTACCTAGATGGTTACCAAACTGACTATTTAAGAGTTGGTTCTGTTGTTTTGGTTTGTTTTGTTTTGATTTTAGTTTGGTGATGGTAGATAACCAGAGGATCAGTTAGCTTTCCAGTAAGTAGCCACCATAACCCTACTCACCCATCCCCCACCTCCCCCCCCCAAAAAAACCCAACATGAGCCAGCCATTGTTTCACCCTGAGGTTATTAGATAAAGAAGCCTTCTAGAGACTTTCATTCAAAAGAAAAGAAGGAAATTGTTTTCTTCATTAAAAGGGGCTGGTAAAACACTTTTTCAGCAGATCATGTTGGAAGCGAATATTCTAATAGATAAAACCGTGATATCCAGAAACCTGAATTTTGTTCCAAGTGCTATTCTAAGAAACGATACTCTTGTCGTTTTGCAGAGTTCTTCACTTTTCAGTTTTCGTGAATAATGCTGCCAGGGCATTGACAAGGCTGTCTCTAAGGCCGAACCCAGGTGGGTCAGGTCCACTCACAGCCAAGAAAGTCTTAAAATCCCAGTCACATTCGTTGCTGAAATTGGCAGCCGAATCCAGTTTGAAGCAGTAAGCGAAGAAGGTGGGCTGAAGAGAAGTGCAGGAAGGAGGCTTCAAGTCTAGGATTAAATTGCTTAAACTCAAGCAGGATTTTCTAAGAGAGCTTCTCCTGGGTAGGCTGCTCCCAGAAGGGCCTTTGCCCTGGAACTTGGGACGTCTCCTTTCAGAAAGCGTCCGCTTTCTGGGGGCAGCTGGAGGGGTAGCTCCAGGAGGTGTACCATCTTTCGGACAGTCTGCAGCAGAGTCTCCTCTGTCACAGAAACCTTCAGCCGGCGAGGGTCCTATTTAATGAACGATTGCCATCCCCACGCTTCCCAATTCCATCAGGAGCGCCTGGCTACATGGGAGCAGCACAGCCTGTGAAGGTGCCGAGCTTGGGGGAACTGAGGAGGAGACGTGGGTAGTTCAGGTCCTGGAAAAATCTGGATCACTGTGTTCTGTCTGTCTAAAATGGACTTGGAACTCCTCTGCACTGTCTGTTGCGTGTTCCCAAGCAGCTGTTGAGCAGCTGTCTTGCTGCACCTCAGCAGTGGGTGAAAAGACTCCACTGTCTGTTTGGGGCAGAGCAGAGAGGGGCCCGGGATCCAATGCCCTAAATAAGCATCAGGTATTGTGAGTATTTTTATTCACCGTAATGAAGCACTTCATTATTAGCCGAGCACTGTGGCTCCCCAGCAGAGAGCAAGTGCACTTGACAATACCTCCTTCACATCCAGTCCCTCCTCCCTGTGAGCCCCCATCAAGCGGGGAGAGGTTGCAGCCCAGCGGGGGATGAAGCGTTTCTCCGGAAAGCCACTTAGGATGCCTGCCGTGTGCCTCCCCCCACCACGCCCCACCCCGACTTCTCATAGACTTGCTGCCAACTCGCTGCCAGGTTTTATCTCCCTCCCTTGTTGAGGTTGGGGAGAGATGAAGCTTATACTAAGATCTCGTGTTTAGGTAGCAGTTTTCTTAGTAAGAGCAAACTGCTGTTGGACCTGATCTTCTATGGATTCTGTCTGCAGCATATGCCTGCAGCCTAGAAAGAAGGTATTTGTGACCCCCTTTAGTTTTACCACGGGGCGAGAGGTTTGCCCAATCGTGATCCTGTGCTGGGTTTCTAAGTTCTCTGTACTTTGAAGAGATAATAATGACACAATTTATGTGGCCAGACACAAAGAGAGTAACTCAAGTAGTCCTTACCACACCCTTTGAGGTACTGTCATCCCCATTTCACGAATAGGGAAGACGAGATACAGGGATCTTACATAACTAGCCAAGGCCCCAGAGCGAAGTGAGTGCCAGCGCAGGATCTGAACGCAGGCAGTCTGTGCTCTTAGCCCACTGCTGCGTTCATGTGAGTGATTTACTCCATCTGCAGGTCACTGCACTAGAGCACGGGCACTGCTAGCCTTGCTGAAGGGTCAGGAATGATTCAATCCACTCTCGGACAAATAAAACGAAGTACTGAGTAGTGAAAGGATTTACCCTCATACTCACGGAGGCAGGTCAAAGCCCAGGCCTCCCAGCCCCCAGTGTAGACACAGCCCAGTGGATGCGTCTGCCTTTGTATCTTTGGCCAGCCGACCTCGAAGGATTTCTTGGAGAAATGAACTGTAAATATGTTATTGTTACTGCATAATTGACAGCTAGGAAGGGCTTGGTGCTGTAAAAAACAAGGGCAATGCAGTGTTAGCCTCAATGGGCGTGTTTCCACTGTTAATATTAAGTTGAACCCTTTGAGTCCTTAGTTCTTCAAGTCTCACAGCATCAAGTTGCCCTTTTTTGTGAACAGTCTTATACAGTTTTAGAACATTACTGTGAGTTAACCTGTGAGTAGATATTTTATTGAATGTTCACTAATAAAACCCGACTACCGAGATGATAAGTAATAGTAACTAAGAGAAAGGGCAGTGGTGCTCTGAGGAGCAGATTCAGGGTCTGGGAAAGAAGAGACACCCTGGCCTGGATGAGGATGTGTTCAGGTCCTGCCTCAGCTGCTGTTTTTTGCTGTGGGCCCTTCATCTCTTGGAGCCACAGTTTTCCCAACTGTAAAATAAGGAGGCGGGAAAAATGATCTCCAGTTTCACTTCCAGAGCTGAGAGTATGTTGGTCTCTAACCTGAGAGTTTTCCTTTCTGCAGGGATAACTCCTGAATCCTCTAATTCATATTTGGATGCTGTTTTTTTTTTTTTTTTTAACCTATTCCCTTTGTGTTATAGACATAGCAGATCTTCGGAAGACCGGCATAGGAGGGAGTCCTTACGATAAAAGTAGAAGTAGAAATAGATGGATGAGAAATCTCCCAGAAGAGTTATCAGAGCTTTTAAGTCCATGATTCCACTCTTCGGGCTGTTTATGCTGAATTGAATATTTGGAAGCTTTAACATATCAGAGATAAGGGCAAGACAGAAAGTTCATGCTATATGTGGCCCCAAACTCTCTTTGACTGTTAACATTAGGGTGAAGGGTTGTGAAGTGTGTTTTATACTAGTGTCCGTGTTCTCATCTTTCATAGTAGTAAAATCATGAAAAATAATTGATTTTGAAAAATACTTAAGAATTTTCTTTTCCCTTTAAAAAAATCCACAGCATGGCCAAAAATTATAATCAAATGGGCGGAAAGGGATTTCCAGGCGTCATTTATTTTTTCCGATTTGACAGAATGCCACAAACTAGCCCACTTTCCTTACCTGCACACGTCTCTAGCAAAAGACCTACACAGCCTCACGTCGAGTGTGCTGAGGCTTGGACCCTCCCCACACCCCACGTGTGTCATCCTGCCGTTCCAGGCCTGTAATGAGTTCACCACCCACGTGATGAATCTCCTGCGAGAGCAAAGCCGGACCAGGCCCATCTCCCCGAAGGAGATCGAACGGATGGTCAGTATCATCCACCGCAAGTTCAGCTCCATCCAGATGCAGCTGAAGCAAAGCACGTGTGAGGCCGTCATGATCCTGCGTTCCCGGTTTCTGGATGCGCGGTGAGTCCCCAGCAGGGGTCTGTCCTTTGGGAGAACCCACTGATCCAGGGTTGGAATCCACGGCTGGCCCTCTCCAAAGACTCCGTTGTCATCATGTTCAAGGCTAAGCCAAGTGGTAGCCTGAGAAATGTTCTTAGTCAGGGAAAGGAGTGCTGAGAGGGTGGATGGCCATTGGTTTTATACGGCTCCAGAAAAACGTGTCATGGGCGGGGGTATTCTTTATGGCCGCTGCTTACTCACTCTTCATGAGAAGCAAGGATGACTTAGCTACAAGGACAGAAAAAGCAGGACTTTTTGTTTTCATACCGCTAGGTGTCTCTTTCACAGGAATAGTTTGTAACTATGGGCCCATACAGGTCTTGCTAGATAGTGCAATGACCTGTTTTCTCCCAGAAAGTTCTGATTGAGAGCTGGGAATCTTTGCCACAGTATATGTAGGCAGAGAGGGCACCCAGTTCGAGTCAACAAATATTTATAACTAGATTACCATGTGTCCTACTCTGGGCTGAGTTTTAGGGGCACAGAGATGAAAAGATGAAGAAGACATGGTCCCTTGGGTGTAGAGGGGCAAGGGACTGGTCTGATATGGGCCAGATTTTCAATCAAGATTTGATGTTTTCTACCTGACATTAACTTGTGACCTAATTTGTGAGGTCAAAGAATTCAGTTGAAATCACGGATAGAAAGGTCCTTTACGACAAAAACTGAGACTATAGAACAAATAATCAGTTCTTGGTCCTCCTACCCTCTAGACCAATGGATTTGTACAAATCCCTTTGATTTCTTTGGCTTCTGTTATCCAGCCTGTAAAATGGCGATATCATATCTTTCATCGACTCTAGGGGAGTGTATTGGTAATTGATCTCATAAATAAGTTTTCAGAGTGTGGATATCCTATGTGATCTACAGTTCATCTTAAATTAGCCATCTTCTATCAATGCAGATTTCATCATTCATTGTTTCAATTCCTGAATATAATCCCAACATATGATTTTTATTATTGAAACATTAGGTATGTCAGGGTCATATACCATTTAATAATCTGTAGTTTTGTTCCTTTTCATTCAGACACCCAAATGCTCTGCTTTTTAAATTTTTTCACCCCGGAAATCATGTAGTATTCAGCTCTCTTACCTGTACTTTTCTCTCTCTTCACAAGTGTGGTCTTTACAGTTCACAGACCTCTTTAAAACTCCCTGGCACCTCCTAAACTCTCTTTTATTCATTGTGTTTTGGGTCACGTGGAGTATGAAATAAGAACGCCAGCTAGCAAACTGGATCTCTGGGCTAATAGAATTCCATAGAGTAAGTCAAGAGAAAGTACAAATGAAGAGAGCTGTTCCCAGCAGAGCATGGTGATGAGTGGGGGAATGCACAGGCCCTCTGAAGCAGGACCCCCCCCCCCCGCCGCCGTGCATCGCCCTCGCCCCGTGGCCTGCTGCCAGCCTGGCTTCTTTAAAGCAGGCCGTTCCTCACGGTACAAAGTGCAAGTGACTGGTGGCCTGTGTCTGGGTCTTTCCCCTGTGCTGTGGCCGCTGCCACTCTGCATGTGTTGTTTACATCCCCATGGTAACTCCCCTCGTTAAAATGCTGGAGTTGGCATTTATGTTGGCAGATACTGAAAAAAAAAAAAAGAAAAATTGGGCCCAGACTGTGTTCTTTTCAAGAAAGAAATCAGAGAGAAGGGAGGAGCAGAATCATTTTCTCATAGGATTTCTTCTCTCAGTAACTCTGCTGTGGCCAGCAGAAGGTCAGACTCTAAAAGACGCGAAACTAGGCGAGCTTTGTACACAGTTCCTTTCACTTCCACCAGCCTTTGCCTAGATTGTTCCAGTTGGCACCAGAAGGACAGTCACTGTAAGAGAGGGTCTCTTTCCTGCTTTTGCTGCAACCTTTAAATCATTGCCTCTGAGCCAAGGTTCAAAACTAAAACAACTAACCTTTTGTCTTTGTTATTAGCATTTACTTAGAGGTATGTATATTTAGTATCGCTGAAAAAATATGACCCCAAGTGCCAACCCAAGGCTAAGCAAATGGTTTTTCCAGCTCAAAAATAAACGTTTGCCTGGACTTCCTGATTGCGGTAGCTAATATCATTGCTTCTAGTGCTATCTATAATTGGGAAAGCTAGCTAAACACACTATACTAAGAAAGACACATTCACTGCTAATGTTCATGTGCTTCTCTAAACCATGCATCTGATGGGCAGGGCTTCATCGGAAAAGATTTCTTGGAAGACAAAATGCAAGGAGGACTTGATTTAGTAACAGGATTAGTCTTCGTCATGTAATGGGTATGCAGAATTGAATGTTACTGCTTTGTTGTGTAACATTCCTTGTATTTTGTGTTGCTGAAGAACAGATCACCACAAATTTAGCAGCTTAGAACAACACAGAGTTATTATCTCACGGTTTCTGTTGTTCAGGAGCCTGGGCAGGCTAACCTGGGTTCTCTGCTCTAGTCGCACAAAGCTGCAACCCAGGGGTCAGCTGAGGCCACGCTCTTATCTGAAGCTCATTCCAGTAGGGGCATAATTCAGTTCCTTGTGATTGTAGAACTGAAGTCCCCAGATCCTAGAAGCTGCCCTCTCCACAGGCAGCTTACAAGTTGTCTGCTTGCTTTCTTCCTGGAGAATGCCACCATTTTAAGGATTTAACCTAATCTCCCGTTTCATTAATGCAAAGTCAACTGATTGGTAACTTAATCACAGGAAGGATATCCTGTTATTTTCACAGTGCCCCCCAACACATACGCTCAAGGGAAAGAGATGTACCCCAGGGTGGAATCTTACATATCTTCTTAGGATTCTGCCTTCCACACTCCCCAGCTGAGCATTTGGGCCAGGTTTTGTCCACTCAAGTCATATCCTTTTTTTTTTTTTTTTGCGGTACGCGGGCCTCTCACTGTTGCGGCCTCTCCCGTTGCGGAGCACAGGCTCCGGACGCGCAGGCTCAGCAGCCATGGCTCACGGGCGCAGCCGCTCTGCGGCATGTGGGATCTTCCCGGACCGGGGCACGAGCCCGTGTCCCCTGCATCGGCAGGTGGACTCTCAACCACTGCACCACCAGGGAAGCCCCAAGTCATATCCTTTTTGTCTTCCTTATAGTGCCAGAATAGTTTAACTTAAAAATCCCACTCATTCATTCATTCACTCAACATTTATTATTTCAGCTTTATATCAAGCATTGTGCTGTAAAACTTGGTAAGCTTATTGTCAGGACTACAGTAATTCTTTGAGAGAGAGAACTTGTAAACCCTTTTAATGGTTTTCTAGCAATACAGTAATTTTATCTTGTTTTTTAAAAATAACATCTTGCTAGAGAGAACAATAAGAACCTAAAGACATGGTTGGAAGTACACCTCTGCACTTCACCCTGGTAGATGGAGTTACCTAAAATGATTAGCAAAGGGGACGGTAAGAAAGAGGAAAGGACATCCAATAAGGTCTGGCCAAACTGGCACTGTATTTAGATTTATTTACTTCTCTGAGTTTTTACTCTCTGTCAAATGCTATATTAGCCACTGGAATAACAAAGATGAAAAAATGCATGTAAATGTGGGTCCTCCTGGGACAGGTGCTCTTATAACAGCATAAAACTGCGCATGATCACAGGAAGTACATCTGCCAAGTTTACCCAAAGGGGAGAGAGGATCGAAAATCAGGGAGAGGCAGACAGTGCTGAGTCTCAGAGGAGTATGATGTTTAACACATAGAAGGAATCACAGAAGCAAAGTAGACAACATAATTCAACTTCAACAGGCATTACTTACTGGAATGCATACTGTGTGTTGGGCAGCGGGGTTTCAAATATGTGTGAAACATGGCTCCTCCCCTTGAGGATTTGCTGTTTAGTTGGGAAGACACATGTAAACTTGTGGCAAATGCTGCTGGAGAGAAATACACAGGGTGGTATGAAAAGGCAAGGGAACATGAACGCCGCGAGTGTCTTTGGGGAATGGAGAAGCATATGATGTAGCTGGATGAAATTATGTAGAGCATGTGTAGGATTGGAGGGAAATGAGACACTAGGGAGGGGCTAGATCCACTGAAAGACCTTAACTGTACCAGCAAAGATTTCAACTTGGTCCTATGAAGCAGCAGAAACTCTGAGCTGTTTAAGGAGGGGATGTAGTAATTTATAGTGTAAGTTCTCAAGCTGCACTTCTTGGATTCAGATTCTTGCTACAACCCTGACTACCTTTGTGACCCGGGGTCAGTGGCTTATCCTCCCTAAGACTCAGTTTTTGTGTTTCTAAAATGGGGATAATTCTATACAAGAATAAATAAGATAATATATTAAAAAAGTATAGTGTCTGGAACATAGTATTCACACCGTAATTCAGCTATAATATAGTAAGGTTCAGTATATTATATATTATTTATTATTATTATTATTATTATTTTCATGATCAGATCCATGGTTTGGAGGAATTCCTCTAGTGATTTTCTTGAAGATGAGCTGAATTCAAAGAAACGGTAGGAGACCACTGTTGAGGTGTGTGCTTCTCAAACTGGGGAAATACAGAATAAGTATGAAAAACCTTCCCCATTTTACTCAGATATTTGGAGGAAAATATTCTTATTTTAAGATAAACATTGGTATGTGATGGAATAGACTACAGCAGGGGGTTTTGGAGCCATTTCGTGCTTTTGATGGTGTGCACCAGGGCTGTGAGTCCATGCTCTCCTTCTAGGAGGGTTGCTTGGCCACGATTTAGGGAAAGCATCAGTATGGAGTTGCACTGTCTAGTCTGTGGCTTCTTGATTTTAAATTTAAATTAATTAAAATTAAAGTAAATAAAATTTAAAACTTTAGCACTCCAGTTATACGAGCCCTATTTCAGCCACTCGATAGCCACATGCAGCTGATGGCTGCTATATTGGAGAACAGAGAACATTTATTTTCCTCATTGCAGAAAGTGCTGTTGGACAACACTACTAAGACCATTATATGACAGACTGTGGCTCCTCTAAACCCATTTCAAAAATAACAGTGACACTAAGGATGGAACAAAAGGGATAGATTTGAAAAATAGAACTGGGAAGACTTGCTCTGGGGCCTACCTTCCTCAAATTCCCATCATGCAAGAGCTCTTAATACACGCCTCCTTTTTAGTTGGGCCTTTTAATCCAATCTGCCCAATTTCTGATGCTGGGTGACCCAGAAACTCAGCATGATTTGGGAAAGTGGCTTAGGCTTGGCATAATCTGGACAGACGTGGTTCATACCTATGGACAGAGAGCGTTTATCCAGTAAGAGAACAAGAAGAGTTGAGAATCGCTCCCAGATGCTGGCGCATGCTAGGTACTCAAATATTTGAAGGAATAAACAAACGAATGAAGGGACGAACAGATTAGCAAATACAATGAACTCTGTATCGATGGTGATGTCATTATATAATATGGAAAGAAAAGAAAATGGAGCTGGTTTGGGTGAAATGTGATACTAGTCTTAGCAACACAGAGTTTGTTGGAAGTGTCTGGGGTATGCAGTAGTAAATGGGGTGTTGGCTTTTAGGAGAGGCATTTGGTCAGAGATAACACATTTGGTGGTTAGCAACATATGTGCCCAGCGCCTACACTCCACCCTCTTGAGTCACTGTGATTTGAAAGGTTCCATCCCTAAAATTTAATCAACTTCCACATCTCTTAAGTTTACCTGGATAACTGATGATCAGAGCTTTTGGTTGGCTTGAAATAACACGTTAACTCACCTAGCTGAAAACGCTTCCAGCCAAAGCAAAGAAACCAGGTGTCTTAGTTCAAATAACCTTATCGTCAGAATTATATTATTTTTACTGAGTTTCTTGAAATTCTGCAAAACCCTACTTCTGGGGCTTCAAAGGCCCTAGATTGAGACAGCCACTGCACAAGGTGCTAAGTGCATGCATCTGAATAGATGAGACCACCTAAAGGAAGATTGCACGTCACCAGGAGGAGAGAGCCGGGAACAGCTGTCTGCACCATCCCTGCACCCCAGCTCATTCCAGAGAGGCTTCCTATGAGCTCAGTTGGAAGAGTCCCAAGAAATACACTGTAATGCTAATGCAAACAACTCCCAATTAGGGGAGCCTTCAGGGGCCACTTCCCCAGGCCTAAAACAACTGTTTTCTTTAGGCCAAGAGGAAGCCAGAGGTTATCCAAAGACTAGCTTGGAGACCGGGTTAGCCACTTGGCTACCATCCTCAAATTCCCATCATGCAAGAGCTCTTAATACACGCCTCCTTTTTAGTTGGGCCTTTTAATCCAATCTGCCCAATTTCTGATGCTGGGTGACCCAGAAACTCAGCATGATTTGGGAGGGTGACTTGGGCTTGGCATAATCTGGGCAGATGTGGTTAATACCTATGGACAGATGGTGTTCATCCGGTAAAATCAGGCACTTTATTATGTTAATTAATCCAAGTGGGACCCGGAAAATACAATATTAGCTGAATTTCCTGTCTAGCAAGGCGATTGGTGCTTTCTGTTGGCTTAAATCAGAAAATTCAATATCCTGGCATAACCAGGGATGTTCTGGAAATTTTTCTTCCCCATAAGGAAAAGCCTTTGATAAAAGCTAGAAAGGCAGAAGTGCTAATGGAGCTAATTTAAAGATAGAGACCCCACCCCCTCAAGGAGGGCCAGCCAGCATCTGCAAGGAGCCAGGCATCCCTAAGCAAACCCCAGCTATCCTCAGGCCTTAGCAGGGAGGAGGCAACAAAGTGATTCTCACTTTAAATTAGTTCAATTAGCACTTTTTCTTTTAAGAAGAAAAATGCTTTTATTCAAAAAGTGGTTTTCTTCATTTTCGCAACCTATATATTAAAAAGATTTCTGTGGGCTTATGTTTTACCATTTAGCAGCTGTTCCTGCTTAGAAAGTGCTGCTTTTCTCCTTTCAAGGGAGGTCAAGTAGTCAGGGGGTTAATTTCCATCCATTCTCGCCCCCCTTCCCCATGCCTTTTAAAAATGTTGCATGCGCCTATATGGGAATAGAACAGAGAGAAAATAACTTTTTAAAAAATATTTATTTATTAATTTGGTTGCTATGGGTCTTAGTTGAGGCAGGCAGTCTCCTTAGTTGCAGCAGGTGGGCTCCTTAGTTGTGGCTCACGGGCTCCTTTGTTGCGGCACATGGGCTCCTTAGTTGCAGCATGCGTGTGGGATCTAATTCCCTGACCAGGGATCAAACACGGGCCCCCTGCATTGGGAGCATGGAGTCTTAACCACTGTGCCACCAGGGAAGTCCAGACAACTTATTTTTAACTTATGGCTACAGAGTCTCTGTGTAATTGCCAGGAGGCAATCTGTGTACAAAAAAGAGGCTGGGTTTTGTAGTCAGGCAGACCTGAATTGATACTTTGGCCCTATAACCTACTAGTTGAGTGACCTTTGAACTCAGTTCTTCATTGGTAAATGGGAATAACCATAGCTACCTCACTAGTTGTGAAAAGTGAATAATTTGAATTGATGGCTCTGAGGGGGTATGGCCCAAGGCCTGGAACCTGGTAGGAAGAATCCCCAGTAAGTCCTAGTATTTGTCATGTACCAGGCACTGTGCTGAGTCCTCTCTATGTATGACCTGATTTCTCCCTGTCACCCCGTGAGGTCAGTTTGACTCTTTTGACTGTCATTTGAAGAAGCTGAAGTTTGAAGAGGCACCCCAAATCACCCAGCTGGTATTCAGCTGGTCCAGGGTTCAAAACCAACATGGTGGAATTTTGAAACTTCATGCCCCTCACCACTCTGTATAAATATTTGTATAATACATGTGATTGTTCTTCTGCTTAGTGTCCCGACAGTACACAATGAAGTATTTAAAGAACGCTTTCAGCACTGCTTTCAGCATCCAACCCCTTTGCTCAAATCTCCTCTTGTTCACTTTTCACTCAAAAAAGGGTCTTCTCCCAGACGTAGATCCTCTCCTCTCCCTTTTTATATGTATTTGGTGTGAACTTTTTTTTTTTCCGTTGTCGTTGTTGTTTCCTTTCTCTTTATGAAGGCGGAAGAGACGGAATTTCAACAAGCAAGCGACGGAAATCCTGAATGAATATTTCTATTCCCATCTCAGCAACCCCTACCCCAGTGAGGAAGCCAAAGAGGAGTTAGCCAAGAAGTGTGGCATCACAGTGTCCCAGGTAAGAAGCCCTCAAAGGGCTCAGCCCATACCCTGGCCCTGGTGGAGTCACAGTGCAGAGTCTTGGAGGTCTTGCTTTCCTGAACTTTCATGCCTTGTAAGTTCCATCAACTTAAGCCTTAAAATGGCAAGGTCAGCACATGATGTGCATAAGAGAGTTTCCAAGGCAGTACCTGGAAAAACTTGAGAGGAACCAGCAGAAGTAGGAGAAGACTAAGTACAGTGTAAAAACAGGGACAGGGTTCTTCCCTCTGAGCTCTCCGTTGCTTCAAATGGGTGAAGAATTCTACATGTACTTGGAAAGCCATCTGAATTTCTCATGTTATTTTCTCAAGCATACTCAATTCCTTGGCCCATTTTTTTGCCCAACCCAGGAACTTTAAGAGTCAGTGAATGGAACTTTTAAATGAAAGGGACTCAAATGTCCTCTCTTGATGTCCTCACTCTGTAACTGATGGAGTGTAGGAATTTTAACGTGTCACTATGCTTGCATTGGAATGATTGCACAAAATGTCACTGAGTGCCCCCTTCCCCCAAAGAGCAATAACCGTAACAGGTGCCTATTGACGTGGAAAGGTACGTGACATAAAAGTTTTATGGACCTGGAGTGTTCAGCATTAATATGAAGTAGAAAGGTCAGCAAGTTTTATATGTATCTACATTGTGTCTACACAAAGGATCCATCCAAACTTCTTACTCGGTCTGAACCTCAAATACCACCACCAGTCTCTAGTTGAGACCAGTAGGGATAGTCAAGAAACCTCTCAGAGAAAGCTTTCCTCAGAATTATGTCACGTGCAAGAGAATCAAATGTACTAGTGTTTCCAAAAAGGGCAAGGGGGAGGGGGAAGTTGGGGAGAAGAGGCCTACTTTAGTGAAAAACTTCACTTAACATTTTGTAAATGAAGTAGATGCTGTTTTGTATAAACTGAGCATCTGTACTTCCTTGAGCTGAATCTTGGCTTCTGCTACTCCCCGCCGGGTGCTGATCCCATCAACCTGTGTTTAGCTAAGCAGAATTAGGTCTAGTCAAAATCAAGAACTCCACACAGGGGATCTGCAATGAAGAGATTGCCGGGCTCTCCCCAGCACTCTATGTGTGATTTTTGCAGCAGCCTTGGAAACCTCCTTTCAGACAAGGCAGAAAGAATCGTCTCCTTTTTAACCTGGACCTTCCTCAGGTACTTGGACCCAGCGGAAGGTCGTTTCCAGTCTTGGCAACCCTGGGAAAGCAGAACATCAGTGGTCTAATTCAGGTGGCCTGATTGTTATCTAGGTTTCTAACCATTCTTGTCCAAATCTAGACCCATTGTCCACAAGTAAAGAGAACCGATGTTTTGTGGTGCTTGCTGCATGTTTCCAGGTATAAACCATATCACTAACCCACAAACAGTGAATTTTGGTCATGGAATCTTCTGCTGCTAAAGTTGAAAATCACTATATTGTTTGAATTCAAATTCTGGGATTTGGAATTCCAAATCCCTATTGAAAATAGAATGAACTCTTCAGGATCTAGTCTGTATTGTGTGTGAATAAAAAATGGAATCTTGGCCTATTCCAGCAACCTTCACATCCTTCATTATGGAAATCCAGGGTGCAAATAGTGTGTCCATTAAAATGATGATTTACATATACTGTATCACCTTTCTCTTTCCCCTATCCATCCCAGGGCGATACCATTCTTCCTTCCCCATCACATCACTTCCTCCCAACAATAACCAGACTGTTCTACCATTGCCACACAAGTTCCAGTGGGAGACAACATGATATCATAGAACGAGCACTTGCTAGGAGCGTGTTTATGCTGAGTCAACCGTGGGATTTTAGGAACTCACTCTTTCTGTTTGGGTCTTAGTTGCCCCATCTCCAGTCATGGTTGGTTGGACCACATGATATATTAAATCTCCCTCTATCTCTAGTTCTCAGATCTAGGAGATGCCTTTGACTGTATCTTTCTTGTTTTTTGTTTGTTTGTTGCTATGGGTTTTTTTAAAACTAAATTTATTTATTTATTTTTGGCTGAGTTGGGTCTTTGTTGCTGGGCACAGGCTTCCTCTAGTTGCGGCAAGCGGGGGCTACTCCTTGTTGCGGTGCGTGGGCTTCTCATTGCGGTGGCTTCTCTTGTTGCGGAGCACGGGCTCTAGGCACATGGGCTTCAGTAGTTGTGGCTCGCGGGCTGTAGAGCACAGGCTCAGTAATTGTGGCTCACGGGCTTAGTTGCTCCGCAGCATGTGGGATCGTCCTGGATGAGGGTTTGAAGCCGTGTCCCCTGCATTGGCAGGTGTCCCTGTGCCACCAGGGAAGCCCTGTTTTGGGGTTTTTTGTTGTTGTTGTTGTTAATAATCACCCTCCATCTTGAAATTCTCCTACTTTGGCTTTCTTGACATTGTTCTCTCTGGAGTTTTCTCCTTCCTCTTGGGCCACTCCTGCTCAGTCTTCTTAGAGGATCTGCCATCTCTACCTATCCTAAAAGTATTGTTCTTTCATTAGCCCCCATCTCATCATGTCCTAGCCCATGGTCCTTAATTATTTTTTAAGACACATATTCTTTTAAAATCCACTTACTAGTGAGTCCTCCTGTGATTCCCAAACAAAAATATGCTCAGACACAGAAACCCATCTATTGACCATCCTCTCCTTTGATCCCAGAACAGCCCTTCCTCTATTCTAATGCTTGGAGTGCTGCTTGGAGTATGATCTACAGAAGGCAGCATCAGCTGGGAGCTTGTTAGAAATGTAAACTCTTGGGTCTTACTGTATAGCACAGGGAACTATACTCAATATTTTGTAATAACCTATAAGAGAAAAATAAATCTGAAAAAGAATATACGTATATATTTGTGTGTGTGTGTGTGTGTGTGTGTGTGTATATATATATATATATATATATATATATATATATATGTAACTGAATCACTGTGCTGTACACCTAAACCTAACACGATGTTGTAAATCAACTATACTTCAATTTAAAAAAAATTTCTTGGGTCTCACCCCAGTCCTGAATCAGAATCTCTGGTGGAAAGGAGAGGAGGCTAGGGATCTGTCTTCATAAGCCCTCCATGCACACTTGACTTTGAAAAGTGCTGTTCTACACAGTGAATTGGAGTGGCCCCCTCCGTGCTCACAGCTGCAAATATACTTCTCTTTAAATATCCCCATGAGACTTCTCTCCTGGAATGCCGAACTCATATATCTTACTTCCCACTGGACTTCACCATGGCTCTGCCCACGGGCTCTTCAAACTTAATGTCCAAAATGTGAACCAAACTTTCCCCGGAGAATCAGTGATTCCTTCTGCATTATCTGTCTCGGAGTAAGTCAGTCATCTCTGTATCCCTAGTGCCTAGCACATAGTAGACCTTGTCAATGATTGTTGAACAGTGGGTTAATTAATGAAAACACCGATTCTATACATTGTTCAGGGCATATGACATCCCCCTAGTGGACGATGCAGGAAATGCCTGAACTGACCCAGCATCTTCCCTGCATGAGCATCTATTCTCCTGTAGAAAGGAATCATCCCAGGACCGGTCCCTTCTCCACCCTCTTCCTTCTCACCTTCTCTCATGTAGCCAATTTATTAGAGCACAGGCATTTTCTTTCCTCCTCAAAAGTCGTTCCAAACTTCCTTCATCTTTCCCCCTTTCTTCCAGCTCATCCAGTTACCTCAGAAAAAATCTCCCTGCCTCTTTTCCTCTCTCTCTGTTCCACTTAGAAGTCAAAACCCAACCACAATGATGATTGATTCCTAGAATAGTGAAAGTTACATCAAGAAAAGCATGAGTTTGGGAGTGAAATTAGATAGGCAGTGGCCCCTGAATGGACCCAGAAATGCCCTTCCTCTTCCAGTTTAACTCTCTTTCTGTAGGCACCAGCATTTACAATAAATAAAGCATTTTCTCTTGAATCTTTTTCTCTCTTGTTTACTAATATTGCAATGCTATGTTTTGATTTTTATTACAGAAGCTTGGCATTTCTGCTTCAGTATGAGCTGTATAGGTCTATGAGGGATAGCCTTATAAGATTTTTAAATTTAGCTAATGCACTTTAAAAATAAGTGTAGTTTTGCAAGAATTTTCTTTATCTGCCATTGTTGGGGTAAATTAAATTACATGTAAGCTATGGTACATGTGTTACCAACTTCTCCTTCTCTCACCAAATTCATGGTTTGTTTTGTAATTGTATAAAACCACAATATTTTAGTTTGAAATCACATCTGAAATATGGGGTATAAAACTCTGCTTCCTAAGGCAGGATTATGGGAGTAAAACTTGAATTTCACTGTGTCTCCACTTGTGTCTGGCAGAGGTCTTGGTATAAAGAGAACGGGCATAGAATCAAGCCAGGACAGCCGCTGTGAGCCACATGAAGGAAATAGGTTAACAAATGAAAGTAAATTACATTTATTTTGTGTATTGGTGTTAACATTTAAAGCCTGGAATTCAAAGGAATAATCAGTGCTAGGCTTCAGTTTTTCCTCATGTAGATAACACCAAGCTTTGCACAAAATAGTGAAATTTATTGGATTGAATTATATTGATCCTAAGGTCAGTAGTACAATACAGCTAAGAATCTAGTCCATATTAAAGTTATTTAACTAATAAAAATGTGAAATTAATCCATCTATGAAAGTACCCATATGTTGATATAGATTTCTTTGAATATTTAAAGGTCTGTATATTTTGATTGCCCAAAGTCAGCTTTAGCATTGGTAAGTAACAGGCATTTCTCCTGAAATGCTAGGTTTATTTTAGTGTCCTATACTTAAGAGGTAAGCAGATTTAAAATGCTTGCCCTAAACTACAAGGGTCCTAGTTAAATGAGCAGCTCCTCCCTAGAAAAATCTTTGTCACAGTGGTTTTGCTAGAGTGTGTTATATTAAGCAAGAGAATCTCATTTTATGTAGTCGCTCCTCTCCAAGCCCTTCCTTCAGATCTTTTAATTGATGTTGCAGAATCAGAGCTAGGATGAGACCAATTAGCCTACCTCTTCAACCCTCTCATAAGCTCTTCCTTTTCCTCTGTGATATTTGTGCAGGATGAACTGGTAACTTTCTCGTCTTCTTTTAAACCTCTTTAGGTATCAAACTGGTTTGGAAATAAACGAATCCGGTACAAGAAGAACATAGGTAAATTTCAAGAGGAAGCCAATATTTATGCTGCCAAAACAGCTGTCACTGCTACCAATGTGTCAGCCCATGGAAGCCAAGCTAACTCACCGTCAACTCCCAATTCAGCTGGTTAGTTTTTTCTTTGAATTGGGGGAAATGTTCTCCATTTTTATATGTGCTTTTCCTACACTGGGGTTTTCTTTTAATTCTTTAGGCTATGGATGGGTTGATTTATGTATTTGATTGTCCTTTTTACTGTTGATGCGACTTTGGGTTTTTCTTTTCATTTCCAAAAAGCAATGTGTTTTGCTGTTTATAAGATGGACGTGTCTGAGGGTTTGCACTTATGTGTCTCTTTAAGTTGGACAGAGGTAAATTGGTTGGTTTTGATGAGGAGACCTCTAAATTCTCCTTTCAGAGGTTCTAATAAGTAAGCTCGACTTAATATTTTGAGGTAGTCCCTTGGGGTTCAGGCATTTAGTCTGTCTCGTATAAAGTTGTTGTCCTTATCTATTTTGCTGTTCCTATCACATGATGTCTGGGTCATCTACTAGCATGCATTCCTTGAAGGAATATTCACTCTTCTTTAAATATCTTATTAAAATGTTCTGGTCTGCAAAGCCAACTATGGTGATTGCTATCCATTTTTTATAGTTATCGTTCTTTACTGTTTTATTGTGTTGGTTTCCTTTATGTAAACTACGAAGAAAATTGCCAGTCATTAATTCAAATGATTTCAGATTCCAGTTTTTCTGTTACAGTATCAGTCATGTGCTGTACTCCTGGTTTTATTTTAGTAAATGTGCGTTGTATCACTAATTTCAGAGTTAGGCTAACATAATATATTTTGGGGGTGTGCCTTGTACCACCAGTTCTTAATTTCCACATGTGAAAAGAATAATCAGTAATGCATAAAAAATGTAACCTTGGTGTTTGTATGCTATGGAAGGCATGCATGTTGGTGCTTTTTTTTTTAAAGGGAAAACCAGAAATATTTCTTATTAAATAAGTATTTATTTATTAAATAAGGCTTTATTAAGTAAGTTAGATTAAGATATTTCTCCCCATAATGAACCAGATGCATTGATTTTGGCTGTGGGGTACATATCTAAGAAAATTGATGCCCCAACTTTAAAGGGTCACAAATTAAATATGTTAGATCATAATATGACTTTTAAATCTAATTTCTAACATTTGGGGGTATGTGGTGTCTTTGACCTCCCCGCCTGTTTGCCCACTAAAATAAGTCCTCTTTCTACCCTGTGGTAGATTGTTATTGGAGACATGTAAGGCTCCACACACTAATGTCTTCTGTGAGCTTCTAGATGCTTCTAATTTGTTATCATAAAGTTCTCCAAGTCACTGGGCTGTACCATCACAGCTTTCTTTTGTTTAAATGGAATCATGCATGAAGAGTGGCCTGGGCTTTGTAAACATGGATATGGTAAGACAATGTAGAATTCAATCCAGTTTCATTTTTCCCAGCACTCCAGATTAGGTAACCATGGAGAGCATATTTGCTTTTTGAGGTTTTGTGTGTATGTGTGTGTGTGTGTGTATGTGTGTGTTTCCTTTTCTTCTCATCATGGTATGATTGACAAAGGATCAAGGCTAACAGGTTCAATAACCAGAGAGTTTCCTTCATCCCCATCTGGTCAATTATTAAGCATTTCAGACCCAGCAACACTAGTTGAATTGTACTGCTAGGCAGACATTTTCACTTGTCTCTTTGGAAGAAGTACAATTCTGTCAACATTAGCAAAAACACATTCGATACTCTTGCAAAGGTTATCATAATGTAAAACAGATATCAAAATGACTTTTTCCTGTCCCTGATATATCTGCATCGCAGATGGCTTAGCATGATTTATGAACAGTCTTTAGAAGGGCCCCGTGGACTCCCTTCATTACTAAATCCCTTTTTCTTCTTTCCTAAAGTACTTGAAAAGAGAAAAGTGAGCGTTTTAACCCCCTCGTCTGTGTTTAAGAATTATTTTGGCTCTCTTGGAATATCAGTATGTGATTACAGTTTTCTAAGGAATTTTTCTGGTGGCTTAAACTTCATGTGACTATTCTGAGCACAGAGTAAATTATTATGGAAAATTTGAGCTAAGCTTTCCAGTGGTGCCTAAGTTGTTAGAAATAATATGCAGAGGAACCCCTTTGTAGTGCTTTTTCTAAAATAGAGACAAAAGAAAATACTATTGTATATGTGCAGTAGCGTGGAATTTTAAAAGATAAATGGTTTAACAGGAAAAGTTATAAATGGGTTTTTCTATCTTTTCTTTGCTCTTAACACAACCCAAATAGCTACACAGATAGAGGGAGAACTTTCAAATGTTTCAGCTTTGCACATAGGGTGTTTATAATGTTGTATACCAGCTCTTTGATAATTCCGAAGGGTAAATAATAATTGAAATAGCAAGTTTTAAATAAGAGGTTAGGAAGTGAAAATATATTTTAGTTGAGTTTAGAGTTCTGGAACCTGGGAACTTTTTATATCCTCAGTATAGAAGCAGGAGTTTTTTCAAGAAGCTTTACTAAATATAAATACTCATTTCTACTGCAAGGAAGATATTTTGCAAGTAAATCTTATTCCTTCTAAAGGCTTTTGTGTGGAGAGCAGTACTTCAGTATCTTTATTTAGGCCTCTTCTAAATATTCCTCTTTGTTGATGTATGCCTGGCCTCCTATTTCCTTAAGCATAATTCATAAAAATCACGTAGGGCTGGGGCCTGTGAGGAATGAACAAGTATTTCGAGATACTTGGAATGCTTCATATTTTACACCAGCAGAGTTGGGCAAAATGGATGGAGCAAGGAGGAAACATAGAGAGAAGACAAGAAAATTAAGTTTTGAAAAAAAAGAAACAAAAATGGGGACCAACTGAAGCAATGGTTAATAACCCTGGGTCCATCATTCTTTTGGAGTGACCTAAAGTGACACCTTCTCAATTTCCTATTTTTGATGAGATTATGAAAGCAAGAGTTAATATCTCAGAAAAATAAGGCCCTTTTAAGAAGGTTGGATTATCTATTTTGGAAGGTTGGAGAACATTTTAACATCCAAGAAGAAAGAAATTGGCTTATGCGTTACAGATATTTTCTGTGGCATAGCATCAGCATTGATATCTTAGCAGGATCTGTGATTAGCTAAGCAATCCCCGTTTTTTGAGGCTCAGAACCCACAGATTTGAATTCTTTTGCTTAGTTGTATGTGTTTGTGTGTGTCAAGGACAACAGTAGATTCAGCCATGACATTAGTTAGCAGCAAGCCCTTTAACAGTTTCTTATTATGCCCCTCATAGGGAGTTTGGTGTTTTTCTGGGTTGGTGGAAGGTTATCATATTAAGGCCCTGGACACTGGCTTCCTAAGAGAAGTTTATGTATAGTACACATGGTTAGAGAGGAGGTAACACATCCAGAGAAGTTGACTGACACTTCTAGTAAAGTCATCGGAACACTCATGGTTTTGTTTTTTAAAACCAGTGAAAGAATTTATCCCCTTGATGTTTTCTGCTGTGTTCGTTCTTCCTATGTTTCTTCCCTTGTGCAAAATGAAAACACGGCCTCCTGGAATTGGAACTCTAGAACCTGGACATGCACACCTGCTGAAGGTTATCTGGTTTCCCATTGAACCAGATAACCTTTCCCTCTTGTACTTTGCCCTGAGTAGAAAGTAATAATGGTTTTATTTTAATTTGGAGAGAAAAGTCTTGAAAAACAGAGAAGTGAGCATAATATAATTAAGCTTACATCCAGCAAAGAGACTCTATCTTTGAGCCTCCAAATGGTATAGGAGGCCAACAGAGTCCAGTATGATCAAACTGGCCACCTAATCTGTGTGAAGCCTACCTAGACTTCTAGATTGCAGAAATTAAGGTAATACTTGCCGTCCATCTGCTTCCTAAAAATGCTGTGAGTTATAATGAGCTAATACTTTTAAAACACCTCAAGTTCCTTAGGAAGAAAAAGTAAATTCATTCCTGTTCTAGGTCATGGGTTCTCAATGTCAGTAGAGTTGCCATTTTTGGCTGTCACAGTTGTAGGGGGATGGATGTTCCTGGCATCTATGAGATGGAGACCAGGGATGTGTTTGACCATCATACAATACGTAAGATATTCCTCCATAACAAAGAATTATCTGGCCCCAAACATGAATAGTGCCAAGGTCAAGAAACCCCGCTCCAGATTGAGATATTATCATTAGTATTCTATTTTTTGGATTTCGAAGTTAACTGAGTTTGGGTGTTTTTTTTTTCCCCTGAGCAAATGTAATTCTCTTGGAGACTCTTTAGAGTAGAAACAGAGTGTTCAGGAAATTGTCTTTTATGAAAATGGCTGTTAGCACATCTCCACATCGTGTTTGCATGAGCAAATGCATCAGAATCTGTAGGTGATCTATCACTTCTCTGTCTAGTTGAGTGCAAGTTTAGCTTTGTACGTGCCCCAGCTGTCTGGATTACGGCTTCAACGAGCTACTTGCCTCCCTTTCCAAGCCAAATTCAGAACCTTTTAACTGGCAAGCATGTCTTAAAATGTGCTTCTAGTCATTGCCATCACTTTATAGCCACCTGCAGGTAAGGTTCCAGACTGACCTTCTCAGCAAACCAGGTAATTCTGTTTTAGTTCTTTGAGAATTCCACAGCACCTCTGAGAGAGCCCACATGCTATTTGTCTATGAATCACATCCTTCCCAGGAGGTTATCCAATCCAGGATAAGTTCTTTCCAACTTCCAGTGCCAGATGAAGAATGAGTCTCCCCCTCATTACTTAGATGTTTGTGTGGACGTGTCTGCCTTATTGCGGTATTCGTGACACCTGGTCTCTTTCCTCAGTGAAATCACTGCCTCTAGTTACTTATCAGAGAAGCAGAAGCCATGGCGGTGTTGTACGTGGGTGTACAGAGACAATGAAATGCTGAAACAGCATGGCCAAAAGCACAGGGACTCCTTCTGCAATTACTGCTCTGATTCAAATGCATTTGTACACGAAGTACATTGATATGTGCATATTTATCTCTATGTACATTAGGCAGCCAGACATATTTACAATTTATCTATGCACATATATTTTTTAAATCATCTGTGTCAATTGCAGTGTGTATCTTGTAAGTGGCACATTCCGTGGCTTCATGGTTCCATGGGTGCCATGTTCCTTGGCATCAGGGTAGCCCTCTGGAAGTTTCTCCCATTTCTCAGTCTGTGTGCTAATTTCCAATAAACCATCAACCAAGCATGTAGAGTGTATGTTTATTACATGGTATTTGGTTGGGAGAGAAATAAGATACCTGGGCTTCAAACTGAATACTCTCGGGGGAAAAAAAAATTCTGATATCATATAAACAATTATAATTTGGGTTCTTAGAGCTGCTGGTTCTTGGTTCTGATGACATCTACCTGTGAGCATGTGTTGTAATACTTATTATAAAATGGCTTTTAATATTTAGGTTATATCGCTGTGGTTGAAAGAAAGATTTGAGAGGGATGTAACTAGGACATAGATGCCTGGGTCTTATATATCTTAACATACGAATGTGATCTGTGCTACGCACTGCTTCACCCACACGTTGTGGGGGGGGACTGTTTGAAAGATTTGCAGCACATTAATGGAAGGAGGGTCCAGGCCAAAGCCTCTGCCCACTGATTGGGTGTAAGCTACACCTGGTCAAATCTTGTACCTATTTTGCCTAAGATCCAACTTTTCTAATTCCTTTCAGATAAGCTAAACCGAGAAACGTGTGCCAGATGACATACATAGGACATGTTTCAGAGTTAATCAGGACGTCATAGTTCTTTGGATGGTGCTTGAGTTGTCCCCCGCCCCCCAGAGAAAGCAGTCCCTTTTTCCCATGAGAAGGGAGTTAAGAGTGGAGGATCCGTCTGTGTAGCAAAATACTCAGCTGGCTCCTTGCATACGGATGGACACCCCAAAGAACAAAGCAGGATGGAGATGTTCCTTAACTTGAGGTTGTCCCCAAGTAAATTGTCCTCAAGTAACTCATTTGGTTCCTCTAAATGGCTCTTGCCTTTGAAGGATGAGGATACCATGAACAGTTGAGGAGAGTGGCAGAGTTTAGAAGTCATTGCTAGTTAAGTGGTCCTGCCATGAAACAAAAAAACCTTCTGTTCAGCTTAGCTGCAGCTCTTCATGTGAGGCGAGACGGCTCTCTAGGATGGCACAAATCCCTATTTTGGGATAAAAGAGAGTCAGAGCTGGGGCATGAATCATTGTTGGGCGATTCCACATGGATGATGGCTGTCTCAGAATTCAAGGGCAGGAGTGCAATTTGAGAAATATAGGGACGGAAACAATAGAGTGGAACTGACCTGGGTCCCTGAGGTCTCTCCTTTTCCAGGCTAACGTCATGTTTTAACCAAACCTTGCACGTTGAGCTTTCTTTCCTAATGCACTGAGCTGCACGATGGCTTCAGAATAATATTAAGCTTTTCCACGGCCTTGTGTTTAGGTTGAGGGGGGGACTAGGTTTACCACAGTAGAACCAGTGGAACCCGGGTGGTGCCTACAGGCTAAGTCTGGGAGAAAGTTTCAACTCTAGGAGGTGAAAGCAGATAGTTAACTGCTCTTCTGAAGACTCACTTTATTATTATTATTATTACTATCATTTCATATTTCATGCATGCTTGAGAATTCCTGGTCCATTTTCTGTCTCATCTTCCTCCAAAATGGCAGGTGGCAGAGAAGAGCATATTATTCTCACTGATTTTTGCAGTCCTCATGATCCTCTTGGACTGTTTGCCACCCAGCAGGGAACATCACCTTCTTTCTAGAAATCAGGAATGTTGGTGACTCATATAACAGGGCCAGCCCTACTGTGCAGCGTTACCTTCATGCCCTCCCTTCCCAGGTGCTGCTACCCATGTGAGAGTAGATGGGTGTAGCATTAGTTTATTTAGAATCCAGCTGATAGCTCACGTGCTCCATCGTGGTGGCAGAAGTACCACTGACCAGCCTGTAGTCTCCAGCCCACAGTCCCCCAGCCAATCCTAGAATTTTAGAGACAAGAGAGAGAGACCCTGGGTCTGGAGACTGTCTTCAACTCAAACAGAGCAAGTTGAGAAGAATACATGTTTCCTGTCTCAGCTTGAAGCTGCTAAGGGGAAGCAGACCTATGGGCAACTTGCAGTGAGATGTGGGCTCCGCATAACATCAATGATATGCACCCTTTATTGCTTGCTCTGTTCTTCATGCTACTAACCAGACTCTGTTGATGTTGTTTTGATTTTAGTTTTTATCTGGGGGAGGGGTTGCTTTGCATGTCATTCTTCCTCTTGGCTGTTAGTTGCGGGGGTTAAGCCTTTTCCTTTCTGTGATTCAGGTGCCTCACTCTTTCCTTTCCAGGTTCTTCCAGTTCTTTTAACATGTCAAACTCTGGAGATTTGTTCATGAGCGTGCAGTCACTCAATGGGGATTCTTACCAAGGGGCCCAGGTTGGAGCCAACGTGCAATCACAGGTAGGGACCCAGCCAATGTGCCGCCAGGTGAATGCTTTAGCGTCCAAGAGCCCTCAGTCGGATTGGCACCTCCTGCTTCTGTCCAGAGAGAGAGAGACGGACAGACAGAGAGAGATGTAGAGACAAAACCTTACCAACAACCAAACCGAATCAAAGACAACCATTGTCGTGGGGAATCTCGTCCACACTTTGTGAATGCGTCTGGCTCTGGCTTGTCAGTCACCCTAGGAGGGCAGGAGAGCGGCAAGCACGGGGTGAGGTGACTAAGGCCCGTCAGGCAAGTGGCCCCAGTGTATTCTTTGCTCATGAAAGGGAAAGGGAGGAGGAGTTGTGTCCATCAGTTCACTTTTCAGGTCCCTCTCTTGTTGGTTGCTTTTCCACACTCAACATCTGCCCAATATAGAGGTCATGAATGACTAGGCACATACCTTAGGATCTCACGTTTTCATTTTAACCTTTGAAAACACCCAGCCAGGTTGACTAAACTCATCTTCTTAGTCGTCCTTGAGGTCAAGGGATTTGGGTTTCTGGTGATGAGTCTATAAGTCCATGCTGGGAAACAAAAATCAAGCGTGTGGTTGTAAACCCTCAGCGCTCCCTAGTCGGCAGCTCACCTTCACGAGAGCTCAGAAGCCATCCTCCTGTGTCAGCACGCAGCCTGATGTGACAGGGTGAGGTCCTGTGCTCTGGGTCAGAATCGCTAGGGAAGTTCTGAGCCAAGCGCATCCAGGCTCGCACCCTGCCAGAGGAGCAGGAAGCATTACATGCCTGGAAGAGACCACCTGGTGATTCAGCGCCCTGCTCAGGAAACATTGCCTGGAAACAAGTTCGAGGAGATATAGTCAGACTTCGGTCAGATGACTAAACAGCTGGCCATCATTTAAGTCCTCAGAAAGACAACATTAGTCACACACTGCTCTCTCTGTGAGGGGCCTGGCCAAGCCCCTCTACACAGAACCTTGACTTTTGTAGGATCCCCAGCAAAGAAGTTAGATAGGATGATCCGGAGGGCAGGGAAAATCCCTTCACTCTCCCCACTCTCAGCCCCTCTATCACCCAGTCCCTGCCGTCTCATGCAGCATTGTTGAATTAGTTTCAGTGTTGGGAATCCCAGCTTTCTTTGACCATTTTTCTGTCTTCCTTACTGAAATCAGAAAGGGTAGTGGATTCGGCATAGAGAGGAGGCCCAGCCTCCTCCTAATGGTTCCTTTCCCAGGAAGAATGTCTCCAGTGATCGCATTAATTTGGCGAGCCCAAATGGTAGCCTGTGTGATGATGATGTGCCTCCCTTTCCCTGCATCTCCCTGACTAATTTCCTCTCTGTTGTTGTTCATCTGTTTAGGTGGATACCCTTCGCCATGTTATCAGCCAGACAGGAGGATACAGTGACGGACTCGCAGCCAGTCAGATGTACAGTCCGCAGGGCATCAGTGTAAGAAAACAAGGCTCCCCCCGCCACCCTTTGTTTTTATTCTATCACTATCAATTAGTTCAAAGCCACAGGGCTCAGAACGCCACTTAGTAGGACTTCTTAGCTTTACGGTCACCTATTTCTTGTTTCTGTATCGGTCATGCCGTCGGCAGCATTCTACCCTCAAAAAAAGTGGCGATTGGGCAGGCTTCATGCAGGCAGCTGGCGTCTAGGGCTGTCACACACAATCAGTGTTTGCATGGCACCTGCGGCCACATGCGTTCAGCTGAGAGGGGCTGCTAAACAGGTGACACCTAGTACAACAGTGGTAGGAAACGTCCCCACAAGCGGGGGCCTGGGAACCTGGGGAGAAAAACCAGTAGCCGAAATCCATTGCATCCAGGTCTGTGGTCTTAAAAAAAAAAACCTTTCTCCCATCTAAGGACGATTAAAAAAAATTAACACAGAGGCTGGGTATGCTGAAGGGATGGGGAGGGGTGCAGACCATCTTCTACTTGTTCTTGGTTGCGCTGGCGGCTCCTGACTAGCATGAAAATTCATAGCGACAAGCTATGTCGCACAGAGTGAAATCGATCAGACAGACACAAGGAGAATCGAGTGTAGATTTGGGACAGCAATCCAACTTGATTTCTCAGATCAATCGTCCGCTATCTCAGCAGCGGTGACAGCAAGCTGGGACAAGGGGGCAGCCTGGAAAAGGAAGCTGTTCTTTAGATCAGAGGTGATTTCCTGGGCTTTTAGAGGTCATAAGATGCTCCAGTAGAACTATTGGCTCAGAACTGTCTAAGAAAACTATGATTGGATGATGGTGAGGATTTTTTGTTGTTGTTTCTGTTGTTAGGATTAAAGTAAATTCGGGATGGAGGGAAGGAAAGGTAGGCATAGTGTGTTGATGTAATTCTAGCCTATACTAATTGAGGTATGGTATCTGCAATGAAAAACGTGATAGCTTTTTAACTCTGCATTGGTGAAATCATATATGACAATGGCCAGACTGGAAGGAAGCAAGAGGATACCAGATGTTTCATCAGATGAGGAACGGTTGAAAAAATTAGGAATTCTTAGCCCATTAAAGAGAAGGTTTGGCTGGTAAGTAATAGTTTGAGACACGCTGTCATCAGCGAGAGAGATTGGATTCATCGTGAATGATGTAAAGGGAGGTAGGATAGATCACTGAGTAGAAGATTCAGGGAAACAGATTTCACTTCAACATCTCAAGGGCCTTTCTAAGATGCAGTCAGAGTTGTCCAAAGAAGGGATCTTTTGCCTCTGGAAGCCAAGAATTCCCCATCATTGGCGCGTTCAGACATTGTTTGGCTGACTACTTGGTAAGGATGTTGTGGAAGGGAGTTAAGTACCAGGTGATGACTGTCTTGGTGACTTTTAAGGCCCCTTCCAATTAGGAATTCTTTATTTTCTACCTTCCTTAGGCAGAATCTCCTCTGAGTTTATATAATATTTATCAAGTTCCTCTCTGGGATGGAAGGAGGGAGGTTAGAGCTGACCCTGTTAAACATACTCTGGGCACCTGTGTCCCTTTTTTAGAAAGGGTTTCCAGAGCAGAGGGATTTTTCCCTTCTTGTGCTTATACTAATTATTATTCCTGTATTCATGGCTGACTTGTCAGACGCCTGCTTAGAAAAAATCCAAGATACCGTGGTGGAGAATTATGTTCTCAAACATGGATCCCAAATGAATTAAGTTGTTCTGTGTTTGTATGGGGAGGTTTAAGCACATAGGCATTTATCCATTTCCTGGATCTTTTTGAGCTAGAAGATCGGTCTTTCCAGAAAAAGTTTTGCTCTGTATGTAAGTGGAAGAGAGGAACATGAGGAAAGTATAAGAGTGTGGGGAGGAGACTATGGACGCACTCAGAAAGAGAACTGCAGAAAGTCTACATGACTGGGCAGGAAGTGGGGCTGACAGTTCTGCTATTTGGTATCTTTCTTTCCTAATTGGGTAGCACAGGAGAGAGTGGCACTCAGACTCTGGGGGGTCAACGTTGGCCCCTCTGACGTCATCTGGTGGGCTGGGAATCATTTCTGAAATAGTGTAACCAAACATGTGCAGATCATTATGTCTGATTACATAAGCCCACCGCAAAAACTGGGCTGGAAAATGCCACTTGAAAGAGTCTCTCATTTTGCATTAATTTTTTTCCCCTGTGAACTGTTTATTTTATTTCTGGGTCTTTAAGACACAGGGTAAATGAATCAAAGGCCGATCATGATACAGTCTGTTCCTTTGGTATCAATTTTAAGTTGTGCCACCTTGCAGGAGACTAAGCTTGTGGGATGTATTTTTAGAGAGTGGTATTAGATGCCGAAGCATGTGTATGTGCAGAGAGGGGCACTGGCTGCTAGGAGAAATAAGAGAGAGAGAGAAAAGGAGGTAGACAAGAAGAGACAAGGACAGGAATGAAAGATTGGAGCCAATGAATAGAAATAAACAATTCCAAAACCCATGGCAGCAATGGAATTCCCAGCTGGGCTGGATTGTGTTTCATTCAGTGGAGGACATTTTCTGGGCAGCCTTTATCTACTCCCCTGCCTGGATTTTCACAGCACTCACATCTTATCCAACCAGCGTCTATTTTAAATCTTGTAGAGTTCAGATGGCTTGCCTTTAACTAAGGCCACATAGTGATTGGGTGCAAGGTGTGGTGGTGAGAGCCCTGCGTTGGGAGTTGGGAGACTCTGGTCCTTGTAACTCTCATGTGCCCATGGGCAGGCGTCAAACCTTGTCTTTTATAAAATGGGGCCGGTAATTCTCACCCTTAGTACCTTCATGACTGCTTTAGGGAAAATGAGAAAATAGGTAGGAATGGGCTTGGCAAAGCACACGTTTTTCCACATGAATGCAGCATGAAAAGTTATAAGTGATAACTTTCTAATTTGACCTTTTTCCTCCTCTTGTGTGAGCAGTTTTCCCAGTAGGTAGTTCCTAGTGAGGATAGGTTAGGACGCAGTTGTCACTTTTTTCTCTTCTGATGGAAAGGTACACTTTTGACAAGGGTTATGCAAGGCCTAAGGACCCCCTTCCTTAGCCAGAGTGAGCGTTAAAGACCCTGGGTCTTTAAGACACAGGATAAATGAATCAAAGGCTGCTCATGATACGGTCTGTTGCTTTGGTATCAATTTTAAGTTGTGTTAAATTATACCTTTTTGAGTGCTTTGTATTCTCAAATGACAACGGGCAATGCTTACTGGGTTTAGAGTGGCTCTAAGTGATGGAGGGAGGTTACTTCACTTCTCTGTCAGTTAGACAGACTGAAAGATCACTTAGCTATCACATCCACTCTTTGGTTTCCCTTCCCACTGCCACCATCCTTATTCTAGAAATGGTTCATTAGCTAGGCTATTGTGATTATTTCCTAATTACCGTTACTGCCTTTAGTGTCTCCTTTCTCCTGCACACATCCCCAGAATTTTGTCATTCCTTGCCCAGAAATCAAGAGCACCTCTCTATTGCCCACCTAAGCAAGTTGAATCCCTGAGTCGGACATTTTCAGAGTCTTCCACGCTCCGGCCCCATCTACCTATGCATCCCCCTCACTCCCCAAGTCACACGGACTCTCCCACGCCCAGATCCTCCTTGCTGTTTGTCTTCTTCTCCTTAGCCCTCCTTCCTCTCTTCTCTCCACTTTATCACACACACACTCCCTTGCCTTATAGATATATGCACAGACACACTCAATCAGTCTTTGTCTTTCATTCCCAAATACGCATGTGGTCCCAAAATGCATATATTAGTTGCTCAAAACATGTTTGTTGAATGAATAAATCAGAAGACAAGCTACCACTGAATTAAAAAATGCCACATCTTATGTAACAGCTGTAAAATACCTAGTAATGATTTTCTCTCTTAAATGCCTTACTAACCCACAAATAGACTATCTTTTTTAATTCAAAACCCACAAATAGACTATCTTTTTTAATTCAATTTAATTCAAAAAGCTTCTTAAGTCTTTCTTTTTGGAAAAAGTTTCTAAACTTTTTGACCAAGGCAGATTCTCTGAGAATTAAGAGTCAGATCAGCATTAAATAGATGAAGTTATAGAGTGATGATATTGTCAAGAGAATTATCCCTTTGAATTCTTTAGCACCTTCTTTCCTAAAAGAATCCCCTTATCAAAACCTGCTTTTGGGTAGCCATCTATACAGCAAGAGAACATCGTTTCTTTTTTTTTTTTTTAATTTTATTGAAGTATAGTTGATTTACAATGTTGTGTTAATTTCTTCTGTATAGCAAAGTGACTCAGTTATGCATATATATATTCTTTTTCATATTCTTTTCCATTATGGTTTATCACAGGATATTGAATATAGTTGTGCTATACAGTAGGACCTTGTTGTTTATCCATCCTATATATAATAGTTTGCATCTGCTAACCCCATACTCCCAATCCTTCCCTCCGCCTTCCCCACTTCCCTTTGGCAACCACAAGCCTGGAGAACACCGTTTCTCATGGGGTTCTCACTGCTTTCTCTACCAGACGTGGGACTAGAACCTGCACAAACAAACGGGTGGACAGTGGCAGCAACCTGAAATCAGGAAACTTGGATCCTTCTTCTGGCGAGTCTCTTCATCTCTGTATCATTGCTTCATCTGTCAAATTTATCCCATCAACAAGCTCTAAGGTCCTTTCAGCTTAGTAGTTCTGGAGTCCTACAAGTATGGTTTTTGATTCCTACTGTTCACTCAAGGGACACCAGACTCAACTGTAGGCTCCTCTTTCCAGAAAACTCTTTCTGTTGAGTTAGTCTCCGCCATCTTTTCTAGCCTACCCTATCGCTTCCCCTTTCAGTTGGATCTTGAGGGAAGGAGGAAGAGCTTGCATTACATGAACTTCTCCCTTTGAATTCACGGAGATTTGTGGTAGCAGAAAGCATTAGTCTTTAGGGTGAAATTATTTTTGATTATTTTAAAATGTGAGAGGGGACTTCCCTGGTGGTCCAGTGGTTAAGACTCGGTGCTCCCAATGCAGGGGGCCTGGGTTCGATCCCCGGTCAGGGGTCTAGATCCCACGTGCCACAACTAAGACCCAGCGCAGCCAAATAAATAAATAAATATTAAAAAATAATAAATTTTTTAAAAATAAAATAACATGTGAGTTAAGGGAGTGAGTTCACTCCAGCCACATCTTAAATGTTGACAGATACCCCTATAAGATTGTCATTATTCAAGAGATTAAGTGAAAATAGAAATAAAGTGTTAGTGTTCTCTCTATAAAGGCAAAGTGTCATAAATGTCAGTTTATGACAGAAAAGTCTCATTGATTTTGCTTTGTGATAATTATAGTAGTGGAAAAATAGATATGAAGCTTTGATCTTTGTAAACCATAACATACGTGTTTTTATTTTATTTTTTTTTGCTTTCTCCCACGTTAGGCAAAGGGACAAATGGACATTTACGAAGAAAATAAATAAAATATAGAATCATTGGGACAAAAATAGAGAACTGTTTAAGTGAACACGTTTCAGGCATTTAAACATCACAGGGCTTACTTGGTAATACTTGGCCACCTGCCATCATTTTCATTTTTTCTTAACTACTTCTGAGAGACCTCCTTCCACTTAAAGTATATATTAATAAGATGTTGCCACATGTGGACTTGTAAGACTGGAGAGTGAGGGTGATAATTAAAGTCATATGCAGATCTTTAAAAACTCACTTTAATTATATGAAGTTTTAATTGTTCTACCAAGCTGAATGTGAATTTTGAAGTTACTAAAACATATTCAGATGTGCTCCCAGTGACTTGTCTTTGGGTACCTTCTGGTGCTGCAGCCAGGGACCAGTGAACAGCCCCAGTCTGGCGGGTAAAGGGAGTGAGGATAGGCTTGAACATGGTGAACCAGTCTCTGCACGGTTGAAGGCAGCAGTACAGAGGAGATGGACTTCCACCTTCCAGAAGCGTATAAGCCTGGCTCTCCCCGATGACAGAGCCAAAGGGAAAGTCCCTTTAGCTTCTTATGTGATGAGGCCTTTCAGCCTTAATACCATATCCACTGAGCATTCGAGACTAGAACAGCATTTTATTTGAGCCCACAATAGTTGGAGAAGCAAAAAGAAAAAAAAAAATCCCAATATTTTAATTTCATATGCAATCCACTGTTTTTCACCAGCTGCCAGGTGAAAGTCCTTAAAGGTACAGAAGATGAATGAGGCCAGATCATTCAATGGCATATTTAAATATTCATGCATTCATGTATTCATTAATTCATTCATCCATTCCTTCAATAAATATGTCATCAATAGCATTTTTGACCTCGGGGAATGAGGCTACATCATAATATATCCAGGTCAAGTTGGAGAAACCCTGATGCCAATCAATATGTATTTTAACTTTCAGTCTCATTCAACACTTTATCTGAGATTACGTTTCCTGTTCTTGGAATACTAGGACAAGGAAGCCAATCAGCTTTGTAGTTTAGGAGGGAATTTGAAATTAAGCTATATAGCAGAAGAGAGGAATTCAAGACCAACCAGCAATAGTTTGAGAAACCTACTCCCCGCTGCACAAACGAGCCATACCATGGACTTAAAATAAGTATCCTTCTGTGGAGATCCCTTATCTCTTTGTAGAAGTAGAAGTAGTCACAAAGAATTTTCTTGATCTCAAACCTAGTGATACAATCACTCCAAACATGACCACATTTATAATGTGTGTACACATCTTTCACTTCTGCCACTTTCTGCCTGTGTAACTGTGGACAAGTCACTTTCTCTCGATAAGACTCAGTCTCCTGTACTCTAAAAAGGACAGTTGAGCTGGATGTTGTCAAAGGCCTCTTCCAGTAACCCTGTTCTACTTATAAGCATGATGTTTTTCCACTCCCAAGAAAATCCAGGAGGAGAGGAAATACTTCAAAGCTATAAGGAAAAGATAAATTTGTGTTTTTGGAAATAGTCCTATCTCTGACACGACAATGACGCCATGCTGTTTTCATTGGAATCGATGTGTTATAGCATCCTGTCTGGTTGGGCCCACATTTGTCCTTGCAGCCATGCTGTCCTTGGGCTAGGATTGGGTTAGCTGTTCCAGACTCAAGTCGACCCCGCCTTCTGCTCCATAAAGAAAAACCAGTTACAACCTCAAAAGGGCAGTTTGTTTTTGTGGTTGCTTCTGAAAGTGGCATAGCCCCTTTAGACCTCGGTAAATATTAAGCTAATTAAATTGGCTGAATTTAATTGTGGGGAAAAGTTAGTATTGATTTCAGAAGATGGCCCTCTTCTTGACATCTGGGAAGGAGTTCCATGTTCTTAGACAAGTTTGTTTTCAGAGAAAATATTAGACCTCTTTTTTAAGAAAATCCAATTGTTATTTTCAACTTTGGTACATTTTAAAAATCTCTACTTATACCTGGCTCTAAGTGAGTTTTGGGATATTCTGTTCCACATCTTTAAATATTAAGTATTTGGATCCCTAAATATTCTCCAAATTCACAGATATATAAGGCAGAAGGCATGACTGACTTGAGTCTGGAACAACTAACCAGGTTAAGTAAGTGAATAAGTGCTTTATTTGACAGATTTATTGAGAACCTTCTGATATCCAGTACCAGGAATGCAAATATCAATAGGACATGGTTCTTGCACTCTGTAAAGTCACAGAAAGCTAGAAGGACTGGGAGTTACCTGGTTCAGTCCCCTGCTTCACTGAAAGGGAAGGACTACACCACCTTTATATAATCAACATAATATGATTTTTAAAGAATTTGGGGAATGGCCATCATAATGTCCCACTCTGTCCGCCACTAATTCATCTAACCTAATAATTTTTCAAGCCTAAGCCAGACGTGTCTTTGAACTCATCTGGACTTGAACCTTTCTACATTTCTAAAAACTCTTCGGGGCTTAGAGAGGTCCAGTCCCTGGGAGTGTGGAAGCCAGCCTCAGCCGACCTGTAGACCTTGAGGATACTCTCTCTGTAAGAGGATGAGGTTCTCATGAGGGAAGTTTCAGATCCCTCTCTCACCAGAGCTCAGGAGTTCTACAGAGAGCCAGCGTAACTACTGAGGGTTCTGTGCCTTTTTAGAGGAGTAGAAGAACAAAAGCACAATTAATTACATGCTTAAAGTTCTGGGGATAACTTGAGCCTCCACAAATATCAATACTAAGAATACTAATTCATAATAGTTATTGAGTACCCTAATCCAGTGTCTTTATAAACATTCTCATCTCCAGTTTATGGATAGAAAATGGAGACTCAGAGAGGTTAAGTAGTTTGCCCAAAAGTCAAATAGCCCGTCAGTGATAGAGCCAGGGTGTGGGCCAAGATGGTCTAACTCTGAAGCTTCTGTTCTTTCCCTTTATCCAGATGGACACTTGAACCTCTAGATCTTACGCTTAATGAAGGGAGGTGTCAAGAACCTTACAGTAAGAGAATCCGTTATGTTTCCTAGTAATAAATATTTTGGAGCCTGGCTGATATGGGAAAGAACTATCAGAACTCAGTTATGACTATTCTGTTATATATCCTTTCAGGGTAGTGTATCGAAGGCTTAAGACTGGTTGGTTCTTTTACTAGAATTAAATCTAAAACTTATATAGTAAGTCAGTCCTTCCCTGGATATAGCTTACTCTTCACCACTATTATGTCATATTTGGCTAGCCAACTTAGCCAGGGACCCAGTGATCATACACAAGAGAGAAGAGAGATTTTAGATCAAGTGTCTCTTCATGGAGAGATTTGATGGTTCACTAAAATAGATGGCAAGACTGTTTCAGGAATCTAGGTACCAAATATCAATAGAGGTTTTGTTTTGTTTTGAAGTTTTAATTTGGGGACAGTGAAATGGAAGAAGAGGAAAATTTTGCCTGTTAACTTAATAAATTATACATGTTAAGTAATGTTTTTGGAGGATGGAAGATCAGCAGTGAAGAAACTGGGGCATTAACTATAGAAGTAGCAGTTTTTCCTAGGCCAACAGAAAAGATGAGAAGGAGCCACCTTGCTTCACTGGGCCAGGACTTCTGTCAAGTGGCCCCCTTTGTCGACACTTAGTACTTGGCATTTTTAATAATTAAAAAGAATAAAAATTTAAAAGAGTAAGTTAAAAGAATAAGTGCAACAGGTACAAGGGTAATAGATGAACAAAACTAGAAAAAATAAATAGAAAAAAATAATGGCAAATATTAAATTTAAAAGATCCAGGAAATAAGAAAAACAGAAAATTAAGAAGAAAGAAGACAATGGAATGATAAAAAAGCAGGAGATGGATAAAATTGCATGTGAAATGAACATTAAAAGCAATTAAAATATGCAAGTAGCAAAGAGGATAATAACAACATAAAATAAGCTAGAATGAGTGGTTAAAGTAAATAGCCTCCTCTAAGAACATACTTACAAAAATTATAAAACAGATCAAGTAGTAATAAAATAAGGAAGTGGTATAAAGCAGTAAATTAAAGAACAATTATAAAACAATAAGAGAAAATTAACAGGCTAAAAGGACATTTAATAATTGTATTAATAACTAACACTTTCTGACTTCTTCCCATGTGTTAGACACTTTACATGCATTAACTTATTTAATTCATTTAACTTTACATGCATTAACTTATTTAATTTTATTAAAATAATTAGGACCTTAAAAATGTAAACAAAAAAAGCTTAGTGAGGGATGAAATCAGGCATCAGAACAACAGCAATAAAAAAAGTCTAAAGGTTAGAAAAAATATACCTATGGGTGTCAATTTTCATTCCTTGTCTGGAGTGATTGTTTTTGCTGTTAAATCACCAAGTACCTGCCCCGGTACTTCTCTAGATTCCATGTTCGAGCAGTGCCTGGCACTGTAAATGTTGGTTCTTTAACCCTCTTGTCCTAGTAAGCTTGGCCTTTCCTAGAGACAATTGCTAGTGGTTAAAATTCTCAAGCAGTAGAATCCATGGCCCGGAACCTGTGGCAGTGGGAAAACATCTCATAATCCTACCCATTTTACAGGGTTTAGATCAGGATTATCTTCTCCTAGAAGTTCTTCCTAGTTCCTACGTAGTACTTAGTGCGCTGGGCTTGGAATGGGCGTTCTTCTCTGATTCTTTTCTTTACTTCCTCTCAGCCGTAGGTTTCTGAAGAGGATTCTAGTTTGTACCCCAGCCTTCCTTTCAGACTTGGTACACACTAGGTGCTTAATGCATGCTTTTTTTTTTTAAATTTTTTTTAATGCATACTTTTTGAAGTGAGCCTACTTGAACCTATTGTCAAGAGGTTTTTCTTTGCTTTCTTTCTTTTTTTGAAAAACCAGCAACCAACTTGTGTCTGGATTTTCTGCCTGCCTGGAACCCCTACACATTTTGGGGTTTCTGTGGTCCAGAAAGAGTCTCTCCCATAAGACGATGGCTTTTTCTTCTTTTTCTATTTATCATATCCCAGTACCCATCTTTTACCTCCAACTTCCATATACCTTATACCCAATAATCTTTACTAATTCATGCTAGAACTCTTTTATGCATATGTTCAGAGACCAGGTATCTGTTGCTGTTTCTTCTCTTCCCCATACTTTTCTCTGGGGCAGGTGTTATCTCTGAAGACTTGGGCTTGATCTACAATTCCTTCATTCATTCATATTCACTCATTCGATCAGCAGGCATTTTCTTGGAATGTACTATTAACCAGTTGTGTTGGGCATTGGGACAGGGAAAATTAAAAAGAGATCAAATGCTTCTTTTCAAGCAACTCTCCATCTTGTCTAAGTTGATTGCTATGTTTAGCCTCCTTCCTTTGACCTTAATTTTTGTGGAATGGGAAAAACAACTGATTAATACTCCTGACAGGTAATTATATTTTGAAGAGAGTTGCGAAATCACCTGCTGATGCACTATTCTCCAGGCAGAAGAGTCCCTCTTACCTCCATCTTTCTTCCTCAGACTTGGATTTGACCATTAATTGCACTGGTCTTTTTTCCAATGAGCTGTAGAGGTTGGCCACGACCTTTCAAACACACAAGACAAAGACCTAAATTAGATGTGGACTTTCCTTCCTACACTTTGTTTAAATTTTACATTTACTTTTTTTTCGGATTACGACTTAATATTTAATGTAGAAAATTTGGAGAATGCAGGAAATTCACAAAGAAGAAAATTACTGCTAACTTTTTGCGTGGCAACCTCCTAGCATTTTGTGTCTAAGTATGTTTTGTGTGGGTGTAGAAAAGTTAGGATCATATGGAACACATCATTTTGTAGCCTACTTATTTTACTAAAAATATATTATGAATATTTTCCATATCATTAAACATTCTTCTCAAACATAAGTTTAATAACTGCATAAGAGCTTGTTACTGGGAAGGTCCGTGATTTATTTAATCAGTCTCTACTGTGGAGCGTTTAAGCTGTTTTCTTTTTTTTTTTCCTATTATTAATAACACTGTGGTAAGCATCATAGTACAGAAAATTCAGTGCATGTTTTGTATTATTTCCTTGAATAAATTCCTAGAAATGGAGCTGCTAGATCAAAGAGTATGAACAAATCTAAGGCCTTTGTGATGTATTGTAAACTTTTCTCCTGGAAACTCCTATTAATTCATGGTTCCTACCAGCATTTTTGATCCTTCCCATTTCCTTACATTCTCAATAACCATGTCTTAGCAGTTTTTCAGTCTTTTTCAATTATCACATTATAAAATGCCATCTCATTTTTAGTTTAATTTAATTTGTATTTCTCTTTGATTTACTAATGAGATTGAACATTTTTCATCTGTTTGTTAGTCTTTTTTATGCATTCTTGAAACGCTCATGTTTTTCTTATTGATTTCTAAGAACTCTTACGCAAGAAAGGTATGATTCCATTTCTTACTTGGCCAATATTTAGAAAATAGAGAAAATTCTATTTCTCAATGGAGGAAGACTCAGGAGGAATAAGGCCCCAGGTCTCATTCTGTCTATTTCTGTGGAAGGTTCTTCAGAGTGAAAGCTGGATTGTTATCCTGGGAAAACTAAAGGCAGATCTACATGTGATACTGGTGGCGATCTTAAAAAAAATATTAACCCTGCAATCTGAACTGGCTTGACATTTTGTGTATTTCTAGTGTATGAAAAAACTCAGGACTATAAAATAGAACCCAAGAATTGTCTAAAAGAACCTAGAGAGGGGCTTCCCTGGTGGTGCAGTGGTTGAGAGTCCGCCTGCCAATGCAGCGGACACGGGTTTGTGTCCCGGTCTGGGAAGATCCCACATGCCGCGGAGCGGCTGGGCCCATGAGCCATGGCCGCTGAGCCTGCGCGTCCGGAGCCTGTGCTCCGCAACGGGAGAGGCCACACACTGAGAGGCCCGCGTACCGCAAAAAAAAAAAAAAAAAAAAAAAAAGAACCTAGAGATACATTAGTCAGTCAAAACTTTCCTTGAAGATTTACCCTATGTCTAGTATTCCCCTAAGTATTAGGAGTTGCCAAATAAGTCATTGGCTAGTTTATAGCCAGGTTGAAGAAATAAAGCTACATATAATTTAAAAGTTTTCTTACGACCTTAGCTAAACTTAGGTCTAAAAAATGGTCTTTTGAGTGACTAGGTGTTTTCTCATATTTTGGAGGCTATATCTGTCTCCTTGCATCTTCTTTTACCATCTGAAAGGTAGCACATTCTTCTAGATGATTGAATTTTGACATCTCACCATCATCACTCCCCTCTGCCCTTCTCATTCCCTGGCAGAACACATATAGAAAAGCCAAGTCAGATTCCTGAGCCCACAGCACAGCTGGAAGATTTCCACTGCAGAGGTTGCTGGGACAATCTAAAAGGAAAAAAATTAAAATTTAAAAAATCAACCCAGTCTTATACTTGGATGAGAATCTCAGAATAAAAGAGGATATCCCCCAGCATCCACTGAAGATATCTGGGGTGGTGTCAAAATAACTCTGAATTCTTGAGTACGTAGTTTCCAAGCACTTGCCTTCATTTCATAGCTACATAGAATTCTCAAAACAACAGTATCGTTCCCTAAATAAGGCACAGTAGAGCCTCATGCCCCATTCTAGCACGTTCCCCTCAACATTCTCTGTCTGCCTGTACCCCACAACTTCCCACCATCTCTCCCTCCTACCCTTCTGTTAGCTGTAATGACCCTGCAAACACTAAATGGCATTTGAGTGCATTAAGCAGCAGACTCTCCGGTGACATAGCAATTATGGCTCTGAAATAGATTTGATGCGTCACAGAAGATAAGGGTTTTGAAAGTTTCTGTTGTGATTATAGCCTGTAACTCCCACAAATAATAGGCTTCAAAATAAGAGGCTGCCAACGGAGCCTTTGTGGCTTTGTCTCAGTGATGGCACGTAAATTGCTATTAATGTCCTAAGTGTACTTGAATATGCCAGTCTTTGGGATGTGAAGTTGGCTCGGTGTCTCTCTTTACGCGACATGTCATTGTTGGTCTGATAATCTGGGGTAATTGCTGTCTCTTGGATGGTCAGGAAAGTGTAAGAGGATTTAGCTTCCTGTGTGATGGTAAATAGCCTCAAGGTTTACACCACGGGTTATGTGTGTGTTCCGTAGATAGCCACCGTTTCTCGTTCAGGTGTGTATACAGTTCCTGTGTGTACCCTGAGTAGATAATAGCCTTTCAACAAAGCCACGGCAAAATCAAAGGTTATGAAACTAAAGTGAAGAATCTGGAGCTGTCTGTATCAGCCAATCAGATAATTTATACTGAGAGTAAAAAAAATACCCTTTGCTTGAATTTTTCAGATTTGGCTATATGAGTAAATATAATTATCTATTGTCTTATAGAGCTACTCTTTTCCAGCATCTGCAGCATCTGTGTGTGTTTGCACATTTTTTAGGTGCCATAAGTATTTTCTGAACACGTATTAGCTCTACGTCAGTATGATAAAGTGTGTGGAAATTATGTGTGTTTTTGTGCAGTGTGTGTGGATGGGTGTAAGTGTGCGTGTGCTTTAGTTTTGCAGGGCTGGATGTAGAGGATGTTTATTCAGATATAAATAGTTTTCTGCACTAAGACACCTCTATTTAGCTAAAGCAAGCTGAGCTTATTTTTCTTTGTCTCTGAGAAGTTAAATAAAACAAATTTGAAGTTTTCACTTCCTGTATGTACATTTAACCTAAGGCCCCCCTAAGTCTGTGGAACATGGAAACATTACATGTAACTGTCCTATTTGCACTTTGAGCAGAAATCCAAAAGCATCCCAGCCTTAAACTTGGAAATGTACACTACCTCGTATCCTGTGCAAGCTACGAAAGGTTCAACCCAGACCATCCTCTGTGTCTCAAGTGCCTTACGTGGCAGTATTAATTCTGGGCCTTCACAACAGATGAATTAAGGAAGGATGAAGTTAAGAAGGTTCCAAAATAGATCTTGATCTTGGAGTTGACCTATATGTGCGTGTACTTCAGTCGTGTGGCACTGAGAGCTGGCAGGATGTTGCACTGTGATGGTGCTGTAATTTTGCAGTTGGATTTTGACTGAGTGCCCTTGAGTGCATGCCAGATACAGTTGGAGATAATGACTTGTAATGAGAGAGTTCACATTCATACCAAGTGAACATGAATCAGGGTTACCCTCTGACTATACAGGTCTCAGCCCAGGACTTCGCATTGCCAGTGTAAGGTAAACTGTATTAACTAACCAGGTGGTACCACACACAGTGATGTCTCAGAAGTATAACCCCCGAGGAATACAGTTTGTCTTGTCCAAAACCAAGTTTGGTAAGGTGGATTGAGGCTGGAGAGTAGAAGGTATTAGAATCCCTGGAAAGAATTCTCTGAGGCCAGTCTCGTGGTTCATAGGTTCTAGAACCTTCATAAACAGCGCATAGATTCCCAGAAGGTGAACTTAAGAGCATGAGTCATCTGCCTTCCGCCCTGAGATCTGTAGCTGCCATGCTCTGCACTTCATGCGCCCCAAGCTTTTGAAACCTGAAATGTCCAGAAGCTGTGGCATATAGTGGGGACTAAGTTTGGCGAATTCTAGTTTCTGAGTCGTAGATTCCTGGCCTGAGAAGAATAGATGTTCACACTGAGTTTATGTACCATTATATATTTGTTTCAACCAACGTAAGAGAATTATTATTACTATTCTTACATAACTACAAAGTTACAGTGGGTACCAGCATACAGATGGCCTTACAGACACAGGGACAGTTACCAAAAGAAGCTTTCAAAGCATTCATTTCTCTATTTGTTCAACTCAAGTACTTAATTGAACAGTTGCTCTATCAGACATGATCCTTGTCTTCTAACGGCTTGTGGTTGAAAGATTTATCATCTTACTGAAGATAAAAATCAAAGCCTGCAAGTCTTGGCGTGATCAAGCCATCCCATTCTCCAGGCCCGTCTTGCTGCACTCGCCACTGTGCTCCTATGCTCCATTCTTTCAGGCCTCCTTTCGGTTCCTTGGAGTCTTTGGACAGGTTTCTCCTTCTGCCTAGAAGGCTCTTTGCCCCACTCTTTACTTGTCTATTTTCTGTTCACTTTTAGGCTGACTTTCCAGAAGCCCCAACCTCAGTGAGGTCCCTGTTCCTCTGTCTCATAGCATTTATTACCATCTGGAATCTATATTTGTTCTTTTGATATGTTTTGAATGTCTATTTCCCACCAGTCGGCAAGCTCCATGAGGGCAGACATCACATTTTTTAAAAATGTGTTATATCTACCACAGTATGCCTCGTACATAGTATGAGGTAGGCACTGATCACATATTTGTAGATTTTAAGAATTAAAGGATTGCAGCTAATAAGATCTGGTGCTCGCATGAATATTTACATAAATAAAAGCTGCACATGGCTAAATGTCAACATGAAAGGTCAAAAAGTCAGTGGTACTAGAACGTAGAGAAGTGGGTGATGGTTTGCCCTGAAGCGACTTGCAGAAAGGAGGTAGCCCTCAGGCTGGGCCATGAAAGAAAATATGGATTCCTAGAGACCAGAGAAGGAGGTAGGCAAAGGCAAAAACCTCTCACTTGACTTCTCTGTAGAGTAGGAAGGAATCTCACTTGGACAGTGAGAAATCTATTATTCCTTCAGAGCACCTTGAAGTACTGACATCTGTTCTCTACCGGGAAAGGCTAATGGTACCACTGATCTCTCTTAACCTTCACGGCAAAATCTCAGGGCTCAAGAGTCTGTGGTGGGAAGCAGACTAGCAAGGGATATGGTGGTGTGACTTGGGTGTAAGGTCACCAGGGACTGACCTAGTGGTAAGTGGCAATCAGAGAGGATACCCCCAATAGGCAGGGGACCATGGAAACAGGAATCCTAGAGCCAGCGGCATGGGATAATCCAGACAGAGGACCAACTTCAGGGAAACGTGATGGCAGGCGGTAGTTGGTGGGCTGAGGTTCCAGAGCAGGACTTCATTTATAAGAGCAAGTCACTACCTCATTCTTTTTTAAAATAAATTGAAGTATAGTTGATTTACAATGTTGTGTTAGTTTCAGGTGTACAGCAAAGTGATTCAGTTATACATATATGTATGTATATATTCTTTTTTCAGATTATTTTCCCATGTATATACATAGTAGTGTATGTATGTCACTACCTCATTCTTAAATGAACTGTGATAAACAGCAGGACACCAAGCAGAGGCTAGGCAAGGGCTTGGTAGAGATGGTCACAGCCACAAGGAAGACATTCCCTCTATGAAGATACAGGTGCAGAAGGTCAAAGCAAGAAAAGCAGCAAAATTTATTCTAGCCAAACTAGGCTAGAATAAACAATTTTTAGCTGAGAGTACATGTTCTTCCCAGACAGGGTTACGCAGATTTAGCAAATGAAAATACTGCATGGGACATACTTACACTAAAAAATTATTTGTTGTTTATCTAAAACTCAAATTCAACTGGGTATCCTATATTTTATCTGGGAATTCCTTTCCCAGGTCCCATGGTGGAAGCTCTACCTGCATGTGGGTCTCAGCCCTCGAGAGACTAAAGATGGGCAAAGACCTACAGGCCACTTTGGGACTATGTCTATGTTGTACATTTGTCTGATTCCCAGGATGCCTGAGGTGGTGACTAGGAGACCGTTCCAGATGCAGGGTGGGATATCTTCCCGCTCCTTGTGCCCTGTGGAGAACACTCCTTGTTAAGATGGAACTGCAACAGGCAGTATCCAATGTTTTTCTCAATTGCTTTCCCTAAAAAGAAAACAGAACAATATAAACATGAAACATAGTTTCTTGTTTGGGTTAAGCTATGAAGTACCAGATCTCCTTTATGCCTACTTATTAGCAGGAGAAACGTTCACTTCCTAGGTGTAAAAGTTACCTTGAACCCTGGTGCTACCTCTGCTTTGCATCTCGAATATTTTCTAGGTATACACAGCTCTTTACATGTAGTCAGACTGAACTGTGGAGGTCAGGGACCTGATACCCTTCTCTGTGTCCATACCCACGATGGAGGATGGATGTTACAGTGCCACTAAATGTTTATTTACTTCTTCTTATGTTCCTCCAAGAGATATTTATTAAAATCTACGCTGTGTCAAGCATCATGGTAGGAACTTTGGAATCAAAGATAAGTTCCATGGCCCTGTTCTCATGGTCCAGACGTGTGAAAGAACAAATACAATATGGCGGCACAGGTGCTGTGAGAGAGGTACATCCTGGCAGGGAGGTGCAGGGTGGGGGGGGGCGACGACCTGGAGGGCTTATAGGAGGAAGAAAAGTTGGCAGGGGTCAGATACAGGTGCAAGGATACTTAAACTCAGTCTTGAAAAAGAACCAGGGCAATAGTGGCAAGTAAATGGATGAGTGGGGCACTGTATTCAAGGGGAAAGAAACGGGCATGAAATGGCAGCTCTGTTACGGGAATTTCTAAGTACCCTGATATGGTTGAAATATTAAACATGAGCATGGAGTTGAAGAGTCAGCAAGGTCCAGGACATGATAGACCTGACGAGGACATTGAACCTCACCTTGAGTCCAGTAGGAAGACACTGAAGGTTTGAAAAGGGAGGTGACATGATCAAAACTACATTTGTGAAAGATCACGCTGAGGGCAGCTCGAGAGGGAACTGTAGGGGTGCCAGAATAGGCGTGGGTCTGTTTACTGTTGTAAAATTTCCCAGGGAAATTTTGAATCCTTTGTCCCTAAGGGGGCTTTCCAGTAGCATTTTTTCATCCCAGAGCATCTCTTGGGAAGTGCTCACAGAATAATCTTGGGAAAAGTCTATGCATATCAGCAAGACATAGTTCTGTCTTGGTGGAAGAATGTTGGATCTAGGGTGTGACTCCACTGTGTGAGCTGATGTCTCCCCTGATAAATGGTGGCTGTGTGTGTGCTTATATGTGCAAGTGTGTGTGTGTGTGTGTGTGTGTGTGTGTGAGAGAGAGAGAGAGAGAGAGAGAGGGTGGGGGGGAGAGGATGCATGCATGTTTCTTTGTTTTTCTTCCTGTCTGGCCCCACCAGGGCCTGGGTTATTGAGGGCCTGGAGCACGTCTACCTCACCCTTGCTGAAGGCATTGCTGGTAATGGCATCTGGCCCATATGCAGATCAAGCTCAACTCGGTGCTGACATCAGCCGGTTTGTGGCACCTCAGTGTATTTCTGGGTTGCAAATGAGAGTTTCTTAGTGCCAGGCTCGCTTGGGCTGTCACATCAGGTGATGAATTCTCTGCATCAACCGTGTACTGCTAAGGTAAGCTCAGAGGAAGAGCGGGAATAAGAGCAGGATGGGACCAGCGGTTCTCACTCAGCCCAGCAGCCGCTGCTCTGGGCGAAAAGGGGTACTGGCTCCGCAACAGCGAGGGAGAGGCAGGTGGCCCCCTGAGTTCTGGCTCGAGGAGGGCAACAGAGGACAGGGAAGTCAGGGCTTAAGCTGCAGTTCTGTGCTCCTGTGTATGTCAGGAGGAGCCGTGCGGGTTTTGCCACCCACCATCGCTCCATCCCCAGCTCCATGGCTGGCTTCCTCCACCTCCTCTGATAGGCGTGCTTTGCCTTATCCATTAGATGGGATTCTGGCAAAATGTGGCGTCTATCAAGTTATGTGGGTAGGATAGAGAGTAGTCATTTTTGTTCCTGAAACATTTTGTTCCCAAATGCCTTGAATTTGTGTTTTGAAAGTCCAGATTTTCTTAACTAGGAAATCTACTGCGTTTTGTCCTAATTCTATATTCTATTAGCTTCCTCTTCATGAGGTTCCAGGTCAAGCCTGCTGCCGGCTTAGGTTTCCCCTGGTGGAATTAAATGTTACACCAAGTCTTGCTTCCCAGGCCACAGGCTACAGAATTAACCTGAAGGAACTGGGTGTAAATGTGAACTCTCTCCCGTTATGGAGGCATATTTGGCTTTACAGATTCCCACCCCTGTATCCCCTCAGGGTGGTTTCCAACAACAGCATTTTACAAAGTGAGTGTGTCCCTTTAAAGGCTGGTTTGCATCATCGGAGAGTGAAGGAGGCAGTTGGGGTGCAGAAGAAAAATTAAAACAGAGGTCTTATTTTCCCGCCACCTCACACGGTTGTTAATGAGACCATCTTTGACTCTCACTGTTCCCAGAGATAAACAAACACACAAAGGCGGCGTTTCCTACTTAATATTCACCCGCAGTGGAGGAAGAGGGAAGGAATTGCTCCCCGGGTTAACGTGGCAGTAAGCGAGGTCAGCTGTTTCCCAAGACGGTGCAGCCTCTGAACGTCTTACATTAAAGCTGGAATGGTACAGCTGAAACGGCCGAAGTGATTTACGGGAAAGCCGGTTAGGGTGGATTTGCTCGCGCTTTCTGATCTCACGCAGGCTTTAGCAGCAGCACGAGCAGCGGCAGACAATATGCCATGGTAGAAAGCACCTCCAGAGAAAAGGATCCTTCAACATTTCCCAGTGTTAGACTCGTTTGTTCCAAAAAGTACTTGCATTCATCTAACTTGAAACCCATAGGCTACAGTGTCCTGAATTTAGCAAGAAATCAAGGGTCATAGCTGGGATATCCTGGGGTAGGGTGACCCGGGACTGAAAGTCCCCCCATTCCATTAAATCCCAGAGTCCTGGGCAAACTGGGGCAATTGGTCACCCCATCTGAAGTGTGTGTGCATATGTGTGTGTGTTTGTGGATGGAGGGGGAGTGAAGAAAAGGCAGTTAAAGAGATTTGTTTTCTTTCTTTATTTTTAATAAGGTTTTTTAAGGTTTTATATACTCTTCTTCACCAGGCCAACTAGCATAATTTAAATGCTGGTTTTGGTATCAGGCTGCACTAATTCCTGTTTCCACCATCTGTGAGCTCTCTCCCCCCTCTGGCATCCTGAGCACTGGTCTGAGAAAACAGAACTTTTGAAGGAAAGAGATCAAATGTCTGCTGTTTGAGTTATTTCAGCTCAGAGATGACTCAAAAAGAAGTCTCCTAGAACCTTCTGGTCAATATACAGTGCCTTGCTAATTCCCTGCTAATGAAACGCCACAGAGCTCCTTTTTTTTTTACTAATGGCTTCATTTGGGGCACCACTTACTGTTATTTTAATGGAATTATAGTATGGCTCAACAATGGTAGTGCTGGTAATTTGTGAGCAATGTAATGACATGCCTTTGTGCCACGTGCTATGACATGGACACTAGCTGCTTTAGAGAGTTTCCTCCCCTGCTTGTCTCACACCAGGTCAAGTCTAAGATACATGACATTTTTCCTCTTTTATAAGCACCTCACTCTCTGCTTTATGATGTTGTGCTTATGGAGGTCCTGGAAAGTTTCCTAAAATCCCATGCTACCCAGCAAACACACACACACACACACACACACACACACACACACACACACACCCCTTCCAGTCTATTTAATTAGTGAGTTAATTAATTTATTTATCTACCTATCTGATAAACATACACATATTAAAAAATTATTAGGATGCATATCAAAATGCTAAGAGTAATTATCTCTGGGTAGTAGGATTATGGCTATAGTACTCTTTGTTCTTTCCAATTCTCCTATTTTCAAATATGATATTGCATGCATAATTGCAAATATTGTATTTGCAAATATCGTATAAGCACATCTTACTTTTATCGTCAGCAAAGATAAATGATGCTAAAGGATTTTCTTCAGGGAAAAATAAACAGAACGATGATTCTCAATCAGCCTAAAATGGTACCAAAAGAATACATGTGTTCTTGGTTGAGAGGGGAGGCTAAGTAAGATATTGTCACTCTGGTGACCAACCTAAATGTGGAAATTGAATGAATTCTTTTCTTGATTCTGATCATACTACAGAGGCTTAGGCCCCAAAAGATAGCAAAGCCTCCTGTTATAAGAGAAAGAATTCTCATTTTCCCCTCATTGCCCTCTTTCTAATCTCTCTTTAACAAACAACAGGGGAAATGGCGTCCAACAGAAAAAGGGAGTGGGTAGAGCTGCCTGACTCAGTTAAGAGATGGAGATTTGAACTTGAGAGCAGTTATTCGATAATCCAAGATTGAGGGGCCATGTTCCTGGCATTGCCCAGGATGACCTTTTGCCCGCTTAGTGTCCAAATCTGCTCTTAAAGTGAGGTGTGTGGGGAAACACCTACCCTCATGCTGAAGTAAGTGGTGGGAGCTTCTCTGAATGAAAAGCCTGGCTTTCCTGGGAACATTGGAACATCATTTGGGTGAGCCAATGACAGAGAGAGCCAAATGGATGAAAAGGGCAGAGAAAAAGGAGCCCGGTTCAAAGGTTAGGAAGCCTGTGTTCTGTCTCAGGTGGAATCTGGAAGGCTGATTTTCTCTTACACCTGTGCTTTCTTATGAGTGAAACGTGAATGGATGTTTGCCGGCACCTACAAGTGCCAGCCATGCTCCTAAGTACTGTGGGTTATACTAGGGTGGAAGCTGTGGTCCCTCCCAAATGGCAATAATAATACCTACCCCCAGGTACCCCCTACTTCAGGGAGTAAAAGGAGAGGAAAGTACAATAAAAATAATTTACCGGGACTCCCTAAAATCTGGTCTGTTCCGTATTAACATTTCCAGTGTCGAGAGCCTATTAACGTCAAAGGAACCCAGTGACTGGGGAAAGGGGGCCTTTTAGCACATTTACAGTTCAGTGCTTTAAAATATGCAAACAGTCATGAATCAACCACTGTAGCAAATCATTCTTCAGCTATTTAATGGTGGGGTATTTTTGGAAAGGGGTGGTCATTAAAACAGATCCTTTTAGGACAATGTTATTGTTTTAATGCATCTGGATTTAGAGTCTTAGAAGATGATCTACAAATACAGATCAAACTTGTAGCCTCCTGTCTTACCACCTTTTTAGATATAGTCACACAGACCAGTCCTTGTGGCGTTGGCACCATTGTTTTACCTGTTTTATTCGTCTGATCACCCGCTTTTCAAGGCTCGCCTCAGAGAATCCCTCCTCCAGGAAGCCTTTGCTGATACTGCCTCAAGAGGAGATACTGCCTTCATTTGAAGCTTCATGACAACTGGGCTGTACCATGTATTAGGTTCTGCCTGACATTATAGTTCGTTCGTCTGCTTGTCTCATCCCCATACTTGAGGACATGAACTGTATCTCACTCATCATTATATACCCTCGAGCAGCTAGAACAGAACCTTGCGTAGAACAGGTGCCTGGGATCCCATAATACAGGGAGCCTCCAGAGCTGGAAAGGACCCGAGAAAGCATTTGAGCTAATCTTTTAAGTTTTCTATAGGGGAACCCAAGGCCAAACAGGGGCAAGTGCTTCGCCAGAACCAATAGCTAATTGTTGCCAGGGTCGGAGCTAGAACTCGGTCCCTCGGCCTGCAGGGACAGCTGCCGTCACCCTAGAGCACACAGAGCAATCATCTGGTGGCTTGGACTGAATCACAAAGCCTGTGAGAAGCGAGAGGTGCTAGTACTGTGTCCAGAGGCTCGCTGGGAAGAGCCAAACGCATCTGAGGGTGGGGGAGGTGGGCATTATCGACCACAGTCTTAGCCGCCCCTTGGATGAGTGTTCCCGTGGGCCAGGCCCCGTGCTCGGCCCTTTACCCAAGTTGCCTTACTGTCATTGTCTGCTCAGAACGGCCACCCGATCTCAGAGGACTGACTTCTCTCCCTTTTTCCCTTCTAGGCTAATGGAGGTTGGCAGGATGCTACTACCCCTTCATCAGTGACCTCCCCTACAGAAGGCCCTGGCAGTGTTCACTCTGATACCTCCAACTGATCTCCCAGCAGTCGCATCCCGGCTGACCCTGTGCTCCAGTCGGGGCCGGGCCAGGAGGGAGGGTTTCTCAACGCTGAAGCGGTCAGACTGGAGGTCGAAGCAATCAGCACACACAATAAGAGTCTCCTTCTCTTCTCTTCTTTGGGATGCTGTTTCAGCCAATCTGGACACTTCTTTATACTCTCTTCCCTTTTTTTCTGGGTAGAAGCCACCCTTCCCTGCCTCCAGCTGTCAGCCTGGTGTCCATCATCTTCCCTGCCCCTTTCCCTCTGTCCTAGACTCCCTGGGTCCCTGCCCTCTATTACATCCCTGAAGGATATTTTCAACAATTAGAGGAATTTAAAGAGGAAAAAAAAAATACAAAGAAAATAATAAAAGTGTTGGTATGTTTTCATGCTGGTGGTTTGAGGGGCCAGACTTACCTCCCTGGGATCCCTTGCTCCCTCTGTTAACAGGCAGTCCTTCTCTGTTTCTCTCGTTACTCTCACTACCTCTTAGCAGGAATACGCCACATTGCCCTACTCATTCCAGGCCGCCCTACCTCCTCTTGCTCTAACCTCCCCGGGGGCGATTCTGATTAGAATACAATTCCTCCTCTTCCTTCTCAGCCCCAGGTATTCTTTGGGGGCTGCCTTTGCTGGGCTTCTACAAGTGCCACAGTTTCTGGGTTCACCTCTGCTAGCTTGGTTCCCAGCAGGAAGTCAGGCAGCAAGAGAAGCCTCAAGGAACAAGGGCAGAATTCCTAGAGGCTTTTGCATCTTCCCAATAACAGCTCTTCGTTTCAGAGGGACAGTCTCTGGAGACCGTGCAGTAAGTGGTGTTCAGAATCTACTGCAAAACCAGGTCTGAGTTAGGCATGGTGGTGAATGCATCACTAAGGAGTAGAAGGTTCTTATCCTGCAACCCTTTACCTATCCCCTTTATCTCTCTCTCTCTCTCTCTCTCTCTCTCTCTCACACACACACACACACACACACACACACACAAGCATACAAACGTAGGCATGTGCACAGCCTCACACATTACACTTGCCCCAAATCAGGCACGTGCCACATTCGGTTACCTATATTAGTAACCATAGCATTATACCTTGTGAGCCCAAGAGAGGGAATTAACAACTCTGAGTGAAGGTCACTGACACAGAGAAGCAGCGTGTGCCTGGGGCTTCCAGGCCCCCAGCGTGCACACACCAGAACGACATACACAGGACTCGATCGTGATGAAGCCCAGGTTTCCAGTACAAACTAATCCTGTTCTCACCACCTCTGGAGCTCTCAGGGAGCCACACACAGTACTTACAAAGCCTACAATGGATTTGGTTCTGTTTTGTTTTTGTGTTTATGTTAGGGACATTGTATTAATTATCCAAAGGGTTATATGGCTCCAACATTCTCGTCCTGGAGGAGAAAGATGTATAAGAACATGACTTGGGCAAACTTTTTGCTTGCTTACTTTGAAGACCTGAGAGTGATGGAGAGCAGGGAGGTCATGCTTTCAGTGAAATCATCCATGATTTTTATTCCCTGGTAGTATCTGAGAGTGCAGAGTAGGTAATAGAAAGCTGTCCTCATGTCGCCTGTGCTCACATTCTTCATAGCCAACTGTGCCGGCAATGAACACGGCAGCTCTGTCACTTGACTACGTGGGAGGTGGTGCCTCATTTTCTTCATCTGTAAAATGGGGGTTATTACGCCTGGCTCACCAAGAGGCCTGTGAGAGGCCGAAGAAGTTGATTTCATTCATATCCAATCTGTAATTGTGAAGTCAGGGGAAGAAGCATCCATAAGATAAACTGGTTCATGCCACATGGGGGCAATAAATGGTTTTCCTGTTCTAACTTCTGGTTAACATTAGTCCCCTGAGGTCATCAGCCTGATGACAAAGAGAAGGGTTAGTGTTGTTCCTTCTGTTTGTTTTGGTCTGCTTGGTTTCTTAGAATAGAGATGTCTCTAAATTGGAAAAAATGGGACGTGGTTCTCTAAGCTTGTACTTGAATCCAGTATGTGGCCTTGTAACTACTTAGTCCCTGTCACATCTGCTATGTTTGAGCGGCCTCCGGGAGAGGTATAAGACCCTGAGGGGTGAGAGTGGCCAGCTAACAAGGTCATGGACATTCTGCATGACGCTTCAGTAATGATTCGAAAATGTTCCTGTGTGTGGCTGTTGGGAGGCGGGGGGTTAACCTAAGGAACTAGAAGGTATGTGTATTTGAAGGAAATGCAAAAAGTAAATAGTTGGCAAGATGGCATTATGCCTGGATGACTGAGGTCAGTAGAAAGACTCTCTTCTAACCAGTGCCGTAATCAGAGCAGGGCTTGATAAAGAGGATTCCTGGAAGGAGCCATCCTGTGACCATTCTACAGTGATTAAAACCAGTGGAGAACTTTGTCTGAGTGGCAGGGATCTATTGAAACTACCCACAGAGGAATATGGTGGGATCGCATCCCCCTGATTAGGGGCAAAGTACAAAAGGGACACAAAAGGGTTCTCTTGGAAACAGGAAGAATGATTCCAGATTTGGGTTGAATGATTGCCGTTTTAAGTTGATGAAATAGATCAGAGCAGTGCTACCTTTGCACAAGCAGTCTCTCTCCCTGCAGTAGTTTGCACTGATCACCTCTCACAGCATCTTCCCCACCTAGCACTTCATGCAGTGCTCTTCGCATCCAGTACCTTTCCCACGACTTCCCCTCCTCGCCTACGATCACATCCAACGTGGCGGCCACCACATCTCTTTGCATTAAGCGAAGCATGAGAATGCTGGCAGCGGAAGGTTGGGGATGGAAAGTAGCGTGCCTCTGGAAATACAGCTCCCTGGGAATTCGTATTAGGTCAATCCTACAGATACCAAAATGTGCCCCAAGACGCCTTCATTTTCTGATGGAAGTGGGAGCGCTCCATTTTCCCTGGCAGATTTCCCCTGAGAAATGATACCAGCCCTAGGGTTTGCCCACCTTGTAACTCTTCATCACATCCTCCTTTTCATCCCTGACTCCTCCCCCTGGCTTGGAATTGACTCCTGTGCGGTACTTTTGCCAAGTGACACCTTTCCATTTATTTTTCATTTTTCTGTGGTGGTAGTTCTTTATTTACCGTTTGCCTTTTCTCTCACATATCTTCCCTGCCCCTCTTTCCTTCTGAGTTTTATTTTTCTGCCCAGAAAAACCTGACTTCGATACCAAAAAAAGATGAAACTACAGAAACTCAAATTTAAAAAAAAAAACTTAAAAAAACACAAAAAAATACTCAACGATTCTTTCAGCTTTATTAACATTTTCCATTGTTTCTTGCGACTCGTGTCTCGTTCTTTGTAGTATTGATGATGAACATTTGATAATGAATGTTCTTGTATATTCAGATAAAGAAAAAAAACCAAAAAAGCGGTCTGAATTTAATAGTGTTTATAATAAAAATTTTAAAAATGACCCTCATAGCACGCAAAACAGGATGGGGGATTTCCCCTCTTCTTTCTGTGACAATGCACATCATTCCTGCATTAGTTTTTAACACCGAACTACCTACATTCACCATTTCCCCCATTTTTCTTTTATTTTCTTGCATTTGTGAATTAGTTCAAGAATGCTAGAAAAGTGTCGAGTTGTGCACATCCATTTCCTGTTTCACAATGTTTAAAAGTGACAGTAATTCATTTTGTAAACTAAAAAAAAAAAAAAAAAAAAAGGTTGGAATAGTGAGCATAATAGGTACAGCCTAACACGTTATTATGTTTATTAACTTCGAGACCCAGAAATAAATTCTTTTCTTTTCTTTCTTCTGCTCTTTAAAATATAAAAAAAGAAACTATGTTTTGTTTTGTGTTATTTTTGGTTTGTTTATGGGGGGGCTTTTTTTAATTGTCAGGATTATGGTCTTGCTGTTTTTATTCCTTAAATATGTATTTGAGGTGATGTGAAAAGATGACATTTGTAGAATAGGCTGTTTCCTTGTACTTCCGTTTGTTTCAGAATTCAGTTGACTTCAAAGATCAAGCCCACCATGATTCATATTTTTTCACCTGCAGTTTTTGGAGTGTGTGGCATTCTTGCAATCCCTGAGAAAAACAAAGGCAAGGACTTGAGTTTTCTTTTTAGCCTTTAACAATTCAAGGAATTGGTCCAGGGGACCTTCTTGTGCTGTAGGGAAAGGTTTTTGCCTTGGTTGGTTGTGAATGACACAATAAAATGCTTTCTTTTCTTTCTTCCTGATTAATAACAACGTTCCACGACTCTTTCCAGCTAGAGAGGACTTTTTTCTTCCAGTAGAATCCCACAGGAGATCCTGGTGGGCTGTGCACCGCTGGCTGAGTAGACCAGATCCAGGAAGCCGTCCTAGAGTCATTTGGCCTACTGATCTTTTGAGCCAGACTCAGTGCTGTTGTTACAGTGCTGAGCAGTTACACCTGATTCATTGGCAGTGCGCCTCGTATGAACCTCTGATTTAGGCAGCTGTCAAACTGGCTTGATTTGGGATGTTTTTGTTAAGTTAGGGGAGAAAAGAAAGCAATATTATCTGGAGGAAGCTTAATTTAAATGTTTTTCATTCAACAAATGATTAAGCATTCAGAAAGCAGCAAGAACCCAAGCAAGAAGAGTTAAGAACACTTTAGGAAGTGTTTCTACCCAAACGCTTGCACTCTTGTTTTTAAGTCATAACAAAATAATGACAAGCTTTTCACATCACCTTTATGGTTTCAATCCCTAGCTCAAAGCTTTCTGGAATCTTTTATTTTTTTGTAAACTTTTTTTTCCTTTTGTTAAAATTAATAAAACATCCAATGTTTTCCCCCTTTTCTCTCTTTTTACTTCTTTTCTTTCCTTTGGCGTTTTCAACTATTTTGAAGTGCTTTCCTTTGGTTTTTGGTTTTATTCTCCCGCTCCCCCTCCCCTGTTCTTATTATTCAGAGTATAAACCTGCAAAGCTCTGCTCTGTTTTGGTTTTGAAAGTTTAAGCTTTCCTGCTTCTGTGAGAGCACAGGCTTCTGTCCCTTTTGATTCCAACTGAAATTTTGTGTTCTCTAATGATACTAACACGGTGTAGGTTTTACAGTCTCCTAATTTGTACTGGTAATGCATATTCCAAATAAATAGTTTCTTTTGTTGCAAAAAAGCATACTTGTATTTTGTGTAAATTTATACCTGCTGGAAACTTGTCTTTCCCCAAAGTAAGACGTGGGTTAGTGTGGCTTTAAACTGTGACCCTCATCATGTTAAAGTCTACATTGACAGAGGGGCAAATGACCTTGCGTCACTTACCCCGAAGTAAGAAGGAAGGGAGGGAGGGAGAGAGGGAAAGAAGGATCTTTTTTTTTGCGGTACGCGGGCCTCTCACTGTTGTGGCCTTTCCCGTTGCGGAGCACAGGCTCCGGACGCGCAGGCTCAGCGGCCATGGCTCACGGGCCCAGCTGCTCCGCGGCATGTGGGATCTTCCCGGACCGGGGCACGAACCCGTGTCCCCTGCATCGGCAGGCGGACTCTCAACCACTGCGCCGCCAGGGAAGCCCGAAAGAAGGATCTTTTATGTGCAAATATTAGCTGTGCTGTAGGAGGGCAGAGCACCCCATCTTGTCTGCTTGTCTGTGATTAGCTCCCATCCACCAAGCACCAGTTAAAATATCAGGGTGATGTTCCGGAATAAATTCTAAGTTTCTGAGTCACAGCTGTTTGCCCAGTGGTTCTCCTTTCCTTGTCTTTGTCTGCTGTGATCTGGTCATAAGGAAAATTGTGGTAGCCGAGAGATGCTTCAGGGGAAGGAATCTAGGTTAGAAACACTACCCAATTGTAGGCTCTCAGAAGTATGCTAGCTAGATGCCACTCCACTAGATGTCCACGCCTACCGTGTGTTATGTCTGCCATCCCGTGTGTCTCTCCCAGTGGTTTGTCTGTGCCCACACTGAGCCCCGCCCTTTGGGGTTGTGGTCTGTTACAGAGTTTGATGTCTCAGAGTGTTCTGGCTGGACCACCACTTCCGCCTTCAACAGCTAATTCTTCATCCCAGCCCTTAACACCCTCTCCCATGCATGGAGTGGGGTGGAGCCGCTTGTCTGCCATTCTGCATATTGTTCCTCTAGGGACATCACACGCATCATTTTCTCATTCTCACACCTTAGCTCTCGGGAGGCTTTGCCCAGAGCCCCACAGTGAGGCCGGTCTGTATTGAAAACACCAGTCACTCACCCTTTCATCTCTATCATGATTCTAATGATCATGATCAAAGGAATGGAGAGTCATCAGGGATCAAATTATTATTTTTATTAAGGGACTAGCTAAGGGTCCAATGGACTCAAAAGTATAAGACTAGCTTGCCGATATTGATTTGGAGAGAATTTCCAGGAGCCAAGATGGAGGTCTTGCCTTCCCTCTTCAAATCTGAACAAGGGAGCACATTTATGGGAGTTTGGGTACTCAAGGCAGTTTCAGACCACTTCCTTTTTCCGTTGCCTGGAAAATTGTGGACCTAACTCAGCCACTTAGTTTATTACTTAGAGTGGTACTAAACTGTTGTAACAAATAGAGCAAAATGTATAGTGCCTCAAATACAGTACGAGTCTACTTCTCACTTATAATGGTAATAGCCTCTGGCAAATGTTCCTGGTCAGGATACCTTGTCTCCATGCGGTGATTCGGGCATCACGCTCCTTCACCCTGCAGGAATTTGTAGTCCTCCACATCTGGCCTGCAGGAGGGAAAGAGTGTGTAGAAGGCTCACCATTTCTTGAAAACCTTAACCAAGACCTCCCTTATATTCGTATTCCTAAGTGTGAGGGTTGGGGGGTGGGGCAGGAGGATGGAAAAGTGGTCCCTGGCTAGGCGGCTACTTCCTGGCAACAACAGCACACAATAACTCCTTGAGTAGTTGGCCATCTGTATCACACCTAGTGATCAAAAGGATTAGTGAGGGCAAAAACAAGCCCGCATGGCAGTTTCGCTGCACTGGACACTCTCCCAGTAAAAACAGTTCCAGTAACATCCCAGACTTGGCTTTGCCCCTCTTCAGTAGAGAAGATCCAGAAAGGGGTATAACAAAGGGGCCAGAACTGATCCACCCCATACTGCCCCCCCATCAGTCTCCAAATTTTGTTGTTGTCTAAACTCATGACTGGGCGCTCAGCCTGTGGTCATATTGAGGGGAGAGCTGCCATCCCTCAAGGCAGCCTGTTCCCTCCGTCAGGAAGTCATTCCCATGTTTATTGATGTCTAGAAGGGTCAAGTCTGGTGGCCAGCAGTCACTTCAAAGCATAGTGGTCTAAAGCTTTCAAATCACAAAATCGGATATGCTCAGCACTCCCCTCCCCCAACATAGAGTTCTACCTGCCTATCCTTATAGACTATCACAACCTTCCCCACTTAAAACAAAAAGTAAAATCCCAGTGTTTCGACCACCCTTTGTTATCCAAAATATCGCCTCCCTTCTGGAAATATTCAGCATGGAGGATGGCGCAAGCGTTCAGTCGTATGAAATCATTTAGTGGGTGAGCCGAGGAAGGTGTTCTACCCTGGATCTCTGCACCAGAGGCCCGGGGAGCGGACTGAGGCTACGCTCTGGGGGTTCTACTCTCACGCCTTGCAGAAAAGCTCCAACAGTGTACAAATAAAGAGAGCAAAGGATTTACTGTCTGGGTCAGTCAGACACAGTGAGACACAGTCTATGGCTTCTAGCCTTGGGCAGGCTTCCGAGGGCACCCTGGGCAGTGTGTGGGTCGGGAGGAGGAGTGGTAAAGGGCCACAGGTTTGTCCTTGTTATCCACCTGGGATCCATACAAAAGAGCTTAGCTCACGCTTCTGGATTCCTCTGGATAGATCATAGGGTCCATTCATTATGTCCAGGGGACACTCCAAGCCCACATTCCCTCTCTCCCATGATAACCAGCCGTACTGTCCAGGGTAGCTCACCAGCATTGGCAGTGAGCACCTCTGGACAGCATAAAAGGCACCAAGTGCTACAGTACATGTGAATATAAATCTCCCATTAATATATATCCAGAGAGAAATTAAAGTTTAAAATAAAATCTCCCTCTCTCATAACCTAAAAGTTCTAAGGAACGCTAGTCTACAGCTCTGCCTTTCCTGATCTCCTACTGTGCTCATTCATCGTCAGCCAGAAAGCGCACTCCATCGCCAGAGGTAGAGGCAAGGCCCTCTTCCTTCTGTAGCAGCAGCAGAGGTCCCTTCTGCTGGAATGGGGGTAGCTGTTTCAGTTCCTCCAAAGTTCATCAATCCAGACTTGAATTTCTCTGGCACCCCACTTTTCCTAAAAAGTCACTCAGGAAGCATATGAACCGCATCCCAGGATCAGCTTCCTCTCAGAGAATTTAGAAAACACAAGCAAAGCCCAGACTACTAGAGCAAAATTAAGTTCCCAGAACCCAGATCCTGGTACCACATGACTATTGCTAATGAATGACTGGATCAGGGATTTGATAATACAGGGAGGGCACAGGAAAGACAGAAAACACATAAAGAAGTAAAAAGGAAATCTTTGCTTCAGTCTTTACCATGCCAGTTGACTAGTATTAACTGCGGTGTTGAGAAAAAGCCACCAACAAGAGGTTAATTTTGCTCTCTTCTTCCTGTATCCTGGGGCAAACAATCCAACCTCTGCATTCTGCCTCCTCTCTCAGAGAGTGACCTTTGAAATATTCATGTCTTTGTGAAAAATTCAAAAATGTGAAATGGGCCCCCTCCCACCACCGGCTACCTGAGGTTCCCTTCTTCCCTCCTGGTATCCATTTACATATTTAAGATGAATCGCAATTTCCATTTCCCTTTAAGCCTCGTGTTCCTAATCCCAGATACATTTATCCTGTATCACTGTGAATTCTCTTCCTTCTCGAACTTCTCCAGCTTGTGACCCACTCTTGTCTCCACTGGAGTTGGTGTCCAGTTGCTAAGCCCAAGCTTAGGTTGACATTGCACGATGCCGGCAACGGAGGTGATGTCCCTCTATCACCTCTGCCCACAAAGCCTCTCCTTCCTTCTGCCTTGGAGTCCTAGGCCTTGAGTGTCTGGTGCTGCTTCCGTATCAGCAGAAACATTCCTTTCTGCAATCTCTTTGATGTTCACCCTAACGTTTCTCTCTCCTATTGTTCCCCAACTCCTTTTAAGCAGAGCCAACAAAGTTGAAAATGGTGTAACCCACCCTTTCCCCAGTCACATCCTTTCTCTGTCTTGTGGACAGCTCCCTCTCTTTGTTGCTGGTCCCAGACATATGTTCTCCTAACACACTTTTCTAAACTCGATTTTGAAAATTGTTTCCAATGTTCTGGATCTGTCCAAGGCTTCCATTGTTCAGATACATCCTGCTAGCTTTAATCCCTTAAGTGGAGTCAGGCTCCACAAGAGGTGTCTTCCAATCACCCACTCACTTGAAGTATTTTACCAGGATCTTCTCGATTTTCCACTTCAAATGTGTCCACATTTTCTTTTCTTTTCTTTTCTTTTTTTTTTTTTTTGCTGTACGCGGGCCTCTCAGTGTTGTGGCCTCTCCCGCTGTGGAGCACAGGCTCCGGATGCTCAGGCTCAGCGGCCATGGCTCACGGGCCCAGCCGCTCCGCGGCATGTGGGATCTTCCCGGACCCGGGCACGAACCCGTGTCCCCTGCATCGGCAGGCGGACTCTCAACCACTGCGCCACCAGGGAAGCCCTGTCCACATTTTCTTATATCATCTAGTGAGACCTTTATTTTATTTATGTGTTTGTTTCTTTGTTTGTTTATGTTTTTTGGCTGCACCACATGGCATGCGGGATCTTAGTTCCCTGACCAGGGATCGAACCCCCGCCCCCTGCAGTGGAAGCACAGAATCTTAACCACTGGACCTCCAGGGAAGTCCCCTAGTGAGACCTTTAAAGTCATCCATGGGAGCATCTCCAATTGCTTTCATTACCCACCCCCCGTCTGCTGCATTCAGAGGATCTTTCCTGGAGCCTTTGATGTGAGGGATACATGTAGTTTGCTCACTGAGATCTTAAAAGCCAGACCACATAGACTTGAATCTCAGCTCTGCTACTGTCAGGTTCTTTCTGACACTACATGAGAGGTTTTTATCTCATACCAACCCCAATTCTCCAACATTCCAACACCAACTAGGTGTCCTGCAATTCGACTCAACTCTGACAACAGCTACCCAGATTTAGCATCAAACAACACAGGCTTAAGGGCTCAGTCCCACAAGACTACCCTCCCTTCAGATGCCAGCTGCAAGTATCAGGTCACCCATCCTTCCGACTGACCGGTTATAAATCGGGAGTTCCCACAACCCCCATCTCAGATTTGATCATTTGCTAGAGCGACTCACAGAACTCAGGAAGCTGATGTGCTTATACTTACTGGTTTATTATAAAGGATATACAGATGATCACCCAGATGCAGAGGTACATAACGCAAGGTCTGACAGGGTCCTGAGTGCAGAATCCTCTCTCTCCATGGAGCTGGGGTGTCCTACCCTCCCAGCATGTGGGTGCCGTGGCTTGGAGGTGTTTATGGCAGTATCATTTCATGCATGCAATTGATTAAATCGTTAGCCAATGGTGATTTTCTCAATCTCCAGCACTTCCTCCTACTTGGAGGTTGGGAGGTGGGACTGAAAGCTTCAAGTTTCTCAACAAGGTTTGGTCGTTCTCTGACCAGCCCCCATCCTGAAGATATCAAGGGGCCCACAGACTAAAGATACTCCTGTCACTCTTATCACGTAGGAAGTTACAAGGGTTTTCGGAGCTCTGTGTCAGGAACCAGGGACAGAGACCAGATATACATTCCCCATTATACTACAACTATTTACTAGCTTTGTGACCTTGGATAAATTGCTTAATCTCTCTATGCCTCAGTTTCCTCACCTATAAAATGGAGATAATACTAACACCTACCTCATAGGGTTGTAGGGGGGGATTAAATGCATTAATACTTAGAACAGTTAACAGGGAATATAGCCAATATTTTATAATAACTTTCAATGGAGTACAACCGATAAGATTTTTGAATCACTGCTGTACACCTGAAATTAATATCATATGTAAATCAACTATATATCAATTAAAAAAAAAGCCAAAAATCTTAGAATAATGCCTGACACACATAGGTGCTAAAAATATGTTTATTAGTAGTATTACTTTTTCTTCTGGTATTTCTGTCTGGGTATATCTCCATCTCTGAACTAGTAACAATTAGAATGTCCTCCTTTTTCCTAGTTCCATCATAAGGAACTATTAGCTATGGATATTTTCTTTCTTTTTTATATCAGTCTAGCCTAGCTGCTAAGATATTGTCCATCCTGAGGAAATTCCTGTTATCTCTCTGGCTCAATCAGTGTCTTTCTTCATTTCTCACTCACTATTGCACAGTTCCTAACTTAAGAAAATGTAGGATTCTTTAAACAAAGCACAAACCTGATGCTTAGAAGTAGATAAGCAGAGCTGGTCTTGGACAAAACTGTGAGGTCATTGAAGTTTGTCTCACACATGCCACATTCTCCGAATCCCTGTTCTCTCCTGGCTCTCGTTTTCCAGGAGGAAAGGATGCGCTGTGCCTCTAATGTCTTACTTGAATGGCTTCAACGTGTAAAATCTCTCCTCGGGGGATACTCTGCTCTCTGAATTCTAGTCTTTGGGTTTATTCACAAGTCTTCCAGGCCAAACCTACTTTGAGTTTCTAGCTTCATATTAATCAATACAGGTAGCAGTAGTTGAATGGGAATCAAGACATGTACAACAGGACTGCAGCTCACACTGCTGTATATTTGAAAACTGCTAAAAGAGTAGATCCTAAAAGTTCTCTTCACAAGGAACAAATCGTTTCTTTCTTTTTCTTTTTGGATCTATGACATGATGGATGTTAACAACTTATTGTGGTAATCGTTTCATGGTGTATATATATAAACACACGTATATACAATGAAATATAAATATGTCACTATATATATTGACATATATAATAAATATATATATATAATATATATATATAGTGACACATATATATATATATCGTCATCACGTGGTACACCTTAAACTTATACAGTGCTCTATGTCAACCATATCTCAACAAAACTGAAAAAAAAAGAAACAATTTTTATTAATGGTCAGAGATGCCAAATTGCTCTCCAGATGCAGGGCTCTGGGAAACTTTCCTAGAGAATGGAGCAGACCTCCCAACTCTTAGCTCAAATTGAAGACAAAGGCTCTTCTGTGCAGGTCTGGCTTGAATCACCCACCAGGCATGTCTAAGAGGACAGACCAATGAGTAGAGAGCCCTGGAGAGCCCAGACCTCTTCATGTCCACATGGACTGGAAGCTCAAACAGGGCCCTCTGCACCTGGTTCCAGATAACAAGCGACTGTGATCTCATCAATCACATTAACCATCTGTCTTCTGCACCCAAGTTTGCTTTTGTATCAGTCAGTTCACTGCATCTTAAGCTTCAATGACAGAAACCCAGCTCTTTTACTTCTGGGTCTACAGTCTTACCTCTCCACACATTACTGCTTTATTCAGTACACTTCCCTCCCTGGGACTTTCCTTGCATGGCCAATACCCCCTTTATGGCAATAGCAAAATCTCTGCTGAGGATTCTGTGAGCCCCCTGGGCTCCTCTCCCAGGAGGTTATTGCTTGAGACATCCCAGACACTTGCCAGACAGGCAGCTCTCTGTGTGACCATCCTTACATTTCTTCAGGTAGCAAGCATGCACTTCACCACCTCCTACGTGCCAGCGGTGGCTCTGTACTTCAGGAGGATCTTAACCTCTAGAGGCACTACCACTGGGAAGACTTTTTCAATAAGACAAATTATTAAACAAAAACCAACCCAAATCTCTAGGTCCCTGTTGATGAATAACAACTGTATTCATCAATTAACAAGCTTGGGAAAGAATTTAGAATTATCATGTCCATTAACAAAGCCCGAAACCAAAGGGAAATGGAATTAGGCTGGGCTGATGGGAACAGATGTGGATTAGAATGAAAACATTCTTGCTACTGGATGATTTGAAGCAACTAATCCCATCAAGGGATAGGACAATAGGAAGCCCAAGAAGCTGCTCAGGAAATGTATGACCTCATTATTTTAAATCATCTAGCTTCAAGGAGAAGGTGGAAGGATGCTAGGCAGGCATCCCTAACACCCAGAAGCAATGATCGTGTCGAGTTAGAGCCTTCCCAAGCCTGGAGTGTAGTTACTCTCCCTTCCCCCACTCATACAGAAATTCGGTTCCATCCATTTCAACCAATACCTCTTGACAGCTGAGGACGTGGAATACGCCAGTGAACAAGGTCACTCAGACCAGTTAGTAACTGCTTTCTTAAAACATAGGTACATACATTTAGGTTGCTCTGTAGAGGTAAAGAAACAACGTTAGGATAGAAAAGAAATATCATTCTGAGAGACCTTCATTAATCTAGCCTCCTTTTTCCTATAAGCGCAAATAAGAAATGCTAGCTGTAGCCAATGGTCTTCTCATAGCACCTCCAAAATTCCAAGCTTCTCCCTTTCTTTTATCCTTTTTGCAAATTTTGCTCGCGATGTCATGATATCAGCCACCCAAAATGATGGCCCTACCATACTCACAGACCCGCTCACATGCTTGTTCTCTAAGCAGGGTCCATCTCTTCTAGAAAGAACTTTCTCCTTCCTGAAGTCATCTGTTCCCCCAAAGTCCTCTGGTGTGTCTTTGGCCCTGCTTTGAATTGTTATGAAATATCTTATCTCCCCACGTAAATTGTTAGAACTCAAGGGGCCAGATGTCTCTCACACAGAGAATGAAGCACCACCTTATAAGCCTCGTAGGTGCTCAGACAAAGGGAGGGAGGTGGGAGGGAGGAAAGATTGAATGAGGGAAGGAGGGAGAGGGGAAAGGAGGAAAGACAGAGGAGAGTGGAGGGTAGAGACAAGGGGAGGGAGGAGGTAGAAAGGACAGGGAAGAAAGAAAATGGGAGGAAAGGAGAGGAGAAAGGTTGAAGGAGAAATATTAAAGGACAGCAGGGGTGGAGGGGAGAAAAGGAGGGGGGGAAATCAAAGCCGAGTAAGACATTGGAGGCAGGTCACATCTTCCCCCTTAAAATGAGATCCCTGGCACTTGGGTAGTAAGAAGTCAGAAAAGGGGGTGTGGGGACTTCCCTGTCTGTCTAGTGGTTAGGACTCCGCCCTCCTTTGCAGAGGGCACAGTTCGATCCCTGGTTAGGAAACTAAGATCCCGCAAGCCACATGGCCAAAAAAAAAAAAAAAAAGCGTGGAGTTGTGAAGAGAGACAAGGTCTCAAAGCGGGCATCAGGGATGAAGACAAACTACCATGGCATGACCGCACAGCTTTGTTTAAGAGCAGCTCTGCCAACCTCGCTTCTGAACAGGAAGTCTGTGATTTATTTAAAGCTTTCTAATTATCTTTAAGATGCAAACCTGGGGTGTCTAACAGACCTCACTAGCCCTGCCAGCATTTGGCTTGAACACATGGTTATTTGCAACTATCCATTCATTTATTCTGTCACTCAGTCAATACTGAACAAGCACCCTGCCCTGCATGCCAGGTACTAGTCTAGGAATTAGGGATACAACACTGACCAAATCCCTGTTGTCAGGGAGTTTAGATGCCTGTGGGTGGGGGAAACGGACAGGAAACAAAATATGTAAAATAGATGGTGTGTTGGATGGTGGTAAGTGCTGGGGAAAAGGTAAGAAAGGATGATGGAATTGCTGTTGAGGATCAAGTTGGGTGGTCCAGGACTGACTAGGAAGATGATTTTGAGCAAACTGCTGAAGGAGGGGAGGGGAGGAAGCCATTAAGATATCTGAGAAAATGGTTCCAGGCAGCAGGATCAGCCCATTCAAAGGGCCTGAGGCCAGAGCACATCGGGTAGGTTTGAGGAATTGCAAGTAACCCAGTGTGGCTGAATCAGAGACAGAATGAGGGGAAGATTATTAGGCGATGTGGTCTGAAAATGAACAGTGCAAGGGAGAGGCAGAACCTACAGAGCCTCTTGTAGGATGTGGCAAGGACTCTAGCTCTTCCTTTGAATGAGCCTGGAGGCCTCTGAGGGTTTGGGGCAAGGAGTCATAGGATGAGACTTTAAGGTTTAACAGTATGACACTGGCAACAGTGTTGTGAATAGACCACAGGAAAATAAGATTGGAAATAGTTACACCAGTTAGAAGATACTTGGAGTATTTGGGACAAGAGAGGATGGTGGCCTGGGCTCCGAGAAAACCCAGTGTAAAGAAAGCCCACCTGCCTTTGCTGGGACCTGCCTTTGTATACACAGTGTCTCTGCCTGGAATGACTTTCTCCCTACTAGAACACCTTCCCGTATTTCAAGGCTCAGTGCTCATGTCACCCAGTCCCCAGAGTCCCCAGGGAGGACTATTGTCCCCATAGCACCCTGTATATGCCTCTCTTGTAGCACTCATCAAATTGTGTTGCAACTACTGGTTTCCATCTGCCTCCCTCTACAATGAGAACACCTCCATTTCAGCTCAGTTCCCAAACACTTTTATTCAGGGGGAATAAAAAGGTGAATAAATTG